>NC_140663.1:170152358-170752358 GCF_054131305.1 Coturnix japonica
CATGGCAAAGAAGGTTTAGACTGGTAGAACCAGTGACCAGACAAAAATAATGCCTGAGCACCTCTCCTATGAAGAAAGGTTAAGGGAGCTGGGTTCATTCAGCCTGGAGAAAAGAAGGTTCTTCAGAGACCTCACTGTGGGCTGATAGTGACAGGACAAGGGGATATAGCTTTAAACTAAAAAAAGGAGATATTTAGATTAGATATCAGGATAATTTTTTTCCTCAGAGGGCAGGAAGGCCCTGGCACAGCTGCCCAGAGAGCTGTGATGCCCCATCCTTGGATGCTGTCAAGGCCAGGTTGGTTGGAGCCCTTGGCAGCCTGACCTGGTGGGGGGCAAATAGCCTATGGCAGCGGGTTGGAACTGGGAGGACTTTAAGGTTCCTTCCATTCTATGATTCTATGTTCTTTTCTAGTATTTTCTGAATAAATAGGTTTTCAGCTTCTCACTGCATGTAAGAAACCTGCAGGTTGGATCAAATTTGTACTCTCTGATGTGTTTCCCTGCTCATTCTCTAGGACCTCTCCATGGCTGGCTGCTCTTGTCTGCATGCCATTTGTGGATGCGCCTGAAGGTGAGTGAAGACCACCACTAGGAATGCTTAACTATGTTTACACTATAAATCAATGAAGCTATGCTGATTTGCTGTCAAATGCTGCTGGTGACTGATAGCTCCTGTATATTTAGATGAGCCTAACATCTTAATGAGGTGGCTGAGGAATCGTCTTGACCTTTTGTTGCTAATAAATTAGGTACGTGTTAGGAGGTTTCCTACTGTCACCTTTTTGACTTTTCTTTCTTCATAGGTTCTGGCTGAACTGATTTTATTTCCCAACCAAACTGCTTGGTTCTCTCAGGAATCTTTGCAGCTGTAACTGCTGTATACTTACACCACATGATAGTGAGAAATCCAGACTCCAAGCTAAGCGTGTCATTACTAGTAACAGGTTTACTCTAAGAAAGAGTGAATCCTTATTTATTATTGCTGCTTTACTCGTGGATAAATCTGGTGAGGTCAATACATTGGTAAACTGATCTCATCTGTATTCTGACCCACATCTTTTGATTCCAGACTGATTGTTTCTGCATTGTGTTTTAGGGCGTAGTTTTATCACTTCTAGCTCAAAACTAAGAATTAGAATTACCTTTGAGTTGCCCATAATTTCAATTTTTAAAAAACAAAACTATTTTTAAGTTGTTGGAGTAATTATAAGAATAAATATTAAATTCTCCTTCGCTGTTCTGAAATTCAATCAAATTAGATAGAATAGTGAAAAGGCTACAAAAAGAAACATGTCTTAAAGAAATATGACAGTTGTTGCTTTAGGAAGAAATGTCAAAGCAAAAATAAATGAATGTATTTTGCTTTAGTTTGAATTTAAAGTAATCTTAAGAAAGTTTTTGATTTTTCATGCAGCATGTTTTTTCATCATGAAATTCAAGTATCTGTTCCTTCAATTGATTTTCTTAGAGGTTTCAACTTGACAACAGGTCTGTGCCTTAGTTAGATTTGTGATGAAATTTCAAACCAATGTCTTTATTTTCCATTAAAGACTGTAAAATTTTTCACCAGCTATTCCTGAGAAGCAAAATTCATCAATGGACTTCATTCTCTCCTTTTAAGTTTGTGAGCGCTTGTACCATCTCTAAAACTACTAGAAGTGACTTTTCTGATGGGAAATGGCATTTTCCAATTAACGAAGAGATTTTGCCACATCTTTTCCAGTTTACTAGAGGTTCAGAAGATAAGTTTTGCACAATTTTTCTATTCTTATTTATTTTTGCTTTCACCTGTTCCAGATATATAATGAGCTTTAATTATAACCTGGGACATATACTAAGAGTGCTGTAAACACTTTCAGTACTGTGTGTGCAGGATTAATTTAAAAGCTGTGTTCTGTCAGTAGAGATTCCCTGCCTTCCCTGACTGTCTTGCTGGGAAATCTGAAAGTGATTCTGTTGCCTCCAACTTCTGCTTTTAATCCTCTACAAAATGTGGAGAAGACGTTGATTGTCACATTTACAAAATAAAGTATCCCACCATTATGCGTATTCGACAGGTAAAGAATACATTGGAAATAAAAACCCAATATGGTATTTGAAATATAACAGGTAAGATCCTCAGCACCCAGCAATAGACTTCAATAAAACTACACCCATTTGCACCCGCTTCAGTTTTTCTGCACTATACTATAGGTTTTGTTGGCTTTAAGCTTCCTACTGTGTGCTTCTCTTTCATCTTCAGAGATCATGCACTGTTTATTAGAAACTGTCATGGCAGATTAAGCTCTTAGTCCTTCTAGATCTATATTATGTTTCTGAACATGGTAACACCTGTCTCTACAAAGTAAGATTTCTCTAGTGAAATATCTGAGCTGTTATGGAACAATATATAATGTGTAGTGATAGATGGACATTCCTTTACTGACGACTACAGGTGAATTGTTCATATTTTGAAATAAGCTTTTACTGTCTACTTTATGACATATGTTTGCATGGCAGTGCGTGTCATTACTGAGCATTAACTTATCTTACCTTAAAAAATCTAGGCACAGTTTTTGAATAAATGATCTCCTGTGGCAATAAATTTCAGAAGGATGTTACAGGTTGCTTCTTCCTGTGTCTTTTTACACAGAGTGCTCTGTCATGTAGTCTGCTGTCTGTCATCTTTGTGCTATGGAACACAGTTAAGAGGAAAAACAGTTTATTTGCTATGACTCTCATAATCTCAATATCCTCCCTTCCCTTAGTCTCCTCCTCTCCAGGCAAATGTGTTTAAGCCACTCTGGCTTTACTAATCTAATTCCAAACATTTTTACTATTTTTATTACCCACAGAGCTCCTTATGATCTTTACTGTTTGGTTTCTGGGGCTTTAAGGCCCTATGGGATCACAAGAGTAATCTCACCAGCTCAGCCTTCCTCAGAAATATTGTTTAGCCACTTTCTATCAGCTGTCAGCTGCACTGCAGATTTTCAGAGGCTTTGCTTTCATCAAAGGCTCTCAGAAAGCCCTCAGTAGAGCTCACTCCATTCCTAACTGTGAGGTGCTGACTTTCTCAGTGACTCCAGATTCCAGGTACACAACAGGAAACTTCATACCCAATCCAAAATGACAGGTATTTATTACTAAAACAAACAAACAAACAAAAAAAACTCCACAGAAGGAATTTTATCTCACACTTAACTCCCTTAAATCTAAAGCATAAATTTCAAAATTTTCAACTAGTGGTTCTGATTGTTTGCAGTGGGATACCTTGATGTTTTTCTTTTATTACAGAAGATGTGGTTCCCACTTTGTTCCTTCCAGTACCTTAACTCAGTGGCCAAGATGGGCACTGACATATTAAACATGAAGTGAAAGAAAGGAAGGACAGCAGGAGCTACAGGCAAATGCCAAACCCAGATGGTTCTCAGATAATAGAGTGTTGAGAAGATTGATGAGTTATCTTTCTTAGACCTTCTCATTTTAATAGCCCTTGCTTTCCACAGCCAATATCACTTACTGAAGACACCCTAATATTTGTCAGTCTTACAATATCTACTTTAAATGTGTCAGGTGTTCATTTCAAAAGAACTATAGAGATTATCCTTTTGGGTTGCTGCAACTGGCAGTCAAGTCTTACCAGTGTGGATGGAAGACATGAGTGTCTGATTGATAAAAGCTTAGGGATCAGGCAGGTATTTACAGGTTCATAGCTCTTTTCCTGCATGGTATATTGCTGTTTCACTTTGCTGGATGGTTAAAACACTTATCTTCAATCTCATCATGAATTCTCAGACAGCATATGACCATCTTGCTGTGCTTACACTATTGCACACAGTTAATCCTGCTATTTAATGGGTATGAGGTGAATCAGCTAATCCAAATAGTGCTGCTGCTTAAGGCCTGATGAACTCAGGGCTTCTCCAAGAAAGCTTTTGGCAGCATTTACACTGTAAGGGCTGGTGCTGTTGCACAGAAGGATTTGTTTGAAAGGTGACGTTTCTTTTTCTTTTACAAGCCAGAGGAGGCTAATTCATCTTGGCTCACTGCAGCCTTCTGCACCGTCTGTGCTGCCTGCATTTTAAGCACTTGGTTTTATAGTCCCTTCTTCCATTTCAGTTTACTTTTCCAATTGGGAAGATTTTCTATTCCCCCTTTTTCCCCCTTGTACACTTGAAAAGTCCATTCTACATGACCAGAGAAGGGGTCTTCTGAGATTTAAATCTAGGCTTTCTGGTTTCCAAGGCCAAATCAGTCTTGACATTGGGTATGACTAATATGACCAAAGCTGGACACATTATTGGTAGCAAGTGATCTGGTCTGAGTGCTAAGTCAGCATGAGAGTAGCATGAGGCTTGTAATGGCACCCAAGTCTCTGGCATAGCTTCATCTGGATTGTTTCCCCTTTATATTGAGCTTCCAAATGAAGACAAAAAGATTTTTTAAACATAAAATGTTAGCTTGGTTACAGCATATTATCTTAATATTCAAAAGAGGAAGCTCAAAATTATTAGATAAGAAGAATAAATGTAAATGGTGGATTGATAAACCTACCTTATCCATTTGGTATTTGCTTTGAGGGTTCTGGAACTCAAGTCTTATGAGGAGTGGCTCAGGGAGCTGGGATTGTTTAGTCTGGAGAAGAAGAGCCTCAGGGGAGACCTCACTGTACTCTACAGCTTCCTAAAGGGAGGTTGTGATGAGGAGGGATTTGGCTTCTTCTCCCAGGCAATGAACAGGACCTGAGGAAATGGCCATTAGTTGTACCAGAGGAGGTTTAGATTGGACATAAGGAAAAGCTTTTTCTGTCAGAGAGTGGTCAGGCACTGGAATGGCTGCCCAGGGAGGTGGTGGAGTCGCCATCCCTGGCAGTGTTCAAGAGGTGTCTCGGTGAGGAACTATGAGATCTGGTTTAGTGGCTTGTGGCAGCAATGGTAATGGGAGGATGGTTGGACTGGATGATCTTACAGGTCCTTTCCTTTCCAACCTTGTGATTCCATGACTCTGTGATTTCTGATTTACAGTAAATATTTCAGTTTCCTCTAGTCAATAGAAAGTTTTATTTTTGTCGGGATATGTCTGCTTCTTTGTTGTTCTCGGACAGTTCACCATATATCTTGAAAAAATAGTTCACTGATCCTTGGTGCATGTGTCTCTCTCAATTCCTGCCTTGCATGAATTGCATTAGGAAAAATACTGTCTCAGGCGTGTTCAGGTTCCCCCAGTAGAAGAAATCTCTGTCTTTCCAGAAGCTTCTGCATGATCCACTCATTCTCTTCAGAACAGAAAAGAGTTCATAAACACATAGGATGGATATTATCTACCACAAGATATTTTATATTTTTGTTTCAAATTAATAATTGACTTAGCAGTTAAATTACATTGGTTGGTTCATTTTCTGGAATCCAATATCAGATCACACAAATGTAGTTGTGTTTTTTTTGACAGTACTCTTCTGTCCATGTCCTCACTTCATTTCTTATCTTTTCATTTCACTTACATGTCTATCCGATGGGAATAAGTTATATCTTGCTTTTAGCTCCTCGGTGCTTCCTTCAGCTACAGGGGAAGGTCCTGTTCCACTGATTTAAATGCCTTATTCTGATACAAAGTAGTATTTTGAAAGACAAAGTGAATTGTAAAATACAAGTAAAACAGAAATCAACATGACTCCTAGTAATGGAGAACGATCCTGGAAATAAATGGACATTTAAACAAAAAATTTTGCTTTATTATAGTCTTTAGAACACTTTTACATTGTGAGATCCTTGGAGACATTCAGTGTCAGGCTGTATGGGGCTCTGAGCACTGTGATATAAGTGTAGGTGTCCCTCTTCATTGCAATGGTCATCCAAATAGTCCCTTCCAATTCAAATGATTCTGTGATTCTATGAAATCCTCTTACTGTGACCAGACATAAAGGGGACTACTCTCTTTTTTATTTTTAAAAGAAACAAGTCCTAACAGCATTATGCAGTGCTGTAAAAGCAGCACAGTAGAAATTCTGTCGGATTCTAATGCTAAATATACACTGAATATTAAGTATTGAAATCAGGCTTGTGAACTATACTTTTGCGATAACTGTAGTTTTGTGCTACTACTAATTTTAAAAGCAAAACAATATGTTTGGATCTGTACCTACTTTCAGTGATTAATTATCAGTGAAATTTTATAAATAATATTTAAAGAAACTGGAGGTTCAGCTTTATGTACTTACGCCTCATCTCTTCAAAGGAAACACTAATAGGAGCATATTTAAAGCTTTAGCTTGTGGAACCTAATTCAGAGTTCAGAGATGACTTATACTGCTGTCAAGCATAAAACTACTGAAATCAATGGAGACGAGAAGAAAAATTGTGTAGCAAAATGTATGTCGTGCCAAGAACTTCTAGCAGGAATCAGAACATCATACAAAGGAAAAGAAAGAAAAAAAAAAAAAAAGAAAGAAAATAAAAAAAGAAAAAAAAAGAAAAAAAAAAGGAATATACTATAGTTCTTTAAAAATTGCAGCAATCCATTCTTTGTGTCCTTTCTTGGTTCACTCTTCCCTAACTCCTAAAACTAAGACAACTACTGTTAGCAGTTTGTCAGTCTTGTCACAGCAATTTTTGTGAGCTGGCAAGTATGAATGAATGAATAACGAATCAGACAAGAACAATGTTCCTCTCAGAGCTACAGAAATCACTCAGCATGCTTACTTATACACCATTAAATAAGCATTAAAGCATAAAATACCAATTCATGATTCTCTAAGAGAAGCAGTATTAAACTCCTGCATAAACTGTCTCCAGAAACTAGTAGGGTCCTGATAAGGACATGCTCACTTGATAGACTTTGTGCTAATAGAATGCTCTGCATTATAAAATAAGAGACAATCCAATTCTAGCAATTTCAGCTGGCTTTTAGAATGCAAATTTCAACTGTCAAGTCTTAATTAAAAACTACCAGTCAGCACTATTTAAGCAGTGGAAGAGAACTAAGTGGTAGGTTGTTGCGGGAAATGTGCAAGTTCCATACTAAAAGCAGTAGGTAAGGTGACAGGTATGTAATTATCAACACACTAAGTGAAGGACAAGAAACAGTCTGCAGTTTCTGAAGAGGTGGGGCTTCAGCAGTCTTCGGCGTGGTAAGGGGTTCTTCAGGCAGGGCTAAATTGTCATTCTATTTATTTCAATAATGAATTTCCTTTCATGTTAAACCTCCAGGAACCTTAAAAAGCTATGACATATGCTGGGCCCAGTTCTTAAATAAAGAAGTTAGCATGAATACAAATGCTTGTGTTTTGTGCATCAGTTTGGCATGAGTTAGCACAAGGCCAGGCTGGATGGGGCCCTGGGCAACCTAGTGCTTGGTATGTTGGTTGGCAACCATGCCCATGACAGGGGGTTGGAACTGGATAATCTTTGAGGCCCCTTCCAACCCAAGCCATTGTATTATTCTGTATGAGTTTGAGACATGATACTCATTCAGGTTTTCATCAGTTCCTGCACAGCAGCACATCACAGCTCTACTTCACTCAGCAGAGAAGCATTAAGAAAATAACTCAAAGCCCACTGCAGTTGACTGGCTACAGACAAGAATCTTCATTATCTCCTGTAGGTTTTAAACAAGGAAAACAGATCTCTGTGTGTTATGAAAATGTGAAAGTATGGGGTTACAAAACATTTTTGCTACCTATGAAGAAACAGCCAGAAAATACCACCATGATTCTTTGAGACTATGGTATCAACTGGGATATCAGCTTCACCAGCTTCAGAGTGCAGGAGGTTAGGTTTCAGTGTTTGATGGTCCTGTGTGGAGCCAGGAGTTGGGCTCAATAATCCTTGTGGGTTCCTTCCAACCTGGGTTATTCTATGATTTTTTGACCAAGTGCTTAAGAACACTTTTTTTGTCAATAGCTACATGAAAGGTAACTCTGCTTGCAGATTTGTTCTGTTTGAACATGATAGTGTGAGGCTGTAGCAGTAATGAGTTATTTCAGGTCTTGCAGAACAGGCTCTCTGAACTCTGTCCATCACTGCAGTCGGTGTATAAGTGTGGTGAGACACGACAACGGCCACTTGGCCTATACCTCAATTTCCTCATGTTCATATATCCAGTCTATTTTCCCTTGTATGTTTGTTTGCATGGCACCTGTGGTGTCAATATGGTTCCAGAAAATTAAGAAACCTGGCAAAGAATTGTCACTGGTAACTCTTTGGAAATATTTTAAGAAAACAGTGTCGTTCCAAATATTTCAGAGTTTTCTCATTATGTCAGCTTACGTTTAAGTGTGAAAAAAATATTAATCATTTTCCTGTTTAACCTGCGAATTTGGCTAAGTAGGCTTAACAGTCAAAACTCAATTATAGAAATGGCATGATGCTCAAAGAACTTTCCTGTTCCCTGTTAGAAAATGCTAACCTTTAAATCTCAACAGATTTGGGATACCCACTTCCTGGATAATATATAATCTGCTCTAAAGAGGAATAGAGTATTAACTACACAGATGTCCATTAAAATACAAAATCTGTTTGGTAATTTTTCACATTTATGTAATCTACACTGACACCCTCAACTTGAGCAATTATTCATAAGCAAAAGTGACATTAGTCTACTTAATTATTTTCAGAGCCCTGAGGGCTCTGCTAGACTTTCAACAGGCCTGATCCTGTCTCCTGTTGTTGCTGCAAAGCCTCTGAGGACATCTAGGCTGACCTGAACCATCTTCCTTTACACCTGGGCCTGGGACCCTTCAGGGTAGCTGTGCACCTTCTCCCCTCCGTGATTGTCACATTTGACTCCCAGCTCCCATTTCCTTTGGGAGCAGGAGGCTCCTGGTGTTCCCTGAAGGTAACAACAACGTTCCAAACCTTCATCAAATTTTCTATATGCTTAAGTTGTACTGGGGGAAAAAAAAAAAAAAAAAAGAAAAAAAAAAAGGAGGAAGATAAAATGCAAGCTACTGCAATTCCTTCCCCTTCCTTCCTTTTTTTTTCCCCTTCCCTCCCCCGTTCTCTCCCCTCCCTTTCTTTCATGTGCAGATCTTCTCCACCCAAGCTGGTTGGCCCTATACAATTCTCCAACTGAAGTCTGCCCAGGAATCATTTGTCCAGAAAATCATCAGCTCTGTAAGTAAAATGAGGTACTGTGCCTGGGAATGTATCTTGACACCATTTCATTTATTAAACTAAACGTAGCTACAATGTATTTTCACTGACAATAAATTCCAAGTAACATACCTCACTTACTGATGTCTCTTTTTGTCTCTAGTCTAAGTTACCAAGATTTTTTAAAAAGGGCCTTTGTGTTTTGTTTTTGTTTTTTTGTTTGTTTCTTTGTTTGTTTTTGTCTGGGTTTATGCATTGTGTGGTTCTGGTCAGAGGACTCTTGAGACCTACCAAATTCTACAGGTAATAATCCAAGACTTCTGGTGGTAGAGGCAGAGAATGTTTCCTGAAACAACCTTACTCCCCTGCTAACTATCTTATGAGAAAGAGACCTGTGGGTTCAGATTTGTCCTTGCAAAATTTATTTGCATCTGCCAAGAAAGGGGAAAAAAAAGAAAAGAAAGGAAAAGAAAGGAAAAGAAAGGAAAAGAAAGGAAAAGAAAGGAAAAGAAAAGAAAAGAAAAGAAAAGAAAAGAAAAGAAAAGAAAAGAAAAGAAAAGAAAAGAAAAGAAAAGAAAAGAAAAGAAAAGAAAAGAAAAGAAAAGAAAAGAAAAGAAAAGAAAAGAAAAGAAAAGAAAAGAAAGGAAAAGAAAAGAAAAGAAAAGAAAAGGAGGGAAGAGAAGAGAAGAGAAGAGAAGAGAAGAGAAGAGAAGAGAAGAGAAGAGAAGAGAAGAGAAGAGAAGAGAAGAGAAGAGAAGAGAAGAGAAGAGAAGAGAAGAGAAGAGAAGAGAAGAGAAAAGAAAAGGAAAGAAAAGAAAAGAAAAGAAAAGAAAAGAAAAGAAAAGAAAAGAAAAGAAAAGAAAAGAAAAGAAAAGAAAAGAAAAGAAAAGAAAAGAAAAGAAAAGAAAAGAAAAGAAAAGAAAAAAAAAGAAAAGAAAAGAAAAGAAAGGAAAAGAAAAGAGGTTAGTTTTAATGATCAGTTTGTAGTTAATTCCAGCTCTCAGCAAAAACAAATTAGGATCTGTACTTTTACAGTTTCCCTCCCATGGAGAAGAGAAATATTTTGTTCTATAAATATTTGGTCTGGGCTCAGCCACCTGGAAAACCTAGTAGAGGAGGAAATAAACTCCAAAAGTTTGGATCTTCACTTGGTGTCTGGTTCACCACATTGGACACAGAAGAGAGATTTCCCAGGGAAACTCAGGGAACATTAGAACAAGCCGTTGTGACATATGTAAGACACGTATTTTATGGAGCCTGTACCTGTCTCTGCAGGCAGCCAGGTTTGTTGGTGGGTTTCACCATGCTACAGCTGAGGCGTCCACATGTTTACTCACTGCATGAGGCAGCCCCCTCAGCCTCCATTTACAACCAGAGGAGAATAATGAACATTTCTGAATATGATTAATTTGACTTGTTTAGAATGTCTACTCAGAATGAAACTAACTTCACTCCTGAAATGCCTACTTTTCTATGTTTACTACAAAGAGAACCAACCATGACTAGTTCGTCCGTGGATCCCTCTCCTTCATCTGTCAGATGTCATCTTATTTCAGAAGAAATATTTCAGATATTTTAGATCAAGCTTCAACTTTGGTGACCTTGCTGGGTTTTTAAAAACTGACATACTTCAGTTCAAATCCAAGTCTAAATTGAAGCCTAATAATTTTGTCTGTGTTTATGACAATATCTTATCTGAGAATTCAATGAAAAGCAAGGATGTGACACTGTTTTCTGCTACCAGCTGCTGAGGGGAATGGGACGGTCATATTAATATATTGCATCAGTCCTCTGGCCATGTGTGATAAGAATGAGCCTTGGGCAGAAGCTGGCACAAGGTGAATTTTTATTTATCTGTATACGATATTTAGGCCTTATATTACTGCAGGGATGGAGTTTATTGATACAAGTTTGGACAGAGGCCTTGCTCTTTCAAGGCAAATGAACTTCCTGACAAAGCATTCCCATCAAATGAGTTCAGCTCCTCACTGGTCCTTGTTGCTTAAAGGAACAAGTAAACAGTGTTTTTCAGAACTGAATAATACAGGTTGCATAATTTATTCACAGCATTCTGCAGTCACATTTAAATGCATTATTCCCTGGGTTTCCCTTTCTTCTCACCATTTATCCAGTTCATGAAGTGAATAAATTTCAGATTATATAGCATGGCACAAAGATTTGTCACATTTCGGAGAATATTTCATGTAAAATCATTGCAGGTTGTTTGGACCAGTTTAATACACACAAAAGGAAGGAAGGAAGGAAATCTGATATAAAGTTTTTCACTAAGGGTGAAAGATGGAAAGAACAGCCCTGCTTCATTACCTGCACCATGATAGGGTATTCTTCCTATTGTGTCAATATGTCAGCATTAAGGAAGGATGAAGAGTTTTTAGTTGGTGTTAATACAATTCTGTCTGTACATTTATTGAGAAAAGGAAGCTTATTGGAGTGTGACCGACGATAGATGTTCTTCCAAGTTTAAATGGGTGCTCAGGGTTGGCTGTGACACACTCATGCTACTTGGTAAACTTTGAGGTGACTCAGCTGAAGATTTTCTCTCTGTACTCAACATCTGCTGTGAGCAGTGCAACACTGTGGGGAGGAGATAGGCGGAGGACAGAGAGATCTTCCTGAAAGGCATCAATGCTGTTTCTCTTCCTTTGTGTGCTGCTGGGGGAGCAGTTTAACAAGCAAAACATGCAGGCAAACAGTGCAGCAGATGGTGCAACCTACTATTGAGGAAACATTTCAAAGGGTAACAAAATATGGTTGAAACCAGCTTACAGTTTACACACTGAATGCAAAACTGAACATGCTGTTTTCAGCAGGCTGTAGCTGTTTTCATTTGTTGATGCCAAGTGCTTTGGGGAGCTGCAGCTCCAAAGTGGTTGGTGCCGTGGCAGGAATTTATGTAACTGTACAGACTTGACTCAGCTGAGTAGATAAGGAAGGGCTGGATTTTTACCTGCAGAAAATATTTACTGTGAAAAGAAGGATCCCTCAGGGATGGTATAAAAGTGGTTTACTAAAGTTTGCAGTCTCTCTCTTCAATGTTTCGAGAATTTAATCCCACAAGATTCGGATAAATATACAGAAATGATAAGGAAGATCATTCACAAAAGTCAAAAAATAAAAAATAAATAATAATATAATAATAAAAAAGAATATTGGAAAAGTTTTAGTTTCTCAAAAAAAAAAAAAAAAAGTATGGATAAAGGAGAGACAAATGATGAACAGGTTGGAGCAAAACCAAAATGGACAATACAGAAAAACTGCTACTAGTGAGAGAAACTGGGAGTAAGAAGAAATCATCATTCTACTGGCTTAATAGTAACAGAAGATCCAAATGAAAGTGTTAGAAGATTTATTCTGTGCAAAGGAATAGATATTATTCAATGATAATAGGAAAATTTTCGATTATAAATGTTATTTATGACAAGTAGTAAACTCATAGTTAGCAGCAGTGAGTAACAGCTCAACCTAGAATAAAAGTAAACCACGTTTGATTATATTTCAGTATATTGTAGGTTTACAGTTTGTCTTGGCCTTCTAGTCCTGATCTGAGTGCAGCAAGAATATTTCTCTTCCCTCAGATTTGTTAATGACAAAAATTGTAAAATCAAAGCAAGACCAGGCTTATTAAATCTGTAGATGACATCAAGCTTATAGGAACGGTAATAAGTATGTAAGAGGACAAGATTAAATTCAAGAAGATCTTAATAAGTTCAAGTAATAGTCTTAAGGAAATCAGAAAACAATCAGCAATATTCTGCCATGTCTTAACAGAATTTTATCCAGAAGTAATTAATAACAATAAAACTTCATTCTTTGAAATTGACCAGAGGCTGAAATCTATGGGAAAAGAGGCATCTGAAGTTATGTATAGGAACCATCTGAGATTAAAAGAATGGAAATGTTGAAAAAGATAGAGAAGGGGAAGGATGAAAATACTGAAATCTTCCAGAAAGTCTATCACAGAATAAACATTAAAAAAATTAAAAGTTTATTTTCAAAGTAAATCAGTGAGGAAATACATTAAACATAAGTTTCATAGAATCATAGAATTAGAGAATGGTTTGGGTTGGAAGGGACCTTTAAGATCACGTAGTTCCAGCCCCCCTGCTATAGGGGGTTGCTCCCTCTAGACCAGGCCCCATCCAGCTTGGTCTTGAATGCTTTCAGGAAGGGGGCATCCGCAACCTCACTGGGCAACCTGCATCTCATCACCCTCCAAGTAAAGAATTTACTCCTTTCTTCTTCTTTCTTTCTCATCTAAATCTACCCTCTTCCAGTTTAAAACATTTCCCCTTGGTCTGTCACTACATGCCGTTATAAAAACGCCCTCCGCAGCTTTGCTGTAGGCCCCCTTTGGGTACTGGAAGGCCACTCTAAGGTCCCATGGAACCTTCCCTTCTCCAGGCTGAAGAGCCACAGCTCTCTCAGCCTGTCCCCATAGGGTTGGTGCTGCAGCCCTCTGATCATCTTCATGGCCCTCCTCTGGATGTGCTCCAATAGCTCCATGTCCTTGTGCTGGACATGAATGCAGTACTCCAGGTGGGATCTCAGAAGAGCAGAGTAGAAGGACAGAATCACCTCCCTGGACCTGCTGGCCCCACTTCTCTTGATGCAACCCAGGAGTTTGCTTATCAGCCAATCCTGATTTTGAAGTAGAGGAATAGATTAAATGACCCTGTTATGGTCTGCCACATTCCTCTTTTTTTGTTAGTTTTTTGTTGGGTTTTTTTGTTTGTTTGTTTATTGTGTATGCTTTGTAGATTTAAATTTTCCATAATTTTTTATTCTACTGGATTTCATAGAATGATCTGTAAAGTACCTGAAAGCTGATGGATCTTCTGTGGTTTCCATGATCTGATGCCATCAAAGAAAAAAAAAAGTGTTTACTTTGACAATTTTCTGAGCCTTACTGTGCCTATTTTATATTGACAGATTCTCACAGGGCAGAATGTCACTAATTGAATCTAATGAATATGGCTGGAGACTTATGGTGGAATGAAGGTAACAGATAAAACAACAGATACAAATCAAGATTTCTGTGGATATTAACAGCAGGAATGTGTCCATCAATAGTAAATTACATTGTGGCAAGAATTTGCATATGCAAAGACCAAGAGCTTTAGAGAGTTGATAGAATAACAGCAGGCATACACTCTAGGAGAGCATGATGTTACGGGTTTAAGGGCAACATGCTTATATGGCAAGGGAGGCAGAAAACATAATGATACAGAAAATGTGTTGTAACTTTAAAAGCTCTTAAAGATATGGCAAAAATAATTTCTAGTTTTTTAGCTCAATATTTCTACTTACAGATGGATTTCTTAGCAGACTGATGGATGGAAAGATCATTATGAAGGCATGTGGAAGAAATCATGGCAAGGAGGGATTATTAAAATTATCTTGTGTGGGCTTCTCTGCCATTTACTGATTTCTTTATACTTCTGTGGAGCTATGAGGGCTCAGTGTCTGAAGTTGTCTTGAAAATAGGGCCAAAGTAATATGTCATGGCTCAAGTGCTAAATTCCTTGCATGGTAAATCTTCCTGTCATTTAGAGTCATCTGTATGAATACGATTGTACAGCCTCTTATTTTCAACTGTGCTTTCTAAACATCTGGTAGAATCAACTCTGCTACCATTGTTCCAAAAGTAAATTAATAGTAATTCTGTCAAACTACAGAGCAGATTCCCACTTTGTTGTATGACAAGTTTGATGTCATTCAGAAAACCTGGGTTCCTAATAAAGGAATTTCTGTTTAGAGAAGTAGAGAAGTTTGTTCCTTCCACTCTCTGTGTTTGCTTTCTTCACCTGCAGGAAAAAAAAGGAAAATACACCAGCAAAAAGGTGAGCATTCCTCAATCCTAAGAGAATTTAAACAAAAAATGCCTTTGTGTTTGTGTGTATGTAATGTGATGTTCTAGAAGTATTTAAAGCATATTTTTCATATCTTTTTTTTTTCCAGAAACATATTACTCAAGTCCTTTCTGTTCTATTTGTGTGCCTACTGTCCTGCACAGATTAACAGTACAGACTTGCAACTGTATAAACAGTGGCCATTAAAAGTTGGATGCTTGTTCAGAAAATAAACAAGGCAATACAAGAAAGAACAAACAGACCATGAAATAGCCATAGAAAAAAAGTCAGTAGAAAGCGTAGTACTGTGAAAAAAACATTAACTTTGGTAAGAACATTATACAGTGAGAGCACTTCAGATTTACTGAATACAATGAAAAGGGATGAGGTAGTGAAGGAGAGAAAGATTTTTAGAGAAAAAGTATGTTGTCCATAAAGATTGTTTGCTAATAAATATGGAAATAAAAACATGCCAGCATGAATGTTCTGCTGTAAAATGTTATAAATAAGATCAGGACAAAGAAATGTTCTCCGGAAATCTAAAATATCAGCAGGGAAACATAATAAAAATGTGTATAGATCACAGCTGAAAAGTATGAGAATGCGTTAAAACAAAATAAAAGTAGCAAAAATGGAGTAACTTACAGCTTTTTTGTTGTTGTTTTTTGTTGTTGTTGTTGTTTTTTGGTTTTTTTGTTTTGTTTTGTTTTTGGAAAGAATGTTTGTGTCATATAGTCAAAACTTTAGCAGGTAGAACTGTTCAAACTTCAGTCTTCAAAGTAGGCTTCCACCCATCTGTTATTTATTCTTCTGTGCTATTAGTTCGGACTCCTCAGGACAGCAAAATCCTTCCATTTTTCATCTCTGATGTTCTCTGTTACTTCTTGGCATTAGTATCTTACAGATATAACATCTACAGTAAAATAATCAAAGGGGAGTATTTCCAAAGACACTGAAGTCAGTCCTCAGAAGAAATGTTCATTTAATATTTTGTCTTAAAAGGGAAGAAAATTATCTAAATAATACTGAGTAGCCATTTAATTGGCAGATTGAATGTATGGTTCTGAATGTCTCATTCTGAAGTAGCTCTACTATGGATAATACAAGTCACTGAGCCACCCTCGTATAATTGAAATGTAAATAGTAATGAAAAATACCAGGAATATAACAAATTCCAAAAATGTCAATTTAATATTTGTCATATAACACCTCAGGAGAACAGCTCATCAAATTTTGGTACACTGCAGTACCATATGAATCTTAGTCCTGAGTCTGGACAGGACAAAAGTAATAGCATTTTGTCCCAGATACAGCTTCTTCCTAAACATACTGGGGATTTTAGAGTTCCTTAGTGGCTTGCACTCCGTATTAAATTGATATAAGATGCACCGAAACTGCTTTACAGGACAAAGCACATAATGCTCAGGAATGCTATTCTTAAGGTTTTTCTTTTTCCTTAAATTGAAGCTTGAGCTTGTTTTACAGGAGCTCTAGTGCACCTGTTGTTTTTAAATCACTACACTGAAGGCTGAGGATACAGATCAGACAACAAAAGGGTCAAACAGATGCTGCAGCAGGGAACATATTTTTATGTCCACACTTCAGACAGACTCCAGAAATCAGATATCTGCAAGATTAACTCCAGACACTGAAGAGCTCCTAAGCCTGTCATTTGTCTGTAGGAAAGATGCTGGAAATTTTGATAAGAGATGGGGATTCTTTGAGACTATATCTTAGTAAAGAGAACGGGGTAAAACAAAGATCCAATTTATTCCGATTTTCTGTGAAATGGTTGGTATTTCAATAGATAAAAGGTTCCAGCTCTATCCCCCTAAGCTAATGTTTTTGTTGAATAAATAGTTTATAAGTCAAGTCTTTTCAAAAAGCTAAGGTGGAAACATTGCCATTTTTTAGAGAGCTATAAGGAAGTTAAAAAAATTTAGATGTTTCAGCTATATGAATGTGCACTTGTCAAAACTATTTAGTGGTCAATAGCAAGACTTGACTCAATTGCCTGCACATAGGCATATATTATCAGCTGAAACAGTGATGTTACTGACTAGTCTCCAGCTTTTGCTCCATAATTACGTATGTCTCACATAGATCATATGTCATAGTTGTCAGCACAGTAAAGATATTTGTAACTCTCTATAGAGGGGTTAGTACTAAGTATGTGCATTTAGGTAGTCATTTTGCATCTCCATTCAGTGCAATCAATGGACTCTAGAACGTGATTCATCAGATCAAGACTAGGTGTCTGTGTTGACGGTGGTTGGAGTTTACATTTAGACTCTAGAGCTCTAGGCATCTACAATTTGATGTCTATATCTTGCACTAAATGTCATCCCGACAGTTACATAAGATTAATACCTTCCAAGGAAATTAGAATCCAAATCTCTTCTCAGATTTGCCACTGATCTATGTCAGTAATTCCAAGAGCATAACTTTACCTATACTTGAGCAAAGGTTTCTGACAAAAGCTCCTAAGAGTAAAAAGGTAAGTATACGCATATGACCCACTGAAGCTCACTGATGGCCTTAAGTTGCACCAGGGCACGTTTAGGTTGGATATTAGGAAGCACTTCTTTACAGAAAGGGTAGTTAAGTACTGGAATAGGCTCCCCAGGGAGGTGGTTGAATCGCTATCCCTGGATGTGTTTAAGAGCCATTTGGATGTGGTGCTCAGGGATATGATTTAGCGGAGGGTTTTTAGAGTTAGGGTACTGGTTAGGCTGTGGTTGGACTTGATGATCTTCAGGGTCTTTTCCAACCTGGGTAATTCTATGATTCTATGAAGCTGTTGTTTTGAATAAGGCCAAATTGAAGAAGAGTTGTATCAGGATCTCCAGCTGTAATGGGTACGTTATGCAATAATAGCCACATGTTCATAGACAGTAGCAAAACAGATTCAAGAAGGACTGGGAGTTTCTTAATGGGTTTATGATTTACTTATGAGAGGTACAAAATATAATTATTATCTAAATTTTATAATTATTCTGATGAATCATATACTTTTCAAGCCTTGTCAGATGTACTGTCATGAAAATCTACCCTTTGTTTCATAATACATTACTGTAAAGACACATACAATTATTGTTATCTTTCAAACTCACTGTTTTACAGAAGTATATCTTGCCAGTGCTACAAAGGACATATAACTGGGAGAAAGTGTAGTTTCCCTTAGTATGTATTCTTATGCATGGTGCATAGAAAAATGAAAACAGAATTGATTGCAACAGAGGAAGCGGATCTACAAAGAACTGGAGAAGCTAAACATGTGGAAGATGCTGGGGGATGAAAGAAATAATGAGGCTTAGTATTTAAAATGAAAAAATTAGGAAGGGAGATTATGAAGACCAGCTTAGTGTAGCCTATGTAAAATGTGCTCAAAAAGATTTGCAAATGATGGCAAGAGAGAGTAAAAAAAGAGAGAGGAAAAAAAGAAAAACATCTTGGAGGGCCAAGCCTGGAATAGAAATCATGAAGCCTTCTTTGGCGAGACAATAAGGCACTACTAATTAATCCCATTTCTAAGACCTGACCTCACAGACTTTGTTCAAACAACACTCCCACTGAAGTTAACGAGAATATTGTCCGAATCATCAAGCAGCTCTGCACCTTCAGATGGATTGTGCTATGTGCCAGTGCTCAACCTCACCCAACCTGCTCTTCAAAACTGTCCTTGAACAAATTTGTGAGTCCGTTTTATCCCCAGTGAGAAGCTTTGCAAAGAAACATTTATGACTATCTGTGATTTACACACAAATAGTCTCAAGTGTCTAATAAATACCTGAAAATGAGATAGCAGGAGTGAATATGAATAGAGGTTAAGGCAGGTATTTGCAAGGATTGTGTGAGATTAGCCATGAACAGGAAAATAAATATGTGTAAAATAGATGCTCATATCTGAGCTCTGTATTTGTTCTCATAAGAGGATAACACAGTTCTTGCCTGTGTCTGTCTTAGTGGGGAGGTGGTTTGTGCAATCATCTCAACAGAGATTTTATACCTCCTCAGGTGAAAATGTAGCCTGAGAGCTTGATCTGAACTAATGATTCCCCTGAGTTTACAGACTCTTTTAATCATGATTAGCAAAGCACCTCTCTTGTCCAAAGTACAATTTTATAGCCTGAGGAGAGAGTTGTTTTGCTTACAAAACAACCAGCGAACACTTTCTGAGAGTTTCAAAACAAAATGGGCTAGATAAAAAATGTTTAAGTGCATCACCATCAATTTTAAAAACCAATACACTTTTTCCCCTGGTCTCAAGCTCAAGTGCATTTATCCTGCTGAGGGATTACTTTTATTTCTCAGCTGTGACTCACAATGTGTGACAGAGTCTTGTTTTAACAGATTTATAGAGGCTGAGGAAGATGTTAAAAACAGACAGGCACATGGAAATGTCAAAAGTAGAAAAAAGAGCAAACATGATTTATTTCCAGGGAAGCCCTGGCATAGTCCTTGATCCCCCCTGTGTATAGAACAAATATAATCATACTCCAGATCTGCTTTTCTTTCCTTAAATTTTCATATGAGCTCAGAAGATAAAGCTTATTTGTCCTTCTGGTAATAACATTAATAGCATTTTTGAGAAAACTATCAGGAGAGGTTATTAGTCTTCTGATACACTGATTAAGACATTAAATTTCCAGAGCCATACACTTTAACAGTAACATTTGCATATGGATGAACTAATTAGAATCACTAAATCAGAGAATATCCCAAACTGGAAGGGATGCTTAAGGATCACGGAGTTCTGGTTCTAGGCAGGACCACCCAAAATCCAAACCCCATGTCTGGGAATGCTGTCCCAATGCTCCCCGAGTTCTAACAGCCTGGGGCCTTGCCCACTGCCCTCTGGTGAAGAACACTTTCCTAATATCTAATTTGACTCTGCTGATATTTCATGTCGTTCCCTTGAGTTTTATCACTGAGCAAAGTAGTTGATTTTTTGTTGTTGTTTTGTTTCTTTGTTTTCATCTAACCTAAAAGAAATTTCTAGCTTTTAATTTCCTGACATTAGTATAACTAGCAATTGTGACAAAACAAAACAAAAACCGTGAAAGAAATACAAGGAGTGATCTTGTAAAAAAGAAGTTAGTGCAGTCCTCTTTCTGGTTGCAGATGAAGTTTTCACAAGCTGTTCTAACCTGAGTGAAAGTTTTGCCTGACAGTTTTAATGTTGGCAATAAATGAAACTGTCGATTCTGAACTGACCAATAGCTCTTACACAACAAAGTCCTTAAGAGCATGATTAACTCAGTCTTCCTAAGATCATGTCCTTAAGTACTTATCTAACACGTACTATTTTCAGTGGATCTAAGCCACTTCTATTAAGCATGTACTTACACACTTTGCTGAGTCAGAGATGCATCATAAGGATTGGTTAAATCTTTTTCTTCAATACAAACAGAAGATGCTAAATATCTTAAGCCACTTGAAACATCTACTGCTTACCTGTTTATGTGAGTATCTACACTGCAACCTCCTGCTTGTACTGCTGTAGAAATAATTGTGTGATGAGGCGTGTTCCTTGGCCAGAGTGACAAAAAGTCTTAGTTTAGTGGTGGCCATATTGATAAAAACTTGTGGTTTTTTTTTTTTTTTTAGTTCTGTAGTTTATTTCACTAGTAGAAACTGCAATGAAGAAGCAGGCACTGAGATTTGCCAATGTAGCTGAGTATGTGTTTGGAGGTTTTGTTGATGTCAGGTGCCAATTGCCAATGCCTTTATGAGCAAGTATTTTTAAGTGGGGGAAAAGCTTCCATTGTTAAGAATTAAAATAGTTTGGGAAAAAAGACTGTTGCAGGTTATTAGAGGAATATTCAGTTCAGTACTTTAATATTCCACTTCCCTAGATTTCCTTTAAAATTGTGGTACTTGTACTGTGTGCAGAAATAATGCTGTAATATGAGTAATCTAGATGAACTGTGGTGAATCTCAACAGAACTGGGAAATTATTTGGTAAAAATAAGTAGTGAAGGAGATTAAGGATGCTTTACAATATTGATTTGAAGAGGGAAGATAGTAACAGAATCACAGAACTGTAGGGGCTGGAAGGGAACTCTTGAGATGACTGAGTCCAACCCCACTGCAAAAGCAGGCTCCCTGTACCAGGTTGCAGAGGTAGGTCTTCAGGTGGATCTTGGAAATTTCCACAGAAGGATAATCCACAACCTCCCTGGGCAGCCTGTGCCAGTGCTCTGTCACCTACTCTGTGAAAACTTTCTTATGCAGGTTTGTGAAGAACTTCATTATTCATTCATTAGAACTTTATTAATGACATCGATGAGGGAATTGAGTGCACCCTCAGCAAGTTTGCTGACGACACCAAGCTGAGTGGTGCGGTCAATACGGTGGAGAGAACGGATGCCATTCAGAGGGACTTTGACAGGCTGGAAAGCTGGGCTCAGGTGAACCTCATGAGGTTCAAGACGGCAAAGTGCAAGGTTTTGCACTTGGGCCGGAAGAACCCCAGGTACCTGTACAGGCTGGGAGGAGTTGTCCTTGAGAGCAGCTCGGCAGAGAAAGACCTGGGGGTCCTGATGGACGGCAGACTCAACATGAGCCAGCAGTGCGCTCTGGCAGCTCGAAAAGCAAATGGGATCCTGGGCTCCATCAGGAGAGGGGTGGTCAGCAGGGATAGGGAGGTGATTGTCCCTATCTACTCTGCTCTTGTGAGGCCCCATCTGGAGTACTGTGTCTAGGTGTGAAGCCCTCAGTACAAAAAAGACACGGAGATTTTGGAAAGGGTCCAGAGGAGGGCCACGAAGATGATCGGGGGGCTGGAGCACCTCCCCTATGAAAACAGGCTGAGGGAGTTGGGTTTGTTCAGCCTAGAAAAGAAAAGGTTGCGGGGTGACCTCATTGCAGCCTTTCAATACCTGAAGGGAACTTACTCCCAGGAGGGGAGTAAACTCTTCGAAAGGGCTGACAATAGCAGGACACGGGGAAATGGGTTTAAGTTAAAAGAGGGAAGATTTAGGTTGGATGTTAGGGGGAAGTTCTTCACTAAGAGAGTGGTTAGGCCCTGGAACCGGCTGCCCAGGGAGGTTGTGGATGCCCTGTCCTTGGAGGTGTTCAAAACCAGGTTGGAAAGGGCCCTGGGCAACCTGATCTATTAAAGGATTATGTTTGGTGGCCCTGCTAGGCAGGGGGGTTGGAAACACACGATCTTGCGTCTCCTTTCTCAAGGCCGAACAGCCTCAGGTCGCTCAGCCTTCACTGATAAGAGGGGTGCTCCAGGCCATTTAACATCTTCATTCCCATCCGCTGGACTCTTTCCAGGAGGTCCCTGTCTTTATTGTACCAGGGAGCACAGAACTGGACGCAGTACTCCAGGTAAGTCCTGACCAGGACATAGTAGAGGGGGAAGATCACCTCCCTTCACCTACTGGCCACGCTCATTTTAAAGCACTGCAGGATCTGATTGGATGTCTTGGCACCCAGGGACCAGTGCTGGCTCTTTTGGAAAACCTCATCTGTTTACTTAATCTTGCATTCCACTGTCCTACATATAAAATTAGTATTTTCTCCCTTAGCTCGTTGCTTCAGTTTTGTTGTTAGACCCATCTCCGTAACTTTTCACCACCTCTCTTCCCCCTTTCCTGGTTTCTGGGTTCGTTTGTCCCTCTGCCCCATTAGTCACAGAACGAGGCTGCACTGGGCTAGAACCGTGAGAGCGCCCCAGTGCCCCAGAGTCCTGTTCGTCTGCTCACAGGCTTCTGGCAGCGACTTCATGGCTGCCGGCCTGAACTACCAGTCAGCAGTAATAATCAGAGGGATGAACCAGAGCAGGGAGTCTGAGCCGCCGCGCCTCACGGTCTCCTTGTGTGTCCCAGCAGCTCTTGCTGTGGTGTTTTGCCGCCGTTGTCCCTTTCTGGGAAGGCTCCTTTGGTGTGAGCCTCCACTATGAAGCTGATGCGCACGGGATCTTTGCCAAACTGGCCCAGCTGTGGATTCCCAGTGTGCCCTGGATGCTTCCCAGTGCGCTGCGGGACTCACAGGACCTCCCCGTGTGCTCTGGGGGACGCTGCATTCCCTCAGTGGGACGTGGGCTCCCGCTCAGGATGTGCTCTCTCCCCCTGAGGCACGGCTGTCTGTGGGCACCTCAGAGCCACCGATGCCTCTTTTCCCCCGGCCCAGCGCCCTTCCTCCTCCCCAGGCGCGTGCCCCCAAACCCCGCACAGCAGCACTCTCCTGCAGCAATGCCTTTCGTGCTGCCGCTGTGCCGGACCCACTGCCACCACAATGACACAGGCTGCAGAGATGTTGATGTTGTTAATTAATAATTTTTTTTTAATTATAATTTAGAGAATAAGTATAATGAAATTATAGTTATATATTATATATGATGAAATTATAATTATAATGAAATTAGATGCCAGATGGAAAATGGAGGTGAAAATCTGAGAGAGGTTTTTGTTCACCCAGTGGAAGATGTTGTTCACCCAGTGGAAGATGTCCCCATGATTTGCTCCGTGCTTGATGTCTTAGCTGTGCCTGGTGTCTTCACAATCTTAGCAAGATTCTGCCGATTGCCTTCAGCAGCTTCCACGCACCCCAGAATTGCGCAAGTTCTATGCACATACAGCCTGTCCAGCTTTGCTTACAGACGCCGTAGTGGTGTTTCACGGTGTCGAGCAATCTGGAGGCTTTCTGCTCGGTGTGTGGGGACTGCTGCTTTGGGCCCTCTGGAGCAGAATTCTCGCTGACCCTGTGCGGGACCAATCTGGGGTGTGGAAAAAGGCCAATCCAGAAGGGCCAGTTGCAGGCACGGCAATCAGCACTGATGGGCAGGCTCTTCTCAGGATGCACAAGTACTTCTTCTCCATTCCCAGGACAGGCGGTTAGTCCAATCCAGCAGAGCCATCTGGAGATCAGACTCTTGGTCTCAACCGGGCTGTGCTCCTCAGGAATGGCGTGGTTTTTGTTCTCGTCCTCGGTCTTGGTGGGGCAGGTGGTTAGTCCAATCAAGCAGAGCCAGTTGGGGCTCTTGGTCTCAATGGGATGCTGCTCCTCTCGAAGCACCGGGTTGTTGTTCCCATCCTCGATCTTTGTCGGGCAGGTAGTTAGTCCAAGCCAGCAGCGCCAGATGGAGGTCTGGCCCTTGGTCTCAATGGGACTATTCTCCTCAGGAAGTACCTGGTTTTTGTTCCTGTCCTCAGTCTTGATGGGGTAGGTGGATAGTCCAAACCAGAAGCGCCAGTTGGATGTCCAGCTCTTGGTCTCAACTGAGCTGTGCTCCTCTGGAAGGATCTGTTTGTTGTTGTCATCCTCAGTCTTGGTGGAGCAGGCGGTTAGGCCAAACCAGCAGACCCAGCTGGAGGTCTGGCTCTTGGTCTCAGCTGGTCTCTGCTCCTTTGGAAGTACCTGGTTGCTGTTCCTGTCCTCGATCTTGGTGGGGCAGGTAGTTAGCCCTAACCAGCAGAGCCACCCAGGGGTCTGGCTCTTGGTTTGAACTGGACGCGGCTCCTCTCGTAGGACCTTGATTTTGTTCCCATCCTTGATCGTGGTGGGGCAGGTGGTTAGTCCAAACCAGCAGGCCCAGCTAGAGGTTTGACTCTTGGTCTCAACTGGGCTCTGCTCTTTGGGAAGCACCTGGTTGTTGTTCCCATTGTCGTCGATCTTGGTGGGACACGTGATCAGGCCAAACCTGCAGACCCACCTGGAGGTCTGGCTCTTGTTGTCAACCAGGCTCTGTTTCGCTGGAAGGACCTGGTTGCCGTTCCCGTCCTCGATCTTGGTGGGGCAGGTAGTTAGCCCAAGCCAGCAGAGCCAGCCAGAGGTCTGGCTCTTGATTTCAGCCGTAAGCTGTTCCTCTGGAAGGGCCTGATTGCTGTTCCCATCCTCGGTCTTGGTGGAGCAGGTGGTAAGGCCAAACCGGCAGAGCCAGCCAGAGGTCTGGCTCTTGGTTTCAGCCGGACGCTGCTCCTCCTGAAGGACCTGGTTAGTGTTCCCGTCCTTGATCTTGGTGGGACAGGCGGTTAGGCCAAACCAGCACAGCCAGCCAGAGGTCTGGCTGTCGGTCTCAATGGGGTGCTGCTCCTCAGGAAGGACCAGCTTTTTGTCCCAATTCCAGGCCCAGCTGGGATAGCTGAAAAAGCCAGTAATTGGAGAGATGAAAGGAAGGAAGATGAGGAAGAGAGTCAGGCTGAGCTTCATCCTGTTCTCTCCCAAGGACCACTCTCAACACACAAATGGCTGTCACCAAGAGCAGAGCTCCAGCAGTGACCACCAGGACGGTGCGACCGCCTTACGTGTCTGAGCTGGTGGAGGCAGCCAACGTAACCTGGTAAAGACTGATGTCATGCCCTGCACTGTGATGTCACAATGCCTTTCCCTGGGTGTGTGCGCCCACGCACCCAGCTCAGGGCTGGAGACCCTACGCCCAAATCCCACCTCCCCGTTCTACCTCCCATTTTTCCAGTCCACCTGCACTCCGTGTAATTTTCACTATCAGTCAAGGCTATAGAGTCGTAGACTCATAGAATGGCCTTGGTGGAAAAGGACCACAACCATCCTCCGTTTTCAACCCCCCAGCTATGTGCAGGGTCACCAGCCATCTGACCAGGCTGCCCCGAGCCACATCCAGCCTGGCCTTGACTGCCTCCAGGGATGGGGCATCCACAACCTCTTTGGGCAGCCTGTTCCAGCGCGTTACTACCCTCTGTTCAAAAATCCTTCTCCTACTATGTAACCTAATCCTTTCCTGTCTTAGTTTAAAAACATTTCCCCTTGTTCTGTCACTATCCACCCTTGTAAACATACGTAAACAGAAGTTAGGTGCTCCTCTCCCATCCTTTTGACCCCTTCAGTCCAACAGCAGAGAACACTGAGATAATTTCCTGTAGTCATATGTAGGAAAGTAAATAAAAGAATATTTGATAACGTAGACCAAGAGACTCGATCCTTTGCTTACATCTCCCATAGCAGTGTCGGTATTTGTCTTCTGCATGACCCAGATTCACAGAATTGTAGGGGCTGGAAGGGAGCTCTCGATATGATCAAGTCCAGCTGGGTGTCAGTCCTACAGCTGGGCAAGTCCCTGGGGAGTGCTGATAGACCTCTTTACGTATGCTTTACTTGGAAGACTTCACAGATGAGACCTTTTAGTTTCCCTTCTCCGCACCTGTGATCTCCTCTTTGCATGATGAATCTCAGTTGCTTACCTGTCTCTGAGCTCTTCACAATCTTCTCCCAAGCTTGCAGGCAATCCCAAGCAGCCATAAAATACAGTAGTCTTTCAAGAAGTCTATAAAGAACTGGCTTTATGTTAGGCAGTCCCAAAGTTGGCCCACAGTTTTGGACAAGCTGAAAGCTTTCTGTTGTGTGCCCGCTGACTACTTTTCACTTTGCTTCCTCTGCTCAAGATTTTGAGTTCTACCAACTCTAGATAGCTGCAGCCCAAGCTGCTCCTGACCTTAACTTCCCTTACAAGCCCATTTTTATTAGTAAGAATGAGGTCCAGTAACACCCCACGCCTTATACATTTATCACCAGGGACATATTTTCCTGGGTATATGGAATTTTTATTAATTGACAAGATAAATAATTTTAGTCAGCTTTATTGTACTGAGATACCTTGGAGCACCATGCACTGGTGCTAGAATCCGTTCTATAAATGCCATAAGATAACCATACTGAAAACTTACGTGAAATGGAACAAAATGCTGTTAGAGCTTTTAGATTTATTACTGTTTTAACTCTTTTTGTAATAATGTTCATTGGATGTCTCCTACTGACATCACAGATAAGTTTGAAAAGGAGATGAAGAAAGAGGAAAGGAATCCTTGGTTGGATTGTATTCTTTACAAGAAATAAAGCCACGTCCTTAAAATACAGTTTGAGTGCCAGCACAAGTTATTCTCTGTGAGAAGTTCCTTTTTTGTTGTTGTTTTTGCTATCACGGTATCCTGTGATCACATATCAATTAATGCACCAAAAATGAACTGGAATACAAAGGAAGAAGACTGGTGACTGTTTTTGATCCAATGAACGATTACATTCTGAATGTGCCTTTGAAGGAAAATGAATTTCTGCACATAAGAGGTTATTCTGCATATATTATTTACATCAAAAGCATATTTTCTAGACAGCTTGCCTAGTTATAGTAGTATTTATTAATAGCCTTGATAAATACTTTCTGTTAGCTAGGGTTTATTTTCCTGCTGCTATATTACTGCCTCTAGCAGGAAAAACTAAGAAATCCAGAAATTGCTGAGTACTCTTTCCTCTGCTTTAGGTCAGGATCCTGATTATTCTTCCTCTAATGAAATCTTCAGGGAAGGAAGGTGGACAGTAACTTAGACAGAGCTGTTTGAAATTCCCTCTTGTGTCAGTTGAAGGAGAAGGAGGCCATGGTGCAACGTCTGTACTCTGAGGAAGAGTGGTCTCCAGATGGCTGTGCAGATGGTGTATTACACCTGCCACTAGCATCCTGCCCACATAGCTGCCTTATGGGCTTTCTGTGGGGTGCTGGCAGACAGCCTGTCTGGGTGTACCGCAATGTGTCATCTCATCCAAAAAGGCTAAAAACATGGAGAAAAACAGTTTCAGGGGCATGAGCTTTGGCAGCATCCTGAATGGGTCCACTCTTGTCATGAGCATTTTCTTGATCCTGTCCTTGGGGGCAAGCATAGATACATCCACCTAAGCAAGTTAAATGTGAATACATTTATGTTGTTTGGATTATTTTTCTAATTCAAAAGTAGTTTGATATAGATCTCTCCAAGCTGTCACTCTTAGAAGCCATTCATTTTTTATTTTACTTTTGGAATGCATGCTTTTGCAATGACTTGAACACTAGCAATTAATTTCCCCATTAGTAATCTGGATTTGGACCTGATTAAGTGAAGAGAATTTTATAACAGTGTTAATACACTGCATTCAAAAACTTTGCCTAAAAAAAAAGAAAAAAGTGTTTAAAGAATGTAATCACCCAGTTTTCTAGAAACAAAGGACTTCTCAAAAGTTTTTATTTCCTTTGCTCAGCTTTTTGGTGTTTCAGAGTTACTTTTTCATTACAGTTATAGGAATGGTAAAAGAATGATTGGAATTATTTTTCTAGGAATAAAAGTGTGGCTATAGCAGTGTGATTCAGACAGCTGCATCATATTCAAATGTCATTTAGGCAGCACTGTTAAGTTCATTTTTATAATAGCTCAAGAGGGTGCATTATCATGGAGTAATTAAATCAGTAAGAAATGAGCTCTTAACTCCTCTAAGAGCAAATCTCTACTATTGATCTACAGAAGAACAGGCAGTCATCATACCATAAAGAATATTTCCCATACTGCCTCATGGATCTTTGAAGGTACAACACAAGTATTTATATTCGAAGGAATATCTCATAGTGAGTCAGACCAATAGGAGAAATCAATAGAAATCTTCTTCATGTAGGTCATTAATGAGTAGCGTGTGTCTGGTCAGTGTCAAATACTGCTGCATATTTTAACAGAGCCTTGGAAGTTTGGACACTTAAATTCTATTTCTGCTTAGATTTCTGACTCTTTGAATAGTTTTTCATAAGCAACACACAATTTTCTGATCTCTGACAGATTAATAGTCCAAGAACATGGGCACCTCTCAGAGCTTTGCAGTACACTTTGTCTCCATTTATCACGCTGATTTAAGATACCTAAGTGAATAATTCTTTATACAACAAAGATAAACATTGCCTTCCCACTGCAATAGTAAAAAGGTTAGATTTGATTGCTTGAATACAGGCATCATTTGTGAGACTCCAAAGTACATCAGGCAGCTGCATGGGAATGGTAGATGAATGAGGAATGCTTTATCTTTCTGGAATAACAGGTAGAGACCAGGGAGGATATCTTGGGATAAGTCAACAGGAAGAAATTATCTTAGGGAAGCTGAACCAAGTCCTAAATAACTGACTGAGTGGGTTTAGAAGAATTTAACTGTCCAAAAGTTAATTACATAGTGTAAACTGGACAGTTGGACTGGATGATCTTAGAAGTCTTCTCCAACTTTGGTGATTCTATGGTTCCACAATTCTATGAATTAATAGTCCAATCTCTTGATCATCTTTGGTTTGATATTATAATAGCTGCCAAAACATATTCTGACATTTCAGAAGTGAAGAGGGGTCTTTCTTTTCCTTCATCTATCAATCTAGTAGAACAACATGAATATCTTTCTTCTCAGAAGGAGTGGTGAGGCACTGGCACACACTGTCCTGGGAGGTGGTGGAGACACCATCCCTAGATGTATTTAAGAATTGTGGAGATGTGACACTGAGGGATACGGTCAGTAGGCATGGTGGGGGTGGGCTGACAGTCAGACTAGACGACTTCATGGTATTTTCCATGCTTAATGATTCTATGATTTTATGAGTCTGTATATATGCTTTATAATATCTGGGGAGATATATGCTACTTCTGCTTTCTGATTCAGAGGGATTACTACAAAATGCCTCATTTTCGGAGGATTAGTGTTGGATACCAAGGGGAAAGAATGGATACCCAGAAGATTTAAAAGTCATATCATAGGTTTTTTCTAGGTTCAAGCGCTTAAATCTATTTATGTCCAGTGCAAAGTGAGATGACTGTTTACGGTGATAACCCTGAAAATGTGTGCAAATTCATAGTCCAGCGTTCCCAGAGGAAACTTCCTTGTTCATTTGGAATTGTTTTCCATGATAAGAAGTGCTTTAGCAGGGTATTTTGCCACTTAAAATTGTAATCTCTGTCATGGTAGCAGAAACTACTTACTTAATTGCAGTAATTAAACATGCATGGGCTATAAATGAGCATTTTCAAGAACACAGGATTGTGTTGTTGATTCAGAGACTGAACTTTTCTGTTAGATAACTCAAATGAAGAGAGCAGAAGGAAGATACAGAGAGAAGAAGACTGGCACGTGAACATCCCTTTACAGATTCAGTAATACTATTCTGTGAAAGCGTTAATGACTTTTGATCTCTGTTTAAGAACTGTTCTTTGTAATTTTTATTTTCTTTTAATTGCAGATTTTTCAGTTGAAAAGATTCAAGTAAAGCTCAAGTCTCTATTTGCTCTGCATTGCTATCTACATTTATTTAAGCATTTTAATAGGGGATGGTAATTAGCAGAACTGGGTGTCATGCCAGTCTTTTTCTTCAAGTATTAACCCTGCAGACTTTTTCTGTTGAACTTTGTTCTCCCTGCCCTGACTTGCTTTAACTGTATGCTTTATAATGAGCAGTAATAAAATAAAAATGAGACTGACACACAATGACTGCAGATGGCTTGAGAGTTTGCTCATGTCCCAGTCCATTCCATCTTTCTTTTTGAACACAGGCTGGTGTTTAGTCATTATAGATTAAATCCATCATTTTAGCTTGAACTTCCAGTAAAGGACTGGAAGAAAACAAAAATCACTTGCATCCTCAAGAAAGACAAAATGACATTCTTAGTAACTACAGGCTGATCAACTTCACCTAGATCCCTGGAAATGTGATGGAACAAATAATCTTGGAAATTATTTCCACATTCATGAATGAGAGGGATGTGACTAGGAGTAGTCAGCAAGTATCTATATAGAAAGAATCATTCATGAGCAACTTGAAAGCCTTCTCTGATAGTTACATGGATGGATAAGAGGAGAGAAGATGATGTTCTTTATCAAGGCTTTCAACACCTACTCCCACCATATCCTCATTGACAAACAGATTAAATACAGACTAAATAAATAAGCAGTGAACTGAAATTGCATCATTGCTGGGCTTGAAAGGCATAAAGTTCAATGGAGACCAGTCACTGCTTATTGTCACTCAGTTACTCAGGGCTGTGCACTCTCAGCAGGGTTGCAAATCATACAAAACTGAGAAGAATGAGTGATTGCAACCATATGGTTGCAATGCCTTTCAGAGAACATGGACAACCTGGAGAATTAACACAAAAAGAATGGCATTAACTTCAACAATGAGAAGTGCCAAGCCCAGTATCTGGGTAGGAATAACCCTGTGCCCCAAGAAAGTCTGGCACCAACAAAATGGAAAGTAGGGCCATGAAGATGACAAGAAGGCCAAGCAGGTCTCTTATGAAGAAAGGTTGAGAGAGCTGGTCCTGTTCAGCTTGGAGAAGGCTCCACGGGGACCTCACTGCTGTCTTCCAGTTTGAGAAGAGTTTATAACAAGAGGGAGACCAATCTATTACACTGCCTGATGGTTATAGGACAAGGGGAATGGTTTTAAACTGAAAGAGGGGAGAATCAGTTTAGACTGTTGAGAGAACTTCCTCACTATGAGGGTGGTGAGGCCCTAGCACAGGCTGCCTTGAGAATCTGTGGTTGCCCCAAACTTGGCGATGCTCAAGGACAGATTGGATGGAGCCCTGAACAGCCTGATCTGGTGGGCTACCAGTCCACCAGTCCACAGCTGGATGATCTTTAGTTCTCTTTCAACCCAAGCCATTCTATGATTCGGTGACTTTATTTCTCTTTTATTCAGCAAATCATCTCCCAGAGAACAGACAGAGCTTTCTGTCTTCTTTCTGCACTGCAATTGAACACGTGGCAGCTCAGTGAATTTAACTTAATTTAGAGGTTCATAGTGTCAGCATCTATATCTGTGCTGGCCTTTCAACATCTCTTAAGTAGAAACATAAGAAAAAAATGGCATTTGTTAGACATAATTCTTCTTACTTTAAGGTTGATACCCAATAGTAGTCAGAAAACTGTTATTCTAAATATGTATCTCAAATGACAACTCTGATATGAATATCAACATTGTTGATACCTAAAAGCAGGTGAAGTGAATCCCATGTTGTAGGATTTGATTCAGTTGTCCAAACAAAGATGCCAAGTGACACTGGAGATTCTGTATGTTCCCCTGCAATTTCAGTTTTCTACTCTCAAGTGGCGCAGTGTGCTGTCATATTTGATATTCTTCTGTGGGTGTACCAGATGTGTTTGCAAATTGAAAAGGACAATGGAAATGTGTTTATGCTGGCTAACAGAGTTCTAGAATTTGAGCTGTCCACACAAGGGCAGGTTTTTAAAGTTAGCTACCTGGGGACCCTTCAGTCAAAGTTTTCAAATTGTAGAGTTAAAGTTTATAAGATGTATGAATTTTTGGGATTAGGCACCCTGTAATAGTTTACTGTCTGCTCTCCACTACTCTGAAGAGTTTAGATGTCTGTCTACCAAGGATCTAAGACCCATCTCTGATACGGTGTAGCTGTATGACCTCAATACAGATAGCAGAGAAGGATGTCAGCAGAGAGATAAAAAGGAAAATCATAGATACAGCTCGGACTAATGAGTCCAGATTGGAAAAAAATGAATATTCAAGGTAGAAAACATCAGCATGGAAAGGCCCTACAGGAAACAAACAAAACTTCCCAATCTCTCCACCCCTGAGGATCAATAATCAGACTAGTTGGTCTATCTGGAGACTTGAAGGAAGTACTGGGTTATTTAGTTGAGTCATGATATTCTTATTGTTGATGATGTTAGTGGATGACAACTCTGCATTAATGAATTGTTCTTTCAAGAAGCTGTAGAGGACAACCACTCCCTAGCTGTTCGATGGCTGCCAAGCCAATTACTTAAGTGCCTTGTCAGAGATGGTAATTGTGGCATGACATGGTTTAATTCCAATTGTTATATCAATTAGCCAATAGATAGTTTGTAGTGGAAGTAGACTAAAGCACTTGTAAGAGAAAAGTAGAAATACATCTTCATTGATGTAAATAGGTACAAGATGGTAATTTGAACAATGCTAACAGCAACTTGACAATATTTCAAATGACTAGATATCCTTCACTATTTGCTACACAGAAGGTGGGGAGTGCATAATGAATCTAAGCTCAAATCTCAGTGAAGCTAATATAGTTTAAAAACAATAAATCACTTATCAAGGATCTGTTGACAAGGCATCACCATGTTCAGGGTGAATCTCTGTGCATGTGCTAAGTGATCACGAGAGGTATCCCTACTCGAGGGAAGATTCTGTTGGGCAGCCACTTGCTTGCAAGAACTCTCAAAGGGGTTCTTAGGCTGCTTGCTACTTCTGGGGTAAGATGACTGACTCATAGTCATACAACTTAGAATTAGTTATGTTGAACCAGATATCTGTTACCGGGTGTCTGAGCACCAGGTTTGAGACAATATGGTGATAGTTAACTGTCTCTGGCACAATCTTGTTATTAATTATTATTGATATTAGTTCCAAGAACAAAGTCTTTTGCACCTCACTGAATGCATTAGGCTGTGAGCATTAATGACCAGGGTGGCTTTGGGGGCAAAGAGTGTGCCATCACACAGTCTTTTTTCCCACCTAAAGATACCTGAAATAAAAATGAACTGAGACTATAGTATTAAACTTTCTGAAAATATCAGTTTCTACTGGAATTAATTGAAGACATCAGTGGTCCAGTTTGAAATGAGACCATGGACAACTTCTCTCTCACTCTCTCCTCAAAGAAAGAGGGGGAGGAAGTACTTCAAAAAAGAACTCAAGTGTTAAGATAAGGACTGGGAGATCACTCACCAATTACCATCATGGAAAAAAGTCTCAGAATCTGGAGATTAATGCAATTTATTGACAACTGATAACACTAAAGCAGTGAGAACCAAAAGCAAACTTCAAATACCTTTCCCCCATCCACCCTTTCCTACCTTCTCCCCTGACTGACACAGGGGAACAGGGGTTGCAGTCAGTCCATAATGCTAATCTGACATGGAGCAGTGCTGGGTTCTGTTCATGGGGGGCACATTATCAGCCCCCTCCCTACCAAAAGATTGCCACATAAACCCAATATAAGGACTCAGCTTACATAAATTCCTAAATAAAAGTCAGTATGTGAACTAGACATTTGCATTCCCAGTGTGGTCATTGGAGAACGGTGGAGATCTGGGGCTCAGATCACTTGCCCATAAATAAGTGTCTTGGGCCATTTCACAACTCAGTGTCACTCAGTATTTTAATAATGTGACCTCAGACATGTTTAGAACTAAGTGTAAAAAACAAACAACAACAGCAAAAAAAGCAAAAGCAAGGGGAAAACAGTCTTGCTCTTGACATCCCAGGGGTTGATATCCATTGTTTTGAGCATACCCAAATGGATCACAGTCTGATATTTAAGGAAAGGTATTTAAAAGAAAAGTATCTGTGCAAACTGTACAGTGAAGTGGTAACGACAGCTGTGATACTGTTAATTTTCAGGGTGTGATTCTGCTGCCAAAACAGAGGTGTGATTCCCCATAAAAAAATCAGGGAGCTCCATAAATAGTAGTCCCAGCAGGAAGGTGCTGCTGACAGGAGCTGGAATGACAGCCATACAAAGTGCACCATGGATACCCCAGAGGTGTCACAGAAAACTGAAACCGTATGCTTGCTGCTGAGGTGACTGGGAGAAGCAATTGGCCTCAAGCTGCATGGATATGTTTGATAAACTGATTAAACTGTGAGGTCTTAGGGACACGGGGGAGACTTCTAAGTAAGCTAAATGTTCTGAAATTGAAGGCTGCTTGCATCTGCCCAGGGCACTGCTGTCACACAGTCATGTAGGTTTGCAGCTGCCTTTACAGGTGCTGAATATTGTTTCCCAAGACAGACTAATTTGTGTCCCTGGAAATGAAACCTTAAAAGCACTTAGACACTACTTTTTTTTAATCGTTATTTTATTTTATTTTTTATTTTATTTTTATTTTTTTAAACATTTCAGCAGCTGTTACAAAGTCCAAGTGTCTTCTGACCTGTAACATTTTACTGTCTTCTCCACTAAAGAAAATAATCTACTGCTTTCGGATTCTCTCCCAGAGGAGATGTCTGACTTGACAGCATGATACCTTTCTAACCTGACATTTTAAATCTGAGTTATATCTTTTGTGAGCTACAGCCAGTTGAAAAACAGGATGCCTTTTATGTTTAATCTCGGCAAATCGACATCAACTGCAAAGTAGAGATTACATACCCTAAGTGAGGATACTAGAAATTTTTCTTTAACTGAAGTAAGCGTATTTTTGACAAGCATCTGTCAGTATGGAGACTGTCTCATGCATACCACTGCAATGAAGATACATGGGTGGCCAATTCTGATCGCAGCACTAATGTGTAGCACAGGTATCAGTTATGCAAAAAACAGGACTGAAATAAGTCATGGTGGATAATGGCGGATTAGATGAAAGAGCATGGATTAACAGATTCAACAGTGATAAATGGAATTAAAAATACTTGTAAACCAATTTACACAACGCAGCTGCATGAACTGAAACAAGCTGCCTTAATTTCTACAGATGCAATACTCAGGAAGGTGATTCCAGTAGAACTTACAATATACTCAAGCAAAATGGGTTTGTGCACAGTTTGAAGTAGGAGGTGTCCCTGCCTTTAGCAGGGGGGTTAGAACTAGGTGATCTAAATGATCCCTTGCTACCCAAACCATTCTATGATTCTATGATATGATCTGCCTTCTGGAAGACCATATCTCTCTGTGTTGACTAGAGGGAAATCCAGACTTCCAATCTTAGCTAAGAAGAGGTGAGTGCCCAAAGTCTGGACATGTGACTACTCCTACTAACTCATGGTTTTGCTCTGAGAGCTGAGATAACCTGTGCAAATATGCAGTTTTCCTCAGAGTATTGTACAGTCCCAAGACAGACGATGAAATGGCAGTGATGTAAGGAAAAGAAAGACATAAATATTCGACTTTTAAGAACTGTTAAAATTTTTTTGGAATGAAAGCTGAATGCCATCTTATTAACAAAAAGCCAACGTGCAAACATTTTTTAAAAAATAGTTGATTTCTGTTATAAACAGTGAAAATACGCCCTGCCAGTCAAAGACATAAACACAAAAATTTAACAACACTATTCATCCTATTTTAATTCCCAGAGTAAAACAAAAACTTTATTGGAGTTATGTATCTCACCTTCAAATTACTTTAACTGCTTCACTGGTATTGTCACAAGTCCTCTTAGGTGTGCTGAGATGGCTGAGTGGTGCACTGGCACACTAACAGCAACAATTGCTGTTACTCTTCAGTATCAGGACAAAATGTGCTGACAGGTGGTTTGATGATTGCAGATGGTTCTTCCAGTTACTTGAAGCTATAAAGCATTACCCAACCTTCTATAAGTAAGCATTATTTAAAATATTTTTCTTAAAGTTTCAAAAAGAGTTTTCTTCACAAACCACCTCTGCACGTTGGTTTCCAGTCAATGATTTGATGAGATGTGGGAAGTCTCATCTGCTTCTGTTCTAGTACAGAGTCTGAGAGGTCTTGGACACAGACTCTGCCTTCAAATCTTGGTAATTTCTTGGGGAAAATTTTTACAGTTTTTAGTTTTTGTAACCATGACTTCTGCATTTCCTACATATTAAGGCTAGAAGGAATAATGTAATATTTAATCTGATCCCATAGCTTTTTTGACAGCTTTGACCAGTTTATTAAACTAGCTAGCATTCCTCTTACTTCTGCTAAGATCTTAACTATCCAGTTATTTCCTAACATCATTTGGGCAGTCATATTCACTAGTTTTAGCACAAGACATACGCTGCTGGAGAATAGCAAAAATACTTTTATATTCATGAATGTATTTTTGGACAAACTTAAAGAGCCATTTGCGATCTTATAGTTCCACACTGAAATTCAGAGTGGATGTCATCTAAAGAAAAAAATAGTAATAATCCAGATGAATTTTTTATTTTTTTTTTATTTTTTATTTTATTTTATTTTTTTTCCAAATCCTCAAGGATCATTTACAATCCTTCTTAAATCTTATGTCATTATACTGACATTGTGTTACTCAGAGATAGCTGTTCACTTTGAGAAGCCAGAGTGATTGCCTTGATCTTCAAACAACTTCAGTAAAATAAGGATCATAGAGGGTAGACAGGTGAAATTACTGTAGCTTAGAAAGTAACTATGATTCCATTAAAACTGTGCTAGTGCTAATAACATTCCTTTGGGTCTTGGCAAATGCACAATAATTCAACTTTCAATGAAGGAGTATCATACCCCATCTATCAGGCTGGAGGCAGTCACTGCAGCTCAGATGAATCACGGCAACTTATCAGGAAGCAGTAAAACTGCATGTCTGAAAGTTGCAGAGGAATGTAAATGATAAAATGGGTAGGCATACTTTGAGATTACAATAATAGAATCATAGAATGGCTTGGATTGGAGGGAACCTTAAAGATCATCTAGTTCCACGTCCTGTTGTGGGCTGGTTGTCCTCCACCAGATCAGGATGTCTGGGGCCCTATCCAACCTGGCCATGGACACACCAAAGGATATCACTATTGTGCTGGAGGCCCCAGGCTTGGATGCAATACTCCACATGGGCCTTTATGTCCCTTTGTCTGCTACCCCTCTCTTATTAATGCAGCCCAGGATACAGCTGGCCTTCTGGGTTGCAAGCACACAATGTCAAGGTTTTCATTAACCAGAACACCTAAAGCCTTATTGTCAGGGCTTATCTCAGCGAGTTCTTTTCCAGTCTGCAGGCATATCTAGAATCGCCCTGACCCAAGTGCAATGCCTTGCAGTTGGCCTTGTTGAACCTCATTAAGTTCACACGTACAGTGATGGCATCCCTTCCTTCTGTTATATTGACTGCACCACTCAGCATAGTGTCCCCAGCAAATTGCTGATGGTGCAAATAATCACACTATTATCTAGGTCATTTATAAAGTTGTTGAAGAGTACCACTCCCAAGAGGGATCCCTGTAGGACACTGCTTGTCATCAGCCTCCACGTGGACATGGAGCTGTTGTTGATAGTCCTCTGGCTGTGACCATCCAACTGATTCTTTATCCACCTAATAATCCCTTCACATCCATATCTTTCCAATTTAGAGATGTGAATGTGGTGAAGGACAGTACCAAAGTCCTTGCAGAAGTCCAGGTAGATGACATGAGATGTCCTTCTGTTGTCCATGGATGTCATCACTCCATCATAGAAAGACACCAGATTGGTCAGGCACGATCTGCCCCTGGTGAAGTTGTGCTGGCTGTCACAGATCACCCCCTTGTCCTGCATGTGCCTTAGCATCTCTTCCAGGAGAATCTGTTCCATGGTCTTACCAGACAGAGGTGAGAATCACTGGCCTGTAGTTCCCTGGGTCTTCCTTTTTCCCTTTTGTAAAAATGGGAATGATGTTTCCCTTTTTCCAGTCACCAGGGAGTTCATCTGACAGCCATGACTTTTCAAATGTGATGTGAGTGGCTTAGCAACCACATCAGCCAGCTCCTTCATGACCCCGGGATAATCTCTCAGATAAATTACTTCTGAGAAGAGAATATCTTGAATGTAGCATGAGATAATGATAAAGGAACCTGGGTAGTGGTTTTTGTTGTTTTTTTTTTCCCTTAAAGCCATTAGGCAAGCATCACAATCTTCTCCTTTGTCCACATGATTGCAGACCATTTAAGGCCACTCACCTCTGGAGATCTGAACATTCTCAGACCTCACTGCCTTCAAAATCCTATTTGTCTTCCTCTTTCTGACTCACATTAACAAACGTTTTCAGTAAAAATGAAGGGACTGCTTTTTAACCTGTTGTCTGCACTTCTGTCCGCCACTGAGGAAAGGACGGTAACCTCTCTACCCACAGCTGTGCTAACATATCCTTGATCAATTATCTTCTCAACAGATCATCTCAAAGCTTTTGACTCTTTTTAGCTTTTAATTAAATTAAAATGGGAGGAAGAAAAGTTCCCTTTTTATATGTGTGCTCCTAAAGGAACAATATCTTGCAACTGAAGCGTACAGAATGATCCTGTCTATTTACGAGCCTGAGAATTAGATGAACATGGAAAAAAGGAAACTTTGTTCTGATCAGAACGACAGCTTGATATGAAACAAAAAGAGTGGCATTCTAAAACATTTCAAAAAATGGGTTTTTCTGAAGATGTGTTTGTAGTATAAATACTCAGCCTATTTCCAGTGCTTTGTAGAATTGAAAGAAGAAAAATGGAATTAGTTGTAGGACCTGAATCAGAATCTCATCTCCACAGATCGGGGAATGCTGAATACTGTTTGCAGACTTCTGTGTAAAATAATAAAAGAATAATAATTAAAGGATGAACCTAAATATTTTCCTTTCAAAGACAATGCTGCAGCACACTCAGTCACATTCCTTCAAAGAGAGGATAAATTTTCTCTCTCTAACAGTCACTTATGGACATAAAAGACAGACTTAAAGGATCCACAAATATATATTTTTTTCATGTAACTCTTTCTTGCCTTCCCATACTGAGTTTTCAGTGTCTATCAGAATATTCATAGGAGAATGTAGCAGCTACATAATTTGGACTCAAAATTGGAGGATTCCATTTTTCTTTACACCCCATAAGCTCAACAGTGAATATACAGGTTAGAAAAACATCCCATGAAATAAATATTTCCCTATTTTTCATGTCTCATTGATAACAAAGCTGTCTATTATAATTCCTGATATGATGTCATGCCTAGTTTTTTTGTTTGTCAGGTGTTTTCTTGTCAGTGGTATGTGCCTGATAAGATTCACATAAACAACAACACCCACGATGGTATCACTGATTAAAAATAATCTAAAGCTTCATGTAGGACATGAGAAATTTTCTGATAGTGAATGTGCCTTCTACATCTGAACAAATGGAAAACCAGTGTGGTGCTGTATTCTGGTATATGGTAGACAAAGACAGATGTGAAATCTTAATTCAGGAGCAGCAATTGATTAGCATCAGTACATCAGTTGTTCATCATTCAGCAGCGAAGACTGGAGTGGAAAGCTGAAAGTAATTGGCCTATATTATTATTATGCAAAACCAGTGAAAAGTGAGATCAGCAATTAAGTTTACATGGTTCTTACATCACTGCAGGCAAGTGTAGACTGCCCAGCTCAGCACCAGCTCTGCAGTCCTGACCATGCTTGAGTGCATCTACTGTAAACTATTACTAAGTGACATATATTGCTACAACTGCTAATTAAATTTCAGAGCTGTGTTCATAACATCAGAATCACAAGGTTGGAAAGGATCTACAAGATCATCTAGTCCAACCATCCTTCCATTACTGTAGCTACAGCAAACCCCTAAACTAGATCTCATAGTTCTATTATTAAAACAAGAGTCAGTTCCCAATGGGAGCACAGCCATCAGCTGCCTGATTTTCCCTGATATGTCTTCCTTATCTGTCTTTGGAGCACCACCTAAGCAGATTTTTGTATAAGCGCAGCCTGCATCTGGGGTTTGGGAATTTCCAGCAGGGGCTTTGCAAGGAGCAGGGCTGGCAGGCTGCAGAGGCAGGGCAGCAGGAAGGAGGAGAAGGAGACACGCTCACAGTGATAGATATAGAGAGCTGGCAGCTGCTGCAGTTGGCCTGGCTCCATAGAACTGCAGATGTATACAAGGTTGGGGCTGAGGAGGAGACTGGGGAAGAGTGAGTGGAGGTTTGGAGCAGGAAGTGATTTATGTCAGGGTGGTGGGAAGAGTGAGAGGGTATTAGGGTCATACTACTAGTCCTTTAAGTAGGGATATTGCTGCTGGTGGTGGAGATATTGGTATGAATGGGGTCTTGGGTTGTTGCATACTGGATCAGACTCGGTGAATGTGGGAGCTTCTGGGAGGGGAAGCCTGGGAGCTGGATCTTCTGAGATGAGAGACCTGATGTAGGGTTGTGATAGGACTGATCACAGAGTCATAGAATGGTGTGGCTTAGGTTGCAAGGGATATTCAAGTCCACCCAATCCAAACCCCCTGCCATAGTGGGTTGCCCCCCACCAGCTCAGGCTGCCCAGGGCTCATCCAACCCGGCCCTGAGCACCTCCAGAGATGGGGCATCTACAGCTTTTCTGGGTAACCTGCTTTAAACTGATGCTCCATAGGTGAACAGGAGTGTGAAGTGGCAGGCTTTGATCAGATACAGTTATTTTGATTTGGACATGATTCACCTGCTCCTTTTCTTACCAGAGCACTGAGCTCCCACTGCTTCTTTTAGATCTCTTTATCTATTTTTCACTTATTTTGCAATGTGGTTGCATTAATCATAAAGCACTGTATTTCTCTCCAGGAGACAAGACCTTACTGTGCATGGGGCAAAAGGGAGAGAAAAAGGACAATGGACTGTGCAGTGTCCCTTGCCTTCTTTTTTCAGTGACTGGAGTTAATATTTCTAGCTTCTTAACATGCCCGTAATTCTAGTGCAAGGACTGTAATGCTGGAGGTGATGCAGTGTAGACATCTTTTGCTATAATATATAAGGGTGGATATAACTAAATGAGCATGGTCTCCACGCTGAACAGCCTCTGGCATGTTGGACCAAAGAATGTAAGGGAAGTTGGCAAGATGGGTCTGTAATTTCAGATTTCATGTTCCCCAGGTTCCTATTTCCTTGTATCTTCCTCTGTTTGCATGTAATTCTCAGCCTAAGTTTTAAGAAGCATCCAGAGCTGATGCAGTGTTGTATACATCTACAGTATCTTTCCTGGAGTCAAATTTATCCCTCTTGTTTTTCCAAAGTTGATTGACCAAAGTTTCTCCAATCTTAATGCTCCCAGGTAAATATTGGCTTGCCATAAAAGACCCAATTTCTCTGATAGTGTTGTAAGAAAAGAGCTTTCCAGACAACTGAAAAAAATGTCAATTTATATTAAATGTTAACTTTGTGAAGAAGTCTGTGTCTCCCAGGAAATAGATATCTACTATATACTCTGCCAGAGTGTTTCAAACTGCTTGCATCACCCTGAAATGAAGAAGATTAAGCAGCAGGGATTCATTTAGCTGGTTTCCCTTACACAGAGAAGATGGACCACTCAGAAGTTCCTTTATTACCCCCTCCTTCCTTATTTTTTTTTAAGCTAGTGATGAAATCAATAAAATATAGACAGATGAATTTCTAATCTGTCACTTCAGCTAACAGTATATCATCACCTGTAGCATATATTGTACTGTATTCCATTGTGCTGCTTTGTATTGTATTTATTGTATTTTATTTTTTGCTGGTGGAACATCTAAATAGTTTCTAAGTATACAGGAAGAAACTTATTAAGCCAGTTCTGCTGAGGATTCAGTACATGCTCCCTAGTCTCTCCATACACAAGTAACTAGGATGCATATAGGAACATACAGTGACTCTTGTTCTCCATGTACAAATTCTGCTCTCCAATGTTAATTAAAAAATAAAAACTTTAATTTTGAAGCCTCCAGAGCCAAAGAATACAATGTAATCCAGGACTGGTGAGATCACTGGCAGGTTGGAAAGGTCTTTTTGTGAGCCAGCTTGCTGTAGTCCTAAGCAGCCATACTGCTCATTTTTATTCATAAGCTAATTGTGCTCTACCTGAAAAGCAAGTTTCAGAGTGTCACCCTTTTGATAGTACAAAATATCTTCTAGTTCTCAACCTTAATGTATTTCTGGCTAGTTCTTACCTCTGCCTTGTGTTATATGCACAGTGAATTTATTAAGTGATTTTAACCTCCTCCTTCTACTTTTTTTTTTTTTTTTTTTTTTCCTGCTGCAGTATCCCAGGCCATTTAAGAATCAATAGTTACCTTTTCTCCTCCCCTACTTATTACAGTGCTACATATACAAATAGAGATTTTTTAAAATTATTTTTAGCATTTTAGCAATTATTTTTAGCACTTTTGTGGTCTGAGCTTATAAATTATATTCATGATATGTTTTCAAGCTTTTCTCAAACACCTGAAAGTAAGATAGGGTAAGTGTGACTTCCTGCACTCATATGACTCCTGCTGGACTCTTCCTACCATCAGTCATTTAAGAAATACGGTGATTAGTTCTTTGCGTTGTTCATAGGACTAATAATTTCAGTGTGTGCTGAGCTAAGGGTCAGAAAGAGCAAATCTGCTGAAGTCTGGAGTAACCAGGTTGTCTTTGCCATTACTTCAAGAACAGATTCTTTAAACTCTTGCCTCAAATCCATTAAAAGTTCCTCAAATTTGAGATGTTTCAAACTCAGTATTTCTGACTCATTGCACTGGCATTTTTTTATGACATTTTCTCTAGTAGGAAATTTCAGACTTGGTGAAGGTGAACAAATTATTCTGCTTCTTTTTTATGAAGCAGTTTGTAAAAATGTGGCACATTCTTAAAGCAAAGATCCTGACAAGAAGACAAAGGATGAAGGCAGGATGAAAAACTGTGATAAGAGTCCTACGAACAACATTTATTTCGTTATCCCAAATTTCTGCAGCAGTAAAACAGTTTTCTTAACCAAGTTGCACAGAAACAAAGAGGAAAAAAGCCAGTGCTCCTTCCTCCCCTAAGCTGAAGATGATTTGAGTGAAATAAAAATAACCAACAAACCAAAAATATCTGTCTTTACTTCCATCAGTCCTGGTATTGCAATCAAAATCTACATATGTCTGCATTTACATGTAGAGAAATTCCACCTATTATCTTTCTCAGGCTCTAAGATTTACCCCACAACTTATTTAAGCTACAGCAAAGGTAAACTGTCACTCCATGAACAGAGCAGCTCATGGGAAGAAAGACAGAAACTTACACACAAAACCAGTCTGCTACCCAAAAGTAAACTCATGCTGAAATTGAACCAAGCTGAAAAAAATGCAGTTTCAATTAATTTGCTTTAGTTTGAGCTGTTGCACTACATAATCATACCACTTCTTTTCCTCTCCTCAACATGAATTAATGACAAGTCAAGATTTTTGCCTGTACCCATGTTCATAGGCCCTCAGAGCCAACTTCAAACATACAGTACCTACAGTTTCAGACACTTTGGACTAAATGGATGTTTGCCAGGTTGTCATATATGTGCAGGTGGGATATTGTTGAGTTTTCTTGTATTCACATGGTAGAATACTCCATAGGTCTGTTCATAGGAGGGCTAAAGGCTGCCAAGACTTCTTGAGTGCCTTTCCTCATGGCAGAGATATTAAGAATTCAGGGATATTTTCCAAAATGAAATTTACACCAGCTGATAGGAGTGTGAGTTTCATTCCCACCATGTAATTTCTATGTCTACTTAATGTGTTGAATATATGCTTCATCCTGCAATTACTACATTACAAGAATGCCTGTTAGTAAACTTCCCTGTGGGATAATAAAGTGATAGAGAGAAAAATTAGAACTTCTTAAAAAAATATTTTTATTCTATCTTTTTTTTTTTTGTGTGTGCGTGTGTGTGTGTGTGTGTTTGTGTGTGTGTGTGTATTTTTGTGCAAGTATCTGCTTTAAAACAAAATGTGTAAGAGATGTAACATTATTCTTCTGGGCATTAGAATTCAACAGATTGCCTCAGACTTCAGACCGTCTCTTTCTTTGTTAGGCACGTCTCTCACCAATTGCCGTTTGTGGCATTCCAGCAGTTGCTTTTATAAGTGTCTGGACACTAGAGAAGACAAATCAACAGAACAAAAGTACCATTTGTTTTTCCCAAAGCAGTAATTTTGATTTTCAGTGCTTATGAGCTACTTATAGTGCTTCTGAAGATACTGTGTCTGAAAGAAACAGTAGTCCAATATTTATCTGTATTTCTACATCACTACGTATATATCTCTATATCCTGCGTGATTTTATTTAGCATTTAGCATGTAAACCCAGTAAACAACTTTTTAATTCCTCTCTGCAAAGTGGAAGTACCGGGAAGGTAATTTTGGCAGAGCCAGGTTAAAGTCAACCAACCATCTGCAGCACAGGCATATGTGGTTTTCAGCATTCTGCAGTATTAGCATGAGACGATCTGTTTCATTTACAGAGTAGATGAGTTATTTATTTATTTTTTTATAGTTTGACAACCCCTTCAGTTACACAAAAGTTCGCTTGTTTTACTTGGAAATTTAACTTTTTCTTCAGTCAAACTGTGTCTCTCTTTGTCAGTGTATTGCAATTTATGCTAACTAAAAAAATGAATAATAAAAACTTGACATTTTTCTCCAAAGTGCAGCAGCATTAAAGGTCACATTTTCAAAAGGACATGTAAAATTCTACTAACAAATTATGCCTGAGAATTTAAGTGCACAAAGCCTTTCTTTAGAGTGCAAAGAATGAAGGATGAATGCAATTCTGGTGCAGTGCTTCAAAATTTGGCAATGAAACAGAATTAATAGAACTGGGATAATTTTTCAGAAACGTGGTTGTCATGCAGGAGTTGAGATATTTTTCAAGTCTTAGGTGGAAAGTCTGTAACTTACTTACCAACATATAGCCTTTATCATAGGAAATAGGGAAAGTGGCAGTAGAATTTCCACTGTTAGTAACAAATCCCTTTGCAATTTCTCATTTTTATTTAAAAATAAAATAAAATAAAATTAAAAAGTACTGGGGATTCTACAAGACAGGGATCATGTTTTACTAGAAACTGTTTTATCACAGTGCCAGTCTCCATCACAAACTGCTGGGGCAGGTGCTGCCAGCTAGCCTGCAAATGTCATTCACGCATTGTATGCTCAGGCTTGAAGGATACTTCAGCCAGTCATATTGCACTTTTCCAAGGGGATGGGTCTAGATGCTTCTCTGTCTCCAGGAATGGTTGTAGGCAGGGCCACATACTGACAGTTTAGAGGTTAACTGCAGCTACTCGGAGGACAGGACTTCAAGCATTTGTTACAGAAAGGAGTTTGGAAAAAGCAGAGCAGTGGTTCCATTTTGCCTCTTGTCAAACTTTTATCACTCTGATAAAGCCATTTAATTACCATGAGGGCTCAGAAGGCAGAGAAAGCACAAGCTCAATGAATGTGAAAAGGAACTCTTCCAGATACCCACCACAGCAGCCATACATCTTGCACCCCAAGAAGGGGACAGCCACTCTTTCTGGTTGAGGCAAGAAGACAGTATGAGAGTGAGAGCTGTAAAAGAAAAGAGGTGGGAAAGTTTGTGAAGGAAAAGTTTTTGAGGAGAAGAGAGCTCATACTCCATGTGAGGAAGGAAGGAAAGGAGGAAGGGAGGGAGGAAGGCAGGAAGAGAGGGAGAGAGGGAGAAAGTCAGACAGGCAGGAAGGCAGGCAGGAAGACAGGCAGGAAGGAAGGAGGGAAGAAAGGAAGGAAGGAATGAGGAACAAAGCTGGAAATCAAGTGCATTAAACTTTTGGAAAGGAAAGAAAATCTTCATGATATGTGACATTTCTTATTTGTTTTTTACTAAGTAATTCTAAATGTACACAGCTGCGTCATAAAATACTTAAACTCAAGAATCTTCTTGAATTTAGATACAGCTTGTAAGCCTTGTCAGGTATATGTTTACCTACTTTTATCTAAGTATTCTAATTGCAATGAATACGATTAATGTTTCTGTATGTTTATTTTTTCTGTAAAAAACTATTTAAACAACCGTACTTTCAGCCAGATGATACATTTCCACTACTAAATAAAAAAGGGTAAATAGGAGATTGCCTTTTTCCCCTCTGCAAGAGAAACATTCTACAGAGGAAACTAAAAAAACAGAATGTAAAATAACTACTACCACTTGCTTTTGAGGCAAGAGATTTGTTCAAATTCCTCTTTCCATTAGTAGCAGAAGTATAGTCTGTAAATCCTGGTAGAAAGGCTGTAGTAGAAAATCTTAATGGAAATGGAATTGTCCTTACCTTCCCCAAGCAAAATGGAGAGATGGAAACAAAAGAAAATGGAAAATTATGGAGAATCAAGTTCAAATACTCATCTGATACAGACCTTCCTAGAGCAACAAAGAAGAAAGTCATTAGTAGAGAACAACCTGTCATGTCATATAATACAATTATAGGGAGATAGATAGAACAAAAGTAGAAAGAAGTGTCGCTAGTTGAGCTAAAAATGGAAGAACCCTCAGGTTCTTTGAGGTGATCGTGCGTACATCATAATCTTTCAGTTTTTGTTGTACTGCTGAGCAAATCTCAAGGAAGAAATTTAATAAAGCATATTAAAAACAAAACAAATGTATTTTATCACTCAATTCTAGCAAGATTAACCTGATTTTGAGAATCATTGTATTGCTAGACTGCGTATAATGAACAAACCTACCAAGTTTCTTCCTTTATCGCATCAAGTTCTAATTAACTCCCCTGTTAATGATTTCATACTTTTCATCTCACAGTTTGAGAATGTTATCAAAGCTTTTCTGAAATTAATCATGTTAGTTGTATTCATCGCTTTAAAATTATCGTTGACTTTTCTGAGTTGTTAATGGCTCCATTAAGGGACCACAGCAGAATACTGTATTATGGTAAGCACTTGTATGATCCTCAGCAACAGAAGACCTGAACACTTCTTAATCATTAATGGGTTTTGTTCTCTCCTAATCATGGGAAATAGTGAAATATTATCTCTACTCTATGGAAGGAGAGGTGAAACAGGGTGGATTAAATAGACTGTTCAAGATAATGTATAAAAAAATAACCCATGCTCTAGCTCAGCTTCTGGTTGACCCTGTGTCTCAAATATGATGTCTCTTGTTTTTTCAGAAACTAGTTCATTCTTCTGACTACACATCTTTAGGTTTTTGAAACTCTGAAACTGGTGAGTTTATGGCAAAATATTGCAAACTGAAGTTTCTGACTGAAGGATGATGACTACTTGTAATCAGTGTGTCTGTGACAGCAAAACCAAAATCAGAGAAACTAAAACTACTCTGCTGAGAAATACTGTACAACATATTTATAGAGAATGCAACTCAGATGTGCTCTGTATGTATTCTGACTTACTGCATGGCATGTCTCCATGTTCCCAGACTATCAAAGACTATATAGCCAAACTAAGCATGGTACAAGCCATGATGGATCACACGCTTTGCACTTTGTCCAGACTGCATCAAAGGGGGCAAACAGAACATAAGACATCCAAAATACATTACAGTATTTCTCAGTAAAAACATTTTTTTTTAATTATTATTATTTCTTGGGTTGTTCTATTTTTCTTTTTACTTGTGGGGGATTGTCTCACTCCAATTTAGGAGTGAGGCAAAGGTTCTTTTGATATATTATGCCCGGCGTGAGATTAAGAAGAAGAGCATTCAAATGTTGATCCGACCAGTATATTAGAAATGATAGATAACTGAGGAGATGGGGAAGGGAGAGCGGCGAATATCAAAATGGGGATGATGGGGATGGGAAAGTGGGCGATAGAAAAGGGAGAAAAGAGCAAGAATTATGTTAAAGCGAGGACAGTCACCTCCTGGATGCAGCAGAGACCCATAGCGTGTTGTTACGTTTGTCCAGGGCAAAATAAGCGTAGGGGAGAGCAACAGCAGAGTAGCAGGCCTCAAGCAGCAGATCGGTGCAGTGCAGAGAAGGCGGTCAGAGTAGCGAGGTCTCAAGAAGTGGTGTCTCGGGCAGCGAGGTCTTACAGAGCAGAGTCTCGAGCAGCAATCCCAGAAGAGACAGTAGGCAGCAGTAGGACGACGGTGGAGGAATCTGAGGTCAGTTACCTAAAAGGTTCTTCAGCATGCAGGCATCTTATTCAGCATGCAGGCGTTCACACAGAGAGGCATCTGATGACAGAAAACCCCCTTGTTCCCGTGGTGAGGCATCTGATGTCAGAAAACCTAAATTCGGGGTTTGTCCGTGCCCTTTTTATCCTACTTCTTCCCAGCCTTTGTGACATTTCTGGAAGGCTCGGGTCAGAGTCATGTGAATTCCTCGGAGATGGCCATCTTCCTTGAGATAGGCCCACACAAAAGACCACTTAAGGGCCATTAATCAGCATCTTATCTCTCTCCTTGCCCCTGGACTTGTCCCTCAGACAAAGGATTCCTCATCCCCTGCCCAGGGCTTGTCCTTACAAAGGGATTTCTGGAACCTTGGTCAGGACTTGCCTGAACTTGTCCATTTCAGCAAACTTTGAGACAGTAATGTAAAAAGCATGGCCTCTTACAGGGATTTATCTGTTCTTTCATTTGTTCATCCATCCATCCATTCATTCATTCATTCATTCATTTATTTATTAGACAATCTGTGGGGAAAACATACAACCTTTTTAAATTCCCTATATGTAATATTTAGATTTTTACTCATAGACGTTCTCTCTTATAGCCATGTCCTCTGAAACATTTTCCCCTTGTGACCTTCAATATGTGTGCTATTCTTTCATGAATAACCATTTCTTCCAAGTCGTTCTGCACTTTGCTTCATCTTACATTGACTAACAGTTCATATTATTCTTCTTGTATTAGCAGGCAGATTGAATAATCAATTTTTATTCAACTTCTTCATGTTTTTCATGAATTTATAGTCCTTTAGTACATTTCACTTGAATCATCTCTTCTCCAGACTGAAGATGACTTAGTGACTCAGTCATTCCTCATATAAAAAGAACACAGGGTTCAGACCTTTGATCAATCTTCTCTCAACGTCTGCAGTTCTATTATTTTCTTAGAGACTAGGAGGTTATAGCCATGTTTAGATATTAAGATGTAAATAAAGCATGTATTTTTATGGTGACATAATCATGTTACTGACTATATTCTGTTTTCTTTAAATTTCCTTTTGACCAAGAGAAAACATAGCTGACACATTCATGGAAATTAAAGGTTCCTAGTATCCCACATAAATCTATGTATTTTAACTGAATATTCTTGCATGTCATACTAGAAATTTAATTTTATAAACTGGGAGAATAGTATACATGAATACTAACAGCTAAGAATATATAGGCAGGGACCAAATATTCACGCATAGCCTGTTAACATGATATTGAGATCTTTCCTTCTTTGAATGTGGATTGGAGAGTAAAAAAACAAAAACATTTACTATACTGAAGTTCAGTCTCTGGATCTGAGTTGTTTAATTATGTTAATACTCATTTAATATGTAGCCTACACCATGTTCGGAACAGAATGAAGTGTCCTACAATACTATTTAATAAGTAGTCTCTGAATCACTAGGTAACCAGAAAGTATCAAGGAGATGGCATGTTGTAATACATATGACATCTATCTAAATTAGTCATATAGTATGGCAAATAAACCCCTTCAATACAACTATAACATTTAGCACCTTTTCTGTGTAATTCATTTCACAGAAGTCTAATTAAAGATCAGTGAACCAAGTGTTTAAAAGGCAACCAATTTAATTGCTGTAATTGCATGATTTAAATGAATAATAAATGTACTAATGATACTGTAATATTAAATGCTCAAGTTGGTGATCAAGTCAATTAAGATATAATTGTAAAGCAGCAATCCACAAATAATGAGTGAAATGCTTCCTTTTGAGCATGATGTTGACAGGAATAAAACACAGTAAACTTATCACATTTTGACATTTAATTTGATACAAAAATTTGTAGACAAATTTTAATCCTGCCTATCATGTAGAAATTAGAGTGCCCATTGTCTTCCCTCTTTCAAATAACTCAGCTATTAGAAGCAAATAACAAAAGTGTTTCATGAATTCCTTATTTTCCTTCTTAGATCAACCACAGGAATGAGACCTTCAGCAGCTACCTAAATCTGGGGTGATAGCCACACTTGATGGCTTCATCAGGACAGCCAGCTTTGGTGTAAAGTTTATATGTAAATTTCTTGTAAAGTTCAAACTCAGCTTGCATTAAACTAGTACCAGACTTTTTCTAATAGTTAAATCTGTTTATTGATTCAAGGCATTTAATTTAGCAGGAGTCTACACTTATTTTATTTATTTATTTATTTATTTATTTATTTATTTATTGGTACTCTGTAAAAGGTTAATGTGAGTCAGTTATAAAAACCAAAATTTGACACATGTAGTTCAGAAATCAAAGTAGTTTCCTGGAAAACTAGGTTCAAGTCCCTTTTCATTTTGATTTATAGATGATCTTTAAACCAAGATCTCACAGAAACAGGAGCAGCGCTGCAGCCCCTGGATTTCAGGCCTTTTGGAATAGACTTAAATGCCAATCAGTACAATTAATTATCTCCAGGTTTTCTGCCAATTTAATTAATTTATATATTAATTGGTTGGGTATGTCATGAAAAGACTTTTTTAAAAAAATAAAATAAAATTGTTTTCTTTATTATCAGCTTCAAATACATCCTAGATGTAATATTTAGGACATGCTGACATCCAAGCATGAGCTATGAATGAATGAAAATAACATTTCTAGAAAAGCACATTTAACATAACTTTGTGCAACATCTGAAATACAGAACACTGAGAAACTGGAGAACTGTAGTTATCTTTAACATTATCTTGCCTCTTATTCACATTAGCCAGTTTCATTTTATACGAGGTATAGTCTATAGAATCTGTGTTTCGGTTATTTTTAATGTATTTTAGAAACATATATAATTTATCACATTTCTGCATAAGGCTGAGTGATCAAGGTTTGGGCCACTGGTGGGTGTAAATGCGTTCCCTTATCAACTGAAAACAAACAAACAAACAAACAAACAAAAAACCAAAAAGAACTTTTGAAGTGCATAGAACAATTCAAGGCTGTGTACGTGTCTCCAATAAAAGCGAACACAGATAGTACAGTCAAAACAAATGTAGAGTAAATTCTTAGAGGCCTAAGCAAAGAGATGTGGTACAGCCACTTAAGCACTTTATCTGGTGAGAACTCATCAGAGCTGTTGAAAAACAAGGATTGGTCATACGAACTACTAAGTTATACTACTTACACCTAAAAAGCAAATCAGCTTGTCCACATTGAACTCCAGTACCTTTGTGGCACGGCCACACACAGAAACTGCTAGTCTAGGGTTTACTGTCAGAACAGATTATTTTGAACTCAATAATAAATCAAGACTAATGTAAACCTTTTTAAGAGACTTTTTTTCCTTTATCTGCTCCTTTGTGTGGAATGAACGATGGTAAAATGAATACTCATAAACATAGTGAAACTTTTCCTATGGACAGCTAATATATCTTGCTAATACGTTTGTATCCTACATAAGCAATTTTCCATCCTGACAAATTAGCATAATTTTTTAATTGAATCTTATCAGCCTCTTTTTTGTTGTTGTTTTTGCTAATCTGGTCAAAGCATAATCACATTAGTCTCTCTCATAAAGCATACAAAAGGAATACTAATCAGAAACCAATAAAATGCATTACAGACCTACTACCTGAAGAATGCTAATTCTTCCAATTTGCATGTTGGAAGCCCAAAGTTCATCTATTCCCTCTACAATTATTTCTTATTTATTTATTTTGTTATTTCTGCAGTCATCCTCCCTGCATATTCTATTTAAATAAAGAATTTTCAAACACATTTAAACTCAAATTGTTTCATATTGTTAAGAATATTAACGTGAGTTGAGACATGTAAAAACATACTGGAGGTTAGTTAGGTTCATAAACACCTACCTAGATAAGGAAAGTGGTACAATTATTGTCAAGCATCAACACAATGTTTCAGGGAATTCTAACAGAAAGTTTCAGGCTTTCATTTTGATATTTCTTCATGAATCTCATCTCTTAGTTCAAACTCATCACAACTGAAGTATCTGGATGTTGTTCTCACTGAACTTTTCTCTTACTTACTCTTTCTCAGCAATGCAAACAAGAATATTGTCTTAACTGCCAATGAAACTGAAATGTTATCTCCCTTTCTGGTAAGGTCTTCCTCTAAATGTTGATTTCTTTTTTCAGTACCATCGGAAAGATGTGTTTTGTTTTTAGATAAAAATTCACGTCCACATTGTATTTGCATTTACATTTCTACCACTGGAACAATATTTCCACTGACTTATCCTACTTTCAGAATGTTGCAGTAAAGGTCATATTCTAACAATGTCATATTTTCCTTTGTGATTTAATTTTCTCAATCAAACAGAACAAAATCTGCTTTTGGTCTTCCTTGTCAAATGGTTTTTGTCCTTTCCTTTCTTGTCTCAGCATTTTCAAAAACTTATTTCTCCCAGGCCCCGTTCCTTACTATTAACAAATTACACCATCAACAAATTACACTTTCAAACTTTCTAATTATTGCTCTCATCTAGGTCAATTGGTACAAGTAGAGGTTTTGTACCATATATGTACCATAGGTACATCTACAAAATTTTCCATTTTCCCCATTATTTTTCTCTTATGAATCTCCCATATTCTTCTGTCTCTAAACACTCTAACTTCTCACTGTTTCCCATGACTTTGTCTGTTTGTACTCCAAGGACCCAAGGCCGAACTCTGATATGGCCCAGCTGTGCAGCCTTGGCTCAGAATTCAGAGGAAATTGCTAAGCTGTGAGAAAACTGTGATAAAGGCTCTACAGCAGAGTCCCAGAGAACAGCAGAGGTAAAATTAATGACAGAGAGCAGGTCCTTGAGATAGAGCTTCTTATTTGCATAATTCAAGAGGTGAAAACATCAGCATAGAAAGCTATACGATCCTAAGGCAAAAAACAATTTGCTGGCAGAGTTGGTGGAAAATGGTACCTCAGCAACATGGAAAACCTGTTTTGGTGAGTAGTAGAGGCTGCCCCTTCTGCTCCTGATGTCTGTATGACCAGCAAAGAATGTTTGGGTGATATTGTGGGATGCTGAACTTAGCTTAGGCTAGAAGTCCATTAAAATATAGTCATCACAGAATCACAGTAATTGGAAGGGATCTCTGGAGAGATCACTGAGTCCAACTTTGTGCCAAAGCAGATTCCCTACAATTGGTAACATAGGAAAGTGTTCACACGGGTTTTGAATATCTCCAGAGGAGACTCCAAAATCTCTATGGGCAGCCTGTTCTAGTGCTCTGTCACACCCACAGTAAAGAATTTTTTCCTCATGTTCATATAGAGTTTCTTCAGTTCCTGTTTGCATCCATTGCCCCTTGTCCTGTCACTGGGCATCACTGAAAAGAGCCTGGTCCCACACACTGACAGCCACTCTTTAGATATTTATAAGCATCGGTAAGAGTTCCTCTCTGTCTAGTCTAGTTCAGCTGAGGATGTTTAATCTATCTGAAGTGACATAAGATGAACAGTGGTGATTTGTGTCAATTTCTTTTATATATATATATATAAAATAACGTATATATATATATATATATATATCCGTTCTTTCTTAATAAGAAGAACCTTAAAGATGAAGCTGTCATTGAATTTTCAAGATACTTGTTGCTGGCATGGAGGGTTAAAATCTGGAAGATCCTTGCCTTATCTTTTAACAAATTCTTAACACAGAAGAGTGAAGGGGACTGACATTTCATTATGCTATGTAAAGCATCCAGCACAATGGAGCATTCATACATGATGAAAGCCTCTGGCTTTTATCACAAGAGAAATAATAAATCATCTCTGATTCTTGATCAAATTATATCTTTGCTTTTTGCCTATTTAAATGTCACTTGCAGATTAAATTGGATCATGGGTCCCTTTTCTTTTTTCTTTTCTTCTTCATCTCTTAACTTTCTGTAAAGTTAGGTTAAAGCAATAATATGCTCTCAAATAATATGTAGCACTGAAATTTCATCAGAGACTAGGAAACCTCGCTACACTTCTTCAGAGGCAGCAAAGATGTGGAAAGTTCAAATAAGAAAACGAAAATCAATTAATATAATTTAATTGGAGTTCTCTAACTATGTAAGGACTAGCAGAGGAGTGCATCCTTTTTCAGTACGTTAAAAAAAAAAAAAAAAATCAGGTCCACAAGACATAAACCTTTTCTTAAACACACAAGATTATATTATTAGATGGTTTTTTGTTTTGTTTTGTTTTGTTTTTTCCTGGTAGATTGCTCTACCAATAGATTAAAAAAATATATTAATGTAAACTTGGTTACATAATCACAGAGCAATTAAAACTGGGAGGGACCTCTGGAGGTCCTATGCTCCAGCCTTCTGCTCAAGCAGGAACAGCCATAGCAGGTTTCTCAGGGCCATGTCCAGGTGGTATTTTGAGATCTCCAAGGAGGAGACTCCTTAAATTATATCTGGGCAACCTGTGCCTCCATCACCTCCATCACCTTTACAGCACCAAAGTGCTTCCCAGTGTTCAGAGGGAATGTCCTGTATTCCAGTTTGTCTCCCTTGCCCTTCATCTTGTCACCGGGCATGCTGAAAATACCATGGCTCTTCACACCTCCCTTCATTACAGTCAATAATTATGGGATTACGTATAATAAGTATGTAGCATATATATAACTTTTATATTGTATATAATAATGTGCTACAATCCTAATGATGAGATCACAAGTTGTTCAGCTTCACTGAGTGAAAACCATTTAGAAAAAGACCCTCCCAATAAAAGTTATTCTGAAAACAAAATCGGCTTGGTTGAGAAGTAAGATGAATTTTTCTACAGTAAAGGTTTTCAACCGAGCCATTGCCCCAGGCACGGAAGCAGCATGGTCACAGTGGTACAATGAAGTAATTACACCTTATGACCTCTAAATCATGAGCTTTAACACCATAGGCAGAGTAGTTTGCTTTGTTTGGAAGCAGATCCAATAAGGGCTGATTTTTTAATGTGTTTGTCCCATCTAAATTCACTCTGCTGTTGTTCATCACCATAAAAAATGGTGAATATGGCACAAATATGTTCATGCCTTAAAATGGGTTAGAATTTCATAATTCTGAGGACTTAATCCTTATTTCAAATTTGGCTGAGATAAATGTGTGCATGTGTGCATGTAGAAATATTAGGAAGTCTTCCAAAGGAACAGAAACTATGCTGACTTTGTAAAAATCCAAGAAGTATTAATCTTACTGGGATGATTAGCCAGGATATTTGTAAATTTTCTATACAGAGGAAATATTTCTCATCTATCTACAGTTCAAAAATGTACTTGATGTAGTGATACAGGAAATGAGCTGGGCTAAGGGATGGTGAGCACGAGGTTGCTAGCTAGAACCAACTCAGGGAGTTAGACTGAATAGAAAAGATAAAAGGACTGATAATCAAATACTGTGAAAAATGTTCAAATTGCAGCATGATTTTTTTAGCCTGAAATGACTAGGGGAAGAGGTTTGCTTGTATGTGTGTTCAGTTGGAAAGTTGGTATATAACATTCATATGTTGTGGTTAAGGGAAGAAAATTCAAACAGGATGGAGATTACGTGAGGAATTCTTATAAGGTTTATGTCTGTGGGATTCTAACTGGTGACTGTAGTATAAAATTTACAAACACGTGTCCTGCCAGATACAAGTAAGACCTTGCACATGTAGATAATTAGAGAGCTCTGTGAAGATCCAGCTCCCCCTCCCAGTTACTTTTCTACATAAGAACTCTTTTTGTTTGTCTTTTTAGTTGACAGTGCAGTTAATCCTGACACCGTCAGTAACCTCACATGGGTTAGTTTTAGACAAAATCCCCAACTGGATCAGGAAGGAACTCTGAAGGATGAAAAAGCCATATTCCAAAGCTTACTGAAATATATATATATATATATGTGTGTGTGTGTGTATATATATATATATATATATATATATATATATATATATATATATATATAAATTCAGACTGTTTGCACAGACAAATATCATTAGGAACATTCTGCTTCTTTTTTTCTGGGAAATAGCCAAATTCTTAGGGGTGCTATTATCTCATGCCCCTGGAAAGCAAAACTCAGGAGTTTGCTGGAAGTTAGGGATAAAACACTCATCTCCAAAACAGTTTTACAGCACTTGCTGTCACTGTGCTACTTGACATTAGAAGTCATTTTATTTTATTTTATTTTATTTTATTTTATTTTATTTTATTTTATTTTATTTTATTTTATTTTATTTTATTTTATTTTATTTTATTTTCTTCCTGGGATCATTTCTTTCTTTTAAAAGATTACTTAACCCGTACTGTTAGCTACACTGGATAAAGGCAATAAACAATCGGTCTTCACAGTTAAGAAAAGATTGGGATGATAGAATAACACTTCTTTAGCTGAGTTACATATGAAGAGTTGTACAGTTACGACTCGATAATTTTTAAAGAAATAAGTCTAAAGGTATATATATGCTTTAAGTTGAACTGAATAGCTCTCCAGAATCCATTGTCTAGACTTCGAAAATGTCATTCAATTTGCTTTAAGTTATGTCAGCTAAGACCTTCTAAATCAGAATCACAGACCCATAGAATTGTTTAAGTTAGAAGGTATATTTAAAGGTCATCTAGTTCAACTACCCTGCAATGAACAAGGACAACTCTGGGCAGCCTGGTCTGGTGGATGGTGACCCTGCACATAGCAGGGGGATTGAAACTGGATAATCACTGTTGTCCTTTTCAACCGAGGCCATTCTACAATTCTATGATCTGCAACTAGATCAGGTTGCTACTTAGCTGCCAGTTATCAGCGAAGAAGCACCTCATGTAAATCTTGTGTGCCTTTTAGTTCATCAGACCCTGTTTGGTACTTTGACAACTGCATACTGACTATAGTGGCACATAAAAATATTGTAATTGTCATACAGAGTCAGGTAAAAGTCTGCTTCAACCAGCATATGACTTCTCATAGTGAATCCAGTAACAGCTGTCTGGTCAGAGTACTAAAAAAAAAAAGTCAATTTGCACTTCCTTAGAAGTATCTTCCCTAAAAATATTGGCTTGGAAACATCTTGAGTCAAAATCAGTATTCTGTATCTAATTATCCCTTGATAGATCTTTTTCGGCTATGAATTAAAAGAATTGCTGTTTGGAGTCTACATAATATTCTAACATCCAGGAGTTCCAGAGGTAAAAAGACAAATGTTAAAAGTAATATAACATCCCTTTAACTCTCCATTTACTCATTCCATTTAGTGTTCTTGGGAAAGCCAATGCCCAAATCATACCACTCTTCTTCCATGTCACTGATGGCTTTGTAGACCTAAGCTAGGTTTTATTTGTAATATATTATTTTCCAAATGAAAAGTCTTCTTAATAAATGAGTTTTTCCTTACCTTTGTCACCATTTGTCAAAAGTTCTTGTGGTTTTACTATATCTGATAATTTTGGAACTTGAAGACCAAGAACTCTTTCACCTCTGTGATTTACCTTCTAACTAATTGGAACTGTATCTACTTTACTGTTGTATATTGAATAAAAACTCTGATAGCTTTGAAGAGATTGAATGACATGATGTAATTACAAGTCTGGTAATTACATAATAAAATGTCTTAAAAATACAAAAACTGGGCATAAAAGTATAAAGCCATATTAATCCATCCTTCTGTGTCAAGCTTCATGCAGGGTCTAATCTGATGATACATATGAAGCACAGAGAGGAAGGCTGCTTAAATCCATCATTATAAATATCCCACATTTAACTAAACAGACACATCACAATTGCTAAGAGGTTTGAGCTATACGAAAGAATCTGGACTAGACCTCAAGTTCATACTGAAATTGCCCTCTCCTTTCCTTACAGAGAGCAAAAGAAGGAGAGTCTAAGAAATCTGTACTTTATACATTGTTTAAAGCCAATTCTCAGTAACCTGGAGTACCAGAGAGAAAGGCTAGATCTAACAAAGGATGCATGTAGCTAATAAAGAGCTTATTCAAATTAATCTGCAGGAATATATTTAATACAACTATATTTGAATTGGTAAACGTTGTAAATTGATTTCTTCAGCAATTCAACATAGCTTGATATAGGCAGTATGAGCTTTCCGTAGACGTATTTCCAGACTATGGTGTTAGGGAAAAAATGTGGTCTGTATTATTGAGCAGGCTGCTAATGTACTTACGCATAATCAAGAACTGACTGCCTTTATGTAGAGTATCTTTATGATGATGGCTGGAACAGGGTGAGTTGGGGGAGAGATGGGATTTGCTGCAATTTCACATTGTGTTCCAAATATTTTGCCTATAACGATGTGTTGCATCCTGTTATTGTTTTATATGCTCATTAAATATTTTGTTATATCCTGAAACATGCACAGTATTTGAGAAACAGCAAAACCTTTCTTTTTTTTTTCAACCTTTAAATGCCTTCAGATGAATATAACCTCAAAATATCTTTGTGTTTTGGTGGGTTGTGGTTTTTTTTTGTCAGCTACTCAGGTACAGGCTACAATTCCTTGTGGCTACTTCAGCCACACAAAAGAGCAAACATTGCTACTACCTCTTGACTTCACACTGAGGACTCCATTGGGCTTTTAATGTATAAATGATTAAAACAATAAAAAATGATTGCAAAATGTAAAGCAATAATGTGGGCCCAGATGCAGTCTGCAGTTCAGTAAATTCCAAAACTGCTGTAAGATGTGAAGACATAGCCATGGGGACAGCCATTTTTTTCCACTTTCTTGGGACTTCTTCTCTAAGCACATGCACCATTTTAGCTACTTGATTTCTGGAAGAAAAGCTTTTCCTGTAACGAAAACTTTCCCAAAAATCTACAAGGAAGAGGAGGAAGAATACAAAGAAAAAGTCACTCAGGGTCATTCTGGGATGGCTGATTGGCAAATACAGAACCAGGTGAAGCTGGAGGAAGCATAATGAAATGCTTCTTGCCATAGCAGACTTCTGTCTCTCCCATCTTGATTTAAGCTTCCTGCACACACAGGAGTTGTTGACAGAGAAACCAAGTATCTTCCTATTCCTCATTTCAATTAGTAAATCAAATTGATAGAGGTTGTAATAAATAATTAAATAATGCTAATTAACAGAGCATAAACATATTAACATGTTTGACAATAGTTGACAAATGCATTAATGTTCTATGTAGAGGTCTGTCTGCCTGGATCCTTCCCTGACAACTGAAGTCTCTAAAGCACAAACCTTTTTCTGACTTGATCAACTCTTTCAAGAATTTCTGAGACCAGTGAAGGTCCTGAAAAATCAGTGCATCTTGTTTGGGATCCTGAGGAAACTGGGCCTGGAAAAATGCAAAGTCAGGACCCTGAAATCCAAGAGAAGCTGCTGAAGGACAAAGAGGACACATGCAACTCTAAATGTTTCTGAAATGTTCTGTCAACAGCTTCTTGACACAAGTAACTGATGAATCAGTGATGAGAGATGCTGTCCTAATTCTGATGCTTACATACAACAAAGAGCGAGGCAGGGGTGTGAAAACTAAGGGATCTGTTGTGACCATGAAATGGTGAATTTCAGGATCCTTTGACAAGTCAGCAGGGTAATGGTCAAGACTGTTAGCTGGACTTTGGCCTTTTCAGGGATGTATTCTCTGGGAATTAGTCCTGGAGATATCAGATTAATTAGAGCTGGTTGATTTTTAAGGTTCGTTTCCTCCAAGCTTGAGAAAGTTTCATCTTGATGTGCAGCAAGCACAGAGGGGAGTGGCAGGAGTACTTGCCCCTAGTGGTTGGGAGTAACCAGTGAGAGGTCTAATTGCAACCTGAATTGCAATAAATTCCACTTCATTTATTTATTTACTTCTTTATTTAAACTGTAAGGGAGCTGGTAGAAATTGTCCAGAGAGGTTTAGGATTCTTCATCCTTGAGGTATTTGGTGCTCACCTGGACTGCATCCTGAGCAACCTGCTCTCAAAGACACTGCTTTGACCAAGGAATTGGACATCCATCTCTAGAGATGCCTTCCCACATCAGCCATTCTACGATTCTGTGATCTCATTTCTACTTAGCTAGGCACTCTGACTGGCCTTAACCACTCTGCTACAGCTAATAGAGCTGCCAACTGTCTCACCTTAACTCCACCCTAATAGCTATTGCGCCTGTTTTTTGGTATTTTTTCTTCTTTCTGAAATTTAATGGGAGTTTACGTAGCATATAGAATTGCATAAGGAACTTGTTGCTCAAAGATTTCTTAATTCTTGTTTTCCTTTTTATTCCCAGAACTTTAAGACTGCTTTTTTATCAGGAGAACACATATTCAGGAACATTTAGGCATAATTAATTGCTTTCAGTATAAAAATATGTAAAAGATATTGAATTTTCTCAGTTTTATGACATGGTGCTTTGAGTAGTGATGCCACAAATATTATCAAATATTTATTTTTTTTTTTAACTGGATAAATTTTGCACCTACCTTTCTTCCCCTCTAACGGAGGGGTGATGTTTTGGCATCTGGGAACACAAAATCCTCTCTTCCTTCTTACTTCTTGCTGCTCTCCTGCTTTTCACTTTAATGCTCAGCTATCGACCTCATGCACTTACAGTTATTGCAGTTATTGCCCTTACAAGTCTTCATAGGACTAGCTTTTAAAATTACTCACACATTCTAACTTATACTTAGTTATGCGTTTGACTCCAAATGTAACATTAACATTACTCCGCAAAATATTGTCAATTTTGCTGCTTCAAGAAAGAAAGGAAATTTAAAAGGTATGAGCATGTAGTCAGAATCTTCTTATTTTCTCCTTTTTTTCTCCTTTTTTTTTTTTTTTTTCCTTTTTCTTTTTTTCCCTTCTTTTTAAACAACTACAATACTCCTATTCTGGTGGAAAGGGACTCTGGTCATGCAGTTTTTAAGAGGATAGATCCTGGGTCCTATAATCAGGAGGATAACTAGTGCTGCTTGGAGTTACATTATCCAACAGATGAAAGCAGCCCCTGAACTCCAAGGGGTCATAGGCGGTTAGACATTTCCCTGTGTGTTTCATGTGGGTTGCAATTGAGCAATGGGATTTCATGTTATGCTATATGTAATCCCACTATGATGATTGGTGAAGTCCTCTGCATCTCTACTTCCACACATTCCCAGCCAAGACTGTTCTTTCTGCTGATGAAACATTACAATAAGAAGTTTCCCTGGACAAAGAGAGTATTCTTATTGTTTGCACAGCACTAGGCATCACAACATTCTCATTCTCTTACAACATACAGAATAGGAATTAATTCAGGCACTAAGGTTGGCAGAGGTAAACGTAAGATAGAAGAGAGAACTGTGCAAAACCAGCCAGAAGTCACAGTGGAGTTGCATTCTTTACAGTCATGATGATTTCTTTTTGACATGTGTTGACTTGACTCATCATTCTATGACAAGATGGATCTGACAAGTAGAAATGTCCCCAGGGAATAATACTGTTTGCAGGGGAATCAGTGTCACTTACACTGTGCTGAAGCAATTTTTACTTTCCATGGACAATAACCCAGTCCATCTTCTGATCCAGAGGGAGGGAATAACTCTCTGTATTGTCTTTCCAAGAGATCTAGATGTAAAAACAGTGCCTTCTATCTAAATATTACTATGATCTTTGATTTCTTTTATTTCTTAATAGAAAAACAGCTTGGGGTTTAAAGACTGTTGACTACTGCCACTCTCTATGATGATCACAGCTGTGGGAGACACAAGGGGAAGATTGCAGTGCTGTAGTCTGTTCATTGGGTACAATATAAAAAATGCACTTCCCACACGGACTGTTTTTAAATAGCAGATAAAGAAACATCGTATCCCATGTCTGATTTCATCTTCATCAAATGTTTGGGAATGGCTTTTTGCTCTCACTGAAGGGGAATGGAAAATCTTTAGTAGTAAATATATAGTCAACTAGAATCTCCTTGACTTCCTCCTCCTCCCTCTTATCCTTTATCCCAGTCATGATCAAAGACATAGAATTAGTCTTTCTGGAAGATCCTGAGAGGAAAGAAAGCCTTACATACTAGAGACTGAACTGGGATGCATATAATTTACACTAACTTGTAAAAGCTGCTAAAGGAACACTGACTTTTTGTACTGAAGTCTCTATTTATAAATCAGAAATATAATACAAGTGATCCAATGCTCTTTCTGATATTTATTTCTTTTTTTAATAATAAAAGCAAGTAATAAGATGACCTCTGGGTTTTTTTGGTTTTTTTTTTTTTCAGTCTGCAAATGATCTTGCATTTCAGGGGATTCAGTTCCTGTTTGTTGGCCTCTTTGTGTTTATTTTTGTCACTGAAGAATATCTTTAATGGTAACAGATTTCTCTTTATCTCATAGCAAGACAGCAGTTTATTCAGCATGCTAAGCTGAAAATATATTTCTTTCACTAAGCCTTTCAATCCAGTAATTCAACTGAATGCACAGCTCTCATCTCTGGGTAAAGTGGGAACCATTGAGTCCTGGTTTCTGGAATGGACTGTTTTCATGCCATGAAACCTAGCATATTAGGAACAACTTCAGATACTGTTGCTGTTCTTCCTTTTGTTTTTCAAACTTCTTTTGGTTCTTATCTGTAAAAGATTCTTGCATAAGACCTCACTTGACCAGTGTTACTCAGAATTTCTTTTGTCTCTTATTTAATTCATCCTGAAATATTGTCACCTTCTTCCCCTTACCTTGTTAGACATCTTAACTGGTTGGCATCAAATGTTGTCAAATTTGATCTTAGATCACGATTCTGAAAATATTTCTGTGAAATTTGATGGAAGTGGAACTTGCCATACCTCATACAATTAAGCAAGCAGATAAATCTGCAGAACGTCAAAGTATGTGAGAGGATCCAGAGCCTGCAGTGCAAAACTGACTGAGCATTGCTTTAAGAACTTTAGTGATTTCACAGAGCATGTAGTATTCAGAAGTATGATGAAGAATAATTAACCGGACATGAGAAACTATTGCCTAAGAACGAGGCTTTATTGAAAGGCATAGAAAACTGTAAAATAATTTGGATGTGGCTTGCTCACAGAAAATCATAATTTAACATTTCAATTTAGAAATTATTACTTTTCAAATAAAATTTTATTCCTGGGAGGTAGGAATGATAATTTTAGGCTTGGAGTGTGGAATGGTTGAAAATCAAATAAATATGAGATGAAAGTTATTTTTGGAGGAAAACAATTTCCTATTAAAATAAAAGTAGTTTTAATGGGAAAAGTCAATCATCTTTATTTAGAAGCTATTGAAATTAGTAGGTGCTTCAATTCATTGTTTTCATATGTGTTTCTGGCGGGGATAAGACTATTATTTATCATTCAAAGCTACATTTTAAGGGCCACATATTGATAGGCCATGTTGTTGATAAGCACTATTACTGTACTGAAGCTTGCTAAAGGCTTTCATGCTGTTCTTCTCGTGTGCCATTGCTGGTAGTTGTTTTAGCTTTGATTGTGTTCCAGACCCACTCCTGAAAAAAAAAAACCCTCAAAACATGCAAGGAAACTTAGCCACAATTGATGAGACTGTGCTGCAATACATAAAGCTGTAGAGTCCTACACAATATGCTTGAATGTGATGGAAGACAGATAAGCAAAGAGAGTTAATTGAGGGTCTTTTTCCCGGTATCAGGATCAGGAATTATTATGATGAGAAGATTTTTGAAATGAGCAGCTACTGTCTGTTATCTGAATTTCCTACAGCTCTGGGGAGATTTCTGTATGCCTCTATTTAGCACGCCATCAGCTTGCCCTAGACAAATTGAAGCTTAGCTCTTTCAAAATATGGAAATAGTAATTCAGTTGAAGTGAGACATGGCTATAATAATGAGAGCTGGTACCACACTGAGTCCTTCTGAATGAATATTCAAGTGGAAAGCAACAGTGGGAAAAAGAGAAGACGGATACCTGTTCTGAAATTAAAGATTAAATTTTACTTTTTAGGATAGTAATCACAGAATCATAGAATCAGAATCATAGATTGGTTTGGGATGGAAGGGACCTTTCAGATCATGTAGTTCCAGCCCCCTACTGTCGGCAGGGATGCCACCCTCTAGCCCAGGTTACTCATAACCCCATCCAGCCTGGCCTTGAATTTTTCTAGGGAGGAGGCATCCACAACCTTAATGGGCAACCTGTTCCAGTGTCTCACCACCCTCACAGTAAAGGATTTCTTCCTGAAATCTAGTCTAAATCTATCCTCTTCCAGTTTAAAGCCATTTTCACTTGTCCTGTCACTATCTGCCCTCCTAAAAAGTCCCTCCCAGCTTTCCTGCAGGCCCCATTTAGGCACTGGAAGGTCACTCTCAGGTCTCCTTGGACTCTTCTCTTTTCCAGGCAGAAAAGCCCCATCTTTCTCAGCTAGTCCTTGTAGGGGAGGCTCTTCAGCCTTCTGATCATCTTTGTGGCCTTCCTCTGGACCTGCTCCAGCAGCTCTGTGTCCTTCTTGTGTTGGGGAATACAGAACTGGATGCAGTTTTCAAGTTGAACTGGACATAATTTTCAAACTGAATCTCTTTATATGCGGTACTTCCATGCATAAATTTTGTGAGTTCATAGAGAAAAGGGAGATGCTGCAGCTGAGGAAATGTAAAGTGAAGAAACACCAGCAATTTCCCAAAGTGTTTCAGTCTGTAGTGGAAAAAATCACTTCATATTCAGTTCCCATTTTCCTCAGTTTCCCCTGAGTTTGCTGATGTTGGGCTGAAACTGCCGTAACTCAGAGGCTGATTTCAGTGCTCACCAATTAAAATCATAGAATATCGTAGGTTGGAAGGGACCATAAGAATAATCAGTTGTGACAGTACATCAGAGGGAAGGGATTGGGACTTGAGACTGAATATCAGTCTTGTGTCACTCATTTTTCTTTGAGAGAATCTAAATATTGTGAGGTCAATGAGGTAATGTCTCCCATTTCTATTAAGCTGTTCAATTAAGCCTTCTTGCTTCTCTTAGTGGAAGCTGTGGCTCCAAGGTAGAAGAGAAGGAAAGGGGAACCCCTCTGCCCACAATATCTGCCATAGAGCTGCAGCAGATCTGGCTCCAGGCAGCCATTCTCACCTGGGAATGTGAGAGAGGGAGAACTGCTGTTATCATTTCAGAAAGGAACACTCATACAGTTTGGGTAAGCCATAAATGACACAGCAAACAGATCTCACAGTCTTGTGAATGTTCATCTGCCTGCTCCCCAGTGCAATGGCATGGGATCCCCTTTCCTGCCCTGCTGATGCCGAAGCACTCTGCGTGGAGAGCGCCTGCTTCAAACAAACATATAGAGATGGATGAATTGAGATTGATTTAAAAGAAAACAAATGGTTGGCAGTGGGTCACTAATTAGTTTGGGATAGGTTAGAGAGGCTACAGGGAAACTAAACAGCATGCTCAAGTGGAGCCAGCACTAACACAGCATTTAGAAAATCTCTCTTTTATTCCTTGTTCAGCTACAAGGCTCTTGTTTGTGACCTTGGAGAAGTTCTTTTATCTCTATTTGCCCAGCTTGTCTCTTCAGACAGGGAAACCTTTGGGTTTGTGAAAGCTTCTCACTCAATGTGGCCTAACCTCTGCTGGTGTCTTCCTCCAAAGCACAAACATTCCTGTCATTGCTAAAAGGCTCAGGTCAGACTGCTCTCTGCTCTAAAGACAAATGTCAGCACTCTGCTTAAACAGAGGCCTTGCACTGGCCCTTTGCTCTCTGTGTTCTACTGGGAACTTTCCTTCAGAAAGAAAGAAAACAAACCACGAATACCATAAAGACAAATGCAAAAACAAAGCTCTTCTGTTTGCTTGGGTTAAATGTGTAGGTCTTTAATTGTTTGGGTCCATTTAAACATTACAATACTAAAACCAGCAGTCAGCTTTTCTGGATCATTTTAGAAACTGTCTTTTCAAAAGCCAGCAGTGGTATAGCAGTGTGAGAGTAATGAGCAGTGACAAATTATTTGTGCTATTTCCAAAGGAAAATGTTGGCATTAACTTGATGCAGAGTCTTTGTTTCCATATGAATAAGAAGTGCAGCTAATATATTAGACTCCATGTGTCTTCCAACTTTACCCAGAACGTAATTACACTTTATGGAAAGTTAAGTAGGCAGTAAACTAAGTGGTATGGATCGCGCATGCAGCAAAACTCTGCTAGCTGCAAACACTGAATAGTTGTTTGTCCTTCTACTTCGGAGAACTTCATAATTAGACATTTAGTGCTACTGAGACACACACTGTGTAATTACACAGCTCAGCAATAATGGCACCAGTTAATGCTCAAACACAAGGGGCCACAGGAGATTAAAACAAACGTAACAACAGTAATGTAGAAGCAAGATGAGAACCAGTAGTGGGTCCAGGTGTCACTCTGGTGGAGAGTTTTATGCAGGCTCATTCCCAGTTGTTCAGTTAAAAGGGAAGTGTTAGAATGAAGGCTTTGTCCCAAACCAGACACAGCATTGGCCCAAAGCCTCCAAAGAGAACTGGGCTGGTTTGGAAAAAACTGTGACTTCTAAAGTTGAGGGGCAATTAATACTCGGGCTGTTCAAATTCCTAGAGTGGGGACCTGGATTTGGGAGGTGAGGGCCCTAGAGAGACTGAAACAGGTTCAACTTTAAAACTCACATTTAAATCACCTTGAGAGTTTCACTTCCAAATTACCTGAACATCTTACAGCCATTACCAAATCTGTTGTCACAAAGTCTTTATGTGATGCCGTGACTTCCATATTTCATCAAATTTTAGGTACCTTAATCCATGAGCAGAAACTCCCATCCTGTGTAAGAGGGAGACTCAAGCCCTTCTGAATGGGATTTCCACTTTTAGTAGAATTGTGTGAGGAGCAGCTGAAGCTAAACCATGGGAGGAAAGCAGAATGGGTTGTGGAGAACAGTGCTGGGTGTCTCAGTACCAGGTAACAGGAAAACTCCTAAGTCAGTATTCATCCCAAGTTCCTGCATAAGCAGAGCTAGATAACTTCTTAGGAAGCTTTGCTGCAATTTGCCACCACTATGTGCACACTACATGCCCTCAGCAGTACTTTTAAAGACTGGAAGAGACATTATTGCCTTTTTTTTATTTTATAATACATATTCATTCTCCTTTTCAGCACAGTTTCGCCAGATTTGGACATTAATTCAATAGTTCACTTCGTTTTCTGGTGGAGTTGAATGCCAGCATCATTTATCTGTGAAGAAGGACTAGTTTCCAAGCCTGAAGTTGTTACCCATCACACAGAGGTTGCACTTCTTTTGCTGAAATTTTCTAAACTGAAGTAATTTCCATAGGATGGAGGTCAGGCAGAAGGGAACAGAGTTCAGTAGCTCTAGGGCTGCTGACTTGGGAGGTGAGATTGTTATCTACAGCTGGATAATTTCCTCTGTCCCAAGAAGCCTTCTTCCCTTTCTCCAGCTCCTTTTTGCAGAACTCTACCTCTGTCTAATCTCTCATCTATCATATTTTTCCCGTTACATAAATTTCAGGCTGACAACACATCCTTTCCTTCCATTCTGTTAAAGAATGCTCGTTTTCCACTCTAAATTTAATTTTTAATTATGTTGGATGCAATTTCCTCAGAGTCCAATTAATCGCACTGTCCAAACTATCTATGGCATGGGAGCTGGGCTTTGGATTTCAGATCAGGGTAACAATATTCACAAAGTGTACCTTTAACAGTGAGCAGATTAAATACAAGCCCAACTAATGCTTACTACGAGTAATTATGTCAGCGCTACTGTTAAAAAACAACAACTAAAGCTTCTTCAAGAATGAGAATGAATCAAGCCTGGGAAGAGATATGATTCAAACATTCCCCTGCTCATTTTGGAAGTTTATTTGTACAACCTTTATCACATTCACATATCTTCCAAAGTTCTGTTAGGGTCTGATTTCCTTTAGAGGTGGGAGTAGGAACTGCAGTCTCTCAGAAACTGCTTCCCAATTCAAATTAAATCAATTTCATTAAAATCACAATGGCACTCGCAGCATACTGAGCTAATTCATTGTAATATAATTCTGAATATACAAAGACTTTTGTCTAGCAATCCTAATGTATATTGCATATCTAGGTTGAACCAGTTTGAATACCCCTGTGAGAAATGTGAATTCTTTCAAGAGAGACTTTTTTCCAAACTTGAATTTAGTTACTCAGATATATTTACAGGCTCAAAAAAGAATCTGGAAGATATTTTTTCTTAGGGAATAAATTCCTATGTTAATTTTCCTATGTTAATTTTGTTTTTCAAGTGTTTGTAATTACAGACCTGTGGCAGTAGTTGCCAGCTCCAAACCAGAGGGCTGGTAGGTATGTGACTGTACTTCAGAGCCTGAGCTAATGTATTCTACCTTTCAGCAGTGCATAAATTGTAGTTTCTTCTTTGGAGTTTGCTCAGATCTGGCTAAGATAGAGAAGACTGGACATGCTGTCAGCAAAATATTCCATAGCTATATCTCCATCTATGTTCAAAACATATATCCCAGTGTAAAAGTAAAATAAACCTATACATATTTGCACTATATCTTGACTTTGCAAAGTATTCTGTATATAATTGTGGTGATTATCCTGAACAAGTACTGTATGAACCACTTTTCAAATACATATTCATTCAAAATTCCTTTTCAAATTGATTCTCCAGTTTACTTTGAAAGCCATCCAACTGTTGTATTCAATGAGACTTTGAGTAGGAGTGGTTTTGAGCTGACAAGATGTCCCTTACCTCTTCTTTCCAGAAGTTTAACAAGCCAAATACATAATTCCTTTTAAAGAGATAACTCAAATATTTACAACCATAATTTACATCTAATATCATTACATCAATTCAATATCTTTCCCCATTCTCATTCATACTTTCATCTCTGCTGTAAAAATTGCAATATTCCATGCATTCACTTCATTCGATTTGGAAATAACAGTGCTTATATCAAACAATGTATCCCCTTAAACAGAAATAGATGGGAATGTTGATTCCAAAACTGCAGTTCGATGAGACAAATCCAGACATCTAAATAGGCAGATAAACAGAATTTAAGTGTCAAAGGCTGCAGTTAGAAAAGATAGGATGCATAATCTAGCTGTTTACCTCTGTTCATGCTTGTCTTCATATCTCCTATTGGCATCCCTTTGTGAGTTAATTTAAGTTGCTAATGTAGCACAAAAGAAACCAACGAAAAGTAACTGGATCATTTTCTTCAACATAGTAAGCTGAATCAGCTTAGAGAACAATGTCATGAAAAATAGTTCAAACAAACCATGCTCTGAAATTGTCTGTTTCTCACACTGACTTTAAAAAGGAGCTCATGGGATGCATTCAGAAGTAAATATCTACACTGTAGAGACCTCAAACTAAGGAAGATAAATCTCACCCTATGTCATTCTTACTGTTACTCTCTTCAGTAACAGCCTGGCCAAAAATATCAGACTGAGTCTGACTGACAAGACAAAGCTGCTCAAAAAGGCATGGGCATTGCTTTCCTTGTAAGCATAACAGAAACAAGTTTATTTTATGTATACAACAGATTAGTTAGTAGAACTAGAATATGAGAGATCTTTATTGCATCCCCCACACTCCTTTTCAGCCCTGGATTTACCAAGACAATACATTAATTTTCAGGGTACATGCTATAGCAACTAAAAAAAAAAATAAAAAAAAATCATGGACTAGATCAAATATAAAAGAAATCACAACAATCAAATGAACTTGTTTTATGAGTGAAAGATTAGGTAAACTACCTTGCACTTCCCACATTAAGGACTGTTCACACTTTATATTATCTTGATGATTTACATAGACTGTATGAACTACAGTGGAAATAAGGCCAGTGATGGTTTTCCGCTTTCTAACAGAAGGCTAAAGTATTGTACATGAACATTCTCTACCTTTGTGGTTCTTGAATTATTCTTTGCATAGTGGAATAGCAGTAATAATAATAACTGCCTCCCTTCCCTCCTACATCCAAATAAGACAGAAGAACCAAATTTCAGATTCCCAAGATATTCTGCCGCTAGGCATGATGAGAACTTGGGGGAAGGCTAGAAAGAGGGAGGCCTACTTCTGTGCTTTTTTGAACAGACTGCTGAGTTTAATTTTGAAATGAGAGAGATTGTAAGGAAAGGACTCAAAGATACCAACACAACTTGAACAGAAATCCTGTCTTGTCACTTGCATTCTAAAGTTAGTTTTAAAATGTTTTTGTAGTTGATGGCACAACTGTTCAACAAGACAGGAGTGGCATTGGTCACACCTGATGAAAAACATTAGATTTTCCCAGTGGATATTAGCTAGTTTCTTCTGATGAGGTTCAGTGAACTCAGTGAAAGTAAAGTATCTTTTTTATTTAATTGTGTTTCTTAAACTGAAGATAGAAAGTAAATAAAGAGTTGAGAGGAAAACCTAAGAGATCTAATAATAGAGGAGATGCATGGATGATAAATGAGGACAATGTTTAAAAACCCAAATGATTCATTTCAATTAAAAGCATTGAATATGGTCTAAAAAGCTGCAGACAATAGAAGGAGAAACTCCATTAAGAAGCATTTAAGTGGTTGTTGATTAGAGCAATACTTAAGACTCATTTTAGAAACCATTCCCTGTAACTGCCATAGATTAAATTCACCGTCATACATAGACCAAGGCAATGTGCGCTGACCTCTCCCCCATCATGCACAGGATCCTTTCTACCACTTGATCCAGAAAAGAACTCTCCTGTGGAAACATTTACAACAGTACTGCACCTTTAGTCTTAGGTCCTCCAAGACCTCAGAAACTCAATTTTCAACACTTTCATCTTTCTAAGAGCAGAATCTAGAACTGGGACAAGTTAGTGTTCAGAGCTCTACTGTGGTTATTGACATTAGCATCTCAACATTGCCCTGTTCTTTTTCCAAAACAATTATACAAATGAGTGCTAATTTTGATTTGAAATAGGGGGGTAAAAAAAAAAAAGGTCCAAGTGGTATAAACAGGAACAAAGAAATTGATTCATTTAACAAATTAGTCATATATTATCTCTATTGTTTTGGGCAAGTCAATGAACTGCACTGTGCCCCAAGCATAGAACAGAGATGCTTCTGGAAACCTTTTTAATGCTTGAAAATAAAAATTGCAGAAATTGATCTAAAAATAATTGCAAAAAAAAAAAAAAAAAAAGTATTCCTTTTTGTCTTTCATAAGAGAAAGCTGGAAGGAAAGTAAAATGTGTCAGCTACCATTGTTGAAATGGGGAGCTGAAGCAGAGCCATGGTCAAGATTAATGGGTCCATGGAGACTGACCTCTGAAGGCTAGAATGTACACAGAACTGCAGTAATCCTTCACACAGATAACCATATGGTGTTACCTAAGTGTTGTGAATATTTTTGGAAGCAGTGAGTCTACTGCTGAGAGGAATAAAGATATCATTTGATACTCTAGTTTAAAGGTGTGTTTGGAAGGGAATATGGAGATGGTAAGGTTTCTTTAAAAACTTCTTTATGTAATTAGTTGCACAGAGAAGAATGTGAAAGGTATAATTAGTAAAAATCATATACTATATAACTTAAATATGAATTTTCTCTCATTCTCCTCTCCTTTGAGGTAGAAGGAAGAATAGTTGAATAAGAATGGAAGTTTAGAGGCTGGGTGGGATTTCAGCTGTAGATGAGATAAGACTGAGGTATGGGATGAATCTGACCTTTTAGAGAACTGTTGAACAAGAAAATTGGGAAAAACAAGCCATAAAACCAGGGGACCTGTTGACTCCAATTTCTCTACACAGTTTGATTCATACTTGAAGCAAGGGTGTGGTGACCAAGCCACAGAGTAAATCAGCTAAGCTGTACTGGTTTCCCTGGTTCCTCATTCCAGAAGGGGAGAGAAAGAAGATATTTTGCTGCCTCTAGCCTGCTCACTGCCACTTTCTTTGCTGAATATCCGTTCACTATTTACTTTAAGTGTCTAGAAGGACATACACTGATTAGATCATGACAGTAAATGTTTGCATCGGTCATATTGGGTTTATCTGCGTGTCCCAATATGTTATTGGTACATTCATCATTTGACAAGGAAGGTGACAGAGCACACATCTCTTGCTGTTCCTTCATAAAGTGCGAAACAGCTTGCCTGTGGCAAAGCTGGACACAGGCTGAGGATGTGACCCAGTGGCCCTGGTCTCAGTGTGTGTAAATCTGCCTGATTTCATTGACTTCAGTCCCACTCCACAGATCAGAGAATCAAGCTCTATGCTTTCAGCTTTCTGAAGTTCTGGACTGGTTGCTTTTTAAGTGCAAATGCTCTGTATAACTTGGCAAGAAGCATAGCCACATTTTATCCCATTCAAGAAGACATACAGTTAAACAATGCCATTTTGCTTCTGTTTTCTCTAAGTCCTCATTCTGCTGTAAAGAGAGAGCACAGACAGACAGAGATAAATTACTAATTACCCAGCCATCCTGTTTTGCTGCAGGCAGATTGTCAGTGTGCTCACTCAAAGCACTCCTGCTTTTTCCCTGGAAAGGAATGAGCTGCAGATCCCTACTTCATCCAGGTCTGGGCAGAGGGGGAAGGTTCTGCACTCTTGGATACCATTAGGATAGCAGCAGCATGTGAAGATCCCATTTCATGGTAGCAATGGAGGACCACTGAGCCATGCTTCTGCTGCTAAACAAAAAAAAGGGAGCAGGAACAGATCTCTGTCCCTGAGGCAAAGTAGCACAGACTGGTTTAGGTCACCAGTTCTCAGGGCTGTTATAGAATCATAGAATAATTTAGGTTGGAAAAGTTATTCAAGTTCATCAAGTCCAACCATTCACCTAGCACTACAAGTCCACTATTAAATCATGTCCCTATATGTCATATCCATATATAGTGGATTTGTAGTGAATTTGTCTCAGAACACAGCAAATGGAGATTCTGGAGTCCTGTTAGTAGTGCCTGAATACAATACATTTTGTGGTTGACTTATCACACCATATACCAAAAGCTTGCAAAATGCTGTTGAAATTTGCAAAAGAAGGCTTCCATTGCTTGCAGACATCAGCACATAAACAGTCAGGGAAACAGAACACGTGGGAAACAATGCTTTCTTCAGTGAGCCTCTGTAGTTTTGGATGGAAATAGACAGCTACACGTATAGCAATGAACAAAAAGGAGCTAGGAGTTTATTACCTGGCACTGAGGCCAGGTGATGTGACCCAGCTGCATTCATATTATTTATTCGTTGTGCTCTATGTGTAATAAATGCATTTAATATATGTTTCTTTTTAAAACTCTTGAAATAAAATGAGACCTTTGTAACACCTCCTGAGTGGCACATTCACAGAAAAGCAGTGGACAGCATTTATTGCCCGCTCTTAGGTACTGGAGAGAGTGCTGGGTTAATATCTAAGACCTATGCAGGGCAGAAAGAGTCAGTGTGAAGTGGTGTCATTCATACTGAGTCTCAGGAGTACTCTCTAGCAAACAACTTGAAAACTATTTTCAGTTATAGCCTTGGCAAAAGTCAAAAAAGTTCAAAAGAAACCAATATGAGATCTAGTCATTAAGGAGTGCAAAACAATAAGGGGTCCAGTGCTGACATCCGCGGCTGCCTTATATTAATGTGGATATTCACTGTGAGCCACTTGATCCACACAGATTTAGCTTCTCACAGATTTAGTAGGCATATGATTACTTCCATCATAAAATCAAGATACACAGTGCAGATCCAAACAAATCTTCTGTTTTTAAAACCTTGTTCTAAGATAATTTCAGATCTTTAAAGCATTCAGTTGCTTACAGTCTCCAAGTGTTTACCTTTCTTCTCAAACTTTCTGTACCGGACTAACAGATAACTACACATAAATCTGCCCTGGTAGCACTAGGCAATTTGGATTCCACATTGTTTCCAACTCCTCCATGTGATCCTGTCCATCTTGCCTCAACAATCCAAGTTAGTGTTCTAAATCCTACACCCACTGCAAAGGAAAACACAAAGTCTCATTCACCAGAATTCTCATAACGCTTGGATAAAGCTTCTTCTTCGCACATAGTCAAAGGAATTCCCATAAAAGGTTTCCAGAGGTGTGAAAGAAACACTTCTACTCCAGAATTGTGCTGTGAGCATTCAGGAATATGCTAGTTACGTTTGCAGTTGACAGAAATTAATGAGGCATCAAAAGATAATTGAATTAAATACAGAAGTGGAGAAAGAACATTACATCTGCAGGACTGGAGAATGATGGAAAGATATAAGGAAGACACTGAAATTGCTCTCACCTCTCTGTGAGCTTTCAGTGTAATTCTGTGATCCGAAGGATTAAAGCCATCCCTCATGTATGAGCCGCGAACCCGCCCAATTGCAATTTCTGTTAATGCAGCAGAGATGCTATACAGCACCTTACCCACTTATACTATTCACTTCAAGAAAGGTGTGGATGCTATCGTACTCCAAGAGATCCTTCTAAAATGATCCACAGATTACAAAGTGACCTTGCAACATGAAACCAGATGACCTCCATCTTGTACTGAACTGTGCGCAGAAAGTACATGATGACGGAAGGAGCCTTTTTTTCAGCCTTGCTGGCAGGAGTAAAACAAAATTCAGCATGTGAAATCTGAAGTTGTACATTGCGTATTAAGACACAATTTCCTATTAATGAAGTTAATTAAAGCATTGAAACATCTTGTCCAATATGTCTCTGCATTTGCAAAGGTCTCCACTGTGTCCTGAAGTCTTTCAAATGAAATTGGATATCTGTCAGAAAACAGATGCCTTAATCCAGTTACAGTTTGAATGGGTTTGGTGGCCTCTTCTGGCCTTGAAATGAATTAATACAGTTCTAGATCTGTGAATATTCTGCACATTTCTGGGTTCAGAGAGAGCAGGAAGCCAAGGAAAGTCTTCAGCATACTGATAACTCCTGCAGCTCACAATCAAACAAAATCAAAGCTCATGTGCCAAGGCTATAGCCAGTGTACCTCAGGGTGAGGGACTGTTAACAGTCAGAACTGAGTGAAAGCTAGAAGTTTTTATGAGTAAAACAATGGTTTGAGCCAGTTTACTTGTACATGTTCCCTTAATTAGCAGTGGGAAAAGAATCTGACTCTTTCGAGGACTGTGATTAGAATTGATACTGATTTTTTCAGCAGTAGTAATTTATGATTTGTACTTTTTGGTTTGTCTTATAGCTTACTGTGCTATATGTGCATTGTGAATTGTCAGTTGTTGACAATAATATGCTAGGGAAGAATATTACGGTTGATATTGGAGATATTTTCCACCATTGGTGATTCAGTGATTCTATATATGTTCAGTTCTGTGCATTAACGATCAACTCATGTTAAATCTGTGAATAAACTTGTACTAGAAGACTCTGCTGCTATTAATATATAAGCACAATCTGTGAACTGCAATGTTAATGAACTTTTCAACCCCTATTAGTATGAAATGTGTTAAGTGTGTTAGCAGAGGAGGGAGCTGATTAGTGGGCTAGTGGACGACATCCAGATTGTGAAAACCCAGCTAATGGGAAGTCAAGTGCCTACAAGATAAGACATTATCCTTTGTTAGGAGCTATTTTTTTTTTCTCCCACCATTAAATCTCACCTAATTAAGACCATCTACTAACAAACTGGGTTGGTGTGCTTTCTAAAATCTCCCAAAATAAGGACACATATTAACTTTTCTATCATTTTTCTACCAAAGTCTTCTTTAAAAATTAGGTTTTAAACTAAACTTTAACTTCGGGAATAACATTTGAGATGAAGTTTAGATTTGGATAGATAGAGCTCGCATTTATTTACAGATTTATAATGTATATATAAATACACACAAATGCATTGTCTCCAGAATTTCCATGTTCTATTTTCTTTATGTTTCAGAGGAGTTTTAGAAATGCTATGCTCATATGACTGAACAGTCTTGTAATAAAGTGAAAGAACTGATCAAGGATGGATCACAGGATACTGATGGGGTATTAGTCAACTAGACACTGATCCATTTGTGTTTAACAGGCAGCATAACAACATTTATTCTTTTTTTCCTGCAGGTATGACTCTCCAGATTTTTTTTATTTTTTTTTTTCATTTTTTATCTTATCTTTCTCTCTCTACCTTCTAAAGCATCAGGCTTTGGGCAGAGCCAGGGTCAGAACCATAACTAGAATGAATTTCTTCTCTCAGAAGATTCAAGGGCCACTTTTCTTGGGCATGTGTTGCTTATATGTGCAGGCAGGATCTAATCTGGAAGTTGGAAGAAATTGCTCTGTTTCTCACCCTGGTACGACTAGCAAGAATGTGAGGACAAGAGAAGAGGTTACATTTATATAGACCATGGGGCTACCTATTAGCATTACTTGAATAACTGTTCTCAAAGCTATTGGGGGCTGTGAGTATTGGTAGTACTGCTATTTTTTCTTGCTTCCTCTCTAGAGTGACACAGGATAGTGATCTGAGATTATGTGACTAGTCTCTGTATGGAGGTAAGTAGATGATACTTGATGACTTGTGACAGCACAGCTGAGGAAGCCAAAACAGCCTTTCCCATAGAGACACTATGCATTCCACTGCATGATTAGGGCATTTAAGCAGTTGGGGACATTTAAAAATCACTTTTGCTTTGTGTTTAACTCTGTAAATGTGACAACAGTTTCCTCCTTGCTCCAGCTTTAATAATCCCCCCTGGTCTTTAGCTGTATGAAAGTAAGGAATTGGAAAAAATTGTATGACAAGGTCAGATATTTATTATTTTCCTTGCCTCAAGTCATAGAACCATAGGATCATATAGACTTTTGAGTTGCAAGGAACCTTTAAAGGTCATGTAATCCAGCTTCCTTCCTCCTGTCATGTCACAATAGACCCTGATAGAGAATCTGTCCCTTTCTTTCTCACAGCCCCCCTGTAGATACTGAAAGGCCATTCTCACATCTGCCCAGAGCCTCCTCTTCTCCAGGCTGAACAGTCCAAGCTCTCTCAGTCTGTCCTCATAGTGGAGTTGTTCCATTCCTCAGATCATTTTTGTGGCCCTCCTCTGTATGTGCTCCAACAAGTCCACATCTCTGCTATTCTGAGGACTTCACATCTGGACACAGTACTCCAAGAGTGATCTCACCAGCTGTCTTAGTTTCAACCAGTGCAGAATGTTTTTAATGCAGCCCAGGATACAGTTGGCATTCTGTGCAGGGAAAAGACTTTTCCCTGTTTCTAAAATATTGTAAATAGAGTGTGCTCTGTTATGATGCCATGGTTGGCTGGAGACAAGGTGAAGAAGATCCAGAAATATTTTCAATGATGTATTTGCTGAACCAGCCAGTAAGGAAACAGACTGGCCTTTCCACAGTCTGGAGGAGAGTAAGCTGAATCAGTGGTAAAATATGAAGTAAGAATGACATTGAGCTCAAATTTTCTTCCCTTGTTTTCTCCAGCTTTTCACACGCCAAGCTTTCTATGGGTCTCAGAGGCTGAATGGACTCCAGCACATGTTCTGCTTAATCAGCAGTCAGGATGATGTTGAATCTACACACAGACCCTGAGAGTGCAGAGTGCCCAGCAGCATGCTTGCATTTGATAAGTTAGTTTGAATTTATTTTTTCCTGCAGGTGTTGAGGAGTTTTTGGTCTCTGAGTTCATACTGTTCCTATTTAGACCAAAATTCACATGAAATTTAAAAATCAGTGAATGAATTTAATGTCTTGGAAAAAAATATATAAGAAGAGACAGGGATCACTTGGAAGGAGAAGTAAAATAGCTCTGCCCTTCCTCTGCTCTATCACCTTAGGTGAGTTATTTCACCCCCTGTCTTTCTGTTTCTCTTTTATCTTTCTTGTCTATCCAAGTGTAGACTCCCTTAAGACAAAACTGTCTTCTTCTATTATACTCAAACAGTTCCTTGCAAAACAGTGTTTTAATCTCTACATTTATATCTAAATATATATTTCACATTCAGTAATATAAGTAAAGTATGTACCTTACCATGCTGCAAGCGTATTTCATTTATTTTCTGGTTAAAACCAACTGCAAGTTGAGCCAAGTACTATAGTTATACTATTTTAAAGTCTTTGTTACTTCAAAACTATTAAAGATTATGGCTAAAGGAGTTAATTCTTTTGTGTTATTTTCTATTATAGGGACTTTTCTGAAGAAAAATACATGACAGCCCAAAAAATTTTAGGTAACATCAAAACCAATATGGTTTTTGTTATAAGGAAGCAGAGATTTATATGGATTTGTATCAGATAGAATTTAAAGATGCTACCCAAGACATGACACATAATAGGAGCCAGGACACTCCAGAGCACACCTCCACTAGGCAAAGGATAAAGGTGCATAAATCTATGAACTATGCCTGCCAAGCTACCTCTGGAAATAGCATAGAAATAACCAAGAAAGTGCATCTCTGTGTCCTGGTTAATTAGCACTGCCAAAAGACCAAGGTAATTAACTTATGTCCTGTGATGAATTAATGCTGTCTTGTTTTCAGGGCCAACTGTATATATCTGCCAAGCACTGTGTAATACTATATAAATGTTCCAGATAGTCCAGCATGATGCATGGTATAAATGGATCCAGAATCAAGCTCTGAAAACTGATCAGACTCATCTTAGAGTCAAAAGCCACTTACCAGTGTAGCTCCGGGAAGAAAATGTTAACCAACTACTACATCATCCAGATGTTTAAATACACTGCAGGACTTTCCAAACTGCTTTTGAAGCATCATTCATGATGAGTTGCCAGAAGCTGAACATCAGGTGAGACAGAGTGAAATCATATTTGTTTTAAAAACACTTAGGTAGCAATTTTGGACACAGAATGATCCAAACTGCTCAAATTTCAAACATAACTGCTCTTGGAATGGTAATGAGTTAATCCCATGAGAGATATCAGGTACAAGAGACACATCCCCTCAGTGGGTAGATCAGGTTGAGTAAGGACAGTGATCGTGAAGAAGATTAATTAAACCTGACAGCACACTGTTTGTAGTGAATGCAGTATGGAATGCTGTGGGGAGTATTTGTATTGGAGTTGGATCTGGCAAAAGCTGTCAGAAAAATCCAATGATCACAGCATTTTTTCACATATTGGAAAGTGTAAGTCTCTCTGAATATAAACTTCTACAGTGGAAGCAGTTATATCTGAGCTAGTCACTTTCATTTTGGTAGAGAAGATCGACCTTGTGCGCATAATATACCTATACTGAAAAAGAAGGCACCTAAATCAGTTTATCTGACTTACTATAGACATGCTTCTTTTTATCTGTTTTGGATTAGAAAAAGAAGATCAAAATGATTAATTACACACAAAAAGCCAGTTTGCAGTGTGAATGTTTAACATCAGGTTAGATTAATCCCACTGATTTGTCCTCATTTGATTTTCATGAATGTTAATTCCACATAAATCTGCACTACTGAAATGTAATAGTGATTAATATGAGCAAATAATGAGATTTATGACTTATTAGAAAATAATTAAATCTGATTAAATCTTCTTTGTCCTGAAAAACAACAACAAAAAAGTGTGTATATAATGGTATATGGAAGAAGAGGCGCATGGAATACAGCACTTCCCAAAACACAGTGGAGAAGGCAGAACAGGACTTTACAGAGATTAGATTTCTAATGGCATTTTCATAGCTGTTTATGCAGCTCCATGATGGGGGGAGGGCACCATCACATGAGTACTGACCCTGCAGTTGTGATAAGGGGGTCTGAATGTATTCAGGAAACATACAGATACGGCACTGAGTGACACAGTTTAGTGGGCAGTGTCGTGATGAATTAATGGTTGGACTAGACAGTCGTAGAGGTCTTTTCCAACCCTAATGATTCTACAAATCTATGAATAAAAACTATCTTGAGTATACGGTAACAGAAACATAATCAAGGGTTCCCACATAATTTTGCTTCACTTTAAAATTTAGAGATGCTCTCATTAGCCTTACTCTCTTCCTCTGCCATCAGTGGGAAGGAAATGGATCCTTCACAGCTCATAAAATCTGAGATGTGAGCACCTGTCTTCCTTCATTTACTGTACAAGTTATGCTTTCTTTAGTGTTCTAACTCTGGTAGGATTAATTTGAACTAGCACAAGCAAGGCATTTCCTAAAGTACACGTAGTAAAACCATAGCACAATCTAAATTAGAACCAAGATTAGATGCATAAAACATTACACCTTGAACTACAGATACTGGTCTTTTGGGTATGCATTGTTATCAGACATAATTAGTTATGTTATCAAAATTAACAGGCTCTGTACAAGTGTGTAAGGAAGTATCTTACAGTCTCATAATGAATTGAGCTTAGATTTGTACAAACAGAATTAGATACTGAGTTAGCATCAAGATATCCATGTTTTTAACAGTGAACTGAAATCAGTATCATGGTGAAAGAGAAATGACTGAACCCGACACTGGGATTCTAGTGACTCAAAAAGGTGAGGAGAATTCTTTCTACTTTATCAATGGTATTTTGGCCAAATACCTCTCCGTGTCAGGAAATTTTTGAAATATTCAGTTGTAAAACAAAACAAATCAGCATAAATAAGAAATAGTTGTTTTCCCCTGTGCATAAGTAACAAATTATTTTGGACACATTTGTCCAGGAGGAACTGCCTAGTCACAAACCCATAAATAATTGCTAAAAAGGAGAATTAAGCATAAAGTTAAATATGCTGGAAAAGCTCCATGTCAAAAAAACCTGAAGAAAAAGCCATTCAGCACACTACTGTGATTGCTCCCTTAGCTCTGGCATTCAGGCTGTGCCCACTGCCCTGTGCAGGCTGTTCCCTGCCCACCACCCTCTGGTGCAGACCCTTTCCCTCACTCCCAGCTGCCCCTCCCCTGACAGATTCATACCGTTCCCTTGCACCCTGTCGCTGTCACACAGAGAAGAGCTCATCTGCTCTGGGCTGAGCACACCATGGACCTCAGCTGCTACTCATCCATCTTGCCCCCAAGACCCTTCACCATCTTTGAAGACTCTTTTGGATGCTCTCCAAGAGTTTTCTCATCTTTCTTGTAAGAAGCTTTGAAACTTGTCAAAAACATAATGGGCTCTATGGAAAACACTGTAAGCACAGATATACCCAAGCAATCCTAATGTCAGCAGTATTTATAAGCCTGTCAGAAGAGGGAACCTAATACCTTTGATTCTTAATACTTCAGACCTTCAGTAGGCCTAGCATGGGGCTGACTGGGGCACAAGTAAGGCAACCAATAGGAAACATCTGGTAGAAAGCTTTAGGTGGAATAAGCGGCCTGGCTGGTCTAGAAATTGCAATGATCCAGGTAAAAAAACCTTTTGCAGATTTCTGTGTTTACAACTACAGGTTGTACTCATTCTCATATATTTTCCACAGTGAATGCAGGCTACAGTTCATACAAAGCTTGATGTATGTTTTTTTTTTTTTTGCTGAAGTGAGCTGGAGGAGCCATCCGAAGAAGCAATCTTCTGACCTGCTGTCCCTCCAGCTGCTTATCTATAGCTCCCTTTAACTCTTGATCTTATGTCACCGCACATATTTGAGTGTGGTGCAGTGGAAATGACCCAGGAACCTATCAGGCTGAATTATTACTTTTCCACCAAAAAAATCCAATTTTCTGTGTTGTCTGACTCATTGCTTAAAGTACCCTAACCTTGCCTATCATGCAGTCACTTCCATTCCAGTACAGAAGTCAGTTATGCCATGATTCCTCTTTCCTTAGGACACATAAAGATTTAGAGGAAAGGACTGAAGCTCAAGGTGACTTTGCCCCCATCACTTCATTTGCTATAGTGCTTGTTGCATTCAAGCTTTAATTTAATAGACATTTGTTCCTTCACTCTTCAGTATACTGTTTGGTTTCTTACACAGAGTGCTTTTGCCTCTCTCAGAAGCAAATCTGAGAATGAGAAACACTGATTATTTGCGAATTTCTGGTCTCAACTTCAAATTAGCTTCCAGGCTTTGCATAACAAGACACAAATTATTCATGTGAGAAAACCAAGAAGTGATTTATTATCATGTCTGATTTCCAGTGAAGAATTTTCTTCAGATCACACAGCAAGGAGGCTTTCCTATTTTAAATGAGATAAATTGCAATTGACATCGGAATTCAAAACATTGCTCCAACCTTTCTAGATCTTTTGGTTACAGAGAAACTGAGCTCATGAATTATTTTGACATCAAAGTTCATTAACAGTGTTTCTGAGCTCAGATTAAAAAGTCTGGAATCCTTTGCGCAGTCGGTCCTTCCTTCCTTCTTCTGCACTGCTAGAGCACTTTGTTAGCCTTAAGACAGCTGTGGTCTTTACCCCAACCTCACAGAGATGGTGATCGAGGGGAACTATTTTTGAGGGACATTTTTGAAGTATTCTTTAGAAATAAATACCAGAGGAAAAGTTATGCTACGGCGAATGCATCATGATAACAATGAAACTTTTTCTTTCCTTGCATCCACTCCATGAGCTAACCAGATCTCAGAGTGGCATGCAGGAAGGAAAGATAGTTTTAGTCCTATCTTATCTACGGCAAACAAGAAGCAGAATTTTTAATTGAGAGCTACAGAATGAAAGGAATTGTTTTAAGCAACTAGCTCACATGCTGCCTTTAAAGTCAACAGAGAAAGGGAAGTGCTAGATTCACTTCTAGTGTGTGTACTCTGAGTTGTCCTCCTCAGCTGTCTGCTTCTTTCACCATCATATTTCAGTCCAGGCTTTATATTCAGACCCTCAGTGTGGCACTGAATGCCTTTTTGTTCCTACTCTATTGCAGACTTGAGTGAAATCACCAAATCCGTTCAATTGTTAAAAGTTAAGCATGTGCCAAAACAATGGCAGAAATTGGAGGATGTATTTTTTTTTACTTCACACTTTGAAGGATTGCTGTTTTCCTGCAGAATGTCAGCACAGCTTAGGAAAGCAAAGTTTTCAAATGCGCTAAATATTTTATGCCATTGCAACAGTATTTGTAATTGAACCATTGAGTGACCTGGACTGAATGAGCAAAGAGGCCATGACAATCACAGGCCATTTCAGGGAGAACACGTTCAAACATATCCCCATAAAAAGTAGTGGTGAACTGTTTACTATCTTCATTTCAGAAGTTATAAAACATCTAGATGGCAAGTAGATCATCATTCTTTCAACTCTGTGGGAAGCAACTGTGAACATTTGTAAGACTCTGCCTCCCAGCAGACGGAACAGGGCAGGTAATGATGAGAACACATATGTAAATAATTACACCAAACACAGTTTCAGAAACACAACTGGGGAAAATACCAGAAGGTCTGATAGACCTAAAGTGCAAAATTCCAGCATCCATTAGGAAATCTGCAGGCTTCCTGTGCATGTCAGGGAGTTGTACGTTAATCATGCCAATAAGCTAGGATAGAATTTAGGGACTGTCCTGGGAATGGTGTAGATGATAAAGAGGATGCCAGGCAAGAACTCCAGAGTACAGCACTACAAATATGTGCTCTTTGAGAAATGTTTATTGTCAGTTTTGAGGAAAAAAAATGGAAAAAATTCTGACCGACTGTTAAAAACTGAGTAATAAGTTTTCAAGCCTTTTATCATTCCAAAAAAAGCTTGTTTCCCCATTGCCTTGCAAAATCATTTTCAATTTAGGATGGCTGTGAAATATAATGATAGAGTTCAATTTATTGCTGAATTACAGTAAGTACAGTGCAATGCAGAAACTGTTCTGGACACAGTTCTGAGCACAGCTGGGCAGGATAACAGCAGAAAGCTGCTGACAAAGTGCTACTGACATCTGATGCTTTTTGACAGTCTTTGTGATGAGAATGCCTTCACCTCCTTCCTAGAAATACTGTTGCACCCTCCATGCAACTTCCTATTGTTGCAAACTTTCAAAGGAGTCCCAATGCACCATGTAGGATTAGATCTTAAATTAAATAATGTATTTGAGAAAGAAGAAACTGAGAATCTGACTACAGTGAGATGATTTGTTTAATGATTCTTCTGTAAGCTGATATGGTAAGCAAGACTGCCTTGAAATTCTCTTTTAAATTATTGTAATCAGAAAATGTTGACTAGCTGAAACCGGTATTTCACTTGAGAATATAAGAATCAGTATGTAAAAAAAAGGATAAAGTTTCTGGTCAAAATTTAATTCTTGCCAGGATTTAAAAACAAGTATTGCATGTGGCTCTTGATGCTAAGGTATGAATTGTAGTAATATGTCTGAGAATGCAAAGATTTCTCCTATCAAGTATCAAGAGGTCTTCAAATCCAGCCCACCTGCCAAAGCAGGTTTCTTGCAACAGCTTGCACAGGTAGGCATCCAGATGGATATTGAATATCTCCATAGAAAGAGACTACAACCTCCTAAGCATCCTGTTCCTATGCTCTGTCACCATTAAAAGTTCTTCTACATGTTTGTACAGAACATCCTTTGTTCACATTTTAAGTCATTATTCCTTGTCTTATTGCTGTGCACTACCTAGAAGAGCCTAGCCTCATCCATTTGTCTCCCACCCCACTTTATATATTTATAAACATTTATCAGATCCCTTCTCAGTCTTTTCTTTCCCAGACTGAACAGACCCAGGTTACTCAGCCTTTTCTCATGTGGGAGATGCTCTAGGCTCTTCACTGTCTTTGTAGCCCTCTGATGGGTCCCAGTCTTTTTTGAACAGGGGAGCCCAGAACTGTACATAGTATTCTAAATGTGGCCTCACCATGGCAGAGTAGAAGGTGAGGATCACTTCCCTCGACCTTCTGGCCACGGTCTTCCTAATGTAGCCCAGGATCCCATTGGTCTTCTTATCTACAAGGGCACACTGGATTCACAGCCAATCTGTTGTACACCTGGACCCCCATATCCTTCTCCACAGAGTTCCTATCCAGCTGGTCATTCCCTAATCTGTACTGATGCGTGCAGTTATCCCCCCCCACATTCAAGTCTATACACTTGTTCTTGTTAAATCTCATCAGGTTCCTCTCTGTCTGGGTGTTGTTGAAGGGCATCACAGCCTTTTGGTGCATCAGCTCCTCCTCCAGACTTTCTATCATCAGCAGAGTTGTTGAGGGTGGACTCTATTGCTTTTGTTTGAATGTGAAATTTTAACTATGAATGAGGAAAGACTTTGGCGCTACGAAATAGTCCCGCTTCTCACTCTGACTGATAAGAAAAAAAGAATTCGTCAGAACAGTATTTCCTTCCTAATTTTTTTATGTGTGTGCTTTTGATTAACAAGATAGTGCTAATTAAGTAAGCAACTCAGCATGATGCATTTGAAATTAGAATAATTCTAATGTTAAAAAACATTCAAAAGATATCTCTCTGTATGTGGACACTTGTTTAACATAGAAGCATAACATTATAATAGATTTTAAGAATGTTGCACTTACAACATTAAAACTGCATTTGCAGCAGATGTGGTTTGTTTGAACAAATATACTTGGCACGTGTTTTAAGAAAGGAATTGTACTGAAGACATATGACATGCTATGCAGAATAAAGCAATCATTCATAAAAATCCACTTAGAATAACAACACATATAATGGTTCCTAATTTGTTCTAAGAGAATTTGAACCATATGGCCTATGTTACTATATTAATGCAATGTATCTGTAAAAAATACTTGCTTAAATGTGTGTTATATATGTAGCACCTACTAGGGGAAACATCTATAAGAAAAAAAAAAAAGAATAGTCTCACAAAACACTGAAATTGGCAGTGGCCTTAAATTAAATGTGAGTATGTGGCTCAAAATGAAAACTGCATCAAAATGTCTTTTCATCACACTGGAAACTCAAATCTGCATTTGAATTTTAAAGGTCAGTTATTCCTCAGCTACAGGACATGAAACACCTCATGTTGCATCTACAAAGTATGTGAGAATGGCAAATAATGTAGACCAGATTAATGAGTTCTGGTGATTTAATATGGGGCAATTTAAGAAATTACCAACCCCAGCTGCCTGCCCAGCCTTTCTGCCAGAAATTACTGCCTTTGTAAGAACTGTCAAAATAGGTGGTATGTTCTCTATTTAGCAAAAACTGTTTTTGGCAGCTGGAATTCTAAGTGTTATCAGTTTGAATTTTTGCTTGTGGTACTTATAGAACAGTGCACTATCTGAGGGCTTTGCTTCATGATGCGTAGTGCATCTAGCAGAGGAGAAACCAGGTAACCAATTCTATTTGTGGAGATAAACTGTTTTTCCCATGAATAATAAACTACAGGAGAAGTGGATGCAGATATGTTAATTGGAAATTGCCTCATAAATCTTAGCAGAGCAGACTGTCACCACCTGGTAGATTCCATTCTACCTGCAAACTGCATTGCAATGGCTAGATGATCTTAAAGGTCCCTTCCAACCTAAACCATTCTATGATTCTATTACAATTCTATGATTCTATGACTGGGGTGCACTGACTACATGAAGTAGACAGTATGCCACAATAGTATTTTCCTGGGCTTAGAAGATTACATTTTCAGCAGCTCAGTGTCCAGGTGGAGGCTGGTCATGAACTGACCTTTGGACTATTACCCTTTTACAGTCTTCATCATTGTCATAGATAATGGGATCAAGCACCCAAGCTGTGATTCTATGATTTAAAAATCCTTTGCAACACAAGTACCAACAAATAAACCATTTTGAGTGCTGAAATGTCTCCTTTGATGCTTAAAAAAGGAATATAACAGACAACAAAGTTCAAGGGCATAATTGTCAGGTTGCTGAGGTGCCTACAGTATTCCCTACGTGACCAGGCAGACCAGGAAGCAACTGATCCAGCTCAGTCGTGGTCATATGTGGACAGAAGCGGGCTGCAGGTCACCTGGGGTGTTGACCCACAGGTGGGACCAGAGCAGTGGGGAGCAGCACTGAGGGGAACAGGAAACCACCATCCTGCTGCACCACTGGGACAAGAACTGAGAGCTCTGGGCTGGACTCAACTAGGTCCCTGTATCACAAGAAAGGTCTCTGGAGGCCCTAGGGAGCTGGACAAGGCCTGACCTAGCAGGGCTGTGACAGTGATTTTGGTAATCTATGCTTCTCCTATGGCCACTATATTTTTATTAAAGTTCAGCTTTAAATTGACTTTTGAATTATTCACATACACATCCAGGAATAGTACAGATTAATGAGCATTACCATCAGGCTTGTCTGAGATTTTAAATTACTTGGATGACAGAAAAACCAAACTGATTTCTGTTGCATCCTGCAGTGAGGACAAACTTTCAGCATTGCTTTGCTCATGACAAGAACATGGGCTACAATCTGCAGCATAGCAATCTCATTCAAAATCAACCTGTAAAAGAGATGCAATAGTGAAAAAAAAGAAAAAAAAGAAACAAAAGAAAAAATCCACACAATATCTCTGAGTACTCATAAAGCGGGATGTGCAATCTGCTCTTGATCCTCCTTAGTCTTGTGTTCCATTGAAGTGTTCAAAGTAGGAGGCTACAGAACTAGGCTGAGAGCTTCCTCAGAAGCTGTGCCAAAATGGTGCAATCTTAGGACCAAAAGAATGGCAAAAAGTCGAAAGAGCATAATTGAAAATCCCCAGTTGTAAGACTACTCAATAAGGATAAAGGAGAGAATGCTCTAATTTCCATTTCTCATGCAGTTGAGGGGTTTGGCATTTGGTTAACATTTAAATCACAAAGAATCACAGAATCACAGAATATCCTGGGTTGGAAGGGACCTCAAGGATAATGAATCTCCAACCTCTCTGCCAAAGGCCAGGGACACCAACCTCCACATATTTAATTTGGATGTTCTGTGCCCATTGGCAGAGTGACTAAGAGTGCTTAAGCTCAGGAATGCCTGATACCCAACACAGTGACTTCCAGATACGCCTACTGGGAGGAAATATTGAAGCCAAATTTAGATATTCTGAGATCTCTGGATCCATGCATAAAAGTGTGGATTCACTCCACTGCACACAGAGCACTGTAGAGTAAATTGCAGATAGAAGCTTAACTGTCCTCCAGAGGGTCATTCAAATGTTCAGTCAGATGAAACCTATCCCAGTTGTTTGACAACAAAAATCAACAAAGATAAATAGCCTTCTAAATTAGGAGCTTCATCTCGCTGTCTAAAATTAAGATGAATCTGAATCCTAATCCCGAGGTGCTGAAATGCTTAAATTAGAAGTAATTAATGAGGTACTCTTAACTCTCCCTTAGACTGTCAGTGTCTCAGTTTTTCACCCATAAAATAGGGGTGATGCAAAAAAAACAAACAAACCATGAATTCACTTAAGCTATATGAGGAACAGAGTTTGTAGAATTACCTTCTTCATCTGAATAAGAGATCTCTGGGAGATGAGAGTTGAATAGTTCTGAGACAAAAAAAAAGTTGTTGAGGTGAACGTTGGCTTCTTATTGTCAATCTCTTTAAAAGGACAGAATTAAGCAGGCACTGAAAGTTTGGATTTTTCTCAGTTTATGTGTTTACAAACCATGTTCCATGGCAAGCTGAAAAACATATCTGCTCATTCTTAATCTTAAACTGGAATTTTTAACTCACAGTTTTGGAGATTTTTAAGTCTTCCATGAGGATTGCAGTGTTACATTTTAGACCTTGTTATGTGAAACTCTTCTCACTGATGGTGTTCATTTTTACACATGATCAACTGACTAATTAGTAACGACACACAGTTTCCAGAGATATACTCTCTCAGTTTTATAGCTGCAGAACATTATGACCAGGATGGAAAATACCTGGAGGAAAGCTGGCTGCAAAATTTGTTCTGTGGAAGAGGACAGCAGAAAAAAGAATTATGGGACAATTATGGTGTGATTAAATGAACAAAGATAAAATGAAGAGGAGTGGGGAGGTGATGCAAGACTACCTATTTATTTATTTTTACAAGTCTTCACTTCTGGTCCTCTGACTTGCTAGGTGGGAGGAGGGAGGGGGGTGACTTTCTGGCCCACAGCAGAGCCTTTTCAGGGGTTCAACCCACACTGACTGATTTATAGGATAAAACCCACAGGTCACAATAAGGCAAAATGTAATACCAATGAAGAGTACTTGTCTATTTAAACATTTATCTGTATTTAAAAATGTATGGATGGACAGACAGAGCTACCACCACTTCTATGGGTAACCTGTGCTAGTGCTTCACTACTGTTACTGTAAAAAACTATTTCCTCAAATCCAATCTAATTTTCCCTTCTTTTAGCTTGAAACAACAAACAGACTCTGCTAAAGAGTTTGATCCCTTCATTCTTATGCCCCTCCTTGATACTGAAAGTCTACTATCAGATCTCCCCAGAGACTTCTCCAGGCTGAAATCTAGGGCTTTTCCTAAGATATGATTTACACTTATGAAGGCTATTATTAGGTGTTGTGAAAATATATTTTCAAGCAAGTAACAGATCTGTGTTTTTTCATAATTTTATTTTAATGATCTGTGATTTAGAATCTTTATAGTGTTTGGTCTTTGTGATTTAGAATCTTTATAGTATTCAGTACTTTATACTTTATTGTATTTATAGTATTTAATAGACTTGCACGTAACATAGAATCAGTATGAGTTCTTCTTTTGGTTTTTATATATAGATGAAGTTGAATATGCATCAATGAAAATCAATGAACTTCAACATTTACATTACAACATCACTGTGGAGCTAATAGGTTGAAATAGATACTTATATAGGTAACAGATATGTCTTCTTATTGATATGCTTCTTGAGATTTTTTAGGAATTCAGTAACTTTGAATTCCTATATAACATCAACAATATGCTGCTTCAGTAAATTTGCACCTTAATCCATAAAAAATTACCTTCTATATGATAGCCTTTAATTCATAAAATATTACTTTCATTTCTCTATCTTATGGTTATTTTCACAGGTATTTTGGCCTCCTGGCTAGTAATACTGAAGGTTTTGAAAAGACAGAAATCTTCATTAGAAAAGACTTGTGATGTTTACTGCTAATTTTCCATTAGTATTTCCTATGTCCTGAGCCAGTAGAGAGGGCAGAAGCAGAGGTTCCAGGGCTGTCCTCCTGGGTGTCTCCAAATTTGAAGGAAGGTGAAGGAATAGACTGGCCAATGACTTGATGTAAAATCATAGTTTCTGTGTTACTAGCTCATCTGTATGTCAGTAAGCCTTTATCATACTGGCTGTAGTGGCTAATTAAAAGTAATATTAATATTAATATTAATATTAATATTAATATTAATAATAATAATAATAATAATAATAATAATAATAATAATAGAAAGAAGCAAACAAACATTAGGAACTCTGTAACTCTTACTTTTCTTAGTCTTAAATTCTTTTGTAGAATAGAGTAAGCATTTCAAAAAAGCAATGAATCATACTGACCTTGGGTAAACATTTTAAAACAGGATGAATATCAGAGAACTTTATCTTTTTCAACTCATTTAGCCTGTAGCAAATCAGCTTTAGCAGATGGAGCACCATGAATTTCTGCCTTTTACCAGATCCTAAATGCTAGGCCTGAATTGACCAAAGAAAGATGTCAATTTTACAGCTAGAATAGTTTAAAATAATTTTTTATAAAATAATTAGAGTGTATATGCATGCTGAGGAGATAATAATCCTCACAACAGTTAATTTTCCTGTGGTTTCCTTGATTTAGTTTTTCAGTTTGGAATTTTTCATGCAATTAAAGGGCAGGCCTTTGATATGAGACAATGTATTACTTGGGCCTTTTTAATTAAATGGCTCATTCCATAAAACATAAACACTTTACATAAAAATAAGTTAATTTAGTACACCTAATTAAGCATTACATTTTGGAGCCACGCATCAGTGACTTGAGTTATATCAATGGACCATTTCATTTATCGAGGCTGACAACCCAAGTTCTTAAACACAATGATAAATGAGTTCCCTTCAAGGGAATGATACTTCACCTTGGCAGTTTGCTGGGTTTTTTAATGCTTTAGAGACAGTTAGGAGTGATCAGTTCATAAGCATCCTAAACAGGCACTCTTCCATTTGGTTAGTTTCCATGGTCTATCTCCACCACTAAACTCTTCAGGGTTATCTGGAGGTGACCATATTTACCCTAACAGACTGATCTTTACAGTAGGAAACTATTCAGGAGCACATTTGTATAACCATCATGTCTCTTGTGAAGCAATTTTGAAGACAAAAAGCAACTCTGACTTTATAAGACACACAGCTGGCTCTGTTTAATGTTGATGAATGCACAGCTCAGGCCAGGGAGAGATTTACTTTATCCACTAAAAAGTACTGAAGAGACATTTCTTTCTCCTCTTTCACTTTCTTTGATATTATGAAAGGAAGTTGTTCTGCTTGAACACATTGAATTCAGTGGAAGAAAACATAAATCTCATTGATAAACAGCATTGCATTGTTGTTCACATAAAGGAAGGTGTTTTTTATGAAATCCAGCAAATGATGTCTTAATCACACTGCTTGTTCAATTTATCTCTTTTTCTGTGCAGGATGCTTTCACCTTACATGAAAATGTTAAAGTTTCACAGAAGAACTAAATATAAAACTATTATTCACAACTTGTACTTTATGGAAGCTGCAGTATTGTTTCTGCATGTTATTTTTCTTCATGGGCTATAACTTTTGCTATGGTATGTAATTTACAATCACCATGTACAAGTCATTACATATATTCTCTTAAGCAAACAAAATATCTGGCTTAGTAAAGACTAGGAGAAACTTTATACTATCATTTTACAGTATTTAGGACTAGCAACACTTCAGATGTTTTAGAAAATTTTATTGTCATCTCTTTTCATTAAACTTAATTTTATCCTCTTGCTAATCAAATTCCTCTTACCTGTTGTTGTTTTAGAATAAGAGCTCTCAGTACTCTCGGACCACTTCCTCTTTTCTACACTGTGGATCCAAGCAAGGGCTCTGTTCATCTGTTTTTTTAACTCTCCCCAACAGAGTTGTCTCCTGATCTGCTGAAAGCTGGTAAGGTATTAATAAAATAAAAAGCCTGTCCTCTGTAGTATTGCTTATATTGTTGCGTGACTGTGAGATCCCAAAGATGATCAATTTCTAGAGAAATATACTCTTTTTCCAGTAGTTTCAGAGCTTAATTAATCATAGAAACTACATACTCAAGGAAGGAGCTTCTCCGTATTGATAGAAACAAGTTCTGTTTTCTCTTGCAGTGTATGAAACTGGGGCAGGGCACTCAATTTTATCCATGGTTAGAAATATTTTTTTTCACAGCTTCCTCATGTTTAACTGCAAAGCACGGCCCAGAGAAATGGTGCTCCTGAGGTTGTTAGCTCATTGGTTTGATTGCACAAACCCTGCTAACAGTACAGGTTGAAGCAGCACTTGACATATCTTGATTCCTTCTTTTTGATTTACTCAGAAGAATACAGAAAACAAAACACGGAAGTAGAGATTTTTCATCACGAGAGCAGGACAGCAACGCATCTTTTTGCCCACAAAAGAGGCAGAACTGTGCAGGGAAATATAGTGCAGTAGACTGATGATAGGAAGTACTGTAGAAGTCTAGAGTTCTTCCAAAAATAAGTTCATTTATCTCTTTCATCATCATCCTACAAAATAGTCCAGAATACCAGCACACAAGGAAAGTTTAGGAATATGTTCAACTTTTTTCTTTATTAGATATCATATGTCTGTATAGGATTACAGTTTAACGCTTCTAGCACTATTCCAGCTTTCAGCAGTAGCATGTACAGCTGTGTTAAATAAAGTTTTTCTACTTTGAGAATAGCAGTAGATCAAGCTCACCCCAGATGGATGCTGGGGCTGTTGTCTCCAGGACTGGTGGTTTACATAATAACCAAGATTATCAGTGCTGCTGTGGCACATGTTTTGTCCAGTACAGAAATATGTTAGTATAGCAATACTGCCTTCAAAACCTGAACTGGATTTCTCTGTCATTCTGCTCTGACCTACAGCGTCAGGGCTGTTGAGTACACAGTCCACTGTTCAGTCTGGGCATATCCTTAGATAACTGCTAATCTATATCTTGCAAGTAAATTTGTGCTAAGTATCCTAAGATCATGTAAAATGTTAAAGAATTCAGGTCTTTTTTTTTAATTATTTTTAGTTTGCTTGAGTGCCTTCAAAGTGTGCCAAGGGCTTCAATTGATATAGTTTTCTTAAATAGAAAGAGTGGAATAAAATTATGAGACTACCTCAGTCTTGCAAGGATGAAGAGAAATGTGTGCAGCACACACACTGGCCTTAGTCTGTGTATGGGTGTTACAAAGAATTTCTGTGTCTAAGGAAGAGATGATAACCAAGTATTCAGGCCTCTTGAGAACAGCAGCATGCTCATACACACATCCATATATATACATTATAAATGCAATACAATTTGAAAGACCTTCTGAGACTTGCTGTCTTAAATTAGACCGTGGCTACCATGCACAATTGGCAACTATCTGATGTGTGAAATCAACCGTCTGCAAGATCTAAGAGAAGAGGAAAGCTGAGACAAATTGAGCTCTGTTGGCCTCTCTAGTCTGATTAGTTCACGCTGTCACTGAAAGTGAAGCTGGGTCTTTGGATGTCATTCTTCTGCCTTCTTACATGTTGATGTCAGATATTTCTGCTTATTCCCATTAGAACTTCTTTGGAATCATAATTAATTTATATTAGCGAAGACAATTTCCATTTGCTGTGACAGTTCTCTAGCTCTCTCAGGCTTCTCAAATAATAATAAATTATCTTAATAAGAGGCATTATTTTACTTCTGCTCCAGTGTTTCACATCTCGAGGTCCCTAAACTTATCCAGTAACGCATGTTTAACAAACAAGAATAATAACTCCCTACTCATTCTCACCCATATTCCTAATGCAGTTTGACTTTTAGGTTTGTTTTTCTTTCTCTTGCAGTGATGTGCCATTCCACTGTTTGTAACAAGTTATATTTGGAAAACTACACATGCTCTTGCTGAGGAGATTAAAAGGGTAAATTTATAGCTTCCCAGTTGGATGGAAGAATCCATTTTTCATAACTGTGTGCATGCACAAATGTTTAAGAGAAAAAAGCAAAACACGTTTTGTACTCTTGACTACAGTCAAGTTCAGTGATTAGTGGCCAAAATCCATTCGGTCAAGTGTTAAACTGATTTTATTTAGCATAGTTGCTCTGTCACTCATACCTCATCTTACAGTTAACAAATGGATCCATGTCAGAGGAAAAAGTGAGGATAAACGAAAAATGTTGGTTGAAAACATGTTGTTGATCTTGCATTTGGGGTTTAACCTGAGCTTTTAAGTAGGCTCTGCATTCATTGGTGTCACGCACCACCACTGTTGGCTACTTTTGATATTGCTATAATTTTACTTCATGACAAACCCTCCTTAAATGGAAATGTAGCTTGACAGCTCTGTGAAATAAGCTTGAGACTCTTTCTGCAGAGATAAGTACAAAACCCAAATTACTGGAAGTTGGAGTGATTAATAAGCTTGACGACAGAATTTCAATGAGATAGTACGGAATAACCTCAGGGAATCAAGGATTTGCCGTCTATGCAAAAGGGCAGTATGACTATAGGATGAATGGCAAGCCATCTGTATCATACCTTGCATCAGTGTCAATGGTTGTGGTTATGGATAGCGGAGATCTTTTATTATATGAGGCATCTTTTGCCTCATTTAACCCAGTTTCTCTTCTCTTGGAATCTTTTCAGCTTCCCATTTCTGGAATCAAGTATATCAGCCCTTTGTAGACTTACATAGCCTGTACCAAAATCTCCATATTGTGATCACTTTTATTATCTCTCCCAGTCAGAATGAAGCATTTCTAGATACTTACTTTCCTAAGATACAACTGACTTGCACTGTAGACAAAGTTATATTGCCTCATCATTGTCTTCTGATAGGAATTTACAAATTCTCCAGGGTTTCAGCTTTACACCTGAGAGGGTGGGTGTTCCACTCACCTAACAACTTCCATTCAGCTTGCTCACAACCTAGGTAAACTGGCATTCTCATCTGGGATTCTCCAGAAATTCAGTCCTTCTGCCTCTAGCTGCATGCAAACAGGGACAGATGGTAAACAAAATATTTATATATAATTTATGTTTGGAGGAAGACAACAATGACAATATGACAATACATACAGTGACATTAGAAGGAATGGTGAATGTATGACAGATTAGGTATCACAGGATTTTAGTCAGGGAGAGGTATTCACTTTCTGCATGAGGTGCAACATCACGACTTTCATTTCATATTGCTCTTGATATCTGTTTCATAAGCTCACCATATGGTAAGGTAGGTCCCTGTCATGGTGAAAAAGATTTACTATAATGTGAAGGCAGGAACCAGATGCTTAAAGGGTAGTTTAAGTCTCCTTTAATTCCCTACCAACCCTACACAGCAGCATTCCCCAAGTGTTCAGCTGTTATACTTCTGAAACATATATATATATGTTTATATATATATATATATATATATATATATATATATATATATACACACACATATATACTTCTATATAATTCTGAAACGTGCTGGTCCTTGCACTAAAAATACTAGTGTTTCAACTGTATAAGTTTAAACATTTTCAACTTGATTATAGTTAAGACTGGCAAGTTTGGATCAGAGATAATGAGAAAAATTTTACAGTATTCGTTATTTCCCTTGAAGTTTATGAACACCCCAGGGAGGTGGTTGAGTCATCATTCCTGAATGTGTTTAAAAACTATTTGGATGTGGTGCACAGGGACATAATTTAGTGAAAGGTTGTTATAGTTAGAGTTGTATGGTCAGGTTGTGGTTGGACTTGATGATCTTTAAGGTCTTATGCATCCTGAACAATTGTATGGTTCTATGAAGTCCCAAGTCCCAGAATAAAGGAACAAAGATGGGCAACACTGGGCCATACAACATAACAGTTGACAAAGTTTTAAAGAAGTCTTGTCCCAAGTTCACATATTGATAAGAATGGTAGAAAAATCACAAGGGTGCATACAATAGGAAAGTATAATTACTTGGGGAAGACTGAAAAGCAGTCTTGGGCTAAACAAGAACAAATCCTGATTACAATTCTACAATTCTATGATTTTATTAACTATGAAGCTTATCTCTGCTACATCCTTGAATCGATCAGATCTTAGTCGCTCATCCTAGAATTATAGAAACAAATAATACAATTCCCCATAGGGATCACCTAATCCAACTCCTGGGACTCCTGGGGTCCTTTCCCATGCCTGGGATCCTGCTTCATCATCTGCAGCTACTTCTTTGCCTTCCCATTTTGTCTGTAGAATCTGGATTGTTCAGTTGTTCTCAAAAATCACTTGAGATTAGATGCTCCTGGTCTCTAATCTTGCAGACCCAAACTTACAAGGAAAAGCAAGGGGCAAGAAAAAACTCTCATGACTTGAACAGTAACAAAAACATTGTCAAGGAGAGAAACTTGGTATGTGGGAAAATGAAAGTATTTGTTATAATTTGTTATGTTGTTTACTCAATATATTTTAAAAGGAAATGTCTTAGGTATTCATTTCTTATAACAAATTACTAATGTTACTATTGAAAAGACACAAAAAGAACACGCATATTTCCTTTCTCTCCATTAAATAAATAAGCACTATTTTCTTACATACATATAAAATACATCTAGTAATCACTCTGTCTCTAGCTATCTATATTATGGCTGATGGTCCAAAATAAAATAAATACAGATAGTGCAGAGCAACAAATTTACATTAAAATCTAGGGTTCTAATGGAAATTATAGTACAGAAGGAAGCACAGCAGTTAAAGATGGTAATATATACAAGAAGCAAGACTTCTGAGCATGGTAACATTCTTATGCTTCTTGGAAATGGGAAAATTAATAATAATAAATATTTAGGAGAGTGGAATAAAATATTCTTCATCAGAGACTCTTTTCTCATTCTAGAGGTTGTTATGAAAAAAAAATATTTTGAGAAATATTTTACAATTTTTAAGTGCACTGCATTCGGTAAGAGGAACCCGTATTTACATTTCCAAATTGTATATTTTCCAAGCCCTCTTACAAAATTTGCTTTCTTTTTAGTAGTCAAAGCAGCAGTACTGATTCATTCTAGTTTTTGACAGTTTACCTGTTTCAGAAATACTGCACCTGACAAAATACATTTAAGTGACATAATCTGAAAAATCAGATTATTTTTATGCATACATATCTAAGCATGTGTTGTTCCTAAAATATTTCTTAAAATACATTTACTTGTTTCATGCATAAAGATGTGTTTTGTGTGCAGATTAAATTGTATATAATTCAATTTTTAGCATGAAAGAACTAAATAGAGTTTCAAGGATTAAGTAATAATCGTATGTGTTTTAATTTTGCTCCTAGCAGCCTTTCTTTTTAAATTGTTTCCCAATAAATCTTGCAGCTGTGAGGAAGCCAAGTAGTAGAAAGCTGAAGCTGTGCCAATTCTAAATAAAGGGGAAGGGGGAAGACATAGGGAATTACAGTCTCATCAGTCTCAAATTTAGCCTACATAAAACAACAAAACAGCTGGTGTGAGGCTTGACTAATAAGGAAATTAAAAAAAGAAAGACATCATAAATAATGGCAAGCAATATGGAATTATGGAAAATAAATTTCCCTGACTAGCATGGTACCTGTTCAGATTAAAATGCTATTGAGATTGATACAAATAATACTCTTTGTGTAATATACATAGTATAAATTTTCCTTTGAATTTTACATGATATTATAGAACAATTTATGTGCAGTAGACAGCTCATAATAATCAGAGTAGTCTTGCTGTAGGTGCCACATAGTAGTCCAGGAGGGTTATGCAAGGCTTAGTTGTTGTCCCTTTCACAGATGCATTTTTTTTATCCATGTCCTATACAAATAAAAAATCCCATTAATTTATTACTAATCCATACAGAACAGACAGAGAAATTGAAGAAATAATACATAATAAATGAGTTGAAGAGCTATGTGGTTCTTCTAGTAAGTAGAGCAGAAGTAAAAGCTTTCCACACTGAGGTGGAAAATTCTGTATGCAAAAGCAATGCATGAAGGCTGCCCTTCTCAGAGCAGGCTCTACCTCTGAAGTAGAGGCTGGGAGGCTTATAAGTGGGCATTTCCTCTGACCTCCATGTTCAGGCATCCCCTCCAGCTCCTCTTGTATGTGATTTCTGGTAATTTCCCCTACCCAGAGGTTGCACACAAGCAACATTTGCTCCAGAGAGGGAAGCACTCTTCATACAGCAGGCATGGCAACATGAGAAAGTTGCTGGAAACTAAACCAAGCAAAACAGGAATTAGACTCTCATTTCTGAAACAAATTGTAACCAGTCCTTGCACCAATGTTTTAGTGGCTCGTATGGGTTATCTGACAAGATTGTTTACAACTTAAATACAGAATTCAGTCAGAGTATTCCTATGGATCTGTGCTGTGCAGGAGGTTAGTCAGACTTGTCACAGTGCTACTTCCTCACCTTATAAATATGACTGATAATAACTTCTGTGTATGTCTTAAAGCACGCTATCTAGGAAACATGATTACATGGGATTTAAAGCTTTCCTTCAAAAACTTATAAATTGCCAAGAGCCAAGCCTAAGAAAGCAGAGGCAAATGGAGATAATTTTATACCTATTTACTTTTTAAGAATTCTTCTAACTTTCTGTTTGTTAATGCAGTTGCTTGAAAAGCTACAGATGCATCCAGTTCTCTACTTCATCCTCTGTGGCTTTTCCAGGCAGCAGAATTACGAATGTGTCACATTTATCTCCAGGAAGGCAGTGCACTGTTTTTCAGTGTAATAATCTGTGTCTTCAGCTCACATTAAAGAGCAAACACATAAAATGATCAGGACTCTTCTTGTAATGCAGCTGAGCTTGACAATATCGGGCTATTATTTCCACATACTTTCCTATTACACTAGTGGATTGCCACATCTAAGACTTTGCTGCATAGTTTTTACCTCTTTAGTAAATTTTACTTGTATTAACTTTGAAAAAGACAGAGGAGTTTTCTGTACTAAGCATCAGCAGACTTGCTGGCAGAGCAAATACTCTTCATGCTTTTATATTTAGTCTCTTTCCTAGATATTGTACTCTTGAAACAATCAAAATGAATCTTACAATGAACTATATGGAACAAAAACTGTAAAACGTAAATGAAATCAACTGTAAGTGAAACCAAAGCCTTACTTCCTTTTACAGGCTCTAGCTATAACATAAGTTGGATATCATCCTTCATTTTTCTGCTTCCTGCTACCTGTCTTTGTTTGAGTTTATCCTGGAAAAAATAGCAACTGTCCTTCTAAAGCTATTGAATGGCATTTCAATGGAGCAGCTCTGTGTAGTGCTGCTTATTGTCGTTCCTCTCTTTAACAATTAGCATTCAAAATAAATTTCTCAGGAGGGGTCAACTCGGAAGCAGCCCTGGTGTTTCTTTTGCTTTTTTCCTGCTTACTTTTTCCCCTCAAAATGTAACAGATAGGGGACTAATAGAAGAACACAGCCTTTGTGTTGTATGTGTAAGGCCATTAATTTGAGTCCCAGAGATGGATGGCTTTCCAATCCACTCTCCTTTGTTGTACTGCATCTGTGATTACCCTGGAGAATAAAAGGAATGAAAAAGCAGCTCCCCTGCCTCTCTTCTTCATTGCTCCAGGCACAGAGTATCATTATCAGCCTTAGAGTTGATATAAGAAGAGCCCTCAGGTTAGTCAAAGTACAAGTGGTGAAATAGTATCTAAGATTCCTTTTGGGCCTTTCCTTCCCACATGATATCACCTGTATGGTTTATTTCCTATCACTTGCTGGCTTTTTAGCTGTGAATCTGGATTTAGTAGCCCAGAGTACACAGCAGTAAATTCTTAATAATGATTTAGTCATCTGTGCTTACTTAAATAAACCCCAAATCTAATATTTTCTGGTCAATGTTAATACATTCTATTCTGTATTCTGCATTCATACACAAGCCTATTATTTCCATCTCCTACTACACAAATTAATTAGTTAGGAAGTTACCAAACATTAATAGCAGGACAGTAAACATTCAATATGGAAATGGATTTTGTCAGTGTGGTGGGTTTTCTTTTTCTTCTGCTGCTAATTTGGCAGTCATCCTTAGGTTAGATTGGGTCATTTTTCTTATTTCTCGGAATGGATAAATTTGATTGCATGACTCTGTTCTTAATTAACTAAAGGGGTAATAAATTCAGGAAAATCTCATGAAATGAATCTTTCTGAATTCCTGTGAGAAAGGAATTCAGAAGGACCACAAACATATAAAGTGGGAAATAATGTGGATGTATTGATTCAGCTACAGACAAGTCTGCTGATAGACACTGGCTAGGTTTGCAGTTGTAAGGGTGAAAGTTTGGAAACTGGGGTATATCTTAGATATTTCTTATGATTACACGAATTGTACTTGCATGTATTATTTTTTTCCCACTTGATTATAAAGGCAATTCAGAGTGATTAGTTGAGACTTGAACCTCTATCTTTTAAATGTCCAAATTAAGAAAAGTGAAACCTTCACAGAATGTCTATGTTAAAATTAAATTATTTGACCTTCAAAAAGGAAAACATTTAATAGATTTATTTTCATCAGTTTTGACACAGCACACATGCCAGCTAGTTCTACTGTGTGAAAAGTACAGCCACCTGTATTATCAGTATCTGTTAGTCATGTTGCTTCCATTCTCCTTGCTACCTTATTTCAGAAGGAGTGTTACTAATACAAGCTGCTACTCTTGCTGCAGAGCATCCCACTTTTGCAGGTACCCCCTGCAGAGCTGTGTTTGCAGAGCTTTAAAGTTTTCTTAAAGATTTCTGATGAAATCACTAAGGAAGGACATCTTTTCTTCTGCCTTGGCAAAAGGAGAGCCCATGTGGGCAAGACCTGCTCAGGCTGCTCATAAAGGACAGATGATAGAAAATGCCAATCCTTTCCTCCACTTTCTTAGGGCATATGACTTCGTGATTTGAATTATGAGACCATAGTCAATGACAGTCTGCTTCTTACAGAATGATACTGTGCTTTGAACAAATATTATCAGCTATCTTAGCCATATTTTTAGTTCTTTTGTAAGCAGAATGTTATGAACTTAATCTTGCACTGGGCAAGTTGTAGTTTTCAGTGAGAATATGTGTTGTTCAGTGATAGGCAAAAAAAGCTCTTATTATTTCCAGAAAATCAAGTTAATTAAAGAGAGTCCCTCAGCTGTTTTCACATCGGGTTCTCTTTGTTTCATGGGGTTTTATATGTTTTCTTAAAGCATCAGAATGCAGTTTTCACCAGATGTGTTTCAGCATTTGATATTTAAGCAGTAATGAGTAAACGCAAGCTGTGAAGCATGCAGCTGGAATGTCGCTTTGTCTCTCTAGGTTTCCTTGTGTAACACGGTACATCACCTCTCTTCCCTCTCCTCTGTACGTGCCTCCTGTTCTACACTGCCAGTACAATGTCACTCCGCACCCTTCAGTGATTATATTCTCTTCAAACCCCGATCATTCCCTTTTGCTGTCTGTCAAATTCTGCACCTATATCTGTAAATAAGTGTGGAGAATACAAGGTGTAACTTGGGAAATATTTTTTCTGATAGATGGTTCAGCTTGTCAGAGATATTCTTGTTGCAGAATTACAGTTTTCATCGTGCCTTTCAGCCAGCACTCCGAGAGATGGAGTTTTGATCATCTCTGTTGCTTATGATTGAACAACAACTTTATAGAAATGGTGTCTATCCAAGTGGTTCCCAATCACTTGGCTTAAGCAATCTGAATCCAAGCATCATAGTCTGCACTTGCAAAAGCATGTCAGATTAGAAAAAAAAATAAAAATAAAAGGTTCTACAGAATTGGAAGATGGAATGTGATGCAGACAGAAGGGAAAATGGGCTTTGGTGTACATTGTACTGGGAATGGAAACATTGCTGATACTGAAGAGGTGGCACACGGACTGTAGGTTAGGGAATTCACTTTCCAGTCAGTCTGTGAATGGGTTTTTTGATCAATATGACAGTATCTGGATCACACACATAGGAGTCTACAGTGAACAAGTAGCATTAGTGCAAGGACTCAACCAGCAAATTCAAGTTCTGTGGTTTCTATATTGGTTTCCTTTTTTTTTTCCTTCTTGTTTGTTTTATGTTTATTTCATAGGAATCAAATCTATATTTTAAAAAATATTGTTCAAGAAAATGGTGTTGTCTATGTAGGGGCTCTACAGGAAAGCTGAGGAGGGACTTTTTATAAGGGCATGTAGCAACAGAACAAGGGAGAGAGTTTTAAACCAGAAGGGGGTAGATATTTGGAAGAAATTCTTTACTGTGAGGGTGATTAGACAGTGGAACAGGTTGTGTGGTGAGGCTGTGGATGCTCCCTCCCTGGAAGCATTCAAGGCCAGGCTGGATGGGGCTGTGAGCAACGTGGTCTAGAGGGAGGTGTTCCTGGCTACAGCAGTGGGTTGGAACTTGCTGAACTTACAGGTCCCTTCCAACCCAAACTATTCTATGATTCTATGATTTAAAACAACATTACCTGAAGGTATTCCGTGCAGACTTACCTAGAAATAGTATTATCAATACAACTTCAGTGCAGCTTTTTCAACCTAGTCATATTTCTTTCTGCATTCCCAGATCTCCAAGAATTCTTTCTTTCTCACAGTATATTTCCTGATCGGAAAGTCTATCAAGGACAAAGGCAAGGAAGATGACTACTGAGGAATTTACTACAGAATAGAGAGTATAGGAATTTACAGGAAACTTTATTCTCATTGGTACCATTTCTCACATTTTACACAGGAGTGTATTCACATAGTTCATAAAGAAGAACAAAGAAACACCTGTTGGCTTTTTTTGTTTGTTTGTTTGATTGCCTCTTGATGTAGATAGAAAAATCACATTTTGGCTACGCTGTAAGGTACAGGCAGTTCCAATTTCTACTGTGGTGAAGATTTAAATACTTGCTTCTAAAAAGTCTTGTAGCCCAACATTTTGTAAGTGATGATGTGTTGTAAGAAGATTATTTGAATCCAAATAACAGCCAGGTACCATTCTCATGAATACTCAAGAGTTTTTAAAAAGAGATTTACTGATATTTGGAAAGTTCCATGTACTTGCAATCCTGAGCAATGCCAGTTTAAAAAGAAAAAAGAAAAAAGTAAAACATAATGTGTGTTGTGTTTCCCATTGTCTGGTTTGAAACAAGTAACTTAAAATTGCACAAACTAGCTGTCACATTTCTTGTTTGTAGTGCACGTGTGTAATCCATGAGGGATGTATATAACTTCATAATATATCGTTAGTGTCCTAGCACTTAAGGTAGATACAAAAAAATAAAATAAAATTGATAATGTTTTCATAAACACCTCTGTGAGGAACACAAACTTTGCCCTTGAGAAACTAAAATAGCAAATTGAGATACAGACTTTTTTTTTTTTTTTTTTTTTTTTCCTCAGCAGATGTATCCTGGCTAAATAAAAGTGCTGATATATTCTGCATCTTCATTCTTGCCACAGTACTTTGAGACTTCTTAAATATTCGTCTCTTTTTAAGCTCATGCTTAGCGTAGAAACAAAAAGGTGTGGAGTTCAAATCCTTCTGGGCAGTCACATGGCTTTGTATAAGAGCATGGGCTACTGTAAATTAAACTGTTGGAATAAACAAATCGTATGTTTCTGGACATAAATTGATCCCTTGAAGAGACAAGAAAAACCACACCAACGCTCAGGTGGGGACCACTCGATGGGCACTGCCTTTTCCTCTGCACAGCACTTCCTGTCCACAGCCAGATCATAATCCAGACCAAGACAATCCTGGTCTGTTCCTGAAAAGAAAATGAGCTAAATAAAAGTACATTTCCCTGGAGTTCAAGGAGAGGACTGTGCTGCAGCCCATTCTGGACCAGTCTGTTCCTGAAGGAGGGCATGCCTTGGAAAGGATCTGTGCTGGAACAGTTCTCGAAGAACTGCCCAGTGAAAGGAAGACCACACAGGGGAACAACGTGAGAAGAAAGGAGCATCAGAGAGGAGCAACTAGGTACCAGCCATAACCCCAGGAATTGGGTAAGCTGCTTTACTGTAGAAAAGGTCAAAATGCCTGCGATGGCACTAGCCTTATACATTTATGTGGTTTTCTCATAGGCAGGGATTCACTCCACTGGTCTATCTCCTGCCTATATGCCCTGAAATTCCTTAATCCCTCCACCTTCTCTTTGAGCTCTGCCACCATACTGAGCAGATCATTCCTCACATCACTGCCACCGTCCACCATCAGCAGCAGACTCAGGCATTCCCTGCAGCCAGAGCAGCTGTATTTCTGATTAGGCACTCTGTCAGTGTAGCTAAATTCATTTTAGCAAGGGCTTTCTGCCTAGTGGAAACCATGACCAGATTTGTTTTCTGAGAGGCAGCCAATACATGAGCCAGTCCCCCAGTTGGGATGGAATTCTCTTCCACCCTTGTCTGTTTGAGCTGCTGCCATGCAGAAGGCAATGGTGCTCAGCAGCTTGTCGCTGATAGGAGTTTGGTTGCCCTGCTGAGGTGATTCCTTGCTTCAGTGGAGAACACGACCGCACCAGAGCTGTCCACCTGCTGAGAAAGCAATGTGTTGCAACATCACTTAATATTTGTCATGACAGCTCTTTTTGTTATACTCTCTGTATGCTAAAAAGTATCTTAGCACCTTCTGAAAAACATAATGATATCGCTCTATGGAGCCCACTTAGTACAGAATATACTGTGCCCTTTCTCATTGAACTAACTCAGGGACATTACTTTTGGCTTTTACATCTTTCTAGGCAATTGACTGGTTTTATGCTTTGAAACATCATACTTCTGTCCTGTCAGAGAACTGTCTGACTGGCTCTCACCTTTCTCAGATTAGGAAGTGCACATACATAACAATATATAGAGGTACATAAGGATAATTCTATACACACACACATAAAAATAAGTATACAAATATCCATAAATATAATTCATTTATTTATGTAGATCAGCAAAGAAATCAGAATAATAAAGGTCCATATTTTTTTTCCCCCCAAAAAACAGTACTGATACAGGCAACAGAAGACACAGGCAACAGGAAATACAGGCAACATATTTATGAAACATAAAACTATATTGTGAACAAGTAGTGAAGATCTTCCTCCCCACAGTCCAGAGCTGTGGGGAGTTTCCAGCTGTGTGAGGCCATGGTGAGATATATTCTGAGGCTATGTTTCCTGCTCCTTAAGTCTGTGTCTTTACAGATGGCTGCAAAAACCTCTGGCAGTGTCAGAGGGCATGGGCAGGAAGGTCTGTGGCTTTCAGAAAAAGGAAAATCTGAACCAACAAAAGGATAAGCAACCCTATATTCCTATGTGCAGTTCTTACCACAGTTCAAGGTTATCAATTCCATGTCTGCTGGCAGACAGGAGAAACCTGTCCAATGTGAGCAATGTTGTTAAGCCACCATCAATAAGTTGCCTGATATGGGCATTGCATTGCTGGGCATGGTGAAAAGAACAGATGCTTAAAAGTACCACCAGGCAGCTATCATTTTGATTATGTAGCCTTGTATCGATGTACTTGTAGAAGGTGGAACATTTCTCCAGCAGAGTGGGTAAGGATAGGAGGGCTCCATGCTCTGGTCATGTTTTCCTCTGGGCCTCTGGCACTCAAAGAAAAAGAGAGCACATAACCCATTGCATCACAACCAGTCATGTTTCCATGACCATGGCCAAGTCCTACATTTCCCTTCCTCACAGTCCTTCCTCACATCACACTGCAGCATTTCAACATCCTTCCTCTGTCCTGCCCTGTCTCCTCTCCCTCTTCTTACTCATTCTACTCTCCTTTTGCCTGGGCTGGCTGAGCAGGGCAGGCTTTGTTGTACATAGCCTGTGCCAGCTGTCATGATTCCCCCTGTGATTATACCAACTGCTCTGACACAGCAACTGCATCATCAGAGAGGATTCCAGAAGGTGACATACATCCTAGCCTTCCACAGCTTGTTTAAACATCTTGAGATAAGCAACTCCTATATCTCAGGTCCACAGGGAATTTGCTTACATTGAAACTCTGCTGTCACTCACTGTGGGCACAGCTTTGTATATATGTAGCTGTGGCCACACTGCAGCTTGTTTGCACAAGGACCATCCCAACCCACCTTCTCTTGGCCTCCTTGCCTTCATGAGAAAGGACAGACTGGGGCTAAGCCCATGAATTGCAAATGAATATACAAAGTCTCTAAACAGTGGTGATCAATTCAGCTGTTCAACCTACTTATTTGATCTGTTTGAGCTCTCTTAAAGGCTACTAGAATGTAATCCTAATATTCTCAAATATATACCTAGTAGTCTAGTTTCTAAAAGGACAGGTGAACAATCTCTCTGAATGTTAATCAACATGTAGTTAGTCTGTACACTGAAGAAATTGTATCTAGGATTTTAGTGGTGATCAGCTATGTGTTTAGTAAGAGATGCAATGATTCTAAATGAGAAATTAAGAAATTCCCAGTTGTAATCAGGTGGAACACACTTCAGACTGGAATCCTCAAGCAGATTGCAGTCAAGCTTTCTTAATTATTCATTATTATTAATGCAGATGCAACTTTTAATTCCTGCTTGAATGAACATTCTATAATAATGTGCTGAGACAATGCAAGGCTTGACAATGAGACTATAGTTTATTAAACCAGAAATTTTTACTCATGTGTACTATTCAGCTGTTGAACTTCATTGTCACCTATTTAAAATCTCTAGTCCTTAAAGGCAGTGATGGATAAGACTCTGTAGAAGTCTGATTGAGCCCCATATTGATTATTAGTTATGTGGGTTTTTTTCAGTTCAGGTACCTCAGATGTTAGTCTACATTTATTCGATCACATGGTAAGTATGCTTCAGAAACATTTTATTCACATTTTATGTGAATTTATTAGCATTTTTCTTAAGAAAAGTAAGGGTGTCTGTGGCAAAGTATTTCATCTATAGGATCATTCCTAGGGACAAGATAGAAAGAATTGGTATTCATGAAGAATTACTAATACACATATTAGTCTACATGAGTATCCTGGTTTTGGATGAGATAGACAAGATTTTTCCTAGTAGTGTATATGTCACAGTGTTTTGGTTTAGGGTGAATGCTGTTGAAAACACACTGACTTTTCAGTTGTTGCTGAGCAGCATTGTACAGAGCCAAGGATTTTTCAGATTCTTACACCATTCTGCCAAGGAGGAGCTGGGGGTGCGCAAACAGCTTGAAGGGAACAGAACCACAACAGCTGACCTAAACCAGTCAAAGGGCTATTCACAGAATCACAATGTCATATTGACTTCCCACCTGAGGAAGTTGGTTGGTGGCAGTGGGCTGCCACTGATCAAGGACTGACTGGGCATTAGTAAGCAGTTGGTGAGCAATTGCATTGTGCATCACATGTTTTGTATGTTCTAGTGTCATTATTGTTTTCTCATCATTTTCTCTCCTATTAAGATGTCTTAACTCACAAGTTTAGCCATTTTTCCAATTCTCTTCTCCCATCCCATTGTGGGGGGATTAGTGAGCAAACATGCTTCGCTGCCTGCCGTATTAAACCACAATGCTGGGATAACAACTAAATATAAAACCATGATTTACCTTTGCATTCATTAATTAATACATTTTTTTCTTTTCTCCTAAACTCTAGCTTGATTAGTTCCCTGATTATTTATGCTCATATTCATTAGTATTCTGTCTTGTTTAATTTGAGAATGAGGTAACCAAACTCTAAGAAACATCTATACATTCTATTTGTACCCACATTTTCTTTGCTTAAGATTGATTTGCTCCTGTGGTGGCCTCAGATTCAGAGCTCAAAATTTAGTACTGGAATTATTTTAATTTCTAAAATACAAGTACATCACAGAAGCTGCTTATTACGTTTTGTTTTTGTTTTTGTTTCCTGTGAAGAATGCAAATAGTTGTTCCAAAAAAGAGATTTCTGCCAAGAAATACAGCTGAAACAGTGTACCTAAAGGTGTTAGTGTCAATATGCACAACAGCAGTCCAAATTCCTTTACATAATCTTGCAGAAAGAACTAAAAAACTTGAAATTTGTGAAGAATGAACACTGCTCACTGTTTTTATTTGTAGTCTCTATGTAACAATGGGCTAATTGTTTGAATTTATTTCAGTGGAATTATACATACCTGAAAATAAAGGTATTTGCAAAATCCTTGTTTGCATAACAATGTAATGAGATAGATAAAAAATATAGGACCCTTTTAATAAGTGTACAGTCACTAAAAAGAAAGGTGCATAGCATACTGTGCTTTCCTGTGTTCTTTTCAGAATATGACAGTAATGGAATTGAGAAGACCCAAATAATGGAATTTAATAAGAAATTCTGCAGTTCAGAACTAGCATATATGAACAATGTCTCCCATGTTTCTCATCCTTTTTCAGGTGAGGTCTTTCCTTTCTGCCTTCAATCCTCATGTACCTTTTCCTGCCCAGCAAAACTTTCTGGTATACTAGGAAAGTAAAGTTCACAGTTCCTACCCTGTAAGCCCATGACATGTGGTTGAAGTTGGATGGATTTAGTAAATTAATGCAGTAAATCATTTTGATATGTCACTCATTGAAAACATAAACAGCTAAAGGAGCTCTTCCATAGCTGCATATTGCTTTCTTCAGCCTGGTATTGATATGACAGAGAGCCAACTCTACCACTGGATTCTACAAATGTATTAGGAGGCTATATACTGCTTGATGTGTCATGCTGTCCCCCATACTCCTTGGAAGACTCCTATGAGGTATATTTGTACAACCATAAAGGTGACAGAGAAAATCCTACTCCTGTACATTTCCTTATAAACAGCATGTCTCCATAATTGACTCCCCTTACACAAATTCTTTGTCTAGTACTCTAAATCTGATGAACATCATGGGACTAAATGATTGAAGACTTGGAGGAAGTCTAAGTTCATTAAAATTCCAGAGTCTTCTATCAAATGGTGAGCATTTCAGTTACTCTGACTTTTACTCTTTAGTCTTTTTTGACTCTGACTCTGCTTTTTACTGTCCCATAGGTTAAACTTCCCTCCATTCATAGTCAATGAATTGGAGTAATGGATGCATTCTGTGCATCTCTCCAAGTTTTTCTTGTCCTGAAATGTAAATTCATAAGAAGATAAAGATATATGCCAAAATTAGGGAAGACGGTGGAGAAAAATGAGATGTCAGTTTCTCATATATATTGTTTAATAGCAGGCACCAGTCGCTGCCATTAATTTTACAAGAGACTTTTTTAGCAACTCTTTGACACAAAGGGTAAAACTGCCTTAGTACTTTGTGATATGAGACCTGTCAAGCAGCAGGAAAATTTTCATTTACTCTCTATGAGTGGGGTTAATTCATTAATTCCTTCTAGCCATCTTAATCCTCTGGAGCTGCTCATTTCACTTCAGGTCAAAATATTCCTGATAAAAAGCCATTTTAATCCAAAGCCATATAATAATACTTACTGTATTCATAGAATCATAGAATGACAAGGTTGGAAGGGACCTACAAGATCATCCAGTCCAACCATCCTCCCATTACTGTAGCTACAGCAAACCACTAAACCAGATATTGTCCTCATCCAGATGCCTCTTGAACACTGCCAGGGACGGTGACTCCACCTCCTCCCTGGGCAGCCATTCCAGTGCCTGACCACTCCCTGAGAGAAAAAGTTTTTCCTTATGTCCAGTCTAAACCTCTTCTGGTATAACTTGTGGCCATTTCCTCAGGTCTTGTTTATTGCCTGGGAGGAGAGACCAAGCCTTTCCTCATCACAGCCTCCTTTCAGGAAGTTGTATGAATTTTCCTGAATTTTCCTGATCAATCCTGATTCTGAATAACCAAATAGAATAACCGGAAGAGAATAAAGGCAAAATGATCTGTGAAATTTCAAATTCTATCCTCTATGCATGGCACATATCACAGAATTGTAGGGGTTGGAAGGGACCTCTAGAGATCATGGAGTCCAACCGCTTGTAGAAGGATACATTTTGTCTTATTTTATGTCATGGATTTGTGTCTATGTCAGCAGACAAGGTGTCATTTGAATTCTTTTTCTAAACACAGCTTCTATAAATCTAGAGAATACCATCCCTTTTTTGTAGGGAAATCATTAAAAAGCCATTAAAAATGAGGTCTAAGTAATATAGAACACTGTGGCTGAGCCAATCTGAAATATTTTCACTCTCAAGTCCTCTCTCTTACTCTCTTGCAATCATAGTCTATTACCAGTTTTTCTGTACAGAATATTATGCCAGAGCTATCTTTTCTACACATCTGTTATGCTGCATGTACAAGTCTCAGAGCTCAGTTTATTAATTGTGCGCACTTACAGGTAGGAACATCCATTTGCTGTATCTGGCTCTGCTCATATTTTATACAAATTAAAAACGATGCAGAAGGTTTGGGGGAGCATATGGTTAATTATCTTTTCCAGACACTTGTTATATTTTCTCATAGAGTCACTCTTCACCTACAGAGGGAGTATAAGAACTCTTATCACTGTATTTTGTCATATGCAGCAATCATCAGTTCTACATTTTATTTTTTATCTAATACATTCATTTCAGTTGTGGATTCTTTAGCATTCTGATGAACTCCCTTTAGACTTTGTTGAATCGGAGAAGTTACACTTCTACAGATGGATGAAACTTTGAGGTTGTTAGATTTTTAGGTGTCCCCAGCACAATGGCATTGACTCTGCCTTTTTGCAACAGATGGGATTCATTAAACTGATTAGATGTGTAGTACAGCCTCCCTGGATAGCACAGACATGGCTAAAATAAGCAACACAGGATTAAGAAAGAGAGGCCTGAAATTCTTTAAAGTGGAATTGTATGAACTCTTCATAATGTGGTTTAAAAGCTATTGTTACTGGATTCCTACTTGATGTTTCTTGTATAACCTCTATTGCATTTTGAGTACTTTGCTCACAGACTAAAATATTAATAATTAGTTGTAAAGACTGTTCCACACATTGCTGAAGAGCTATCAACCTCTAAAATTTAGCATGTATCCATGGGAAAATCACACATTCCCATGGAAAGAGTGGAAACCTTTGCTCAATATATTATTTTGAATTGAATTTAACTGAGTAATGAAACTAATGAAGTCTCAAGTAAAGGCAAGCTCTGTTTTGCTTCAGTTCCCATCTGGAAATGCCTGAACAAGCCACACTGACTTTTTCCTTATCTGAATCTCCATGCATTCTGGATCAATTAATTTTCCATCTTTATTTCTTTAAAATAAATAAATAAATAAATAAAAATCAATTTTCATTTTCATTCAGAATCTGAAATCATTGATAAATTATTCAAGATGAAAAATTCTTTTTTTGCACTTCTCTTTAAAAATTAAGTAATGAACCCTGCAGGCATTTCCTTATTTTCCCTTTAGAGTTTAGGATACTTTCAATAGTGTGTTTCCTTTCTTACAGTGAATGAGACAAAAATCGCTGTGAAGGGAAGTTCCATCATAATTAAAGGGGCAAGTGGAAGTTTTTCAGCTGATCATAATTCTGGTAATTCTGATGTTTCGATTAGGGCAGAACTACTCCAGCTGATTTTTTAAATTTTATTTTATTTTATTTTATTTTATTTTATTTTATTTTATTTTATAGCTGTATCTTATTTACTATAAGAGTTAACAAGATACAGTGAACAAAAACTCATTGTGCTTCATTGAAGTTGCCTCTGAAGCCTAGATGTTGCCAAGTTCTTCCAGTTTTTCTGAACCCTAGCTAAAACCTGGAAGTACTTGGTAGATTCATAAGGCAATTTTGAAGTTGTAAAAAGACTACAAATTAGTGATGAAGGAAATATCCGTGCATCATAATATTGAAATCCTGTGACATTTCCTAGGTAATTGTGAAGCCTGTTAAAATGCATCTTTCATTTTCAATAAAGGAAATATTCTTTAAACAATGTCATAGTTGTAATAATTGGACACAAAAGTGGATTTCAGATGTGTTATGTGGAACATTATTCTTTAACAGACATTGCATCCTTTCTAGAGTTTATTCCAGGGTGTTGTAATTTATTCAATAATCTGCCTCAAAAATCCCTTCTCTGGGATGTCATGGGCTCTGTGGGTTTGCTATTTTAGTCTTTGGACATGCATGAGAACAGTAAGAAAGTTTTTTGTTTTTGTTTTTCTTGTTGTTTTTTTGTTTTTGTTTTTGTTTTGGTTATTTTTTTGCCAGAGAACGTCCAGGAAAACCAAATAAAATGCACCAATCAACAGAAAAAATGATGAGGCTCTTAAATTACATCTGAATCTCAGAAAAATATGTGTTGATTTGGGAATTATTCAATGCATTGGCTCAAGTGGCTCGTGTGATACTTTCCAGGATGTTTCCTAGAGCCTGTCTTGTTCTAACTTCACTCTGATTCCTCTCCCGCTCATTCAGTCTACTCATTTCACCCCCAAACACCTACCAACCTCTGTATTCCATCTGCCAGCTCATTATCTGATCTTAACTTCCATTTCCCTTAAATAGCTTCCCAACTCTCCAGTCTTAGTCTCGTCTGAATTTCAGGTATCCTGACCCAAAAATATAGCTTGGTTTCTTTGCATTTTCAACATCCTTTATTTCTCAACAGTCTGTGTATGTAAATCTGTCTTCAATTCTTGTCTTCTGCTTTTTACATTTACATCATGTCTCTACACTTCTTGGGCCAAGAAGAAGTGTTGAAATAATGGAAAATAAATGTTTCTTGGTTTCCATTAGTTCAGACTCAGCACTGCTAACTCTCTAAGATCATGTTGGTCAAAGGCTTTAGTGATAAAATATGAATTTAAACTTTGATATAAAAGATTCGTCTGCTATAGATATTTCAAGTCCCAAGATGATTGTCCAAGGACAATAGTTATGCAGATAGAAGTTTTACTAATTTCATTCAGTGTAGTCAAGATGATATTTTTTCCCCCCAAAAGGCTGAAGATCTGTTGACTTTCAATTTTTAGAAAAGCTTAGTTTTTCCATGAGATAATGTTTCTTTCAGAGTTTTTCCAGAGTAATGTGCTACTGAACAGGCTATCTTTGAATAGCTGTTGTCCTCAGTCACAGATAGTGCTATTAGCTAGATGCCGTCCTTTGTCCATAAAATACTTAAGCAGTTTCCTCTTTGTCTCCTAAGGCAGCTTTGTAATATAAGTGAAATCAACCCTGAAAATGACTATTGCTTCAGTTTACTAAGCAGAATTACTATTATCAACAACCTCATTGAAATAAAGGGTTCTTGGTCACTCTGCATTTAGCCACTAACAGATTTGGCAGTATATTAAACAGAGAAGCTGTGTTTTAGTTTGCATGAGTGATTTTATATATATGTTTTAGTTTGTTGTTGTTGTTTTTTGGTTTTTGGTTTTTTTTTGTAATTTATTTTTATTTTTTTACACAGATGCATCTGTTCTTTACACTGTTTTATAACTAGAATCTGAATATCACAGAATGGCCAGAATTGGAAGTGACTGTAAAGATCATGCAGTTCCAACCACCCACCCCTTTGCTCTGTTGTGGATGGGACATCCATAGCTTCTCTGGATGACATATTCTGTGCCTCACCACCCTTTGAATAAAGAAATTGCCCCTAGTATCTAACCTAAGTTTCCCCTCTTTTAGTTTAAAACCATCTCTCCTTGTCCTATCACTACCAGACAATGTATAAAGACCATTTTCATCCTAATTATAGGCTTCTTTTGGGTATCAGAAGGCCACAGTGATGTCTCCTCGGACCCTTCACTTCTCCAAGCCAAACAAACCCAGCTCCCTCAGCCTTTCTATACAGGAGAGGTGCTCTAGCCTTCTGATCATCTTCATGGCCTTCCACCTGCTCCAACAGCTCTACATCTTCTTGTGCTATGGGCCACAGGCTGGGATGCAGTGCTCCAGATAGGGCCTCACAAGGGCAGGGTAGAGGGGATTCCCCCTGATTCCTCTTGGTGCAAATACAAAAAACTGAGAGGGAGGATTTAAAAATTGAATTGTAATATTGATGTCTCAACTCTGGCTACTTTATGCAACTGTAACTGATTTTAAAAGGCTGCAGTTCCCTGGGGGCCAGGAGAAAGACAACAGTGGATCAGCCTGTCCCCATGCAGCTCATGGGCACCACGCACACAGTGTATCTCCACGTGCAGCCATAGAGCAGCAGTGGATGTGGCCTGGGAGAGCTACACAGCCCATGGATACCCTCTGAGGAGCAAGCAGCTGCTAGCCTCCTAAGTGTCTATATGGAAGAATCTAATTGTAACAGTGTTTTTGCTTAACTTTGACACATACACAATCTCTAATCCGTTAGGGCAATAAGTAAAATTCCTCCTCTCCGTCTGTGGACTATTTAGAATTTCACAATTATGCCACCTCTATAGTTATTCTAGGATTTCTCATAATCTTTCCTTCTCTTTTTGTGGCATATAGATATGAATACCACATCTTGCAAGGCAGATAGAATGGAATGAAGTAGGTGACTTTTATAAGAAATTGGGCTTGGTACAATAGTTTAATTTATTCAGACTGCCAGTCTTTCAAATGTTTGCCTTAAGATTATCGTGTTAAGGTTCCTGCCTGTTTGTGGGTTGAGTCCTGCTTCCATCTCTCTTAAGGTGACATATAGTTCCAGCAAAAGAAAGGTCAAATTGTGATCAGGAGGTGCATAATAACCTCACATATCAATGTACATTTCTTCTTTCCTAACAAATGGTCATCATTTGTCCTGAAAATTCCCTGCATCACATGGTCCCCTTTGACCTTTTGGTCAATAAATAATGCATTTTCACTAAAGTAATTGAACTACCTTATTTGGCTGCAAAACACTTTTCCCTGAAAGTGTGATTCATGGGACAGTGAAAAATTGCATTGTTGAAAGACTCCAGTTTTGCAACACCTTTTAGATGAAGACAAATTTTCTCCTATGATAAACTTTTTTTTCTTCTTACGAACCAAAACCTTGATCAGAAAGCAACCAAAAGAAACAGCATTTCATAGATCAAATATATTGTTTCTTTTTAAGGATGCTTTGGGACAATATCTGGAAAAGAAATAATTTTAAATCCAAACATACATTTGGGGCTTTTTTGTCACTGCAAAGCGACTTGGTCTGGGAACCGCATGCTCATAATTTATTGTTGGAATCGACAGCAATTTGTTAGCTATTCCCTTTACCTCCACCTCCTGGAGATGGGAATGTAACATTACACCTAGCATAAAACTTCACAACAAAATTGATAAAACATATATCAATAAATACTTGAAGATACAACTTTCTATTGTGTATCAGAGCTTTTTCTAGGTTTGATGAGAGACTACAAGAGCTTGTAGAGTCTGCAGAACTATAGGCACGATAAAGCAAAATATTCTACACTTCAAAATCAATGGTAAGATGAATCAGAGGGATAACCAATACTGCATGGCTTTTGCCTGCCTTCTAAGGATTTGTTCCTACAAATAAGTGCCTTTTTCCATTTATTTGAAGTAGAACAGGATTGACTACAATAAATAAACTACAGAAGTAAAGATTTTGTCTTCTAGCATTTTGAGTTTCTCCAGCATTTTTGTTCAGTAAAATAAAACCTAAATTTAGAATTCCGATGGCTGCGGTTCAGTGTTTTCTAAAAAGATTCTTGACTGAATAAGCAGTAGTTACTTTCAGCCTCAACTGCAAGTTAATAAAGTGATTTATCTGGAAATAATACATTATACTTCTTACAGCATAGTACTGAGTAGCTCAGGAACAAATAAATCAAACTGTGACTGAGACTATGATACAATCACAAAGCATTGTTTCATGGTAGACTGTTGTGTTGTAACTGAACATTCCCTTGTGAACAAAATACCAATTCTTTGCTTTGCTTTCAAGGCTTTTTTTATTCCTTTCCTTTATTTTACTTTGTTTTATTTTTTTTATTTTTTTTTTCTAACAGAAATTCTACCTGAAAATGCTAAAGCTCAAAGCTACCAGGAAATTGTCCTGAAACTGAAAACCTCCAGGAAATTGAGTAGACATACCACATGCAACATCCAAGGTATTATGTCTTGGTTATGTTTTGTGGAATTTAGCGTTGACAATTTTTATTATACCCAGCCACAGATACATTTCTTTGAACACAGAATTCTGACCAGCCTCGAGGACAAGAATAACATTAGGCATACCAGGAGGAGTTCTCCTATTAAGCAAGAGGTCAGTTGCTCTCCCTAGTATGCCTATTGTTGCAAAGTACCTGGTGAAGAAAATCATTACAGTGGTCCTCCACATGATGCCTACAGAGGAAACAACTATAAATATCTTAGTGATACACTCTAGAAGTGCTACAGAAAGGGAGAACTTTTCGTCTTCCATCAAGCTATTTCAGGGCAGAATCTTTCAAATAATAAAACTCCCAGGGCTCCAAGTCAGGACGCTGACTGTTTGGGGTGGAAATGAGGTTTTATAAAACACTTCAAAGCTTCCATTCTAAATTCTGAAAGTAGCCACTCATGGAGTGAAGTTTTGCTCTACTGTACAGTCTTTCAGTTGAGCACTGCCAAACTTGTGTGGAGATGCAAGGATATATCAGAAGGATGGCTCAAATACTTAACTGCTCTCTTATTGAGGATCAATGCAGTATTTCTTCAAAAAAAGCTACAGGTCAGACATGGTCAGTTCCTCATGGCTGTCCAGCTTTTACTAGTTTATGGGTCATAATACTTTCCAGATGGATTGCATTTCACAACTTCTTTACAATTGGTCATAAAATCTTTGGCTTTGTACTGCATGCCTCTGCTTTTGCAATCTGCTACTTTTTTTACCCTCTTTACTGTACCTATGGGCACAAAACTCCTCTCACAGAACAAACCAGATCTTCCTTCTCTGAATGCAATAGAAAGATTTAGATACATACAGAGATAACCTTAGCCAGCCATGATAAAAATGCCCTTTTTTTCTGCATTTGGATGAAGGGCAAATAGAGGAGTTTTACTAGCGTCTGCTAGTTCTCAGGAGCACCCTTCTGAGAAGACATTTTTCACATTGAGTGAAGTCTGGTCTTCAGAGCAAATGAAAGGGAAAAGGAAAATTTTATGTTACAGGGATTTGCACCCACCCACTGGGTGGAGGAGAAGCCCACAGAGAGGTCTCCTAGTTGGAGAAACATGGTGTGACTATCAACTCGTGACATCAAATCGAGCATTTTTGTCTTTGTTTAAAATGTTGTTAATGTATTTAGTTAAGAAGGAAGCTGCTCTGGGTTGTTTGGAAACTGAAGGAAAATAAAAAGTATTTTTGCTTTTCACATTCTCCTTTAAAATGTATTAGTCTGGCTTATAATCACATGAAAAATGTGTGGCAAATGAGAGTTTAAAATAAGAAGGAACTCGCAGCTTCTCTTATACCTTTTTTCTTATTCACCTCAAAAACGCTCACAGAATATTTCTAAAGGGACAGAAAGCAGAATGAAAACATTTATAAACTTTTCTGAAATGTGGAGGTATGAAAAAGTAAAGAAAGCAAAAGAAACACTTTAATACTGAATACTTTATTTTCCTGATTTTTTAATACAACAAAAGGAGGAAGCTATGCAAGGGAAAGTAACATATTCCTAAGAACATACAAGCTAATGTGGGAACTTGATATATATATAACTTGGGGTCCCTTCCAACCCAAGCCATTCTCTGATTATATGATTCTAAAATGATATTCGTGTCAAAATGAATAAATTAATTTTTGCTTGTTGTTGAATTGACGAGCACTGGAAAAACTCAGATATGATTGTTACTGGTGCATCCTGAATCAAGGCAACTAATCTGCTCTGAAGCATTTCTTCAGTCAGTCTAATAGGACTTTTTTTATCCAGGAATTGCCAAACAGACCCTTTCATTGATGTATGGATAAAGCAACCTCCAGCCCTCTGCTTTGTCTATCGATTGAATGTTTGGGGTTTGGTCTCACAGACTCCATAGAAGACATTGTTGGTAAAGTGGAGAGTTCCTCTGGCTGTGCATCTCTGACAGCACTTATCTCCTGGCTGAGCTGCTTGAGGTACAGTTCCACAACCACATCCCAGGTTAAAAATCAGTCAGAGTTGTTAATGTTGTGTAACCTACTTAAACAACCCAGAGTAATTAATTCCCAAAATAATTTAGAAAGCAATCCCTGGGGGACCATTGTTCTGAAAGGGGGTTGCTCAGGCTGGGGGAGGTGATGAGCTTTAGTAGGGAGCTATGGCAGCAAATTTACAACCACCACACATAGGCAGGGAAAAAGACATGGGATCCTGGGCTCATGTACTAATGATGCATTATTGCACAGTAAAGAGGGACTTGATAAAAAGAGAATGGCACTGTGAAGCTAATTCCTTATTTTCAATTAAAAAAAAAAAATTTCATAAAAAATGAGTTGCAAGGCCTGGTGAAAAGAGATTATGTTCTGTTAAATGTTTGCAGTCTGACAAGAACAAAACCTGTCCAGGAAATGCAAATCCTTATTTCCTTACCACATGCACATTTGAACAAAAGAATCTTGCACTGGAAAAAATGTGCTAAGACCTACTCACAGCATCTATAGTACGATATGCTAAAAACAGTGAGACCTTTGCTCTCAGCAATATACACCCCTATTTGAGAACACTCAGTATCAATATGAAATAAGAAGATAAAAATTATACCTACGGTTTATGTGTTCCTGCTTCATCAGTTCATCTTCACTGAGACTACTAATTAATACCTAAGAAGTAAATATCATCTACCAGAAATACATTTGCTGACCTCAGAAGAAGTATAGGTTGGTTTGCATGTGATCTGAATCCAATTCAGAGTAAATAGCAATGTCTACCAATGTCCCCAAAGCAGGGCAGCTGCTGCTTCACACAATATAATGCAGGACAGGAAGCTACTGCTTAGATAATAATGGCACTAAATGTATAGCACTTTCTTGATATGAATGCTCCTACTTTTTATAACCAATGTCTCCTTTATTATTCAGTTGGAATTCATCCCAAAAATTGTAGCAGTAAACCATGAAACATAGTACACGACAAAAATTTCAAGTAATTCAATTTCAACTGGAGTCCCAAAATACAGCAGTTGCACAGGGTTGCTTTTCCCCAAGGAAAACCAGGAACAACTTAGTGAAAACAAAAATGGCCTGTCACTGAGAAAAGAGACTTATGCAGGCCTAATTTCATATACATGTATCCATTATTATGACTATATTTAATGAATGACTTTCCTATACACTGTAGATGTGGATCAGCACAGGAACATGTGCACATTTATCAATGCCAGAGCCGCTCTGGATCTGTCCTGTCTTAGGTATATACAGGAATATAAATACATCTATTTAGACTAGTGAAGACATAGATATAATAAACTGCAGTCGTAGTGGACCATCATTCCTTGAAGGTATTCTGCAGATTACCATGGAAAAGGCTGTGAATGGCAGGAGTGTGGGGAGAGAGAAGTGCATCTCAGGAGGGACATGGGTGACAGGCACCAGATCCTCAGCTATGGCAAATTACCATGGCTTCATTGACTTCCATACCCCTCCAGACTTTCTACATTCTTATCCTTAGTCTTGTTAAATAGGAAAGTAGGGTAGTAATACGTCTACCTGATAACAGAAAGCAAGAAATAGAGCAAATAGTGATTTTCCCTCTCTTTTTTCTTTAGAGGTTAGGACAATGAAGTAGAAGTCACACTGCATTTTTATTTAGAATCTTAGCCTGATTACTTGCAGGAAGTAAACTGTTGAATTCAGGTAGTATTTAGCAATACCTTATTTTTAAAGAACCAAACAGCTTGGCACATTTCCAGCAAAATCTGGTGATGTTTTCAACAAAAAAAGCCTCCAGTTTTATACCTCTCCATTCACATTTCATAACTATTCTGATTTTTGGTGGAAACAGGTAGAAGTATTTAAAGAATTTCAACCTCTTCCTGCGTGGAATACTTTGTAAATAATGATCAGGATAAAGAACAGTCAAATTGATTTTCACAGATTTAGCTAGAGGTTAAAAGTATTTTATTAACACCCTTCACACTTCGCAATGTGAACAAGACAAAGCAAATATTCACTGAAAACCCAGATCAAAAATACTCTGAGAGGAGTGAAAACAACCAATTGAACAAACCAAGAAATGCAGCGGTTATACAATGGAGTTCTGTGATCTTTAATGTTTCTAGGGGGTTCAAAGCAGCAGTCCAGCTCAGCTGGACAGGATTCAGCTGCGTTCTGTCCTACCTGCATAATAAGGAGACCTCTCACCTTTGCGTGTTTATGTTTGCAAGCACAGATGGACTTCTCAGGGTGAAAAATATTCCTCCACCTCCTAGGATCCAGCAGAGCCTTTTTTTCAGGCAGCCAAGAGAGCCTTCCCCTTGCTGCCCTTTCCCTCACCCTGGGATCTGTAGCACTTGCTACCTTCATAGCTATATTTGAACACAGTGAAGGTTTGATCATTGTAATGCAACGAGACAAAAATCAAGCTGGTAACACTATGTAAGGTAATAACAGCTCTGTGGTACCTGCCAGCATACAAAGAATGAAATAATGTATTTCAGATAAAACTATTCCCTTTCTTTGGTGTGGGATATGGCATTGTTCACTTTGCTGTGTTTTCAGTGTGTTTTTGTTGTTGTTTTTTAAAGGGAAAGCTATCAACCTCTTTACTACAATGAGTGCAACAGATATTGTCAGTGAGGGCAGAATAGAGGTTACATTAAGTGCTCTGTAAATGAAGCTCTTCTCTGAGCAGCGGCTGTAAGCAAACAAGGAAGTCAGTGAGTGTTCATGGGGAAGGCAGCACAGGAAGGAGCAGGCAGGCTAGGGAGCACAGACTGAGATGGTACATATCACTCCTACAGAACTTTTAAGTTAGAGCATGGGTGTCCTTACGAACTGAAATCTGTAGATCCAAAATAAGAAACCACAAGAACAAATTAAAACTTTGTTGGGCAGGTTATTCATTGTGATTGTCCAAATTCTGTCTGTATGTACACAATTATTGTATAGTTTGATTATTATATATTTTTGTATAGTTATATACAATTATTATATAGTATATATGTAATTCTTATATTTACAAAATTATCCTGCATTTCAGCAGTGTTGTAACATTGGAATTAGAGTTATGGTAACGTTTAGTGCTTGTCTAACATGCCCGCCTCTATTCTTTAGGTTTAATTTAAAGCTCCTTTTAAAAGACATTTAAAATGATTTATGCATTTTATTCAGTGCTTCCTTGGTGTTGCAACACCCAGCCGTGGAGCACTGAGAGATTCATTCCAGAAGTGTGCTTCTGATTTGAATTAGAAAGCTAAAGTCAGCGCACTTACAGCATGCATAAGTAATATACAGGGGAAGCAGACCACAGGCTTCTCAACTCCTGGCCTACCAGACTTAGCTTCCTGTTTCAAACAAGGAAAGTCAAGATGGCCTGGAGAAACTCTAAGCTTCTGCTAAATTTACCTGCACACCTGTGATTCTTCTATTAAAGGAATGAAGCTATTATGCTTAAGCCAGGAAGTGTGGTCTGTGGTCTGAATTGGTCCCCCTTCGTTCTTAACCACCACAGCATGGGTCTGGGAAGCACAATAGTTTCCTTGGTTTATTCTGTTTAGCTTTAGAGCATGCTTGGGAAAAGTGGCAGTAAAACAGTAAAAATATCATTGAGAATGAATATTTTTTTCTAATTAAATATTTAGCTGATAGAGGGCCTTTAGTTGAAAGGAAGTGCCTCCTCCCCCTTGGACTCCCTCCAACTCACAAATATCCATCTGCTAATTGGCTTTAATTCACAGAAGACTTCATAGAACATGGAAAATACAGCAATGATACATCAATCCATTTCAGTGTTTTAAGCCAAAAAAAAAAAAAAAAAAAAGCAAAAAAACCCAAAACACAACAACAACAAAAAGCCCTGCATTGGTTTAACCTGGAAAATTAGGCAATTGAACAAGTAGCTTTATAAAAACTAAAACCAGTAGTGTGAGAATTAAGGAATAAAAGAGAGCGGGGGTGGGAAGTCAAGTTAAGAAACATGACTATTAAGTAGTAAAAAAACTTTTTGCTCAGCAAATGTACAGATTGTAAAATAATCAAAATCAGTCTTCCCTCAACAATAGGAGCTGGTAAAAGAATGACACAGTTAATATGTTTTCCATGCCTTCTCATTCTGCAATTAATGCCTTTTTTCCTATGTTAGAGTGGGTCCTTTTGCATGAACACAAGGTGCTCTTTGAACCAAATCCCTCAGGTTTTCAGTTATAAAAAACTCCTGATAAAAGCAAAATATAAAAAAGCCCTATAGGGACATTCAGGTCAGAATGAAAACTGTATCTTGCCCTGCCTCAGATTTTTCCACACATTTTCTTTTTGTACAAGGCTGAACTTCATCAATAAAACTAAATGATAATAACACATTAGTCGAGACACTTCTGTGCAAAACCCCTCTCGTTATCACACCAAACTTCACTCCCACAGAATTAAAAGATTAAAAATAAACTAATTACCCTGAATTTAGCATCCTAAGTAACTGGTTCCAGCCACCTGGCTCACAGCTGCTATGGAAACTACTCAATTAATCAAATAACTTGCGTTGGTTTTTTATTTTCTCCTGATTATTTAAAGGAAAAAGAGAAAGGAATGAAAACGCACACTCACTCAGTAGGAGCAACCTTCCTTTCTGAAACATTCCAGAGTGATTTTAACCTGTCCAAAATGTTAATATGTGAATATTACTATTGCAGATTGTTTGGAGCTCGTAATAAAATGTTGAAAAACTTTTTTATTCTTTTCTCTGGCTTCTTAGCTCCATAAACTTATGAACAACTGGTACAAAAGTTTACCTTTTATGTAGTATTTGGTAAAAGTCACACTGAAGCTTCAGCTGTCTCTCTTGTTCTCTTTTTACATCTTGTTGAAGATGAATGAGTGCTTCATACCTCCCAAGTATCCCAGCATATGTGTGAGAAGTTCTGCACATACAAATTGCAGTTTTGTTGTATGTGTGTGGAGGAGGGAAGTGGTTGTGTAGAAGCGTGTTTTGTGTTTACTTGTGACTTGTAAACAAATTTGCAAAAGACTGGGATTAAAATGGTGTCTTAATATGGCTTAACATTTTCAAGAGAGATTAAGAAATGTCAATAGTAAATCCCTCACAGGGCCTTTGAAAAGCCAAATCTGAATTGCCCCTAATTTTACAAATTTAATGACTTTATCACTACTAGTGCTCTATAAAACTCTACCTCTTTCTTCAATAGACCTGGATAGAGTGAGTCTGTAAGCAGAGAAAAAAATAATACTTGAAATTAAATAGAAACTGGAATACTGGTATAGTTCTAATATAATGAAATCATGACTAAGCAGAAAAGTTTCTGGCTGTGTTGTATCTTGCAGTAATGTAGGCAAGGCCCAACATTTAAAAACAGTTTTACTTGTGATCAAAAAATAAATATGTAATCAGTAATTTTAATGCTGACAGGCAAAACAGAATTGGGAAAGAAGGTCTGTATTTGTTATTAATAGAGCCCTACAGACACAAACTTAAGTTGTGCTTGTTAAAACAAATTCTTCTTTAATAAAGCCTGGTTCAAAATTGTATGTCCAAGGCCAAGAAATGAAAGGTACATCTACAGAACTTCCAGATAATCACAAAATCATAGAATCCTTAGAGTTGGAAGGGACCTTTAAAGACCATCTGGTCCAACTTCCCTCCAGTGAACAGGGACTCATACAGCTCCATCAGGTGGTCAGGGCCACATTGTTGGCTTTGGCCTTGATTATCTTCAGGGATGGAGCTCCCACCATACCTCTGGGAAACCTGTGCCAGTGCTTCAACAACACCCTCACTGTAAAAGATTCTTTCCTTATATCCAACAAAATGTGATTTAAGGTTGCATAACCAATCATAGAATGGTTTGGATTGGAAGAGACATTCATCATCTAGTTCCAACCCCCTGAATAGTACACAGAAGGATCTCTGCTTCGGTGTAAGACACAGTTAAGACAGACATAGGAACAATGCATGTGAGTCGGATCTCTACCATTTTCAAAAGCACACTGAAGAATAAGAGGATATGGAGAGTACCAATACTTTGTTTTGAAGGCTGGAAGAAATGTCTTCTACCAAAGACTCAGAGCTCAGTTTAACTTAGCAAAAAGTTTGAGCAGAAACTGGGAACTGTGTAGCTTGTTTTTTTTTCAGTAACTTTACAGTAAAGGAACAGGTGATGCAGTAGTGCCTTTTGTTCTTTATCTTTGCTAAATACAGCTATTCAGGGCAGCTCTGTCATATGGCAGAATTGGTGTAATGTACAAAATAAGATGACAGTGTGAGACTGTATTGATCTTTTCCATCAGAGGCAATTTCTGAGGACAAAGAACATCATGTCTGGTTTGGAAATGGTAGTTGGTCGTATGGGTTAATGTGCCTTGACATCAAGGTTGATGCCTTTGAATTTCATGAGAATTGAAACAAAAGGATACAAAGAGAAAAACAAATAGTCCATATCATACCGATGCATTCATTTCAGTTTCATGGAGCAATTTGATCTAACTAAGTAGCCAATAAATGTTAAGATGAAAAGTGTGCAGGAACATGCACAGAAGAGTAGCACATTTTCAAATATTTGTGTTTTCATTTAAGTTTTTCTTTTCTCTTTCAGGCTATCAGTCAGCATGAGTCTGCATTGAAGAGGGAATTTCATGCCTGCAAAAATGCTCAGATCTTTCAAACTTGAAACTTAATGTGTTTATCTTTTGGATTATTTTTGTAATTTCCATAGCTGGCATTCCACTGGGACTGGTATGTGTTCTGTCTGGAAGAGGGTAATGGTCCCACAAGGATGTTCTTTGCTTTCTTCAAATAAACATAGGCATACATAAGTTGGAAAGCATCATGGGAGAAATTTACTTTTCAGTCTGGCAACACTGCATTACAACCAGGCATTACCATACCTTGTTTGGATTACAGTAGAGAGGAGGGTGGGTGAGGATATCAGTATTTTAGGAAGTAGAAAAATAATGTCTCTCCTGCAGGTGGTCTGTCAAGAAGACTTTAATAAAACTCTCGGTACTGGAAAGGAGTTAACAGATTGGGGAAGTGAAGTAGCTTGCTGAAGGTCATGTAACAGATCAGAAGCAGAACTGCTTGGGGAGTCCAAGACTACTGATTCCCTTCGGCCCAGTCTATTGAACCACTCCAAGGTAAAATGTCTTATTTTCCCATGGGGAATGAATAATCTTTCCAGACTAACAGCTGGTATAAATCAGCCTAACCCCACTGAAGTCAACAGAGATGCATTTATTTATGCCACATACAAGTAGAACTTGCTATAGGGTTTGTCATCATAATTCTTGAATTGAACTTAAGAAAGATGGAATTTTATAAGGATATAACAATCATAATGAAATATTATGATAAAAATAATATCTCTGAGAGCTCATAGAGCAAATGGGAGGTCTGAATTTTAAGAAGCTTTGACTTGTGAAATAAGCTCAGAGGAGTTTCCTGGATCCCCTAGAGACCATAGCTAACAATTTAGTATCCAATTGATTTATCTCTCTGTGACTGCTCATCCTTTTTCTGAATACCACATAATCAGCCCTACCAGATGCAACACATCCCATGGGGACCTCAGTCACTGAAGAATGGTTTTCTTTGTTTCAGGAGATGTTTGATGCCATCACAGATCAAGTATCATTTTTACTTAATTGTTCCAGAGTCCCCTTGTGCCAAGCTACCAGTTCTCTGCTGTATCATCAGCTCAAATTATACACCTCTGACACTTTGTTTTATTATCACTATTCTCTATGGACTTCTAAGGATCAAAGTAGAAACTACAGGGCTGTAGGCCAACAACCTGAGAGCCTCCAGTTGGCGAGCCTTCAGCAGGCAATGCAGATGACCACTGTCATCCTTCTGGGAAGTCTCATGCAATCTTTTCATGCAGGAAACTTTTTCCTTCTCAGCTCTGGATCAGCCTAAGATCTGTAACATAGTGGTTTTTATCAGAGCAGTGGGGGTTTCTTTGCCTTCTCCTTCATAGACATTGTTGGGGTTGTTGTTGTTGTTGTCTGATTTCAAAAGAGAAAACTATGTAAGAAACAATTTTTTTATTTTTATTTTTTTAATTCTCTCACTAATCCATCTTGGTCAGTTTCACTCTGCATACATGGAGAATATCAAAGTTCAAGAAGGTTTTGTGGCATTTCACAACTTAAAATATACAGAGCACATCATTCCCAGCCACTGATCCAAAACACAGTGCTGCAAAAAACCAGAACCTACTGGATGTGCTTGAGTGAGGAATTCCTAGGACAGTGTGATATGCAAACAGCTATTCTATCTCTGTGCTTTTATGGAATCAGTCCTTGCAAACCAATGAATTGAAATCTCCAAAAGTAAGTTACTTACTCCAGTGATCATTCTAGCATGATACTGCTGCCCTTCTAGTATTTTCCCTTTAAGATTAGTCCTGTTTAATTGATTTCACATTTCAGACTGTGCCATATTAGGGCATGAGGTGAGGCAAATTAACTGGCCTTTGCGCTGCTGTTGTACAGTGAGAGCTGGCACAACACAGTAAACAAAAGAAGCCGAAAATGTCACAATAAAGCACAGAAATGATACCCAGGATGTTTGTCCAACATGCAGGGATCTAAAGGGAAAATTCACTGGCAGTTCTGTTCCCAGTCTAACTTTAGGGAGGTAAAAACTTATGGTCTCCCGCCAACTCTGGCTAATTTGTAGTATCAGGCCCTCAGAGAAGATGACAGCTGCAGACGGTGTAGAAGGAAAGCCACCTTGCAACACATTTTGTCAAGTTGCAGTCTCTGGCATTGGCCCAGGGCCGGTATTGCTGGAGACATGATGAAGTGTGAAAAGTCCTGGCAGGCATTTTAGACAAATAAAAGATGGGAGGCAAGGGAAAATTGGGACCAAAAGAGATTAATATTTGTGAGGTTTATAGCAGAGAGGGAAAGCAATAGGAAGTAAGAAAACCCCCACAGGGAATTCAGTGTGACAGCAGCAGATTAAAAACAGGATGAACTTGAAGAGCAAGCTTATTTTTTCCAGCTGGACCTTCACCTGAGAGCAGAGATCAGGTTATGAGCAGCAGGCAAAGAAAGTAAATAGGTAATAATGAGAGAATTTGCAGCTCCAAAATGTGAAAAAGATCAGTGAGGTTGTGTTTGTGTAATGGTGGGGGCAAGGGATGGAAGAGCACAGGATTTTTGGAGCTTGGAACGGTAACGGTAGTATGTGAAACTCTATAAACTGTGTATGTGCCGTGTGGGATAACTGTGGTCTTTTTCTCACTATGTGTGTCCTGGTTGCACATGGAGATAGGAATTGCTGGGCACTGACTACTGAGATCTGGGCTTCTTGGACAGAATGCCTTGAGGGTCACTAGAACACCCCAACGGGGCCCTTGGTCAGATGGGGCTGAGTTGGTCCTAAGGATACACAAGGTAGCAGAAAACAGCAGAAGTCTGACCGTAGCCTCTGTGTGCTCCTCTGGTCAGCCCTAGCAATCTGTCATGTGTGAGTTGGGAATATTTTGGGCACACATGGAAAAGAGGCAAACTGCATTGTTCAAGGGAAAGGCAAAACCAGCTGGAAGAAAGAGAAACAGTACAGCCTAGAAGTAAAACCTATAGACTAAATGTGTTGTACAGATTGAGAAACTTATATGTGTGTATATATATATAAACCAACACAAAAGTTCTTCTTGGTTTCTGGCATACGGACAATGCTTAGATTGTGTTCTTGTGAAAATTCTACCTTTTTTGTTTGTTTGTTTGTTTGTTTTGTTTGTTTGTTTTTTTCCTGATCAATTTATTACATTAGAAGATTAAGTTTTGGGTGAATTTTTGTGCTCATGTGCCACCCACAATTTAAAGAGGAAATATGGTACTGCTTTGGGTACTACCTTGCCATAGGTTTTGTCCAGTGAAATGAAGGATATTTCTTTTCATGATATGCTTCCTAGGAAAAGCGTATCCATTTCATAACTATGCATGGCATCACTTATAGACCACAGAGTAGCAGTTCCTAGCTGATGACACAAAAACATTGCTGAGCATGTCTCTCTAGTGAGATACAGATATTACCAAAGCAGAGGTGATCTCAACAAACTAAGAAACAAAACCCTACTATCTTGGAGGACCAGTCAGACAGTGCCAGGACTTGGCTCCAACAAAGGGGAAGACAGTACCAAGACAATTACACAGCAAAGTCATTAAGAGTTGTCTGGGTCATTATCCCAGTCTCAAACCTGATGTTCTAAAGTTGGCATTTTTAATAAGAAGCACAGGCAGCATTTTTTCTAATTACTGGGAGAAGAGCTGGAGGGTGGTAGGCACCCACAGTGCATGGTTGTTCTCCCCAGTTTTAGGTATGGCAGATTCCCACACTCTCTTCCATCTTAGAAATATTAATTCCAATTTACTTTTTTCTCATAAGTCATTTCCATTTTTGTCTTTTATCTCTGTTACTTTTCAGTCTCTGAGCTGTACTGATTTCATCAAATTTTCTCATGCATCTATTTTCTTTCAACCTTGTCTTCCTGAGACTGGCAGAGAAATGTCTCCAACCAAGTGTGCCAAAGAGAGAAGACAGGCTGTTTGTAAAGGAAAGAATTATTTCCTATATGTCCTATTATTTTCTCTTTTTAGGGAAATACATTTTTGTTTCTTCTCAGCAGACTCTGTAGAGAGTCTGAAACTTTAAGCTTGTCTGGAACAACCTGATTTACCGAGAGAAACCAGGAGTGTTTAGAAAGACTTACAATATTCTCCTGACCTTGGAAAATCTCATTAATACCTGCCTTGAAGTACAGGAAATATTTGCATTAGGACTTCCCCAAAACTTTTGCTACAGCTGTAGTTTTTTACTGTGGCTTTGAGTGAATAGCTGTATGCATTTTTCTTTAGAGATGGAAGATTTATCTTTCATTATGCCTTCAGGTATCCTGAATGTCTGTAGAGCCTCTTTCATTGCACTTTTCTTGGTATTTTAATTGCTGTGTTTTGCAGTTCCTTTCAGTCTCAAGTGCCAATGGTAGGAGAAAAGCCCTTTATTTTGAGGATGTTGTTGAAGCAGTGTGAAGATAAGAACTCTCCTTTCTGCCAGGAAAGCTTGCTGAAGTGCTAAATACCTTGGGAATCAAAAAGTGCAACCTGTACCTTTCTTTCAGCCTTCAGTGAGAAAATGAATGCTTAAGCAAGCAAAGTAGATTTAGGAACTAGGTTGAGTGGGTGGAAGGTATCATCTGGAAGGAAATGGCTGGACTCCGCTGATTATCCTTGCTCATTCCTTGTCAAAGTTGAATATTAGGAAAAAATGTATTCTTGGAAAGAATGATGAGGCTTTAGAACTTGCTGCCAGGAAGGTAATGCTGTCACTTTCCCTGTTGGTGTTCCAGAAATGTGCAGATGTGGCACTAAGGGACATGGTTAATGAGAATGGTGGGGATGAGTTGATGGTTGGACAAGATGATGTTAGTGGTCTTTTCCAACCTTAATGATTCTATGATTCTATAATAATACTTTTAAGATTATATTATGTAACAAGTGCACCTTGCTCTCTCCCTCATCTCAAGAGGATCATGGATCACATGAGTTTCCCTGAAATAGCTTGGATTATGATGCGCACAGATGTCTGAGAAAAGAGACACCAAGTTTTGTGACAATCCTTCATGATCGTGTCTTGATTGTCCTAGAGCAAATAATTTAAGAAAATCATGGTAGAAAAGTGAGGGAAATTAATTTCCTCAGAGCAGTTAAGAAGGATACCAAAAGGACATAAAAAGTTAGACAACTTAAAGCAAGATGTAATCACAATACAACAACAGGATATGGCTTTGTTGTTGCCCTATTTAAGATGTACCTGACACTTCATAAAACCTCTACCATGGAAATATTTATTCCTACTGCTTGTCTTCACAAAGATTTATCCCTTTCTTCTATGCACAGTCTTCCTGAAGTTAGTGTGCATTGTGGATATAGCTCTCTATGCATGGATCTGCTAGTAGGATAAGGTCCTACATTTCTCCAGTTTATGCCACAGGCAATGCAGTGGAGCGGGTAAGAGTCACAGCTAGACAAGTCAGCAAAAATCAGAAGTCCAGCGGAATGGAAAGATGGGCAGTGGCCATTGGTTGAGGGTTTGAGATTTAGTGTGATGTCTGTATCACAAATATGCTGCGTGTTTTCCTTGGCAAATCTTTTCAGCACCTTGTGTTTCTGTTTTCCATTCTGATTAGAAGTAGTTACTATTGTTAAGAATGTCATGACAGTAAAGACATTGGAAGTGTAAGAGATTCCAACTGTGATGAAGATCAGATGTAGACTTAATCATAAGTCCATGCAGGCTGACATGTGCCATTGACTATAAATGTAGTTGTAAACTTCAGATAAAGGAATCTGTAAATGCTGCTGTTTCCGTTTCATTTATATGTTACACATATCCACAATTCCACAAGCTTAGGCAGCTTAGACTTAGTTTCTGTAGTTTGAGTACTCTGCAACAAAGAAAGGGTTTGTCCCTGGAAATCATGTGGAGACGATGGTAGAGACTCATTAGGTAAAAAGAAACTGGACTTAAAGATCTTTATCAGGCCCTAATGAAAGGAGATGGATCAAACAGTGAGATCTCAAGACAGCATTAAGGGAAGAGTTCCCACAAGACAGAAGAAATAAATGGAGAGCAACAATTTTTTGGCACCATGAATACTTTCCTAAGTGCTGAAGGGTAGAGCCATCTCAGAAGTATGAGCACTCCTCCACCTACTTCTTTTTCACATAGGAGCTTCTAAGACAACCTGATAATACATTGTTTGAGAATGCATTTGAGCAAACTAACTGGTATGCCGATCTGTTTATTGCCATGGTACTGACATGACAAGATTGGGGATTTGACCTCAGGATTTCTCGTGTTCCAGAGGTGGGATCACTGTTTGTCACCTAAGATGGTCTTCAAGGTACCTGTGGAATGCCTCTCAAAATGTTATGTAGAGTACATCAATCAGGTACTTAAATAATTTAAGTATTGCCTTATTGTTACTGATTTTTTTTCCCTGTTGCAGAGATTTCCCTTTTCTATCTATGGATCCAGTGCTTTATATATGAAAGGAAATAAAGAAATGTGTTCAGTTTCTTTGGACTTTGGTTGAATACATGCATACACTGAAATCAGAAAATTCAGTAATTTGTCAAATTGTCTTTTCTGTACTTTTTTTTCTGCTTTAGTGGCCTTTCAAGACTAAATAACATGAGCTAGAAACAAGTACTATCTGAACATCCATTTGAGTATGAGAGATGGTTTTATATGATGGACATTTTTCTTCCTGGCTCTTTTTTTGTTTCTTTTCCTCATACTCCCCTGGTGATACTAACTTTAGTAGCACACAAGGGTGTTCTGCAGATTAATTAAGTGCTAAGTATTATTAAGCGGACCGCAAACCTAATAAAGTTTGAGTTGAACTTTTGAACCTCTGCTCTTCATGTGGGTTCTAAATTAGCTAAACGAGCTTACAGAGTATTTCAGTATCCAGATGAAACAACTAGGGTGAATTTAGGTATGTAAATGTAATTACTTTCCTTGGAATTTGGCCAAAACACCGTAGATGGAGTACTAGCCACGCTCTTACAAAAGCAGCTGCAGTTTTTTAACCACTACAGTAGTATACTTCTTACATGAAAAAGAATTTGAAGGATTATTAATTTAGAGATGATTGGATTAAAGATGATTGAAGGAATACTTTCCAGGTTTTTGAAAATCCATCTTAAAATAGAATCATAAAATATTCTGAGTAAAAGCCACGTCTTTTATTGTGTTGATTTTTGTTTTGTTTTGTCTTGTTTCCAAAACGTTGTGATTAACCATAAGACTTAGGAATAAAGAGAGATTGTTTTTGATTTCTTCTAATCTAGAAAGAAAAATCAATTCAAAATATATATTTCATTAAAAAACAGTCAACAGCAGTGTGACAGAAAATCTATAAAAAATAAATTTCACTAACAAGGAATGCCATGTCAAAGAGTGTCATTCAGTTTGTAAGTGACTGTTTCATCCTTCAGTAGTGCCTTTGTCCCTTGAGTAAAAAAGAAGTTAAGGATGCATTCATCTCCTCTAATACGATCTATCAAAGTCATCTAAGTCTCAGTCTGAAGAATAAATGCCCTCTGTATTCTAAAGAGAGAGATGGACATCACCAGGGTGACAGTTTGTTTAACATACGTGTGTAAAATGGGATGAATCTCCTTCTTGAAATGTCTGCCTCCACTACCTTATAAATGATCATACTGGAATAAGTGCCATACTTTCACATGACTAAAGTTAAGCACAATGAGTGTCTTTAAAGGACCATACTACTAATTTAAGCATCTCACCTGAGTGTGTTCAGTTAAGGTAAACGAATCTCCTCCTTAGTGTGGATGACACAGAAAGGTGTTATCACAAGCAAAATTCTGGTACTTGAAGGGCTATGAACTCCAGTGATGTAAAACATGGTAGTTGCTTGTATTTGAACACGTCTTTGACATAAGCATTTTTTAAGTTGAAGAACACCACTATCGTCAAAGTCTACTCTGAAAATTATAAGATCTGAAGGAAATTCCCAAATTAGTGAATCTTTTTTATCTCTCTTCATCTCTTTAAGCTGTTAATGCTATTTTTAGACAACATATCTTCATATGAAATCTTACTTTTATTTCTGCCTATGCAGTTTATTATTATTATTACTATTATTAAACATTTACTATATTGAATTTCAGATCTCATTTTATTGACTTTCATAAAATCTAAACCATAACAATGGAACATCCAAGTTACAAGAAGGTTGTTATCATCTGGACAAAAAAGCTGGGAGCTCAGTGTATGATATATGAAATCATATATATTATGGTGGATTTAAGAACCTGAGCTTTTTTACTAAAGTTTATAATAAATATACCAAGTACCAAGTATTGTACGCTATTGTAAAATCAGAAACAAACATTCATTCTCCTGTGTATAGACAGAATAATCTTTGCTCAGAAAAGCAAACAAGCAATGACCATCGTTAGCATTTATTATCAGCTACTTTGAACTTAGCCCACTCTCTCTTAAGTTTCACTAGCTGTATGGCATTCATCTCAAGGGCCTTTTTTCAAAACATGCAATAAAAATTATATTCCTTACAAACTTCAAAAGCTCTTCTTTTTCTCATGAAAGAATCTTTGTCCAAAGTCTCAAAGTCTTACTTTTAAAGAACATTAAAGCCTGGATCATCCCGCTGTTATGTAACAGCATGTAATTTGAATGGGTACTCCACTCTTTCTAAAAAGAAAATGGTTTCCACTGATGCAAAAAAAGAATTGTAAGAATTTCTTATTCAGTGAACTCACTGTAAGTAGCCCAGTCCACACTTAATAATTCTGCTTTCCCAGGAAACAGAAGAAATTTCTGCTCTCTATTTCTTTTTATCTCTGTCTATCTTGCACACTGTATAGTCCCCAGAAGTCTTTGTAATTACAATAATGCAAGGAATTGTTTTATGAGTTTGTAAATTGAGTTATGAAACAGAGCTGAGGTAAGTCAAAGAAAAAAAAAAAGAAAAAAAGAAGAAAAAAAAAAGGTAGGTTTTTTTTTTTTAACAGCACTGAAAATGTAAATCCAATTACTTTTCTGTATTCTGAACTACTGCTCAATCTATCAATTTTTTTTTTTGTTTTGAAATCTGTACAATAACTAAAAGGTTCGTTAGCTGTTTCTCCATGTGTGTCTCAAGAACAGAGTAAGACTCAACTTTTAGATCTAATTTACATTCAGAATGTGGAAGACTAATGCATTTCTAGTCTTGGAAGAAACTATGATAAACCAGAAAGGAAAGGGAAAGTGGTAAGCATGAATCTTTCTGTTCAAAAAACTCTCTTGAGTCTTCAGAACTTTTGACAACAAGTGAGAAAATTAGTGACATTTCAACTGGGAGTTTGGTAAAACATGCCTAGCAGGCAGACTTGTCATCTGGGAATACCCAACTTTCCTCTTAATTTTATGATGATTCATGTATATGAGCTTTTCTCAACAAGCTGAAGATACGCCTCAGCTTAAAAATGATTTTAAGCTTTCGTCTTTGCATGTCTTTTCAGTAGTACTCCATGGAGCAGCCTTCAATGGCCAATGCCTCTGTGATGACAAACCACTTCCTATTCCTTTGAATGAACACATAAGCTACCAAGCCAGCTTAGCCCAGTTATCCACTTTTTCTAGCAAGCTGTTTCTGACAATAACCAGGATGCTTAGATAAACAGAAAACAAACAAACAAACAAACAAATAAATATATAAATAAAGTTAGGTTGTATTGTTTAAACTTTCTTGGGTTTTGGCACTCATTATTTTGGGACTTTCTGGACTAAGATGTTCCACGTGGTCCACCCTGATAAGTAACTTCTCCTCTTCATCATTGTGAAGAATCCAGTTATGAACCCAGTGTCTCTTCCAAACTCTTTTAATGACCTTCACAGTTTAATATCTCTATTGCAAAAACAGTATTTACATTTTTTTCACTTCTTAATCAGCTGCCTGATTGTCTGATGCATTTATAGTTGTTTCTTCATTATTAATTGCATTCTAGCACTATATTATATGCCACAGATTTTGTCTGTTATTCAGAGATGGATAGATTGTTTGTAGAAGTAAACAACTGATTTCATAAAGCTATGGAAACTTACAGCAGCTCAAAATTTAATTTTCAGTTTTTTTCTGAATTTTCTTGTAGTGATTCAAGAAAAATGAAATGGTAGCTCTGTGGTTTTTGACTGGGAGGACTGTTTTTATGTATACATCTCTACATTTAGGAAGAAAGTAAACTTGAGTTAAGTCTTCCAAAGTTCTGCAGAGCAGAGCTGCTGGAATCACAGTGCAGCTCCCCAGTGCCCTAGAGCTACAGACCAACTGTAGGAAAATTTGTCATTTTCACCTTCTGCTAGAAACTCAGATTATGCTGGAAACTGAAATTGACAGGGTCTTTTTGGATGCTGGTTGGCAGCCGACAGCTCCTTCTGAAACAGTTTATTCCATCTCTCCTGGAAAACCCTTTACAAGGTAAAATTCTCACTTGTGAATTTCCCTTAAATTGTGAATAGATATTACCCTCTCTCCCTTCCTTCCTTCTCTTCTCTCTTTCTTTCCTCTCTTTCCTTCTTTCCTTAAATCTTTCTATTTTTCCTATCTTACATCTGTAGCTCTGGAAAGGCCTAAGTAGAGATGCCTTAGCACAGAATTTCTATCAAGCGTATTTCAGGCCATCATTTGTCAAGTTCAATTTTGAAGTGCCAAGTGATGGGGATTTATTTAATTACATTTCTTTTTCCAGAATATCTTTGGTGGTTTTCTTTCAAGCTCACTTTCATCCTTCTGTGCTAATTAAGGCCTTTAGAGAGGTATATAGAAAATTAAACTTCCACTGATACTTCATTCTTTGTGAACCTCTCTTCCAAGGCTCACTGACTTTACATAAAATGTGATTCTTTTCTGAAATTGGGTGTACAAAGTAATATGTGAGATTAATTTTTATTTCATTTCTTCCTTTACTTTTATATGTCTAGCTACCTTGAAATCATATCTGTCTATTAGAATAAACTTAATGACAAGTTCTCAGACATAAGTAAATCTGTATATTCTTCCTACAAAAAGAAAGCCACCAACAAAAAAACTCCATTGTGATATCTAATTACCTAAGTCTTCTTATGTATTTTTATGTATTTTCTTATCACAATCTAATGTCTTGCAAAACTTGGTGTGCTAATTTTTCCAGTTTATATTTGTATCAACCATTGCTGAATCTGAGGACTGCATTTGATTTATTGTTAGAAAATAGAAAAGGGATGGGAAAAGGAGGCCCGAAGGCACAGGTAAATTCTTAATTACACCTGTGGTCTTGGTTCTCAGTCAACCACAATGTTTCCTTTATTAAGTTCTACCACAGATTAAACAGATGTGGAACAGAGGTGAAGGCTGTGCTAGGTGAATTAAGTTCAGTGAAGCATCTGTTGTCCTAGTCTGAGTTAAGACAAGCTCAGATCTGGGTGAAGATGTAAAGAGCACAAAAGGATTATATCAAGGCATTCAGAAGACTCTTTTTCTTCCTGAAGAGGACAATGCAGCAAAGAGCTTTCATTTCAGGCAAGAGCATAGGTAGAGACTGCACATGTTTTTACAGTACTAGAATAATATCAAAGAGCCAATGGTACATACTCAGAGATTGTTTGTTATGATCAAATTAAAACCTAAGCAACATCTTGGTAAAATGGGTTATAATCTTGCAAACTGAATATGATTGAAGGGAGCAATCATCCATTTGCTGGCTTCTGAAGTCAATAGAAGTTCTGCAGTGTCTAGATTTTTCAAGCAAGAATTCAGGAAAACAACATAATTTTTAGATTAGAGAGGTTGGCAAAATTTAGATAAAGTTCCTAAGAGTTTTGAGTGTACTGCATACTAATATTTTGCTGAATTCTTTAGGATTTTATCACTTGCAGTAAGTACTTCCAAGTGTTATAGCCTTAGTGTTAACAGGTGTCACTCCTATATTGCCTACTCAGTGAATGTTCTTCTCTTGGTGTCTCCAATGAGACCTTGCTCTTATCAGTCAGAACAGGAAATTATAACCTGGGGCCAAATTAACTTGCCTTTAGGAGCTGTGCTGTTACTGAATTATTAGACATAATAGCAACACTAATGAAAGGCCTTGCTGAATGCTGCGCTATGAGAGGTTTATGTTATGCTTTGATTTGAAAACTTACCAAATGCTTATGATGAAGTTGCAAGCTATGGAGCATCACATGGGAAAACATTCTTGTTTGGATCTTAGAATGTTTTTGATTATATGAAGTCTGAGTTCTGGACCATTTTCCACACCATCTGCAGCCAATCTGCATAGCCTGGGAAATTCAATCAGACATCTTGCCCATCTGTAAAACCAGAACTGCTCCGTTACTGCTTCACCCTAATTAATGTGGTTTATTTCATTTGCTGCTTTGTTTACTGCAAGCGCTGCTTTCTAAATCCCATTAGGGAGAGTACAGAATAGATTCAGCACCTGATTTAAAATGCTTCTAGAAGTATTGTCTAAATTATCTAAAAAAATTATTTGACTTGGTAAATTAAACTTGTCAAATTGTGCGGAAATGGAAGATATGAGAACTCGTATGATTTGTAGTTCAGCCTTAAATAAGTGACTGTTCCTAAAATCTCTTTTTAACTTGCTACAAATTGGTAATGCATGCAGTTCTAGGAAATGAGGTACTGTTGCACAAAAAAAAAAAAAAAAAAAAAAAAAAAAAGAGAGAGAAAGGTACAATAAAATCAGTGTTAAAGATAAAAACAGGGCAGGGGGTGGTAGAAGGCTATAGAACTGCTGCCTGGATTTAAAGGATAAAAACATGCAAAGAATACTCAGATTTGGGGACTGTGCTGCTGATTTATATCAACTAAACGTAAAAGAAAAAACTCTTCAGTCTTTGTCTGAGATAATCCACATTTTCTAGGCTGTGCGCTTTTATTAAGAAGAGCAAAGGTGCAGATTGTGGAAGAGTGTGAAGATGGACTTGAGAAATTTCCATTATCACATCCCAAAATTGCTTTGAGAGGCCATAGGCTGCTCAGAAGCACCAGTTCCCTTCTGCACAAACAGAATCAAAACTCAGCTGCTGCCAGGCTAATAAAATCTGCTAATCAAATAACAGTGAATATTAAAAGAAAACCCCCAAACATATGCTTTGTCCTCTGGTTTGAATTGCATCTATAAGCTGGTTGCCAGCTACAAAGGATTTTCATTTATAACCAAAGCTCAGCTTTGTTGTTCCATGTCCGTACTAAACAGAAGTCCAGATGAGATCCGTAGTAGGACTACTGAATCAACACTTTTGTGAAACTCAAGGAAAATCCCTTCAGCTATTTCAGGATGACAAAACACACCCATCCCCACTGCTCACACACCTCCCTGGACCATGATGATTTTGGATGACTGTGGTTGATAGTATATAGTCTCAGGAGGTGGGGGCAGCTGATTTTTAACTGTTTTATGCAGGGATTTTATTTAACTACATAAACTGGATACCATCCTTTCCTCGGACAGGCATCTGAGTGAGGCCTACAGGAAATGTGTTTTTCTGGCAGAAACAGATATCCATGCTGAAGCTTTGGGAAGGGCCTCGGGGACCAGCAGCAGGCACAGCCTGGCTGTGACACAAACACATGCCTTATCACTCTGACAGACACAGGAAAGTGGAATTTTCAGAACAAGAGGCTACAGTACATTCCCTGGCATGTGCCCACTCTTGCTTGTTTCTTGATTAAGCTCCATATTGTCGTTTCTGTTGAGCAAAGCCTTTAAAGCAAGAGATGAATGGGTCTAATACAGATTTTCATTGAGTCCAAAAAATATATATACTCTTTTAATGAGCTCTTTTTGTACTCTCAGCTCCTTAGGGCAGTTATTCTCCCTTATGAATGTCTGGAAATTGCTGAGCACTTTATGGTCACTACCATCAACAACTGATGAATAAAAATGATGGTGATTATATCACAGGAACCAGAACTCGAAAAAGCTTTAATCACAAGAGTGTAACAGATTAATTAGAATGTCCAAAAACCAGAAGCAATGCATCCAATTTTGAGTTGCTTGAGCAGGCATTTTTATGAGGGTACAGAGAATTTTAATAACGTGGAAAATCAATTATATTTATAAGAATAAAAATCATAAATACATAGTAATGTTAATGCGAAATCCGAGATAATGTCTTGTGTCAGTAGATCTCAAAGCACTTTTGAAAGGAAGTATTCATTAGCATCATAATGGAAATCAAATTAGTTTTGCTAATTTGCAGTATTGCACAGAGTTGTATGATCGTGGTAGAGAAGCAGACAGGCAGCTGTGTGCAGGTGAGTCAGTAAATCAACTTCTTTACTGGGGTGGGGAAAGTGAATAATGGGAGATGAAATGTTTTGCAAGCATAACAAAGAAGAAATAGATGGAAAATGTTCAAGTTTGATCTGGGTGTGGTAAGCTGCAATGGATAAAAAAGAAGCAGTTGGGCTTTGCTTGGTTTTAAATTGCCTATGGCATGCTTCTAGAAGTTTGTATGCGATTAAGCAACTGACTTCACATGTGCAATGGAATATTCTGCCCTGGTTTCAGTAGTTTAATCATCTGGGGCCCGTGGAATCCTGGTAAACCCATTTGCAAGACATCACGGAAGCAGCATTACAAAAAAAACATTGAGAATGGCAATCCAGAGGGGCTGCTTATTTTCTGTTTCCTGAAATGTACTTATGTTCTTTTTTTCAGTTTGACCTAAGATTTCCTATGTTTACCCAGAGAGCAATGGTGTATGTCTATAGAACATATAACACAGAAACTTCCTCTGAAACACCTTAATCATAGAAACAAACTCTGTCACAGCTATGCCTCAGATAAGTGCCTTGGGTATATTCTGCACAAATCTTTTTCAAAGGGGTAATACTGAGCAGGAAAATGTTATGTCACATGATCTGAGAACAGCTTTTCATTTGGGAATAGGGCTTGCCTGCTATTCTTTTGCAAAACCTTTTCATTTTTCAAAGTTGTTTTTTTTTTTTTTTTCCCTTTAATCTCAGTCTGGTTTCATCATTTTACATTTCATTTGGAAACTCAGAAAGTTAAAATGAAGTTTTGTTGCAACAATATATTCCAGTAATTAAAGAATAAGATCCTGTCTCTTAAAATTTTCTTTTACAGAGTATTATGATTTTCTTTCTTTATTTATTTATTTAAATGTAACCCAAATCTGGAATAAAATTGCATAGGAAATTTGTGGAACTTTCCAGAAATATAAAGTTCCAGATATAGGCAAAGAAATGAGAAATTTGGAATGAATATATTTAGATAACTAGGCTTCATTTTCTGTTCCCTAAGTGCAGTCACACATAGGGACTTATTTTAAACAAGAATTCCTTCAGTGCCAGCAGTGGTGTGACCCATTGCTTGAACCTTATTTTTTTGAGCAGACCTTTACTTAGGATATTTTGTGAGCTGTTCATCTGAGCTCTCAATAACACACTTTCTGCTTGGCATTGTTAATTGTTCCAAGGTTTAAAAGCATCCCCATCCTGAACTGTTTTCCTTGTAACACCTGCTGTAAAGAGGACATGAAGCATCTCTTTCCAAGTTACTTTGCTTGAAGACGTTGGCAGCTGTAACTTATAATGTCCTTATATAACCTCAAGAAATTACTGAAAGCATTTTAGGGACACATAAAGGCTGTAACCTTAAGAATGCATTTTACATTGATTTCATAAGTAATAATTATGGATCCTACCTTATATTGACAGAGTATTTGTTCCCTCAGCAGCTGTGTGTTTTACACTCTTGTGCCATATGCTGTTATTTCCAACTATAGAAATTGTGATTAAAATGTTGTCCAAAAAGAATGATGTCCTTTTGTGAAGGTTTTTGACCACTCTCCATCTGGAGGTCCCAGGGAGACCTTCAGCATTTCCATCTGGTACAGTTTTGTATCTCCTTCCACACACAGATGGGAGAAAGAAAATAGTATCTACTGATAAAATTCATGTGATAAATTAGGATATTAGTGATTTATAAGCATTCAGATAGTAAGGAGCACTTCAAGAATGATTATGGAATTTCTTCAGACATTTTTATCCATCTATCCTCTGGATGCTCTCTCCTACCTATCAGCATCTTCTGTTACCTTAAGCCAAATCCCTTTCATCAAAATTCTGCCTTGGCTAGCTCTGAGGAAAGCAAAGAAAATAAATGGGGTCAAGGCATTGAGTCAGACACCAGCGTTATCTTCCATATTGTTTAGCTACTTTAACTTTTTGCCTATTCACCTCTCCTCTGTCCCAGACCATACCCAATAGGCACTTTGCCTAAGACAATCACGCTTTGAAGAGAAATAAATTTATCTGGATGGACATCAGTTATGCATGCCACTTGACCTCAGTGTCACAGGCCAAGCCCTACCCGTGTCTGTTTTTTCTACTATAGAAGCAGCAAGGAAGAGCACATGTATAGTGAAGGTGATAATTTGCAATGTAATTAAGTTTTATGGACACCCTTTCAGGCTTACATTGCCTTAACTCCTTATTCTGTGGAAATAAGGTTTGCTGTGATTCAGAAGGCCATTGTCAGGTGATCTGCCACGGTGAAATTGCTAATTGCTTTAGATAGCTCAAAGTAAACTATTTGCCTTATTCCAATTGGTTTCTCATGAGGCTTCTGGGAGCCTGCAGTGACATGAGTATTTTCTACTTAAAGTAGGTTTACATCAGTATTGTCACGGGCTGCCCAGAGGGGTGGTGGGATCACTGTCACTGGAGGTGTTCAAGAAACATGGAGATGTGGCACTGAGGAACATGGTTTAGTGGGCATGACGGGGCTGGGCTGATGGTTGGACTGGATGATCTTAGTGGTTTTTCCAACCTTAAAAATTCTATGATTCTGTCTTCTTATGTCCTGTTGTGTGCAGGCTGGTGTCACTCTCTCATTTCCACTCTCCTTAAACACTGATAGGTAACAAAGCCCTGGGTCAGTGGATGTGGCCTATTTGTGGAGGTTTTACCACCAGTGCCACTGGACTAAAATCACATACCTAAACACACTGACTTTCTTTGCAAGGGACTAAATCCACGGAAGTGTTTGGTACCCCCTAAAAGCAAGCATTCAATCACTGAGAAGTCAGTGGGAGGTGAAAGACCTCGGCATCTCTATGACTGGACGCAGCATGGTGCAGGAAAAGCACGGTTTCCTACTAGCATGTACCTAATTGTACTGAATTGTAGTTCTATTTCTACAGTAAGATAAGTTAATGAACCTCAGCTGATTATGCCCTAGTTTACTTAATAGTTCACATTATTATTTAAATGTGAAGCAGTAAGTATGCCTGCCTGTAATTGTTTTTACAATTTCTCTTTTTTATTACAGTGCATCTGTAGCGTTGGGTTTAATTATGTTTTACTTCATACTCTATATGTAAATGAACTCTTTTTTTCCCCCCTTTTTCATTCTTTGCATTGCAGTAACATTATTAAGGAAATATAGCAGGCTAATGGGAGAGGTCTGGGGGTGGGATATGGGTGTGACACAAGCGGCAATCTATGAGTGACCCAAACCAATGCCTGTGGGCTGCATTTCTCAAAGCAGGAGGACAGAGATCAGTGCACGGAGCAACCCTCTGCCTTTTTTTGTGCCTCTGTTGCTGAGGAGGACTGAGCAGTGTGGCATGAAGAAGAGTTACAGCTGTGAGATGGCTGTAGCTTTAGAAGTTAATGGGTAGTTTTTCAGCCCCAGTGAGTGCCCAGAGGTCCTGTTCTCTTCTTCAGGAGAGTCAAAACTGTAGAAAATCAGGCCATTAGCTTAGTTTCCTAAATAAAGATTTAGTTTTCCAGCATGCTCTTAAAAAAAAAAGATAGCAATCCTCTGGCAAAATATTGCTGCTTCAAAATGTCACAGTCATTTCTTCCCCACAAATTACATCCACTTGGAAAATCTTTGAGAAGAGCAAGGACTGAATGCCATCAAAGCATGGGCCTCTGCCACTAACCCTGAGGGACAGGCTTATCATGATCCCCTCTGCTGGATCGCTTCTGGCTCCTGAGATCTCAGGTAACAACTTTCCATATGTATTCCAGCCTCCTATCTTTGTACCAGTGGTGTGCCATCTCCTTTAGCCAGCGGGCAAACTTCTGTTTTTTACTCATTATTGTAAGCAGAAGAGTAGCTGAGGTCCACACTCAAAATCCCATAACCAGCCTAAGGCAGAGGGAGGGCCTGGCAGCAGGAGGTGAGGAAGCCATGCAGAGCAGATGGAGGAGGGTCCGTGTGGGACCTCGTCTGAAAAATATCCCTCTGTCAGTAGCATTTTCTTCAGGGACCCAGGTGAATGAATTCCAGAAATGCCACATGATTTGGCTGAAGGAGCCTCATAAAATTGTCCCATATATGTAAACGTGGGCAAAAAATATTCTGCATTGATTTTATTGAATTTTGCAGTTAATAACTGCATGTTGTATAATTACTGCCTGTGCTGTAATGTACATGCACAAGTGGGGAAAATAAAAAAAGAGAAAATATTAAAGCCTTAATTAGTGCTCCTTAAATACTAGGTGCTTAGATATGCAACCATATTGGAGAACTGGCATACATGATGATTACTACCATTATCTAACAGTATATTTCTCCTCCTGGAGATGAAATATACGTGATGAATCTAAAGGGGTATAAATGTGCCCAGTGCAATAAATGAGACACAAAACACACCAGGTTGAATGAAAATCAGTTGTTTCAGAGCATTCAGATCATGGTAGAGTTGGATGAGGCCCTGGACAAGCTGAGGTAGTGCCTCTCCCTAGAGAAGAGAAGGCTCCGGGGAGACTTCATTATGGTCTTCCAGTACTTGTAGGGAGTGTTTAAACAGGAGGGGGAATGCCTGTTTATGAGGGTGGTTACTGACAGGACAAGAGGGAATGGTTTTTAACTGAGACGGGAGGATTAGGTTAGAGATTAGGAGAAAGGTTTCCACACAGAGGGTAGTGATGAACTGGAACAAGCTGCCCAAGGAAGTTGTGGATGTCCCAGCCCTAGAGGCATTCAAGGCCAGGCTGGATGTGGCTCTGGCAACCTGGTCTGGTGGTTGGCAGCCCTGCATATGGCATGGGGGTTGAAACTTGATGATCATTGTGGTCCTTTTCAACCCAGGACATTTTATGATTCCATGATTTTACGATCCTATGATTCTGATATAGTAGCTGGCAAGCCTGCACACAGAAGGGGGTTGGAGCAAGATGATCTTTGATGTCCCTTCCAACCCAAGCTACCTATGATTCTATGAGTCTTTAAGAGAAAAAGTGGTCCTGTGGGTCATGATTACAAAGCATTACTATCCAGCAAAAACAGATTGGTGAGCTACAGTAGAAGCAAAAAAGAGAATTCTGCTTTTCACAGTCACAGCAGAAAACAAAGCTGCTTATTAAAGTGCATGAAACTGGCCTGTGATTTGGGGTACCTCTGTTTTTGTCCTCTTTGACTTGAATGATCACAGGAATGCAGATCTTTTACGGTGGCTTTTGTGGCTTTGCAGGAATTGTCTGGGTGTTCCATGAAACGGAGCTCCCTGCAGAGTGACAGTGAGAGCTTGTTGCTTGTTGGGAAAGTCAGTGCATTCTTAGAAGCTAAACTCTTCTAATGAAATAGAAGGAAAAAAAAGCAAATATCTTTCCACACCTATTTTTATTGCAGCACGGTTATGTAGTTCAGAAATAAGGGAAGCGCTCAGAAAAAAAGTGCCCCTTGATTGTCACTTCAGGGTTTTAAAGCGACAAGCAGGAAAGGGTGAAGACTGACTCTTTGATCTTAAAAAGCTTGAAAAGAGAGAGCTTTACTCTGTTCAAATAATCTCAAGTAATTGTAAGTAATCCGAATTGAGTCTTAGGGCTGCAGGGCTTTACATAAGTGATTCGCATTTGAAGAGGCTGTGAACAAACATATATTTGGGCTTCAGGAGCCTCTTTAGAGTATTAATGCTTTCAGCAGACTGCGGTTAACCCTCGCGGGCTGAGGCAGGAGATGTCATGCCTGCTGTGAAAAAGGCACCAGACTACAGGGGAAATGGTGAAAGGCTGGAAGGGTGAAGGAAAATGCTTTGGTTATGCTGCATATTAGCGCTGGCCAGATCAAGTGCTGCCCTTTCTTTCACACTCAGGGGAACGAGCAAGTCCAGGAATGTTATTAAATGAACAGGAAGCTTGAACTCAAGAGCTTTGGAGGGGTTTGCCCTCCTGATCTTTGTAGGGCTGCAAATGTGGATGTAAAATACCTCACCACAGGTGTACTTCATGCTGGTGTTCAGCACGGTACAGACTGTGCATGCAGCCTACATGCTCTGCAACACTGAGCTCAGACATGGACTATTCCAGCATTCAGACACCTGATTTCTGCCGAGCACGCAGCCTTTGGCTCTGAGGAGGTTTCAGGAAGCAGAATCAGTCATCTCTCCAGGGCCGAACTGTGCCTCAGTCATAAATCTGTCAGCTCTGGAAGGCAGACACCTGTGCTTCATCAGCATAATCACTTCTGGACCCTCTTTAGGAAATGGCTTGACCTGGTATAAAGAGGCATTTATCAACACTTAATGCTCCTGTTAGGCTGGACATACAAAAAAAAAACCACAAGTCCAGGGACATTGAACCTCATTGCTGGTGCTGGAAGACAGTCATCCATCTGCCCATGGGATCTCCAGCTTCACATAAGGCACTGAGGGTCAAAATTACAATGTTTTGTGAGAGTTAGTATCTGTCTGGAAGGTGTAACAACTCAGAATAAGACATAGAGTAGTACTCAGACACCTGGAAAGGGAGACATCTAAGAAGGACTTAGAAATCTACAAAAACATGAGAGGATTGGTAAAAATTATCAGTGTGTGATTGTATGAGAGGATTGGTAAAAATTATCAGTGTGTGATTGTTTTCTTTCTTTCTTTCTTTCTTTCTTCCTTTCTCTCTTTCTTTCTTTCTTTCTTTCTTTCTTTCTTTCTTTCTTTCTTTCTTTCTTTCTTTCTTTCTTTCTTTCTTTCTTTCTTTCTTTCTTTCTTTCTTTCTTTCTTTTTCTTTCTTTTTTTTTCTTTTCCCTTTTCCCTTTCCTTTTTCTTTTCCTTTTCCTTTTCCTTTTCCTTTTCCTTTTCCTTTTCCTTTTCCTTTTCCTTTTCCTTTTCCTTTTTCTTTTTTTCTTTTTCTTTTTCTTTTCTTTAATGAGATTTAGGGACCATCAAAAGGAAAACTGCAGACAAAACCATCAAAGTGAGATGGATTTTAACACAATATGCAGGTAAGCTTTGGAACTCTTTGTTACAGGATGTCAAAGTCACCACCTCTGATTTTGAAAACTCTTCTGCTGACAAGTAGAGGAGACTGGAAATCAGTTCCTTGGTGACTTATTGCTGTGTTCATCTTATTTTTAAACTGGTGACTCAACACATATTTCTGGCTACTGTTTTAAACAAGACACTGGAATGGAATAGCCTTTTCTCTCAATAGATCACTTCTAACATAACCCCAGGAAGAAGCAACCCTCTTAGTTGTTTCTGATGCTGTGTTTGAGATTCTGTCAGGCTGTGAGGTGGTGTTATCTTTGGCACTGGATGTAGGGAGGCCCCAGCTGACATCACAGCTTGACCAAGCATCTAGATCTGAGACAGTGAGTGCTGTAGTGGGAAAAGGGTGATGGTGCTGAGATGTAAACATGAAATGCTGTGTCCAGCCAATACTGGGTTCCTCTGGGGCACAGCATGTTGTCTCAGCTGTGCATCATCTCCAATGTAATGTTTTCATCTTCATTAGTGCCTTTTTAAGAGATGTACAAAGTCCTAATTCTATTATTCAACACTTTTATTTTAGAGCATATTATCTGTCTATCCACTTATCTATTTATTCATCTATTTATTTTGCAAAGGTTTTAGTCTTATCTTGTTTTTTGAAGGTGGCAAACACTTTCAAATCAGATGGAGCACACATCAGAGACTCCCAGTACAGCAACTACTCTAATTCGGTTCTTCACTTGAAGATAATTAAAATAACTGCTGGGTAGGAAGTTGAATCTAGTTGTAGGGTTTCCAAGAAAGGCAAGCTTGCTTTAGTGCCCTGAGGAAGAGATTTCCAACTTTCTCTGCTGAATCCAAAATGAAAAAAATGTTGTTTTTCTTCATGTTGAAACTTTGCCCCTAAAAACAACTTTGAGAATATCAATATAGTGAGGAATAGTTTTTTTTCCTGACTTTGCTCATTATCCACAAAAAGGTTTTTAAGGTTCAGCCATTAAAATAAACAGATCAGATCTAATCTGATATATTTGGACCTTAGAAATCACTACTGAGTGACTTATGCTTGGAAGTGGTGTTCAGAGAAAGGTGGATTAACAGGGATTAGCTGCCAGCTTGGCTAAAGCTGGAGAATATGGAGGGAAAGACTGAGACTAGAATTAATCTGTGCCTGCTCTCCTACTTTGATGCAATTGAAAGTTAAAGGGCTTGATTTGAATCACTGCTTATATACCAGACCCAAAGAAGCAATGAAGTGCTATAAATGAAGCCAGGCATTTAGAGAATATCCAAAGTCAATTATACCATCTGAACTGATGGGCTGTAATTTGCTAAAACAATTTTATCTCGAAACTGGCCATAATGTAATGTTTCTTCTGGTTTGCTGCCCTTAAATAAAATCTGGACAGATAAGAAGGATATTAAAGGCTAACTGAACAATATTTCTGTATGGCTGCAATTGCTGTAGTTACTATAGCACAAATCAAAAGGGAAGGCAGAGCAAGAACGCATTGCCTATGACAGGAAAGGAAGTTTTCTACTTGGCAGCCTTTCTCATGAATATATACTAGAAAATATTTAGAGAATATCTGACTTATAATAAGGAATGGAATTAAAAGGATTTTGCAAAATATCTGGATGGAAATTTGAGCAAGTAAGAAAATAGTAAGGCAAAAGACATTGTTAGAAGAGGAATGCTTTGGAAACAGGGTTTCAGTGACAGTATTTCTCCTTAATGCATGAATCATCCTGTGCACTGTCTCTTTGAATTGAACATGCAGGAAGTATGAAGAAGGTGCATTGAAGAGAGATGTTTTCGGATCACTGAACCAGGGAGATCAGACGTGTCTTTCTTACTGGAGAAGACAAAGTAGCAGAGTGGAGACAGACTCAGCATGTGTACTGTACAATCCAACTCACCTGTTTGCGTATCTGTGGACATGACGTAATTATGCTCTTAGCTAATTATCAGTCCACAACTTGATATTCCCAGTATCCTTCAGTTTATCAAAAAATGACACATCTGTTTCCTTAAAGCAATTTTTAACACTTCGTTTGAGAAGAGGCCAGTTTTCACGTATTCTCAAGGGCTTTTTCCTTACAGTAATAATTCTGCCAGTAATATAAAGAAACAGGGAATTTCCTTAGGATTCAAATGATGCTTATATGGCAGCTTCTGCTCAAATTTTGCTGAACATCAAGCTTTATTTATTTATTTTTCTTGCAAAAGAGTCAAACAATGGCTGTCGTAGATAGCTATCAAATAAACCCAGCCCTTGTTATAGGACTGAGGGTACAAAAAGTGCCCATGACATGGAGTTACTGCTTTCCCTCTGAAATCCAGTCTGGGAGTTATTAAATCTCAGTGAGGCAGTTTTATCATTTTAACACATCTTAGAACTCTAGAAGGTCTTAATACTTCAGGGTGTTAATGCAGCAAGGGTAAGCCTATGTAACACAATATGTAAAACAAAGTTGTGCTTCTCACGAGTTCCATTCTCAGATGAAGAGGAGCATTTTCCCTAATCAAAATCCAATTAAATCAGCTACACTAGGTCTACTTCAAATCACTAAATTTGGTGGCATTGTCTTTATTTGCTGTTTCAGGTAAGCACTTACTGTCTGTCCATGTGTCATGCAGTATCTTTGAGCAAGGTACTAATCTATCGCTTGTAAAACTGAGATTGGAAATAGTATCATAGTTTGTTGGGTAGAGGCACGAAAGGGATTATGTTGGATTCCAGTACTTGCACCAGTTTCTATTAAAGTATTTATACAAATAGAGGCCTTTCTTAACCTTGGGCACATGTCATGCCGTGATCACTTTACCCGTCTTAATTCCGTGAATTGCCTCTAAATCCCTGTGGAAATCTAGGCTGTAGAGCTGATAGTCTCTTGTCTCTAAGTCAGCTCCTTCTAAATTCTCAAACAGTTCTTGCCAGCTGAAGCATATTGCAAGGCTTCTGTTAGGCTGTGATTTCCCATTCTTGGCATGTTAGAACTTCTCACATATCAGAAGTTGATTTTGTGATGACTGAAGCTGATACACTTTTAAAATATATTTTGGGCTGTAACAGGGACCTCTGTGGATGCAGCATTCTGGTCATAGAACGCTGATACAAAAAGACGGTTGTATTTTTATTTAATCACGATGTTGTACATTGTTGGATCCTTGCAGAGAAATAAGTCTTCTTGGTATTTGCCTCATATACTGTGGAAATAGCACAGTGGGGTTTGCCTTAATTGCTTTTTTTGTTTGCTTAAAGTTCTACAGCCTAATATATGAAAAAGACACTGATGATATTTGTGTATCCTAACAATGTATATAAATACCTAAAAGGAAAGTGTAGAGAGGACAGAAACAGGCAACCAGACTCTTGTCAGTGGTGCCCAGTATCAGGACAAGAGGTAAAGAGCACAACTTTGTGCTCCCTGCTCTGGATAACCCTGATGGAACAGTGGTTGAATCAGAGGGACCCAGGGGTTCCTGCCATCCTCAGTCATTCTGTGCTTCTGTGTTGGTGAGAATCAAGCAAAACATGGATGGAAGGGTTCAGGAGGGCATTAAGATATAAAAATTAAAATTAAAACTGAAAAAAAATAAAAACACCTCTATTATTTATCATATTCCCAGTGTTTAATGGTTTGAAGTTTATTTGACATTTGTGTTCCTGTGATGTTTTCCATATATATATATATATACCTTTTATCACTTTTTAAAGCCAGGTAAAAAGGATCAGACTTCTTTTAAGACATGTAGAGGTCTTTTCCCCTTTAAAAACCTGTTACCTACTCACATGCTAAGAATTTTCTGCCTTCCTGTGTGTTAAGGATGATAATATATGTTCTTGTCAAATAAACTCAGTTAACAAAGAATAAGCTGTCAGTTTAAAATGCCCGTTCTCATTTCTGCCTATTCCTCCTCATTTCTGCCTATTACTTTACATTAATATGTTCTTCTCTCTTCATTCACTCATCAGCACAATTTATTTGGTGTGGATACAAGGACAGATGGTTTCAAGGGTTTGGACAGTTGAGAAGTTATAATCTAAGAGATGACCCAATTTTAGTTTGTTCAAGGAGAAATTTTCTAGTTCTCTTTTAGTAAAGTACTTTATGCATAAAAGAAGCATAATAAAACCTGATACTTAGAAGATAAAGCCAAAGAAATTTAAATAGAAAAAAATATGTAATTTCAAGAGTAAATTATATGAGAAGGCAAATCAGTTAATGAATACCAGTGACTTTTAGTGTTCTCGTGTGAACTGTGCCTCTGAGCTCCAGTAAGAGTCAGTGGAGATCATGGGTTTGTCTTGACTGTTTTGGAGAATTCTAGAGCCATTCGGAATGTTCATGCCTGGCTTATAGTTGCTATTACAGAAGGCCAATGAATATTCCATAGACCCTGTGTCATACCAGCAGACTTACTGAGAAGTTCTGGGTAATTTGGGGCTCCTCAAAGGATGGTGCAGCCTTCTCAGCAAGGGAAAGAATATACAGAAAGAAAGCAGTCAAATAAATCCCCAAATGTGAGCAAAGAGTAATGTATCTGTGAGAGTGATTCAGCTGAACAAATACAGGTGTCCACTTTGAGACATAAGTACAGGGGAGGGTTTAACTTGTTGGGGAAAAAAATTAATGAAGGCAGTTGTTGCAACAACAAAAACAAAAAATAAATAAATAAAAAACCACACACATACAGACACACACACACACACACAAAAAAAAAAAAAATAATAAAATATTTCTTTTGGTTACTCAAGGTTTAAATTAAATTGTACTGATTCTTCCTGGCCTGAAATCACTGTAATCTATGAATTATAGAAATTCTATTATTAGGTATTAAAGAATGACAGTCTATGGAATATGATACGATATGTAGTAAATAGGAAAGCCATATGTGCTACCTAGTGATAAATGAACTTTAAAAGTTTTACTTTAAGAGAATGGAAAACTTCAAAAGAGAAATTTTCATGTTTTGCAAAAAGTATTTTCTTTCACTTTAATTCTGATTGCACCAGTATAGATAATTTTGGCAGTTTTTAAAGTTACTGATATCTCTTGTACATGCAGTACAGAAATTCATCCTCCTGAGTCTCTTTGTATGTAAGCAGCAACATGAACACATTCAAGTATGTAGACACAGTTTCCTGATTCATGTGAAAACATATAAGATCTTCCTTTTTCTTTCCCTACTGTCTCCTTAATTTTTTTCCCTTCTTTTCCCCCAGAATTCCGGTGCTACATGCATGTTAACAACTTAGTGGAAAATAGAAATTTCTAATCAGCTTCAACACATGTTCTTTATCAGTGGAGCACTGGAAGGTTCCTTACAGGTGAAATATGAAAAACACTACATCTGGAAAAGACATTTCAAACCTCTAAAAAGCAGCTACATTAAAATAGGTTTTCCTTGAGATTACGTGAATCCATGACTGTAAGTTGTACTTCACTGTCCAAGGTTCATGTCTCTGTCTTCTGCTGAGCCTTTGGAAGTATTTCAGATGTGTGAAATTTCTGCAGTAAGAAAACATGGTCTCTGCATCCCCAGAAGAAACATAGGTGCTTACATTCACATATTTGAAAGCCATTTGTCAGCTGTCTGAGAACAGATTATTTCATTTTTAATGGCTAAATTTATAAGCTTTTAATAATGAGCTTTAAGAATTGAAAGCTAAGTGTGATATTAACTTCAGGCATCAATACAGACCATATATAAAAGTTAAAGTCCAGATGGTGGCCCATTTGAAAGGTCAGTTTTACACAGAAAATAAAGGTTCCATGTTTTATTAGCAAAAGACACTTGACTCTGCAGAATCAGAACCCATAAATTTTTATTTGAAGGAAATATGACCCCACATTTTTTGTATATTACATGTGTTTTTACGCCGTTGTCCAAAGTGAGATGCAACTAAGGTTGAAGAACACAGCCCTGGTCTGTGGTGCTTGAGGACTACCAAGAAGACAAGGACATGTGCCCTCAAATGGAGAACATCACCAAGAGGAACTGGAATAGTGTTTATCATTATGATCCTGACACAAATTGTACTGTCAACACATTGGCATAACAGCTGAAAAGTGCTGTGGTCCCTACAGCAGAATAAGCTCAGAGGATATTACAATGGGACAAGGAAATGGACTTATAGATGTTTAAACTGAACTTCTCACAGTATGTGTTTCTGAGGGCAAAGGACATTGTGGATCCATTAAATACAACGGTCACATCTCAACCATTTTCCCAGACTTCAGGTCTGAATGCAGGCTAAAAAAGCGGGATGGGAGCAATAGTTCAGAACAATGGGAAAATGACAACATGATGCCTTAGTTAAGAGAGCTGCATTGAGGAAATGATACATTAATGAGTATTCATTGCAGTATGGATGGAAACTTGCTGTCAAGGTGGCCTGACCCCTGCGAGTAACGATGCTGTGTTTGCTCCGATGTGAAACAACGGCAGGATGCAGAGAAATAGGTTGCACTGACTATAGTGAGATCAACAGTGCTATTTGAGATGAAAGTGATTTGTTTTCATTTCTCCTGTCTCATTCTTTTATAACATTTGTACTAAATCTAGTCAACAATATTATAAATTATATATATTGTATACATACAAATATATATACAATATATTTTCTATATTCATGTATTACATTTGAGAATATACACATGAAAAATTTAGTGACCAATTAGAAAAAAAAATGCTTGAACTCATATATTTAGACTTGGATACTTGGACATCTGAGCCTGAAGAGGTCATTTCAAGGAAGAGTGAGCTTTTCCTCTCAAGATGTGTGCTTGACCTTGACACAGCCTACAGATGGCCTCTTTCTAGGGATCAAAGGGAGTTCACCGTAGCTGGGTAATATGGATTCAATTTGTCAACAACACATTCAGGTGAGGTGCAGAATTCCAAAGTGCTTTCACTAATTTTTATAGTCCTCTTGCACTGCGTTTCTTTGAGTTTTAATCTTTATTCAGAAGGATTCCTTGCTTTCTTTTTATTTTTTATTTTTTATTTTTTTATTTTTTATTTTTTATTTTTTATTTTTTATTTTTTATTTTTTATTTTTTATTTTTTATTCTTCCCCTAGAAGTCAATACTGCTCTCAGATGAGAAATCTCATTTTCCAAGCTTCGTTCTGGAAGAAGAAAGTTTTGCTGTTAACTCATCTGTGGGAAGACATGAGTCAAAATGTCAAACAAGAGCTCTGCTAAGCAGAAAGGGTTTTGAGGATGTCTGTAACTATCTATCTGCTATCTACCTGCACCTGCTGTTATCTGCACTGGTCATTAGTGTTCCAAAATCATTACTGAGTTGTGTTTCCTGGTCTCCTTACAAAGCAGATAAAAATGGCTTATTCTGTTTTACTGAGAGGAAACTGTAAATAGGAGATGTGGTCTGCAGCTTGACGAACACTTAAAGCTCAAAAGTTGTCAGATGGTGTTTTCTTCTTTACTCTGACCCCAACTGTACTCTTGTCGTGTTTGCCATGTACCAGAAACTGGAGTCACTTGGTGACAGAAGAGGATGGAAGGGAAGGGAAGGGAAGGGAAGGGAAGGGAAGGGAAGGGAAGGGAAGGGAAGGGAAGGGAAGGGAAGGGAAGGGAAGGGAAGGGAAGGGAAGGGAAGGGAAGGGAAGGGAAGGGAAGGGAAGGGAAGGGAAGGGAAGGGAAGGGAAGGGAAGATCTATTTCTCCTGGCAACAACCCAGAATTATGCTGAATTAGGTATGGTGTGAAATTCCTGTGGTAATTTTAACATGATGTGCAGCTCTGCACCACCATACTGCTCTCACTCTCCTCAAAAGCATAGACAGACAAAATAGAAAAAAAAAAAAAAAAAAAGTCATGGCTGGAGATAATGGGCAAGGAATTCACTCACCAATTACTATCATGGGTAAAATTGACTTAGCATGATGAGATTAATGTAATTTACAGACTGTAACAGTGAGAACTGTTAAAAGCTAACTACAACCACATTCTTCTACCTTCTCCCCCATGGCACCACAGGTTTGTGGGCAATGCTCCCAGTCCATAATGCTTCATCTCTGCTGCTCCTCCACGGTCCCCCACATCTGAGGCACAGCTTCACCACAGTCGTCCTACCTCACCATGGGCTCCTCTCTATGTGTTGCAGCTCCATCCATGGGATATGCCTCCTCCAGGCCTCACAACTGCTGCACCGTGGGCTACTCTATGACTGCACATGGAGAGCAGCAGTCAAAAAGATGTGTACAGTTAAGGACTGTTTGGTGTTGAAGCATCGTGGAGCATGGCAACCCACAGGTTTTGAATGCCTTTATTTAGTTTCAGTGTGACTTACATGGCAGTGGATGTAAATTTAAGGGTCTCTCTCACAGATCCTTAGCCCAAGACCTTACTTGGTCTCCTGGATTATTGCAATACACTCCTTGGCACTCAGTCAAATGAAAACAAAACAAAGGGAATGGCAAATGAACAATGCCTATAATCAATGGAGACAATGCATTTCTAATAGGTGAGTGAGCAGAGTAATGATAACTAGTGCTTAAAGTAAAACTGTGGCCATAAAAACTTTATAATCTTTTTCTCCAGAGAAGCAACAGCCAAGCCCTGGATTGCTTTCTCTTTCTACATTCCCTTCAGCCAGACTTGAAGGTTGGTAAGCCATTCTGCATAACAAGTCTTTCTGTGCAGCCAGTTGGTGAGGTGCCAGCTACCTGCTCTCCCTTGGCTGCATGCTATTTTCTTCCCAGTTGGGCTTCAAGTTCTGTCTTGCACCATTCCTTGCCTTGCTGTGGTAGCTGTTCCAATTCCCCTCATATGCAATGCAATAAATTTTAGCAAGGGGACCTCTGGGCAAGCAATTGGCCTGTTTTGATTACCCCAAAAATGAAGCACAAAAGTAATTGACTTTCTGTGAGTAACCAGTAGACAGCACAGCTAAGATTTCTTGATTCTCATCCATACACTTTAACCGTCAGTTTGTCCTTTCTGCATTGAAGTCATTTACAGTACTACATGAAAAATGTTTGCTAAACAAAATCTAGCTCATTATCTGGGTTGTGTAGCATATAGCTTATAGATAATAATTATCAAAAAATGACAAAGAAGCAGATGGGGAAAATGCAGGTACAGTAGGTATTTATTTGTGTAAGTTTCAGTAGATAATAAAATTAAATAATTATGAATATGTAATTTTGCTAATCACCAATACATTTACATAATCCCATTTTCTCACAGTGATTATAGGATTTGTGTGGCAAGACTTACTTTGAAACAGCATATTATTTATCTTCCCATTTGGTATTCCATTTTTCGACATAGATGGTTTTTACTTCTGATTTCCTCTTGCATATACAATCACTTCTTCTCCTAAGCAGCACTGTTCAAAGCAGAGAAGCACTCCTGGGATTTAGCCTCACTGTATGTACTGAGTTTTAAGCTTTATGCAGAATTATTTGCTATCTGTGCTGAATATCCCTGCACTCCCCTGAAATAAATTGGCATTTTCTAACAGCTTCTGGAGGACAGAGTAAAGAAACACTGTATAAATGGTTGTGTTTTGTTCTCATTCACCCCTCTGTTTGTAGTGTCAACACATTGTCTTTGAGCTCTTGAAGAGAGCTGGGCAAATTATTTTTTAACCATTCACTCTATAAATTTTACCTCATGTTTGTGTTTGCAGGAATGCTGCAAAGCTCCAATCTCTTCAATGGAGAATTTGAATACTCTATAAAAGGGTACCTCCTGCCTTCAGTAAAAGTAATCCCAAGCTTGAAATTAATCACATTCTTGAAGCACCAAGCCTTTTCTATGTAAAATTTCCCATTCCTCTTCGTAGTATGCAGAAGCTCTTTTTGGTGACCCTCACAAAAGAAGGCAGCACAGCATAGTAATGATCTCATTGCATTTTGTTTCTGCATAGATTGCAGCCGTGGCATGGCTGATTTTGCATATTTCAAAGCAAGCATCAGGAAAGCAATTTAAAGGTATCTGCCCAATGGGGAAGTTCTGGATTTCTGCTAGCCTGTGCCTTTGAGGCATAAAAAGTCTTCCCATTTCAGAACTGTAGTCTTTAGTATTGTAACTGAAGTGAGAAATACCTCTGTTAGCATCTGGTGAGTCAGCCACCATAGGTGCAGCTCCACTGCTACACGTCCATCATTGCTTGCAGTGATAACACAACTGCTGCCCTGTGATAAGGCACTTATGGTGCTCTTGTATGAGCCATGGCTCCTTAAGCACTTTCTCATAGATTAGTTTATTCATGACTTTTGGGTACATATAAGAAACTTCCTTTCACTTACATAAGTTTCTCAGTGTTTCTTGTTGTAAATTTTATATAAATATATACATATATATACTGATTCTGTAACTGTGCTGGAAGTGGAACTAATCGTTGTATCCTCTCTTTGTGTGTCTTGGCCTTTTCCTGCTGGAGTTACACTAATGACTTTCAGTGAGATAGAAATCAACAATCTTGCCAACAAATTCTACCAAAATTAAAAATCTATTTTATTTAACACAGATCTGTTCTCATTGTGGGAATTATTCCATTTACTGCCTTGTAGCATTCATCAGAATTTATCCCTTATTATTTCATAAATCTCCATTCCATGAAGCTATTTCAGCAATTATACTAAGTGTTGAAGAAGTCCTGAACTGGGATTTTTGCTTTTCTATCTCAAGCTTTATTTGCCTTTTTATTTTTATTATTTCCCTGATAAAAGCAATGCTAAGCTTCCAAGGGGATACTTGTACTACATGTTTAGTAGCCTAAAAAGAAAATGCAAGGAGCTATATAAATCTTACAAGTTAGGAACTTGGCCTAAAAATATGTATAGTTTTAACTGTTTTTCAACCTACACGCAGGACAAATCTCAGTCTGAAGTCTCCTCCATCAGACATGCTCCTGCTGTTACACTCTTTTCTATTATGATTAATAACGTCTGAAATCTGAAACCAAGTCAGCTGCACTGTAATAAACTTGGTATCAATTTTACAGGTCACAAATAACCATGTAATACAATAACCCTCTATATGTTCCAGACCAGTGTGGGACCACATGCTTGTGGCAGGGAGCAATGACTGGGTAATTTCATGAGGAATGAAGACCATATTCAGGGAAAATAATCTGAAAGCTGAAAGTGTTTTATATAGGAGGGCAGAAGACAGAATCAGAATGGTTACATTTAATGGTATGAACTATCTGCAGGCTTTAAAAGGTTACTGTGCATTTTGGAATCTGTCCAAATGATCAATAATTCATCTTGAACAAAATGAACACAAACAACTAAAGAACAGGGTGTAAACTAGAAGTGGTCAGTTAGAAAATCAGCAAGTTTAGATTAAAAAAACAAAAACAAACTGCTTTCAAGATGAGATTTGGGATCACATATAAGTTGGTCTAGTTCAATTGTAGTGCATTGTAGTAAAAAAAAAACAACAGGAGATTATTTACCATGGGAATTAGGACCATCATGTAAAGGCTAGTGAAAAGGAAACAGTTACGTGTTCCACATCTAGCTTGCAAAATGATGTGCTTAAGTGAGATTCTGAGCTTTCTATTTATAAAAGTAAATATGATGTCTTTGGTCACAGGTGTTCAGACAACAAGAAGAAAGTGAATTATGTAGAATGAGGAATTAGAAAGCAAGCTAAGCCCTTTTTATCTTTTAAACTTAATCTTATGATTACAAAGCCAAATGTGTGGCTTTTTGATGTCTACTTTCCAATTGTTCTGCACTGTGGAAAAGTTACTCTTTTATATCTCTTACAAATAAATTATACCTGAGGTAGCCTAGTGACTGCCATTCAAGTTCATCAGAGATCCATCCACAGAACCTTTCCTTCCACTTTGCTTATGTGGCATCTAAATCTCATTAAAGTCACGTGTTTCTGATACTGATAAAGCATACAGTTACACAGCATCTGGGAATAACAGTAAGTTGAAAAGTGATTCTCTCACATGTATCTCTACCTATCATATAGGTATGGCCCAACTGGACAAATTTTTAGACATAAGCATTAATTCACTTTTGCCATTAAAAATATAGTATTAATAACTGTATAGAATCTCTTAATCTTCAGATGATTTGAGTTTTGGGTTTATTTTTAGTATATTCACTCTGTGGAAAAAAAAACAAAAAGGCTCTGTGGACATATTGTGGCTCTGGTACAGGTGGAGAAGGACCATAAACAAAACTCTTTTCTTACATACTGGTCTTCTGACATAAATCAAGAGGTGGCATCTGGTGAATGAGAACAGAATTTTATGAGTCTGCAAACAAGGCCCTTGATTTGCATCCAAGAGAAATTATAGATTTGAGTTTAGAGTGGACCTTTGTAGGTCACTTGGTCTAATCACTAGCTTGGAAAAGAGTCCCATTAAATCAGGTTCTCAGTCTTCTCCAGGATGTGTTTTGAATATTTCCAAAGATGAAGATTTCTTATAGTATGCCACCTATTACAATGTTTAATCATTTTTATGTTGAAAAAATAAATAAATATTTTTTTCTCTAGCATTTAAACAGATTTTTCCATGTTCCAGCTTATGTGCTGGGACTCTTACATGGTGAAAATGGTCTCCTGTCCTTTTTCTGAGTAACTCTTTTTGGAGTTTGGGTACACCACATGAAAAGAGAGGTATTCATTTTTTCATTCCTTTATGTGGCTACTAATAGTAACAACATAATTGTGTCAATCTGAAAAGAAAATAATTTCATAACGTTGTTTCATATAAAATACTTTTGAAAATACTCAGCTTGCTTTTCACTTCTTAAAAATGTTCTACAAAATGTGATGTAAATTTAGGATTTATATATATATATATATATATATATATATACTTTTAGTAAACCCTAAAAATTAAAGCAGAATCTCTCTTGTCTCCTGAGAGTTGTTTGTGTATGTTTGGCTTTGTTTATGTGTTCAGCTGTCATAGTCCATGACATTTCCTATTTGTCTATTCTGGTTCCACGCCAATAAGTAGCACAGTTAAAATATCTCAGTTGTGGGAATAAAAGAAAAGAAAATGATGGACTGGAGACTATATTGATGTCACTGCAGTAACCAAAGAATACATAACGTACATTTTGCGTCATGCACGCAAAGAAGTTCAAACTGTCTTTTCATGCTCTGAAATCCAGCACTGGGAAGCATGCTGCTGAGCTATTAAACACGTATTGAAAATGATATTTCTCTTTTCATATCATTCCGTAGTTCTGACAGCATGATTATACCACTTCTGAAGATGAACTGCTAAGCAAGATGCATTGCCGTGTGAACACATTCACACACATGGGCTGCTGATATCTTGAGGATCTCTGGATCACACTTGGTGAATGGAACCACCAAGACTTCGAGATAAGCAAAGAACCATAGACAGCCTTTTCCATCCTAAGTATTTCTAAACTGAGCTCCCAAGCTTAAACATTGAATATAGGAATAGGAATAGTTGGACTCATCCTTGTGTTACCATCTAAAGTAGGTCAGAAAAACTCAGCCTTGGAGTGATATTCATCTTTGAATATAAAGAAAAATGAATATAATGAATGAATATGAAATGGACATTTACCCTGCAAAGATCTAACACTTCGACTTCTGCCCATGCAAATGCTTACCTCCAAAGCTGATGAATGAGCTCAAACTGTTGCTCTGGGATTTATGAAATTATTTCTAAAACTTTCCTCAGCTTGTCCATGCCTTGTATCTTTGTTTACACCAATGTGCCTGCTTATAGAAGATGGTTTTCCACAGTGCACTTGTTTCCACCTGAAAGTTATTCTGAGTTTTGCACTAGGCACTTTACAAAAGATGATGAAAAGCTGATTTATGCCGTGCATTCATAACACTGGGCTGACATGATAGAGATTGACTGCCAATTCCTTCATTACCCAGCAACAGATTGTCCACAATATGCAGCTGCTCAGGTGCTTATCTGGATTCTTCCCAAGCATTATAACATGTTGCAGTTGGACTTGATGATCCTTAAGATCTTTTCCAACCTGAGTTATTCTGTGATTCTATGTTCAGTAACACCATAGCCTTTTGTTTTGTCAATTGCTTGTACCTTCTTCAGCTGTCTTTTGAGTGTAGCTCAAATACTCACTCTTTCTCTGATGTGCTTTAAAATTTTATGTGTTAAGCAATTTGACTTCTATCCATGTCACAGAGTTTCAAAATGTTCTTGAGCTGAAGCCTCCACTAACAAAGCTTGGATGTTTGTATGTTTGCAAAGCTCACCAAAACCTTCACTGTTTATTGAGTAACACTTTTTGTTTTTTTTTTTTGTTTTTTTTTTTTGCTTAAACTAAAGGCTTGTTCATATGTTCTGTTTGTTCCTACAATGAAGTCATAATATTTCTAGTGTTACAGTAGAGCTTAAGTGCGTCTTAAATGTCAAATAAATAAATAAATAAATATACCAGAAGGTTTAACAAATATACTTGAGCACTTGGGATAGCTAAAGACCTTTAAGGTGCAGGTGGGTATATGATTCAGGGGTCTGGATTCCTGGATTCTGCTTCTGGTTTTCTGTTTTGCTGCTTAATCTTTCACATCTGATGCAAGTAATTAATAGCCAGAGTCAATTCACCAGCTGAGATTCACACCTCTGAAAATAGTCACAGAAACCCTGTGGGTTAAAATCTTAGGTGGCTAAGGGATCACTATTTGAAACACAGAAGGTGGAAGACAACCATCCCTCTGTGTTCAGTAGAAATTTGAAGCCAGAATATTCAGGAATTTAAACAATTAGACCCTGCTGTCGTCCATGTCCTACTTCTCCAAATGTTTTTTCCATTCCAGCAAAATGTAAGACATCATTGAAATTTAAGACAAAAAACAACAAAACGTATGGTCTCGTACTTCTTTGAGATTACATATGGCATTTTATTTGGAGAACTAAGAAAAGAGGGGTAGTGTGTGACCAACCTATCCCCAAGCATTTGCTAACTCTCCAAGTGGGTTTTAAGAAATTTTAATTAGAAAAATAGAAAAAAAAAGAAAAAAAAGAAAAAGAAAAAGAAAAAAGAAAAAAAAAAAAAGAAAAGCCATCAGATGCCTGCATCAGTATTAGCTGCTCCACATGCATGCATAAATCAAGGGAATTTCTCTGAAATCATTCCAAAGCAGCTCAGAGCATGATTCACCTCACCCAGCTGTAGTTTTGTTAGAAGATCCTCTAGTAATGATGAACATTTGAAAAAAAGGAAAAACAAAAGCTCCCTGTAGCTTCTGAACCACTGGCCTCAGAGGGAATCTCAGATATGTTACTCTAAGTCTATTATGATGATGGGCCTCAGTCTTAGCTCAGCACTGTTTGAAAATACAGCAGTTGTAGTCTTCCCTCAGGAAATGGCTGCATGTAATTATGCTCATCTGGCAATAACAGAAGGAATTAAGGTATGACTTTGGGGTAAAAGTAAGAGTGTTTTCTTCTTTCACATTGAAAGCCATACTCAAGGGGACATGACTGTGGGCACTGGAATAGTGTGGTTGTCTAGATGTAGCTATTGTCCTAGTCTGTTGTTATATACAGGATGTATATTTATATATATATACATACTCACACATATATATACAGCAGTGGAATAAGGGAGTGTTATCAGTCATTTCTTCTTGTGTATATCCTGGGAAACAGGTTTTGAGACACTTTTGTATATATAAAATCGGAAAATTTTCACTGACTAATCTCACTTCAACTCCAGAAGCATATCACATTTTCCAACTGGAAGACGCATGGCACTGATAAACATGAATGAATTTATGGCAGAGGCACTCTCAGCACACAGGGCTGTGAAGGTCCATACTATTTCTTTGCTGTAGGCATGTAAGTTGCTCTACTAGCTGCGACCTGACTCAGTGTTTAGTGAAATCAGCTCTAAATCCTTCCATTGGCTTCAGTGGCAGCAGATTAGGTCCTTAATGGGTATGTAAATTACAAGAGAGTGAAATATGCAGGCTTTGAGGACTGGTTTTTTTGCATTTTTTTTTCCAAAGACATTTATTTTATCAGAAGAGTGAAGAATTGGTGAGCTGGGTATTTTAAATATAGCTTTTAGCTTGTCATCAATATGCTTTAAAAGAGAGCTGTGAGCTGAAATTTTTATTCTTTCCTTCTCTAACGTCTTTCTTCTTTTTTTTCTTAGAAAAGAAGTTGTAAAGTATACTTAAGTAGAGGTAGTTTAAGGTTGTTTTTTTTTCCTATATGTATTCTTGGTGTATATGGTTTTGACCATTATTTTTGATTACCTGTTCTGGCATGACCGAGATTTCCTGTAATATTTCTAATATTTCTTTTTCCTCCCTGGGGAAATTTTATGTCTGCTTTTAACATTTGTCCTTTATTTTTATTTTGTGAAAACTGAGGCAGGGAATTAATTTCATATTGTAGCCATATCTATTTCTTTGGTTAATGATACCTTACATTTACAATATCCTAGTCTATAATCTCTTTGGATGACCTTCCTGCCCTAACACTTTTCTATTGCTTCTCTTTTTCCTCTTGCACTACTTTGCTTGTAGTCTTTTTTGCTGAATTTTGCTCTCTTTTCTCTGTACTTTCTCATTTCTTCCTTCCATAATCTATCTATTATCCCTCACATTTGGTCCCTTTCTAAGCCTGATTACTTCATACGAAGCATTTTTCATTCACATCAGCATCCCTTCTCTGTAATGATATATTTACTGGGTAGGTAGTATACACACATGCAACATTCCCTGAGGCAAACATGAGTTTTATTTTGAGTATTTTTCAGTTTCCCTCACTCGCCCCTTCCCCTCATCATCCTACTTCTTTCAGTGTTACCCAACACTTTCTATTCTAACAAAGCTTACTCTGCTGAAATTGAACACCCATGTTTTTCCTTACATTTACATTTGTTTTCTCCTTCATTAGAAATTTAATTAGTTAATTCTTCTGTTTCCTATGCTTCATGCATTTGCATGCCACTTTGAATGCCTGTTTAAAAGGATGTTAATGAAAGTTTAATTTTTGCTTCTGTTCTCCTACTTTATATATATATATAGCCCCTTACATTTTTGCTTTTTATTCTCACAAAGGTCCTCTTTTCTCACCAATGCACGTGTTTCACTCACTTTGTCTGCACACACCTTTTGTGTTCTCTACTTCCTTTTAGTTGTTCTGTTTGAGAGCTTTGCCACTGGCTGCAATAGAACCTGTGTTTGAACTCACACATCTGTACTCCTGTGACCATCTTCTTGACCTGCTAACAGTGAGAGCCAGGAGATACAAGCACATGCCTTGTTGCTTGCAGTAAACTTGTTAGGCTCAAGAGAAGCCTATTCTTCACTGAAAAGGACCCTTCATCTTTTCTACATGACCCTTTCAGTTCCACTTCTCACAATGGATCTTCATTGCATTACTTCTTTTGCGTTACTGCATGCTGTTTATTGTCCTTTCTACCACCCTGCCTAAAATAAGGATATTCCTTTGTACCTCCTAGGAGTGCTAAAACTTACACCTGGCCTGCCTAGTTCAGATGCCAGCACCCAGGTGGTGCTCCATTCTACCCTAAGTCATTTATTGATCATACAGTTTTCCCTGGACAGAAAGAAATTTGTTGCATCAGACGTGTAAATATTATGCATCACTACAATAAATTCACTCTCAAAGTCCATTTTCAGCTCTCCTAGCACTCATCAAGTCAGCACCCCATATGCATGTAATTCTCTCCCTGGATATTGTCTTTTATTACATCTTGTCACAGATTTTCTCACACGAGTACCTAATCCTCAGTCTCCCAAAACTTAATCCTGTAGTCTTCCCGAAAAATACTCTGCCAGAAAACAAAAGAAAGCATAAAACAAAATGTAAAGACAGCCAAGAACTCGTATCTTTTAAAACCCCAAATCAGTCCCATCTGTGGCATGACTGAACACAGCAGTTTAATGTAAAATGCATACATAGTACCTGTACTTACCACTGGGTTTTAACAGGAGCCCTAATATTTCTTTGAGGATTTAAAAACATTTAGGTCTCAAAACTAATACCATGTAGATACTTAATTATTGCAGTTAACCTGTAAAAAAAGATACATTATTTGTAGGAATAGAGTATGTTGAAGTCTTTTCCAATCTTCTGAAGTATCTAATCTTTCTGAAAAGGAAGGGAAAATCACTGCCAAATGGAATAAATTCCTTTTTTCAGTTGTGATACCTTAATCAGCAGCCTGGGCTTGAATCTGGTTTCGAGTCCATATTCATCAGATGTAGTTATACAGAAATAAGCTGAGGTAAATGGTGTCAAGCCAGGATATCAGCTTCTCACTGAGACTCTGTGCTTCTTCTTGTCAGAGTAAAACTCAAGAAAAGCCAATGAAGCCAAAGGATTTATTCTAATTTTGTGCAAGTGTTTCTAAGGAAAGCATCTATCTGATTAATCAACCAAAATCATACAGTTCATCCCTTAACATTTGTTTTAAAGAATTAAGGTGTTTCTGACGTGGGGGAAGCTTGATTTGTGTTTCCTTGCAAGAAGAAGTCAGGGTATTTTGCAATTAATTTCCATAGATCAACAAATCATACAAAACTGTTTTTCTTGCTACAGTCATTTTTCAATTTTTCATGAGGTCTGAGAGTGGAAATGAGAGAGGAAAATGTATGGGACTCTCACATTTCTTTGCTGAAACTTAATGAGAAAAAGCATATGGGAATTGCTCGCCTTTTTGCTAGAAGGAATAATATTTCTGAGGGCTGTGACTCAGTCTTTGCAGAAAGAGACAACTTGTAGGCTCTGTTCATTATCAGGTGCCAGGAGATTATTATTTTGCTAGTAGAGAATGAAGGGAGAGGGTCCTTTGTTTATGGGTGAAAGGATGTAAGGATCATTTAACTTCTGTTTAATAAAATAAAAATCTGTTATGTGAGTGAATGCTGTTCTGCATGCCTGAGGGTCAGATATTTGAATTATCTTAGGGACGGAATTTCATGCAGAGTATTAGAAAGACATTTTCCAAACAGTTTAGCTTCCATACAGGAAGGACGTTTCTGGAAAAGCTCAGAATTTGCTTTGTTAGGGCATGAACAGAGAAGTTTCCCCATAAAAAGAAAGTAAAAGTGAAGTTATTTAAGAATGTTCTGATTTCCATTTCTACCCTTGTGCACTGAGATGCAAAGAGAGTGATTTAAGTATTACAAATTCTCGATTTTATTTCTTCAAAATCACCTCCTAGATCTAATTCTATGCATGTACATGCACATGAGTATCTCTGTATGAATTCCAGTAAGGTGTAAGTGTCTGTTTGCAGCACTGGCATTTGAGCTGAGATCAGCTGAGATGTTTTCAGATAAATCACTTCTAATCCAAGGAAGATATTAAATAGAATAGGAAATAAATGAAAGAGGACACGATTGTCTGGAGGGCTGCCTTCCAGCTGAGTGCAGACAGACTTCTTTCTGCTCTTTGCAGCAAGAGAGGTTAGTGTTACCTGAGATTATAAAAGTTTTTTTAAAAAGTAGAAAAGGTTAAGAAAAGAATACAAAGAAGGAAACTAGACAAAAGTTATTAAAAGCAAACTGAAAGAGAGACAGAGCTAGACTATGACATCATTATTTATGCTCGTAGAACAGCTTATTCAACAAGCGTTCTCTTTCTATTTGATGCATAGCAATATTCTTTTTAGTGCAATTTTTACTGCTGTAGCAGAGGATGTCTCTTTATAGGCCAGAATTTGTAAAATCCTTATACGGTGAGTGGTAAAAGATGGTTGTGATTTTTGGAAGAGCCCCTTATGATCCAGGTAGTCTTCCCATCATGCTGCTGTGTGGCCAGAATAGCAAGTTAGAGCCTAGCCTTGGGGAAAGATCTCCGTTACAAAGTCCCAAACACATCTTCCCTTAACAACTTGCCAGAGCAGCATCCAGTTATCCAACTATCCTTTGGCCTTCCTGAGATGTGGCCTATGAGAATGTTAAGGATTACTTGTCCTGGGGTGTTGGGGTCCAGGCACTTCCCAGATAGATTTCTGACAATGGCCAAATTAACATCCTACAGCCACTCTGGGCAACCTATTACAGTGCATAATAAGTTGTATTTTAGAATTTTATTTTCCTTATACCTACTTGGTATTCTGTTTGGCATGGCTTTTTATCTATCTCTGTTTCTTTTCCTTTCATTGCTCAGGTCTGAAAAGAGTGAAGTTACCTTACAAGTCCTTTCTGAGACATTTCAAGACAACAGTTAGGTCAATGCCCAGCTTTCTCTTCCTTAGGTGGAACAAACTCAGGTACCTCAACATATCTCATACTCCAGCCATGAGAGTGACCTTCCGTAGGCGTTGCTCCAGTTTCTATAATTCTGGGGAGTTAAATGGGCATAGCACTTCAAACACAGTTTCAAATGTGGTAGAGTTGAGAATAATCACTCCCTTAGCCTGCTGGCTATGCTCATGCTAATGAATCCCAGATGCTTTTAGGGCCTTTGCAACAAGGACACACTTAATGGCACACCGCTGACTCCTCCAGTCACATTTCTGTTGAGTGTAAGTTCTTCAACTCCAGATTCTTGATTACTGATTTAATTAGGAAGATGGCTCACCTCTTAATTCCTGTCATCTAAACTGCTAAATGACTGAAACAACTTCCTTAAAAAAAATAATAAGGTAAATGGATACAGCATCCAGCTGAGTGGATGTTGCTAGTACTGATGCTCTGAATATAATGAAAAAATGTGTTCTCACGATGGGCTCATGAGTGCTCCTTTTGCTGGCAGAGAAATCCACATAACAACTTCCGTCATTACTGAGTATACGCAAGTTTATTTACAAAGTTTTTCATAAATATTATTTACATAAACACTTAAATGAGAATAAAAGCTGTGATTCATTAACTAATTAATTGTGAGGACTCAACAAGATGAAAGATAAACAGCACTGAGATGGCATTAGGATTGCTTTAGGTAATTTCTTAATGTGCCTTTTTGTGCCTTGCAAGTCCATGACAAGGTTCCAAAGATGTACTGTCTATCTGTGAGGCACAACATGCAGAGAAAAGAGGAATACAGTGTTGTGTGTGTGTTGTGGAACTCTGTGGTAACTGTATCCTAGGGGCACAAGCATTGTCAGGTTTTGCAATGAGAGACTCTTAAGGAAGATGAGAAGAAAAACAAAATGAAATAATAATAATAATTAAAAAAAAGACACCTGAGAGCAGTTCCTGAGGTATTACAGCACTAAATGAAGAAATAAAAACTTTGTTTATAGATAGTGGAGGCTGATAATGGAGGTTGTCAAAACGGGGGAGGTTGTTTAAATATGTAAGAGAGAATAATGGCTTATGATGGCTGTGTGAAATAGCTTTTGACATAACCGAGAAGAGCCAGTTAGAAAAGGAATTTGGTTAGAGTTGTGTCATAGAAAAATCAGAAACTGTTTCTGCAGAAAGTTTAACATAGAGACATCAAGACACAGCTACGTCAGTAGTGGCTGGAATTATTATACCTAAGGCTGATGGGTAAAAGTTTGGACTCAAGCATCCAGATGTACTAGCTACCTGCAAATGTTGTTCTGAAGCTGGAAACTGAGCAGCTGAAGGGTTAGCCAGAGAGCAGCCTCAGCCCCAGACCATCATAGCATCATTAAGGTTGGAAAGACCACTAAGACTGTTTAGTCCAGCCTTCAACCCATGCCTGTGACTGCTCTAGACCATGTCACTCATTGTTTCATCCCCCCTTTTCTTGAGCACCTCCACCACCTCCCTTGGCAGCTGGTTCCAATGCCTCACCACTCTTTCTGAGAAGAAAATTCTTCCTAATATCAAACCTGAACCTCCCCTGGCACATGAACTCCTTCAAAAGCAGGAGATGTCACTCTGGACAGTAATCTAGTAAGTAATCCAGAGGTCAAGTTTGCAGTAAGCTCCGCCATTGGGGAGGAGCTGAACCAAATATGAATACTTAGCTACTGTAAAAAAATGTATGGAATTCTGATAAAGTTGTTACAGTAAATAAAGAAACTTGAGAGAGCAGTCATTTCAAGTCATAAAAGAAAGAGAAAAGTAGAAATCATAAGGTTTAATAACCCTTAAAATGAATGGCATAAAGCCTTCTTGGAATGCAAAAGACCTGAATAACCCTTTTATGATCAAGCAAAAATAGGAATTTACCTGAACCAACAGATTCTGGATGGAGTTGTATTACAAGAAACACGCCAAGAAACCAGAAGTTGTTAAATTAAAATTGGAGTGGTACTACACAGTTTTTTGTTGTTTTTTCTTTTCTTTTTTTTTCTTTTTTTTTTTTTTTCCCAATAAAACACAAAATCTAAAGCAGACAGCAATTCTAGTGAAGAAAATATTTATTTTATGTTATAGGATATGCCAGAGATCCTGAAATATGCAAGGTCAGAAAGAAATAACTGGAAAGATACATACTAAAAGCAGTATTTCTGGAACAAATCCCTCAAGAATCGCCTTCTGTGGATTTTGTCCAGCTGCTGGAAAATGCTTGTGAAGTGGTTGTTTTAGAAACATTGCTATGCAGATGGTGGTGTTTTATACCCATTCTGAACTTCTCCTTCTGTCCTGATTTAGTGAAAACACTCACTAGAATTGATCGGTGAATGGATTACTTGTAGAATAACCCACTTACTTTAGTCCTGGTTGAGCAATTTTTTTTACTTTTTTCTCACTGCTATGTAGCTTACAGGATAATGATATTCCTAGATGAGTTTTAAATTGGATTTCTCAGCTGAATAAACTAACTTGTTATTCACTAAAACAGTGGTAGAATCTATGATTTTCACTTCTGTGGCAGCTGAAGCTTATATAAATGGGTAACGTTTGGGAGTTCCTTAGGTTTCCTGCTGTTTTGTGTGCTCCATTCAGCTAGCATTAAAACATCCCTACTACCAGATAGATTCCCAGCCTGCGGCAGTCTAAGTTCCAGGAGGGCTGTACGATATAGAGCCTGAGGGATGGGCTGCACCAAGCTATTGTACTAATAGTCAGATACCCCAGTGATCAGTGTGCATGAGAGAGACAGAATATTTAGCACTAAGTGTAGTTTGGAGTGAGGGTAGGTGGAAATGAATCTACTCATAATAATTTCAGGTGAAAAATAGAGAGGGAGGGAAATTACAATTCTGAATCACTTCATTTTGACATTCTTAAGTGTCTAATATTACATGAAGTATTTTGTCATGAAAACATGAGACCGTTGTTTTCAACAGTTTTTCTGGAAAATCTGTCAGTTCCTTGGTACCACAATAATATTTTCTAGTTTAAAGACTGGAGTGATTTATTTATTTATTTATTTATTTAAATATAATTAAAAAAGAATAACAGGATTAATATATCATACCATTTTACTTCTATGCAAAATAAAAAATCATTTTGAATTTTTCTTTTCCTTCTAAAATTAATTCTTAGTCCTAGATGAATTAGGGATTTTAGTTTTATTTGCACTTCCCCCAACCCCACTCCCCCCACCCCTTCCTTATTACTTAACAGCCTCAAAATTCAGCTTTTATTATGAGGTGGTACACATCTGTCCATGTGTCAAAGTTCAACCATCCACTGATATGTAGCTTCATAGAGTAATAGAATCATAGAATGGTTTGGGTTGGAAAGAACTTCAGAGATCACCTAGTTCCAATCGCCCTGCTATAGGCAGACACACCTCCCTCTAGACCAGGTTGCTCACAGCCGCATCCAGCCTGGCCTTGTATAACTCAGGGGGGGACATCCACAACCTCACTGAACAACCTTTTCCAGTGTCTCACCATCCTCACAGTAAAGAATGGCTATCTTCCAAACCTCTAGTCTAAATCTGCCCTCTTCCAGTTGAAAGCCTTTTCCCCTCATCCTGTCTCTACATGCCCTTATAAGTTCTTCCCAGCTTTCCTGGGGGTCCCTTCAAGTGCTGGAAGGCCACTATAAGGTCTCCTAGGATCCTTCTCTTCTCCAGGCTGAGCAGCCCCAGTTTTCTCAGACTTTCTGCATAGGAAAGGCGCTCCAGCCCTCTGATCATCTTCATGGCCCTTTTCTAGACCTGCTCAGCTCCATGTCCTTCTTGTGTTGGGGGTTCCTGACCAGGATGCAGTATTCCAAGTGGTATCTCATGAGAATACTAGAGGGGAAGAATCACCTCCCTGGACCAGCTGGTCACACTTCTCTTGATTGCAAGCCAGGATACAGTTGGCCTGGGATCCTGGCACACTGACAGCTCATACTGAGTCCTTCATCAACCAATAACCCCAAATAAATCTCCTCAGGGCTGCTTTCAAGCCATTCTCATCTCAGGCTGTATTTGTAGAGATCCATCACATCTTCAAACTGTAAACATTACTGAGGTAAATGATAAGATTAAAGATGGAGAAAGTGAGACACCAGGTAGCACAAAGTTGACAAAAAAAGCAAAGACAAGGCACAGGCAGAACTGAATTTGGTGAGGGACATGAAAAACAAGAAGAAAACCTTCTACAGGTACATTGGCCAGAAGAGACAGGCCAAAACGGGCGTACCTACTTTGGTAAATTTAAAAGGAGAACTGGCTTCAACAGATGAAGAGAAAGCTGAGGTGCTGAATGAGTTCTTCACCTCGGTCTTCACTGGTGGCCAGGATTCTAGTCTCTTTCACATCCCTAAGTCTTGCACCCCCATACCTCTATGTGGGGACCAAGGAGGTAATTCCCTCCCCACTGTAAGGGTAGAGCAAGTCCGAGAGTGCCTCCTTAGACTGAATGAGTACAAGTCTATGGGGCCAGATGGTGTGCATCCCAGGGTCCTGAAGGAGCTGGCTGAGGTGGTTGCCAAGCCGCTCTCCATCATATTTGAGAAGTCATGGCTGTCAGGTGAGGTCCCGGATGATTGGAGGAAGGGTCACGTCACTCCCATTTACAAGAAGGGGAGCAGGGACGACCCGGGGAACTACAGGCCGGTGAGTCTCACCTCCGTGCCTGGGAAGATTACGGAACAGATCCTCCTGGACAATATGCTCAATCACATAAAGAATGAGCACGTGATCCAAGACAGCCAGCAGGGCTTCACCAGGGGAAGGTCATGCTTAACTAATCTTGTGGCCTTCTATGATGGAGTGACAGCGTTGGTGGACGAAGGGAAGGCGACCGATGTCATTTACCTGGACCTGAGCAAGGCCTTTGACATGGTCCCCCATCACATGCTCATCTCCAAATTGGAGGGAAGTGGATTTGATGGGTGGACAACTAGATGGATAAGCAATTGGTTGAAAGGCCGCAGACAGAGGGTGGTGATCAATGGCTCTATGTCCAGGTGGAGGCCAGTAACGAGCGGTGTCCCTCAAGGGTCTGTCTTGGGACCGGTGCTCTTTAACATCTTTATTAATGACATCGATGAGGGAATTGAGTGCACCCTCAGCAAGTTTGCTGATGACACCAAGCTGAGTGGTGTGGTCGATACGGTGGAAGGAACGGATGCCATTCAGAGGGACCTTGACAGGCTGGAAAGCTGGGCTCGGGTGAACCTAATGAGGTTCAACACGGCAAAGTGCAAGGTTTTGCACTTGGGCCGGAAGAACCCCAGGCACCTGTACAGGCTGGGAGGAGTTGTCCTTGAGAGCAGCTCGGCAGAGAAAGACCTGGGGGTCCTGATGGTCGACAGACTCAACATGAGCCAGCAGTGCGCTCTGGCAGCCTGGAAAGCAAATGGGATCCTGGGCTCCATCAGGAGAGGGGTGGTCAGCAGGGATAGGGAGGTGATTTTCCCTATCTACTCTGCTCTTGTGAGGCCCCATCTGGAGTACTGTGTCCAGGTGTGGAGCCCTCAGTACAAAAAAGACATGGAGATTTTGGAAAGGGTCCAGAGGAGGGCCACGAAGATGATCGGGGGGCTGGAGCACCTCCTCTATGAGGACAGGCTGAGGGAGTTGGGTTTGTTTTGCATAGAAAAGAGAAGGTTGCAGGGTGACCTCATTGCAGCCTTTCAATGCCTGAAGGGAACTTACTCCCAGGAAGGGAGTAAACTCTTCAAAAGGGCTGACAATAGCAGAACACAGGGAAATGGTTTTAAGTTAAAAGAGGGAAGATTTAGGTTGGATGTTAGGGGGAAGTTCTTCACTAAGAGAGTGGTTAGGCCCTGGAACCGGCTGCCCAGGGAGGTTGTGGATGCCCTGTCCTTGGAGGTGTTCAAAACCAGGTTGGACAGGGCCCTGGGCAACCTGATCTATTAAAGGATTATGTTTGGTGGCCCTGCTAGGCAGGGGGGTTGGAACTACATGATCCTTGAGGTCCCTTCCAAGCCGGGTCATTCTGTGATTCTGTGATTCTGTGATTCTTTGACTGTTCAAAGAAGCACAGTTCAATTCTTCAGCCAGAAGTTATGTTCACTCAGCATTAGAATCCTGAATAGAGGAAAAACAGAAACAAAAACAAACAAACAAACCAACAAACAAAACCATAAAGACTTTTTCTTTTTCTTTTCTTTTCTTTTCTTTTCTTTTCTTTTCTTTTCTTTTCTTTTCTTTTCTTTTCTTTTCTTTTCTTTTCTTTTCTTTTCTTTTCTTTTCTTTTCTTTTCTTTTCTTTTTCTTTCATTTCTTTCCTTTTCTTTTTCTTTTTTTTTTTTTTCCCAACTGGCTGTACAGTTCTTTGGATATCCATAGGGTAACTTGCTGATTTGCTGAAAAGGAAGATAGTTGCCACATACCTTCCTAAGACAACAAAGCAGCTGGTTAGCTGAGGGCTTAGAGATGTTAAAATAATTCCCATATATAAATATATATATATATACACATATACATATATATGTGAGATATATATATATATATATCCTGTCTAACTATCAGGATAGGAATGCTCCTTCCATATAGGTCTGCACAAGAATCAACTTGGCACTGAATGAGGTATGCCAGGAGTCTATAATGATATATTGATATATATAATGATAATATATATATAATGATTATATATATATATATATACATATATGTATATATATATATATATATATATATATATATATATATATATATGTAATGATATATATATATAATGATAAAAAACAAGGAGAAGGCCAGGAGTGATTATTTACTGTCTTTTCCAATACAAAGGAAGTGGGTGCTAAGTGGGTGCAGTCATTGTCAAAATAAACAGTTGAGATCAATAATTTCACAAGTTTCAAAAATATTTTGGAGATGGATAACAATGGAAAACAAGAATATCCAGAACTAGAAATTCTTTTGTCTCTTACTATCCAGGATTGATAGCATCCAAAAACTATGACAGTTTGATGCAAAATGATTTGGGCCATGCTGTCTGATCTTGTACAGTGTTGGTTTTTTAAAGTTTTATCTTAGTCTTCTGGTATTGACCAAATCTAGTTATGATCTGGTAAAAGCTGATTCAGTATGATGAGTTCTTTGTTTCTATAGTCAGATTACTGGCGCTGAAGGAAGAAACTGAGTGGAAAGGAATTGGAATTACGAGGAGCCAAAAAAGGATGGCTTGAATAGGAAGAAACAGTAGCAATTGATGGAGTTTTCGAGAGCTTTTTTGTAGCCCATTAGACGCCAGTAGTTCTGGAAACAAGCTGAAAGAGATAAGAGCAACACTCATTTCCGGACAGTTACAAACTTAGGGCCTTCACTCTGTGAAGTAAAGACTTACTTTATCTGTTAAATAAAACACTGAGAACTCAAAGCTTCCATCTGAGCATTTTTTTGCTTGAAGAAGTTCACTTACAATGACCCTTTCCTACAGGAAAGAATCATTATTTTTTATCACTCAACATTTTTTTTTGGCACAAGCATCATCAATAAATTTGTGACTGGCTCTAGTTGCTTCAGTTGTTGCTTTTCTCAGAGATCCCCAACAAATGAACATCCTTGCCCTTTACACTGTCTGCATACTCAGGTAAAGTGTTAGCAGAGAGATGATCACAGTGTTTTCAGATTTTGAATAGATGTTCCACATCCTGCAGTCCTTGTCAAAGAAATTTCCAATGGGTAAACCAGATGCCATCCTAAGGCACTAGCAATAGGGGAAGCATCTCCATGCTGACCTTCTTTACAGGCAGTCCTACCGACTCAACTATCGATCTTCCATGTTGCTTACATCAAACATGAAACCGACTGTAGCAGGTTGTATTAAAAGTCCACTTAACTCAGTATCAGGGCACTCTAAGAGGCCAAGATGGACGTGTAGAGAAGAATATAGAGTTCAGACCAGTGACATTGTGTTAGATGCACAATCCTCTTTATTAAAGAAATCTTATCTCCTTTTTTAGAAAACAAAAAATTTCATGGGAAAGGGATAAAAAAAGCCTCAAAACTGTGGCTAATCTTATCTGAAGAATTTGCCCAGTAAATACCTGTTTCTAAATATGTGATCTACTCTTTTATAAACATATAACTTTTATATATTTTTATAAAAATATATCTTCTTCAGGCTGAACAGTCCCAGAACTCAGCACTTCCTCATAAGGAAGTTGCTCCAGGCCCCTCATCATAAAGTTAAGAGAAATATATTATATAATATTTACAAAATAAACAGGTTCACTTAAACAGGACACTTAAACAGGGGACATTAAACAGGAATTTAAAGTTAAATTTGAGCTTAACAAATTTATCCAGTTGAATGTGAATGGAGCTGCCTGAAGAAAATGGTGTTGAAAGTACCCTTACAAGTACTGCTCCCTCTTGTGGGTACTGCTGTGCAACAGTTCCACAGTGTTTCTTTGTGTTGGTTGATAAAATCCGTTTTGAAAAGCCAATAGTGACAGGCCTCCGAAGTGCTGAAAAATCCTATTTTGCTGTTTTTAATGGAATGTTTTAATTTTCCATTACAAATGAAATGTACACTGAAGAGTATTGTGTCAAGGAAATTTTTGTTAGATCTATTTTTATTTCAACATGTTTCTAAAAGAAAAAAAAAAACACAAAAAATATTGTCATCTGTCGGACAAAAATTGTCTATTTTAATTTCTGCTAAAGACAACATAGCAGAACGTGGATCAAAAGGGAAAGATTATTATCTAAAATGTTATTAATATTTAAGGAGGAATATAATTTTCACAACTATTTTTTGTATAATGTTTAAGGAATTCCAGTACCTTAAGTTTAAAACTAATTTACTTTATTTGAGTGAGAGAAAGAATTTTTCATTTCTTTCCTTAAAACTTGTAATGGGGTACAAATGCTTTCCATTTATACAAACAGCATGAAAATAATCAGAGTTAAAACTCTAACCTTTCCTGACTGCCATAAAAACTGCATAAAAATGTCAACTTTATAATAAGAAAGTCCTGGAAGAAGGAATCAATACCTGTATTTCGAACTATCTCTGCAGTGATAAATAACACACAAAAGCCTCAAAGGGAACTGAAGTTGTGCTTGGCTGTACTGTTATTTTATAGATTCAGGAAAAGAAAATTCTCTCCCTTGGAGGCCTTTTGACCTAAAGGATACAGACAAAGAGGAACATATGAAACCCAACACCAAAGAAGGAAGGAAACAGTGATAGCTGATTTTATATTTTATTAATGTGGTTATTAGGTATACACACTGTAGGATTACCTCAGATTACCTATCAAGTCCTGTCTATATTTCAGTTTGCACAATCTGATCTTGATTAAAGGCAAGATGCTGTACAAGAATATACAAAACTGTCTTTTCACTACCATAGGTCAAATTTTTATTCTAATAAATCCCTCTGAGCTTCTGCCAATTTTCATTGTGTTTTGTTGTGGTTTTTTGTTTGTTTGTTTGTTTGTTTGTTGTTTTTTCTGTATCCTCCAAGTGGAACAGTAATTTAAATATTTCTCATAAAATTCACAGTTAAGTGGGCTGTAGAAAAATACTAAAGAGTTATCACACACTATCTATATGAATCTTAATTTCTGATAGAAATATTGGCAGGGCTAATAGTGATAATGTGATTCACATTGTCTGGTGGGTACAGCCTGTTCAATAAGGTACAGCATAAAAAGAAAGAGCAGACAGCAAACACTTACTTAACATTTCAGCTTTTCTTACAATAACAACTGAATTAAAATGTGTTTCAGATGCTGGTTTTCGTTTCATATGAGGGCTGAGTTTGATGGGAAAGTGTCGTCCTTACTTCCGTGGCTGGTGATTTTCAAACCCAGCTCTGTCATGGGTAGATGAAAATGGAATAAAAATAATCCCATGGCAAGCTTCATATGGCATGGTTTTTGATAACAAAAATCATAGAGGAAAGGATGGAGAGGATGCAGCATGGGGGACACAGGAAGACTACATGCACAAAAGGCATTGAGTGAGGCTGCTGGTTTTATAGAAACTAGAGCAGACCTGGATAGATAGTTGGAGGAGCATGACCCTGTTGGAAGCATCTAGGGAAAAGTTTCCTTCCAAGATGAACCAGAATGGTTAAACTGGGCCAAATTCTCTATTACACTGAGTTCAGTGAATTAAGGGCACAATTTACTTGCTGATCTGGGATGATATTATAGCCGTATGAGTTACAACTATGATATGGTAATCTGAGCAGGGGCAAGACAGCCTCATATATTCATTAAAATATTAAAAGAATCCAAAGAGGAGAAAAAAAAAACCTGCTCAGATGGTGCTTGTACCGAATATCCTGAGGCAACTCTGACTGTATCTGCATACATTAAAAAATGAGTCTTACCCCATCTGCAAGCAGTCTGCCAGAAGAGATTCAGGAACCAGCTCACACTAAGTAAGACAATGCTGGCCAAACATGTTTGGTGTTGCAAGGACGGGATATTGCAGCATAGAGTGCCAAGTGATTCATTTATTTGTTTGTTTATTTATTTATTCCTTCCAGAATAGATTATGGCTATAATTCTTCCACTTGCAGATTATCTCCCAGCAGTTTTTGAACACTGACTCTTGAAAGCTTCATAAAACAGGGCTATAAAAGACACTGATTAATAATGTCCGGTTTTGTTTCATATTTGGCATTAATCTTCTTTAATTCTTATCTTAAACAGATGACTGTTTTGAGCATGACACATTGGAGGGAAATTAAATCCTATTGTTTCATCTGTCTGACAGCTAATACAGCAGTGGAGATTATGGCATGGTAAATAGCATTTACATTTGATTAAATAGTGGAGCAAATTCTACCTCAATCCCATGTCTGGAAATTTCATCACAGCTAGAGATTGAACTGAACCTTTTATCTCCAAAGATGCATCTTGTAGAGCATTTGTTAACGATGTGTTTGTAATTCATGTTAGAGATCAGATCAGACTCAGTATTGTGAAAATAATATGTTTTCTTCAGGTTTTCCTGGGGAGTTGTTAGAGCTTTTGCCTGAAGTTTCAAAACATGTGGTATATGCATTATTTCATGAGTCTCTCTTTTTATGTATAAAGCGTAAAAGGAGAAATCATACAAAGTTGAAGAGAAGAAAAAGATCAAAATATTGTAATAATTCCATAGAGAACATCTAAGTCTATGAGTTACTTTAAAATTTTCATTTGTGTGACTACCTGAGACTGTGTTAATGCTGGCAACCCAATCCATCTGATCAGTGAATAGCAACCCTCAGTTTATGATAGCTGGACTGATGAATATGTCTAGATTTTGGGAATCAAAGTATTTGTGGAAGAACAATATTTTTTCCTTAAGTTGTCTTCTCAAGAATGAGATATGTAGGTTGCTCCAAAAGTAACGCCTTCTACTTATTTCCGTGGAAACTACAACAGTACAAAAAGCACAATGATACAATCTGTGAGAACAGATTCTCAGCTACCAGTGATTATTTTTCAGCATAGTTATTTCCATTAGCTATGCATTTTTGCCAGCAGTGAAAAAGAGTCTGCAAGCTACACCCTTAAAAGCGCACCAGTGGAGCTGACCCACTGTTTCACAACCAGGTATGTATGTTGATGGTATGGTATGTTGCTAGGATAATGTTGCTCATGCAGTCCATCTTTCATCAGCCTGAACAGATGGAAGCCAGAAGGCACCAAATCTGAACTATACAGAGGATATGGTAGAACAGCCCGGACAAATCTGACTACGTGGTCTTCACTCTGATATGAAGCCTGGTATTACTATATTGAAGGAGAAAGACTGTCTTCTCCTCTGGCCTGACTCTGGAAGTTTGAGACTTTAGCCTAATCAGCACTGGAATTTATCAGTCAGAACTGATGACTTGTCTAGGTTCCAGGAAAGCCAGAAGGATCATCCCTTTCCTATTACCAAAAGACAGTGCACATCACTTTACCAACTGAAAACTATGTACTGAACTTTTTCTTTGATGAAGAATTCATATTTTACCTCTCCACAGACTACAGTTTTGACTCTGGGTTGTAGTGGTGACACTACAACTCATAGCAAGCAATGATGCAATTCAGGAAACTGTCACTTTTCGGCTCATATTGGTTCAATATGTGTTGAAAAGCTTGCATATAGAGTCCTTTCTATTCCTGTGTGAGCATTCCTGGGTCCCACCTGTCAAAAACTTCACAATATTGTCACCATTGTTTCCAACACACAGAAGCCAATATTCAGATCCGTATCTAGTATCCTGGTCATAATCCACTGACTTGTGCAGATGGTCAAGGTGTTCTTCGTTTCATGGTGTGATAGCTGTGCATGGCCCTCCAGAGTATGGTTTGTCTTTCATGTTGCTGCCCCCTCTGCTGAAACACACCATCGTCCACCTCACTATTCACACATCCACTGTTTGGTCTCCATAGATCTTCAGCAAGTATCAATGAATGTCACTGGGTGCCACTCTGGCTGCATGGAGGAATTCAGCGACACACCTTTGCTTCACACTCTCTTCTATGTCAGATGCCATTTTGTCAGATAGACCTTCTGCTGCCATCCAACACATGGCAACAACATGTACCAGAATACTGGTGAGAAGATTCAAACTGTACTGCTATACTACCAACACCTCCATTTGATTTTGTGGGCCCATGTAATAAAATAGGAAGCATTACTTACTGAGTGTCCCTTGTAGATGGAGCCAATAATAATTCCTGGAAGGGCATGTCAAGATTTTGTTCCAACATTTCAAGGGCAGTTTTAAAATATTTGAAAATACAGATGAATGACAGATAAGAATTTGTCTGATATCTGGGAAACCTTCCTTCTTAGATGTTTCAGCTCTAATCACTAATCAAATCCCTTAAACGTCTGCAAGAATTTTCAAGACTGACAGCTTTCATATCAGTAGCAAAAGAAAATAATAGAAAGCTGTAATTATGCTAAACAAATAAATTTACGCTGAAAATTCCAAGCAGTTTTTGTCATTGCACATGAAAAATCACTGTTGAATATAGACATGATCTGTTCACCAGGACTTCAATTCTTTAACACTAATTTGTAAGTTTTGCTGAAAATATGCTAAAACTTGAAGATGCTATAGGCTAGCTATGACAATTTCAGGACAGACCTTTATGTCTCAGGATATGTAAATACCATCCTATTCTGAGAATCTTACTGATTTTAGGATCATTGAGTCTTAATTCTTCATTCAGAACCTGATTTTCTTAGGAAAATTATGACTGGAATATGAGCATTCCTCTTACTGTGCCAGCAGGGATGATCTAAGATCCACAGGCTCCAAAAGAGCTTCATTTACACTGTTTTCCTTTCAGGCACTGAAAGAATTGCACTTTGACTTTGAGCTTTATTATCCCTGTTACTGTATTTTTAGCTTTCTTTGTTTCAACAACTGCCATTTTCTTCATCTGTCTCTGAGATATCTATGGTGCAAGCAATCAGCATTCTGCACTGTTTCTGGGTTTTTACAGAGAGATGTCTGCAGTTGTAGTTACTGAGACTTGAGGACTTTGGATGAGAGACATAAAGGCTCTTATTTCTTCCCTTTTTGGTGGAAAAAAAATTACTTCTGTGCTGCTTTCCTTTCTTGTCTATCCAAAACTCTGTGCTTTACTTGATTCTTGTCAATTAGGTATATCTATCAACAGGCAGAATCCAGATTGCAAGTATAAGTGGAGAAATACACATTGAAGTTGTTAAGGGAGAAAGAATGTGTTGACTCAGTTCTCAATTCTGCTCTAGGCAGTGTGGGTGAGCTTACATAAACCCCCCAATTCTGTACATTTTACTTTCTTTTTTTCCTCCATAAAATGAGATTAGACATATTTTCTGTGAATACTTTCCATGATTTACTTACAGTTGGTGATGTCTGTTAGCATTTCTATTACTGTGTGCTTTACTGGAAAATTCGTAAGAGTGCATAAAGAGCATGAGAACAAACCAGAGTTTTTACTCATCTAGGCATCCTAGTCTCTCTTCTGCTCATTTTCTCAGTTGACTGAAGGGTACTATTATGTTGTACTTTGTAGAGAACATAACTGTATCATTATCACATTTTGAAGCCTTAGTCAGAGTCTTAATGCCAGCTTTTCATTTACAAAATAACAGCAGTTACAAGCTCAGAGTAAGACTAGAGCTGAGGGAGGGAGAAATCTGATGAAACAGTGAAGCAGTTTAATTGATTTAGCTGTCCATCCTGTCTGGTGCTTTGGTGTCCCATGGCACCATAAGAAATAGTCCGTGAAACTGACTTTACATTATGATGTCTAAATGTGGGACACACTAAGGTGTCTCTGGTGAATAAAACGTTTGTGCTGCCTTTACAGCAAGGGATGGCTGGGTGCCCCAAATGGCCTCCAGCTGCCTCTTGTAGATGATACATACCAACAGCACAGACGCATGCGCAGGATGTAGCTCACCTTTCACTGACACTGTGACTTGCTGAGATGAATGGAAACATACAGTGTGAAACAAGATCCCTGGAGACAAAAGTAGAGCCTGAAATATCCAGCATTGGTTCTTGTTGTATTGCCTAAAATGGTATCTTTCCTAATTCACAATAGGTTTATGATCACTCAGAAATAAACTTCCATTGAATACAAAGTAACTGAAACTGATATCTTGTGTGGAACACAAGACTCAGTTAGGAGCTGCCAAAGCGTATTTCTTCCAGTCTTCCTGCGAAGCATCAAGTACCTCAGACAATTTGCTGCCAAGTCAAATGCCTCCACCTCTGGATTTGTTATGATAAAGTGAATACATCAAGTTGTCCACTGCTCTAACGTAATGTGCCTGTTAAATGTTGGAAGCTTTTCTAAGAGGGGGAAAAAAAAAAAAAGCAAAAGAGGGCCTGTTTTATTGTTTTATTATTACTTTGTCTACTATTTTCTACACCATAGACATTTTAAAGACAAGAAACAGGTGATTACTAAAGGAGATTTACATGCATTTGCATACATTTTTAAAAGGAAACTAACTTTTCCTTTGATAAATATTTTGATGTTGTTATAGTTTAAATTATCATAAAGTCTACATCTTTAATGCTAAGTTTACACATCCCACGTACATAATAAGTTTAAATGAAGTCATGGAATGCTGACCAAAGTGAGACCCATCTTACTGTATGTGTTAGATGTCTTAGGAGTTTTTCATTCTCTGTGTTTAGGCAGGAGGGTAAATCCAATAGTAAGAATTGAAATGATTTCTGTTGTGCTTCAACAAACTGCCCCTTGCTTTTCCAGAATAAAAGTGACCACAGAATCTTTGAGAAAGCAGCAAGATTATATTTTGAGACTGCTGATTCTCAAAATGTCGGTGAATCATCAGGTAGATGCCATTTTTATGCATTGGAATTCTAGTTACGGGTAGAATTTCTAGTGAGAATATCTAGTGAAAGATGGAAAATAGCCAGTTAAAGAACTTTTAAAATCTTCTAAATTGGATGAACTTCCAATTAGACTGTGGTGCCAAAATCCTAACCACAATACTTATAATAAACAATTTTCAGGCTGATGAAAGACTAATAAAGCTCTCAAGTAGCAGGCTCAGGATCAAGACATCTCTGGGAAAATAATCAAAATGAAAGATTCTGATTAAGTCTAACTTCAAGATCTTGCCCTTATTTAGATTCCCCACTTAGCAGCAACAGTGATACTGTGGTAATTTTTCATAGAAATCTGGGTAAGGAAGGATTTGCAATGAAGAGGTGAGAGAATCTTAATGATATCTATTTTGAATTTTAATTGTACTATCTGTCAGTGTAATGAGAATTAGTCAAATCAGTCAAAAATCTGAAGCAAACACCTGGTATTTATCTACCATTGTAGTGCACTCTACAGTTGGAATAGGATCCTGTAGATTCATTTCTATACACTGTTACTTCACTGAAGAATAAAGTGCAGCCAGATCTCAAAACTCAGCAAAATATTTATGTTAAAATTAATAGACACCATTTCTTTACATACTGTTTCCAGTGCAAGTTGTGAGATTTCTGAGCCCAATGAAAGCTGAGTTACAGAATCTCTAAAATATATTCTTAAGCCGTTGGTTTTGATCAGAGTTAACAATAAAAGAGAAGTGGAAAGGGGTGGATAATAAAAGACTTTGTAACCTTGAGAATCTGGAGGTTAACTGTTCCAATTACTACGAAAGCATCTTGGGAGTTGTTGAATTAATGAGAGATGTAGCTGAAGATAAGGCTAAATAACAACTACAAATCAGAGATATTTTATAAAAGTCCTGCAAATGCTTATAAATGTTCAAGAACTACATGTTAAACATGTATCTCAATACGTTATGTGAATTTGATTCTCAGAGGATAGCTTTGATTCGCAGACTGGAAATCAGCATGTTCTGGTATTGTAACTAACATCATTTTCTCTAACACTGATACATCATAGTGTTTTAAAAGGGAGGTGGAAACAGCTACAGACCATCTAAACTGATATGTGCTCATATTGTGCTACCATGCCCGTGATAAACTGGATTTCCCATTTGTTGCACAAGGGAGGTAAGACAGGTCCACATACAGTAAGATTTATTAACAGGATCCATGATAGATGACATACATTGACTCTAATGTTGATATTTATTATATCTGGAGAAAAATGAAGGATTGAGTTTGAAAATGAGAGTCAAAGAGAATATGAATGGGAATGGGAATGGCAAAGGCAAATAGGAAACCCTTTTCTGGCAGGAGGAGCAGTGATGGATGTTTAGGATGAGCATCTTCCTCTGGGGGCTCTTTCCAGACCAGTAAGTGGCAACAACAAATAAGTTGCTCCTAATCATGAGACTGAAAACTTTCACAACACTTTTGCTATAGCATCATGTATTTTTAATTTTGAATTGTTTGCAGTTCCTATTCACCGTTTCTGGTTATGAAGCTATTAGCACCAGTTAGAGGGTTAATTAGGAACAGATATTTCATGCTGATTGACTTAAGATTGCACACATAACCTTGGATAGCATTCGTCAAGTACCTAAATACGTTTTTTTTTCTGTATTGCTTCTGTGCTTTTCTTCTGTATATTCTAAAGACTGCAAAGCAAGAATGGAATGGATGTGTTTCTTACACTAGTCGCAGTCACTTCTCATAAGAATGTACTGTAACACCAACATTAGGCTTAGCAGGGTGATAAGGCCAACAGCTCCAAAATTACAGCACAGAGAAAACCACTGTAGAAAATCTGGAAAACCACTGCTATAGCACTTCAGGTGAAAGGGTACAGAACTGCAAATTACAGGCCCTGAGCACTACTGATGCTAAGCCACAAGGGCATCTCTGCCAGCTAGTTTCAGTACTGACTAACGAATCCAATTTCATCACCAGCCTGTGTGATTCAAATAGCCAGCAAAAGAAACTCCTCCAGGCCCTGGTCCATAAAGGTGCTGATACTTCAGACCTCAGTAATGGCCAGCTCTCAGCCTTTGCCTGTCATGCTTCAGGAGGAAATGGCTGCCCCAGGAACTGGGATGTGATAGATGGTTGTGTGAGCATGCTTTTTTCTATTGCAGTGAAAATGTCCTCTAGGTCATCAAACTGCTTTGCCTAAGGAGCAATAATTAACAGCTCAGGGCAGTGATTTCTTCAGCTGTCCCAGCACAGTCATTGTGAGCTGAGCTGTCTTGTCTCATGTTTGACAGATGTAGCACAGAAGGAAGAACTGAGCCATTTTCAGACTGCATCCTGCAGGCATTTGCCTAATGGACTGGTCCCTCTGGGGACATAGATGTAGATCTGATACCTCCGTACCGAGCTCTCTGTACTGTTACACAGTTTAGAAAGGAGCAAAAACTAATGAAATTCGGAAACAGTGAAGGATACCATGTTTATTAATGAGATTTATCCAGGGACCTCGTTAGCTGAGTATGGTCAGATGACATTAACTGCATTTTGAGTTTAATTGTTGTGGTAGACACCATGGTCAGACTTTTCTGGAAATGCTGGACTGCAGAACTGGTTCAAAACTACTTTGTTTTGTTTGCAGAGATCTTAATGAATGTATAAGTAAACTTAATGGAGAAATTCAATTTGGGAACACCATCCACTTTTTCTGGATTCCGGGAACAGCCTCCACTGAAACAGTTTCTTCCCCAGGGTAGACTTTACGGTTCTGTATCTGTCTACATTTCTATGTGGCATACAGAGAGAATAAGGAATACCATTTAGACTGCATCCTCCTCCTGGAAGGTGCTTTTGTTAAGACAGGACAGCAGGGAAAGTTGTCCACACAGGTGTGTGTGGCACGCTGAGATCAGCTCTCATCTCTATGGGAAGTCCACTTCTTTACTGTTACTTCCAGGATGTCAAAGAGAAATGAATGGCAAAAAACTTGACACCGTGTTACAAGTCTAGTACATCTCAGCCATCTATTGTCATGGAAAAAAAACAAACAAAAAACAACATCTCTCCTGTAGTCCTACCAAGCATGCCAAAGGCCTTTATAAGATTCTGGTGGAGACTAGAAAATTTTCTCACTGTCACCTATCAAAAGGAGACTGGCTGCTTTAAATATAGCATTAGAATTTGATCTGGTGGAAAACACAGTGTTTTAATAAGCATTATTTTATAGTGTTAGTTTTACCAAGTTGTCTGACAGCTTCTTAGAAACTGGCTGAGTTCTGACACATACAAAAATAAAAGATGCATAGTAGGACTCAGGTGGTATTTGCAGTGCACTGAGATCAACACTCCTTGCAGTACAAGCTGTTTTCACTTTCCAGTTATTGAGTTGTTCTCTGTGTGTTTGTTCATAAATTCATTCTCAAATAAGCAGAGGTGGGGTGAGAGACTTTTCAGAACACAGAGAGAAAGCAAACATCTGTGAAGTGTGCATTCCTAACAGTTTCAGATTCCCCCCAAAAGTCTGAGTCACTCATTGCATTTATTTTTGGTAATATATAAATAATTCGTTTTATTTGAGCATTTGAAACATGTTTTTTTCCCCCATAGTGCCTTACAAATCTGAGAGGAGAAAAAAAGAAACATCACTTGAAACAGAAAAGAAAAATATTTAATGTGAAAATGTGCAAATAATGGGAATTCTGACAAAACAAAATTAATTTTGTCAAAAGGGGAAATTCATCAAAGAAAAAAAGCACAAATCGACTCAATTGAAGTTGTTCAGTTTTAACAAGCAATATCTCTTAGTGGAATAGTAAAAACCCTTCTGCACTGGCTTTTTGTTTGGTTTTGTTGTTGTTGTTTTGGGTTTGTTTTGTTGTTTTTTTTTCTTATGAATGCCAAGTTATAAATCAAAGGGAAGCTGAAACTTTCAAGAATCCAATTACTTCCTTTAAATTCTTGATTCATGTACTGCCCTTTAGGAAAATTCCTTTTGTAACTTGTTGTGAATTAAGGCTTAAATTAAAATCTGTGAATGAATTTCTAAGCAGAGAAAATGGAACATTTAAGAATTACTTTACTCATTTGGCTTGCAACAGTCTTTTGGCCACAGTGTTATGTGGGGCAGATGGGTGAAATGCATGGATTTTTCTGTGTTCCATTGCTAGGATGACCCTTTAAGCCAGCTTCCATCACTGAAGCTTGTAATGTCCCTTGGTTAAATGCAGTTTATGACAACAGAGCTCAAAAAAGGCAAAGGACAGCTTGCAAACTGTGAGATTTAGCTACTATAGAGTTTGGGGTAAGATGTGGAAAATAACGCTTTCAGGACTGAGCATAATCTAGGAATTTCTAAGATGAAGCTATCAGTAATTATCAGCTTTTCCTGAGCACATAATGGCTGCCATATTCACCTTACATTTACTGCACCCCACAGCACAAAACTGTGTAAAGTGTTTTGGGATAACCTGAGCACGACCAATACTATGTGAAATGTAACCCTCTTCCTTGCAGATGTACCTTACCACAAAGACCCCTTTAGCTGACTTAAACCATGAGAACGAAAGCTGAGAAAAATCTTACCTCATCCTGTCAAGCTGTGATGGCTGGATTTAGGGTTTAAGATCTCAGCTAAACACTTCCTAGACGTGGAATTATGTGTCTTGATGTATCCTACTCAAAAATAGAAAGTACAGGAATAAAGCTGAAGTAGCTTAAATCTGTGATGCCAATAAATGTAGGTGATTCAGACATCATGACTATCAGAATCTTTCAGGTGCTATTGTTCCTGGCACTATCATGCACAGACATCTTAAATGATAAGGATGGCTAAAAGTGAAGATTGTTACAACATCTGTTTATTGTTTGCTTCACTGAACATTTGAAAGTGCACAGTAGTCACTTCCCTAAAACTCAGAGAAGACCTCTCTGTACTTCACCACAAGATACAAGAATAGGCACTCTGCATACTACAGCAATGGGGAAACTCATGCATTACAGTATGATAGATCATCTCAGTTTTTTCTAGTGCTAACATCATAAAAGGAAGACATGAATCAGGAATCTAAAGAGTAAATTATTGAAAGTGGAGTCCATCCTAAACTACCATAATCATAGAATCACAAACAATTGAATCATTAAGGCTGGAAAAGACCTCTAAGATCACCTAGTCCAACCATCAACTCATCTCCACCACACACACATCCCTCAGTGCCACATCTCTATGGTTCTTGGATACCTCCATAAATGGTGACTGCACCACTTCCCTGGGTAGTCCATTTCAGTGCCTGACCACTCTTTTGGATAAGAGACTGTAAATAATATCCAACCTGAACCTCCCCTGGTGCAACTTGAGGCCATTCACTCTCCTCCTAGCACTGCTACCTGGGAGAAAAGGCTGACTCCCACCTCACCACAACTTCCTTTCTGGTAATTGTAGATAATGATAAGCACTCTCCTGAGACTCCTCTTCTCCAGAATGAATCCCAATTCCCACAGCCCTCAGAAGTATTGGCTCAGACCTACTCAGCCTCATTTCTCCCCAACACAACAGCATCAGCCCTTTGACACTCATATTATTTTAAAGTTTATAGAAAATAATATAGCAATTAACAGAAGCAGTTCAGAAAAACTCCAGAAGAAGGACAGAGAGTTCCATGCCAATTTTGTAGATATTCTCACAATTCAATAAAATTGTACTTATTAGTAAAATACTTATACAATTGGCTTAAGTAGTTCAGCAGACTACTGCTGCTGCTTCAGCTACTTCAAAGAAAACTTGGAGAAAAGTTATATACCTGAGGGAAAAGACAGCTTTTATTCACATTCTATCCTGAATTTCTTCATTGTCACGGTAGCCAATAAAAGGAATATACATCAATCAAAGAGAATGGGGAGCCTGAATAATTAAACCTCTTTGGAAGGGAAAACTACTCATCAGCAGGTTTACTATTTCACATTAAAAATTATCATATTTGAAGTCACACTAAAATGTGGCTGTATGCCAGTAATTGAACTTACTGACAAATTTCAACAGCAAATAGGTGGCAATTCATAACCATCATAAAAGGATGGCAAATGCTCGGTAAATTCTTTGTGTGAACAAGCTGAGGTGTGTGTGATTCTGCCTTGCAGTCTGAGGAGAATGCTTTCTGCAGCTACTGAATTTCCTCAAACCTGAAAGAATGAAAGATAATTCTGTTTTTAACACAGGGATTTTTCGAAGTTGAATGTTGAATGCCTAAGTACTTTGCTCTATATTATACGAAGTACTGAGACTTACTTGCTTTCACAGAACACTTGTCTAATACTTGTCTTAGCGTTCTGCTGTCTTTGAAGTGCTCTGGGTGGCCCAGTGGTGTCCAAAAAGCCTCTTATGTCAGAATGCATTAGTTCAAGCACCTGGTTTGGATTCTGCTGGGGGGTATAATCCTTCAATCTGTAACGTAGTAGTACTTCAAGCATCCACTTGAGACTGAGTGCTGGTCTTTTACAAAGGAATGCTGATAGGAATGACTACCCTAAAGAGAGTATTCATAAACATTTATTAAATACTGTCCTGAGATGTGCTGTCTGGGCAAAATTTTCCTACCACCTTCCCATTCACCTACTTCTGATTCTGTTGTGTACTGTAAAGCATGTGAAACTCCACTGTGGCACAGTGAACAAGTGAACAAGGTTTTCTAAACTAAGAAAAATGCAAGAGGATGTCTGGAAGAGAGATTAAAAATAATCTCAAGCACAGAGCTCATGCATGATGCATAACAAGGTTCACACAGCAGTGACACAGATTTTCAGCATCCTCACAATGATGAAATCTTTCAGCCAGTTTAAGGTAAGGAATTTTGCTTCCAGGCCTCCTTTGTGTGTTTCAATCTTCAGCATTTACTGTTATCATTTTCTTGAAAAAACAAAAATGAAGAAGATGTCCTATGCTATCCAAGTGGGATTAGAACATGATCTTGCCAACCTGTGACCAAATATCTTCTGAGGGAGTTAATGACACATATGATAGCACTAGCAATTGTCTTCACTATTCATTGCTTTTGGAGACAAGGGGATGAAGCAAGCTTTTCCAGTGTGCACTATGGGCAACTGACCCTATAGATGCCTAGGAAAGAAATGCCATCATCGCTGTAAGAAACTCTAATGAAATTCTCCACATAATTATTTATAGATCTTTGGCTAACTGTTTAAACGTGGGTGATTACAACTGAAAGACAATTACATAAAATTATCAGGTTTTGGCTTCTGAAATAATCCTCGTCATTGACCAACGATTATTTCTTCTGTTTATGCTTCTACTATACTGTGCAATATCCTGAAATGAAAGAACAGCACCCTTAGAGGCTCAGCTATTGTTACTGCTGTCTAAAGCATCAGAGAAATGCAGTCTCTGTTCTCTGTATCTTTCTCTTCTTAAGCTTTTGTTACAGAGAACACAGTCCAATAGCTTTTACAGTGATTACAGAGCTACAGTCCTCCCACTTTGTTCAGAGACTGTTCCAAAATCGTATGCTAGTATCACCTGGTTCATCTCATTTAAAATATATTGCTAGTCTAAAAATATTTTGTCATTTTTAAACAGTATCTTTTGCACTCATTCGAATTTTTGACAATATTGACCTGCTAACTCTTCCTCCAGAGGACAGAAATGAATGATAATGATTTTTTTGCTGTTTTTACTTGACAGAGAAGGGATTAAACACAAAATTTTCCTTCGTTTATTAAACAAAATACTAGCTGGAATTGGGACAATAAGAGCTACTTCTTATTTGTAATTAGCTTGTTTAGAATCATAAAATTAAAGATCATTGTAAAGGACTTTTAATATAGTCTGATCATGACAGGGCAAGTGACAATTGCTTTAAACTAAAAGATGGGAGATTTAGGTAAGGTGTTAGGAAGATATTCTTTACTCAGAGGCACAGGCTGCCCAGAGAGTTGTGGTTCTCCATCCCTAGAGGTGCTCAAGGCCAGGTTGGATAGGCCCTGGGCAACCTGAGCTGACGAGGAGTAACCAGCCCATGGTGGGAGATTGGAACTGGGTAGGCTTTAAGGTCCCTTCCATCTCAGACCTGAGATCTTCTAGTTGTGTCCAATGCAAATGTGTTTTAATCATTTGTTGTTGATCATGATTTCTCAGAATTTTGGTTGCAGGTACATGAAAATCACTTGGGAATTTCTGTTACCCAGTGGAAAGATATTAGAGGTGAAATCATAAACAATCTAGCTCCTTCATTCCTACTACCTTGAAGGTATACTTTCAAAACAGCAATAAATTACATGGCTTTGTCATTATTATCTCTGTTTTTGCCTGTCTTTTGTAATAAATGAAAAGGATTGAAAATATTTTTGATTTGAACATAGAAATTGAAAAATATTATTGTAGGTGCCCAATAAAGTTCATTTTATAGTTATCTAAATATCAAAGAAAATAATTCTTTAAAAAACATACTTCAGCCAATTTTCCCCCAGCTGAAATTCCATTTGAGTCTCTGAACCCAGCATTTCCTGTTGGCTAGGTGCCTCTGAAAGCTTAGAGCCACAGAGGTACCAAGGCTTACGAGGAATTTAAGTTGAATCAAGGCCACAAGGGCAAGGTATTGGTCATAAATTTGAGAAATAGCATCATTCATTTGCGTTTTTCTGTTCATTTTGTGTTGTAACATGTCAGGACTGTTACGCTCCCAGCCACACCTAGGAACTGAATTTCAGTGCTGAATACTGTCCTGTGCAGAACTCCTTTTTCAATGTCTTCCTTTTTGCTATCCATTAGGTTTTCAATATCAGGGAAAGCAGACATTTGAGTGAGTCCCAAAACTTCCTTCTGATCTTTGAAAGAAACCATCCTTCTGTTCTGCCAAAGGGTGTATTCTAAAGTGATGTTACATATCCTGTAAATATGTACAGGTGGTGGAAATTAGGGATCCTTCACAGGGGCCTTGCTGACAAGTCAGTGGCTGTAAAGGAGTCAGAGTTGGTATTCCTCAAGTTCTCAGCAGCTCCATTACTTATGTTTTGCCTTACTCCATTCTACACCCTTCTGCTAGCTGACTTCTCTTGACACCCATGTGTCTGCTAGTTTTAGTGTTGTAGAAAGCGGATTGGCATGGCCATGAAGGGATACATAACAGGAGACTGATGCAGGACGGACTGGAGTTAAGCAAGGAGATTAAGCTGTAGTCCCATTTGGAGGCAGAAGTGAAAGGTATGTGTTAAGGTAGGAAGATGGGGGGCGAACTGAGGTCTCGTAAATGTACATGTACAGAGATGGAAACTGCTGTCACCACTAATGTTCACTTCTTGCTTATTGCAGCCAGTGTTAGTGGCTGCATTTCTGAAGCAAATCTTGGCTGTATTAATTTGGCTGCCTTAAATATCTGAATTCTGTTAATTGTGTATACATACAATTCTGAAAACAGATGGCCCAGATGCCCAGATGGCCAAGAAGGCCAATGGCGTTGTGGCCTATATAAGAAATAGTGTGACCAGCTGGAGCAGAGAGGTAATAATTCCTTTGTACTCAGCCCTGGTGAGGCCGCATCTCAAGTATTGTGTTCAGTTTTGGGCTCCTCACTACAAGAAAGACACTGAGGCCCTGGAAAATGTCCAGAGAAAAGCAATGAAACTGATGAGGGGTCTGGAGCACAAGGAGCAAGGAGCGGCTCAGGGAGCTGAGATTGTTTAGTCTGGAGAAGAGGAGGCTCAAAGGAGACCTCATTGCACTCTACAACTTCCTGAAGGGAGGTTGTGATGAGGAGGGTCTTGGCCTCTTCTCCCAGGCAACAAACAGAACCCAAGGAAATGGCCACAAGTTGTACCAGAGGAGGTTTAGACTGGACATAAGGAAAAACTTTTTCTCTCAGAGAGTGGTCAGGCACTGGAATGGCTGCCCAGGGAGGTGGTGGAGTCACCATCTCTGGCAGTGTTCAAGAGGTGTCTGGATGAGGAGCTATGAGATCTGGTTTAGTGGTTTGCTGTAGCTACAGTAATGGGAGGACAGTTGGACTGGATGATCTTGTAGGTCCTTTCCAACCTTGTGATTCTATGACTCTGTGATTCTAAATAAACCCTTTCACCCCTATTCCCTCACAGAAAATGCTCTGAAAGGTAATAAATACATAAATATTTAATTGTCATTTAGGGTATTACTTTTAAAATTATAGCTTTTCCAAGTTGTTGTGTATACAAATAATTTGTTATTTTCTATTTTAGGAATGACCAAAACTCTCACCCCTCATACTCACCATGCACACAACCCAAACAGACAAAGTCTGTCTAGATTTTCTATGAGGTGAAGGAAACATTGTCACAGACGAGGGAATGATTAAGCCATGCAATGAGCTTCTCAGCACTTGCTTCCAGTTCGAGGTTGGCTAGAGGAGTTCCTTTCTATCCTCTATGCTATTTCATAGAGATATACAATTATTACATTGAACAGGAAGCATTTCCTGTTTCAGTTCCTCATTTTTGCTTTCAGTATCAGCAGTTTAATGTGCAAACATTAAAGTCAGAATAAAATGGCAGGTCTCACTGAAACGTAAATGGGGATTCCTTCAGTTGAAGAAAACATTGATGCACACATAGAAACTGTGCAACTAATGTAACTGTAGCACAGATTAATATGTTAATGCATATTAATTTTCCACAGGAAAAAGAAAAACAAACAAACAAACAAACAAAAAAACTACTCTAAAAGATCACAGCCAAGCTAATCTCTGGCATTATCCTAATAAAATGGTCATCACCTGCCCCATTCCTTCACACCAACCATCACTCCCTTTAATTTAAATGAAGTTAAATTTAGCAAAAGTGAAATCCCAGTCACAGACACTGGCATTCCTCAAATGATAAGAAAGTCTTTCACAGCTCATCTGCAGGGAGTTCTCAGGTATTAATAGCATTCTTGGTATCTAATAAGTCCCCTAAAATGCACATTACTAAGTGACTGACTTTCCTTAACACAAAGAATGTAAATTACATTTTCTTAAATATACTGGTTTTATCATACCGCAGTTTCTTGCTAATAAACCTAGAGGAGAATTATATGTATACTGTAGTAGACAAAGCAGACTCTACAAATACAGATGGAAAAATGAAAATATGATGATTATTGCAAATGGTAAACAGAATTTTTATAAGCATTTGAGTTGATGAGAGGGCACAGTGCATGCAAATAAATTCAAATATAATAAATAAAGCAGTGAATTTTTAGAAGACATGAATAAGTGAGCAGGAAATATGATTATTTACAGAGGGAAAGCATTGGGATGAGAAAAAATAGGCATGCTAATTCAGTACCTGTTACCTTTGGCGATATGAAAGACTTTCACAGTGTTGCATTTTGATCTTCTAATTATTGTCATGTCCTGGTGTAAAAACATCCCCAGACTACAAAAAAAATAGCCTCACTGGAACAGTGCCCTGAGGCAGATCCTTAGTTATATTGCAATACACAGTCAAGTTACAAAGCATGTGTACATATTTGGTAGATCGTTCTGCATTTAAATAATAATGAAGTGGCCAATCTACAGCAAGGGAACAAGCAGAGGTTATTTGGGATGGCATGGCTGGCTTGCTTTATCATGCATGACTGCTCTATCCCTTCCCTATAATCTGGATGTGGAGATGCCTGCAGATCTGTAGCTATTTCCCATTGATGAAGTACTCCTAACCAACCCCATGTTTCATCTGCCCAGTTAAGTGCTGTGAGTAGCACTGTGACATCCAGCTGCATGAGGAGTTGGCTCAGCATGAAGTTCCTGAAGTCAGCAGTGCTGCTCATCTCTGAAGCAGAGATCTGCTCAGGATGACAAAAGTACACCTGGAGAAAAATTAATGCTGTTTTAATTTTAGAGAAGCTCTTGTCTCAGTATGGCACTAAGTGACTTTTCATATGTCTGGCTGTTGTATACATGTCACGTGCATTTGCTGTCACTCACTTTTCATCTGAGATATCATGGTAGCTTAGCACTTAGTTCCCATACTGAAGTCCATGACAAATCACATTTAACCACAATAGCAAAATGTATGCATCATTTTATAGCACTTTCAATTAGAAGCTTGAAACTAAAGTTGAATTATTATCTGAAAAATACTAACTTTTCATGACAGTCCACTGATAGATAGAAAATAGAGTTTGATAACTGCTATTTTCAATCCTTCCTCTAAGATTTCTTGTATCTTTTATCCTTACACATAAGACAGAGCTATCAGGAACTGATGATCCAAGTTCCTCTTGGATCAAGCCACCATTGCATTACACTGTTATTTTACAGAAGTGGGTCAGAAATTGGAATGGAAGCTGATCCAGGGGGCCATGTAGTTTATGTAACCAAATAGTGAAAACAAGATGCTGTCAGTGCAAGCTGCTATTTGTCTACCATGTAATGGGAAAATCCACATGGTCCTAATTTATCTGCCTAAATATCTGTCTATTCCCTCACTATACTGTAGAGGAAGGGAGGCTCTTCATGTAAGTAAGCATCCAGTCCACATGTCAATTGAATGGAAGCCTCCAATGACCGCTGAAGGATGACAAGTTTGCCTAGTGTATGAGAGCAGTAATTTCCTCTGATAACCACAGAACAAATCCAGTATATTAGTTAATTTTTCCCTTGAAAAAGGAGTCCGACATTCCAGCTGTCATGTACTTATTTTTATTATTAATAGTAATTATTAATTATGGATGTTCTGATATTTCAGGGATTTTGCTTTGAATCTTCATTTCTAGTCTCCTCAACAGGATAACTTAAGTGTTGGGTGGCAAATAGCCTTTCATATTTTTATTTCTAAAAAAGGAAGACTTGTTAAAGCTTTGATTAAGAAATAATGCAGAATCTTCCTTACTGTTTGCCCTATGGATCTAATGCCAGCAGAGCCTGAAAATAAAAGTGTTGTATCATGGGAATTTTTTGAAGCAGTACTGAAAATGTGATTTCTTATAGATGACTATATGAAAACAAATAAATAAACAGAACAAATTCAGAAAGTTTAATCTTCAGTAGGTTTATTTACAACACCTTTCTGGTGGGATATATGTAGTCATTATTGTCCTTTTCTGCCATAGAAGTTCTTTGCTTTCTCACTAATTACTCTGTACTTTAACTGTAAATTAATTGTTGTACTATAAATATTCCCTTATTCAAGTTTCTAAAGCTTCCTAGTAAAATAGAATTATATTCTACAATAAACACTATTCTAATTCTCATCTTGGATTTGTTTGTCTCTTTCAAGAATCACAAAATAATTTTTGCAAGTGGAGAGAGCAAAGGGGTGTGACAAGATGCCCTACTGTTGCCATGTTTATAAGGAAACCTGAAGAGACTGTATTCCTTTCAAATACTTTTGAAGTCAGTCTTATGTTAAATATCATTTGTTTTACATAGGTTTTGTAGTGTAAAGCAGATAGTGATAGTAAAAAGTGTTCCTCATGGATATCAATCTGTGAGTTAACACTGAGATTATATCACACTGTCTTCTTACCAAAAGTCACATGTTCATGATCTTTCGTTATAGCTCTGCCTCAGCTCCTCCCATGAGTTGAATAGATTCAGACTTGGAGCTACATGAAAGGAGGTGGATGGAACATGAGGTAATGGCCTTAGGCTGCACCAGGTACAGGGGGTGGGCAGTGGGGATTCAGGTTGGATATTAGGTACAGTTTCTTCTCAGAAAGAGTGGTGAAGTATTGCCACTGCCCAGTGAGAAAATGGAGTCACCATCCCTGGAGGCATTCAAGAAATGTGAAGATGTGGCACTGAGGGATGTGGGTTAGTGGACATGGTGGGGATGAGCTGATGGTTGGACAAGATGGTTGTAGTGGGCTTATCCAAACTTAATGATTCTGTGGTTCTATGACAGGAAAAATTTTGTAGGTTGCATTTAGACATTTGAATCAGAGAAATCTCCAGCATTTCTTTGTAGCTGCATTTGGCTTTTGGCCGACATTTTAAAGACAGCAGGTCTTTCCCACAGTCAGGCAGTGATAGAAGTGCAGATTCTCACTGATCTCTTTTGGATGTGTGCATTTTTAGGAAAGACTGTTTGACCACATTCCTTTAGAACATGGGTGAGATTGTAAGATACTGTTGTTCTTATGAATTTTAGTGCTTTAGAGAGGTACAGAAAAACAGGAATATCTTTCTGTCCCTTACATATTTATATAAGAATTCAAAATCTAGTACATCCACTGATGACATTGCACTGCTGGACCTGCCTGAAAGCATTCTGGAACTGCCTGAAAACTGTTTGTTGGATCAAGAGCTTTAGCTAGGACTATATTTGCTAGTAACTGATCTTTACTGAATTCAAGTACTGCTTTGCACAGGAATGTAAACTATTGATATCGTCTGTAGCAATGCTCCAGTCAGCACAGACAGGGTAGGATCCATTACTTTTAGTAAAAATGGTAAAGAGGAAAAGACTACTTTTCTGTGAAGCAGTTCAGATTTTAGTTAGATTCAACACTCTGATGGAACGGGTGGATCCCTTAAATCTCTGGATTTTGTCATTGATATCCTAAAATCTACTTTTGATTTCTGTATAAACATTTCACTCATATTTCAGCATTCCTTTATAACAAGCAATCGTATCTTCTTTTGTTTTATCTCTTAAGCTAATGTTATTAATATAATGCTGATCTGAGAAGAATGTTTAGTGAATTTGTCAAGCATTTTTGTTAAAATCAAGTGCTTTGCAGCACAAATCTCTAGCTAGAGTGTTTGAATTTCTCTAAGAGTCATAAAATACAGTATAAGTGAAACCCTCTTAAAAGGTCTGCCTCTTTCCAAACCTTTCTCCTTTTACTCTACAAACATCTGTATCCTATATTTGCTGTAACTGATACTTACTCACCTGTGTACAGTCCCCTGATATATTCAATTTGATTTAAAGATTTACCACCCATACTAGATCCTTAATGTTGGACTGGCCTGTTAGAATGTTTATAAAACTTAAACTGTAGACATAAAAGTGGACAAAAATAAAACATGAGGTTCTAATAATGTACATGTTGGAATAATTACAATTTATGGCACGGGGCCGTGCCGGGGAAAACAGTGATACATTATGGTTCTACCTGCCTTCTATTTAGCCATATCAGAATTCTTTAAAACTGTTAATTAACTTGGCTTTTCATTCCAAGGAAATTAACATCACTACCTTAATTTTGCATTTAGATGAGTTTCCTTAATACTTGAATATTTGAAAACAAAACTCATGAAGAAATGTAACTCACTTCTAATCAACACAGCGGCTACATAGGAATGCCACAATAGACTGAAGTTCCCAGACTATCAATGCAATGTGCAGTCTGGCATTCATAGTAATTAGATGGCATGAATAGTAATTAGAAAGACTCCGGCTTGCTACGATACGTAAACTCGAAGTTGGAAATCATCAGTCAGTGAAAATCAACACTGTGTTATTTAAGTTTTTCTATTCCTTCAAGCTGGCAGAAACTGATTCTTCTCTGCAGATAATAGTGTTAATTTTCACCTACTGGGAATGTGGGCCACAAGAAGTACTCCAATTTTACCAGGAGGATGTATCAGAAAACCTTTCTGCTTGCTTCACACATTCTGAGAATATGCAACAAATGGGTATTTTCCAGTTACTCTTGTCTACAAAAACTGAAGCTGTTTGCTAGTGACCTCTTGCTATTATAGACAGCACAAAGTACAGAGAACTTCTGAATGCAGAAATTAGAAAAAAAACAAACACTTTTGTATGGTCATTTAGAACCAAAGTAGTCCTTGACATTCCAGGTACTTCCCTACCACTCTTCGGAATATACAACTACTACTTAACCTCAGCTCTGAGTGGGGCCTCTACCAGAACTGCTTTAGATACAAAGGCACAATATCCTACTATTCCTTAGTTATATATAACCTGTTTGCAAGATGTGAAATGGTGAAATGGATCCTGGCACTCACTGACAGTGACACTGACAGATGGCTGACCAGTCAGTGTCTTTGCTCTGAAGGTTACTACTCCTCATGTTGCTACAGCATTCTAGTCAGACAACATGCTAAGCAGATCATCTGGATCTGAATTATGTTCATAAAATCAATCAATGTGTGGCTTTCTCTAAGGACATCCACAGTTCATGCAGCTGTGTCATCAGCCTCCACCATTCCTCGTTTTCAAGTATAACTGTGAGCTGTGTGGTTCTCTTTATCCTTCCCCTCACTGAGAATCTTCCACTCTATCAGTGTAAAATATAAGAGCAAAAATGTGATACTCATCAGAAGAGAAACTGTAGAAGACTGAATTTATTCTATGAAATTGACACCTGTAATGGAATAATTACCCCCAAAACATTGCCTAGTGAACTTAACACTCATTAATGAGTAGATCTGATGGGTTCTTTTCTGTCACTGATCTGGAGACAGCCTAATATAAAGCTACAGTAATGAGTCTGGCTCTGATCTTCAGCTTACTTGCAATGAGAAAACAGCCTTTGCACAGCAGTCTTCAGAATGGTAGCTATTGCAACTGTGTTTCCCACCAACTACAATTTCCATAGAAGTGAGGAGAGACTTCAGTACTGAGTGGCCAGAAGAAAGTAGTGAGAAATATAAGGGATCAAACTTCAAAAGGCACTTGGATTTGTGAATATGCACTCTCTGAACCAAAGCTATATATTGTTATCATCTGCATTCAGACTGGTTTATGAGTTTGCCCTATTTCATAGAAAGATGACATAAAATGTCAGCTTTACATATTTTATTTAAATGTATGATACTAGGAAAGCCTAAAAGAAGCAGATAGTGCTTGGAATAGTTAATATTTTACAGCTTTTGGAGAATATTATCCTTTTTAAAATAATCTCTTCAATATTTATCCAGAAGTACATTCAGTATTTTTAAAGAAGTCTTTTTCCACAGTTCTGCCTTTAGATCTTTGATTGAAGCTTTAAAGCATTTGAACAAGACTAATGCTAACAATAAGGAAAACAACATGTATTTCTTAAAGAGTAGGTCTCTGAAAATTAAACCGATCTATTCAGTTGATTTTGTCCCCACATCCTTTCAGTATCAAATCTTTTAAGGCGGCTGGGAAACAATGTTCTCTCAGCTTTCTGTTTCTGATGATGGTATAGCACTCAAATACCATGGTGCAGGGAACAGTAGAAGAGCCCATACATTAAACAAAATGTTGGCCTGTTAGGTCTGTATTTATGTGCCCCATCATGGTCATTAGCAGAATTACTTGGCACAGTTAAAATTGCAGAACTAACCAATGGCACCTGTATAAACTTTCTGAAAACTAAGGAATACTTGAGGTTTTATGGTATCTTAATTCATCTACAGAAGCTTCTATATGGGTGATGAGTTTTTAAAAGGGTATAACTCAACTTAGCTGTTGGGTTTCAGGTTGAATTTGCAGAGCTGTCAGTTAAGAATACAAAGTATTTCTTGTCCCTTCTCCCCTGTAGGTTTCACTTACAGTTTGGCTTTTGTACACTCAAAGTTAAAACCAGGCCAGTTCTTGAAAGCTGTAAAATCATAAACACAGGCAGTTTCAAATTTGTAGTGAACTTGGGTCAATTTTATATTCAGCACGAATGAGATTCCTGTGGACATTCCATAATTCCAAAAATAACATAATCCCATAATTAGTCCAAAAACAGCAAGACTTTTTCATATAATGATGCAGACACAGAGAGAGTGGGAAATATTATTACTCCTATACAAGGCCCTGGTGAGCAGTAATCTACAAGGCTGTATATTCTCCTAGTCTCCCATGTGTGAGAAGGAGGAACTCAAACTAAAATATGTGCATGAAATGCCACTTGGCTATCAACCAATATAGAGAATGAAACTGGAAAATTTGGCCTAGCAAAATAATACTGAAAATTAATGAAGATGGCATTTTACTGTTTCTAAGTACATAGATGTGTTAGCAAGAAATAAATAAATCTTCAGTTGAAATAGAATTGTTGAAATCTATTTTTTTTTTTGTTTCTAAAAGCACAGAAAATAAAGAGTAGAGATAAGCATTCACAGAGGATAAAAATCCCATCAGAGCTCTGGAAAAAGAGCTAACAAAGATCCAGCTCCTAGTACAGTCGTCTTAACCAGGTACATAAAAAATCTCAACATGAATGTAGACCAATGTTGGCATAACAGTAAGTGGTTATTAAAAATATGTATTATTTGTTCTGAGGAAGAGGAATATTAGCATAAGATTATATGCTCAGGGTTCTAGGATGAAGATATGTCTTGTTTCCCTCTAAAATGTAAGGAAAGATTTACTGATCACTTCTATAATCTAGGGATTCCCAAACTTCCTCATTTTTCACCAGTGACATGAATGGAAAACAGCAATTATTTCAATTGTACACGAGAAAATGCACACTGCTTTTCTAACTGGATTTTTATTTTATTTCAGTTTTCTAAGCTATATATATATATATTTAATTGCAAAATCATGGATGATACAGTTCAGTATCTATTTTCTTGGCATGATAAGAGTAGTCTTCAAGGCCTCTTATTCCCACAATTCTGAACTGTAAAAGTACATAAAAGACTCTACTTTACCTGCTCTAAGAATGTCTGCTAGGCTACATGGAAAGGTAGGCTTTGGGTATGAGTACATTCATACTCAACAGTTAATTTTATATTCATCTTACATTTCCTTATTGTCACAGGGAGCGATGTTAAGTTTGCATATTTGTATGCATAATTTAGAATATTTATGTGTAATTTCAGGAAAAAATCAGGAATGTAGACTTAAAGTTGGACTTTGATAGTTGTATGTCTCTTCTCTAAGTGTAGTTTGCATGAAGGGTGGGTATGAAAAAGTTGCAAAAAGCAGTTTCACTTTTCTGTGTTCTAGACTTCACTGTAGACATAAACAGTGGCATACAGACATGTAAAATCTTTGCTCTCCACCCCATATTTTTACAATGAAGATCAGCTAGCAATAACCTAGAGCTACATAATAGTGGTATAGTGTGAAAATTTGATAATTAAAGTCTCAGAATCTGTACTTATGTGTAAAAAGTCAATTAAAATCTGGAGCAAGCTGGAGAAAAAGCATGTTTGAAAACTGCTTACCTGTGATTTTACTGTAAGGTATTAATCTCAATAAAAATATTAATTACTACATTTTAGGTATTTAGATATAAAAATGTCACAGAGACATACACAGTCATTCTTTTTGAGCAGAAGTTTCAGTAAATTCCCTAAAACAGTAGAAAAAGTTGTTTCCTCTAAAAGCTAAAGTATCCATCTTCTGCAACGCAGAGCTATAAACAGCTGAGCTAAACCACTTCATAGAAGCTACTTCACCTATAGAAGGAAATTGGAGCTAGATGATATTTAAGGTCTCTTCCAACCCAAGTCATTCCATGGTTCTATGATGTAACCACAGTAGGAATCCAGATTGAGAATTTGTTTTAGAGTGAACTGGCATGTGTTGAATAATGCTTATATTCATGTGTCCCTTAAGGACATGAATCCAATTCATATGTACATATATGAGAAATAAACAATCCAAAACCTCTGAAAAAATAATATCCTGAATTGCTCGATACAGATCTATGAATTTATTATAACACAATAGATACCGTGCTTTAAAACTATTTCATTCCTCGAATTTCAAATGAGGGCCATTGAAGTACCATCAGGGTATCTTCCAAATGTCATTTTCAGTATTTCTTCACCCTTATTTACTGTAATGTAAAGTCAGTGCTTGGATAGAATACAATCCAAAAAAAACCAAGGGAGTGAATTTTATCCAAAATGCACCACAGATGTTCCTCTAAAAATGCATAACTTTAAATTAGCATTTTCTGCAAATAAAAGTGATTCATCTTCAGCTCCAGGTCTTCAACAAATTGTGTCATTTCTTACATGGTAATCAGTCACAATTTTAATTAGAAGTTGTCATTCACCCCTACATACCACATCTCTGGCAGAGATCAAGTACAATTTTGTACAGCTGCTATCCTGATTCTCCTGTCATCTTTGGCCTGACTTTGAATTGCTTCCTCTTTTTTCTCTTTTTTAGATAATCCTGCTTCTTCTTCTCACCCCCACTGAGCTGTCAAGAGTTTCAGTGCTGTGATATGGAATCATTGCCTCTGTTAAGACTGAAAAAAAGCCCTGCTTGCACTGGATTCTGATCAAAGGGAATCATTTATAGGAGAGATGCAGCAGGAACCTCAGGGAAATTTTTTTTTAGCAGCAGAACCATGTGAAATGGGAAAGACAAAGCACCAGATTTCAAACCCTTTTTAAACTTATAACTACATGATTAGGGCTTTTATTGTAGAATGTTTGTCCCTTTTTTTTTTTTTTTCTTTCTTTCTTTTTTTCCCCCTGCACCTTATGCCATACTATTCAAAGCTACATCAGAATGAGGTCAGGCACATTCAATCCTGTGGAAATTAAAAAGCTTAGAAAAATTAAGTGTCACAGAGATGTTTTTTGAAAAGAGGAGAGGAGGAGAGAAGAGGAGAGGAGAGGAGAGGAGAGGAGAGGAGAGGAGAGGAGAGGAGAGGAGAGGAGAGGAGAGGAGAGGAGAGGAGAGGAGAGGAGAGGAGAGGAGAGGAGAGGAGAGGAGAGGAGAGGAGAGGAGAGGAGAGGAGAGGAGAGGAGAGGAGAGGAGAGGAGAGGAGAGGAGAGGAGAGGAGAGGAGAGGAGAGTGGGAATATTTCACAAGGAGGCAAAGTACTTAAGGAGAGAACAGTAGATAACACGTTGAGGATGTAATGAGAATGGATGAGTGCTTTTTGCACCACTCCCCATTCACAGTTCTGTCACTCTGAAAAGACCGTATTTATGTTGTGCCACTTCTTGTTACTATCCTTGTCATGACCGTGAACCACGTGAATGTAAATGCTGAGCTTGCAAAAATCACCCTCCTGTTCTCTCTTCTCAGCTTTACTGGAGGTTGACTTGCTCAGGGCTATTAGAATCAACCCTTCCCTACAGGCTGATGAGGCTAATTGCTACTAGTGGGACAGGACAGCTATTAAAGTAAGAGAATACTGACAAAGGGTGAAAAAATTGAGTCACAATTAGTTTTTTCAAACTTTTGACACAGTTCCATCACATTCCAACATATCTGTCTCATATCAAAGCTATTACCCAATGCAGAAAGCAGTGTGCTGTGAATCTTTTCACCAGACAGGGAAAAACAATAAGGAAAATGGAAAAATTCTGGACAACTTTCTTTTTATTTTTACAGTAATTCTGGTGGGATGCTTCAGTATCCAAGAATGAAACACAATAGTCTGCAAAAAGAAATACAGAGCTCTATTTATTTCCCTTGTATTTTGTCTAGCCAGGATAAAAATACAGTGGGAGATACAGGTACTTGCGGATGTCCTGTTCTAATTTTTTACGGTGTACCAATGAAATGGATATAGAAACATCAGAACTGAGACAATATTCATTGTTGAAAATTATTACTCCATAATTTATCTTTCATTTACAAATCTAAACGCAGCCTAAAAGCAGCTGCACATTGCCTGACAAGCCCAGAGATGTGAACTCCTGCAGAAACTTGAAACTCAACATTCATTCACCTATTTGATTAAATTAAAACAGATTTTCCATTTTCAGTAGAAACCTGTGTAGCTGTTTTTTTTTTTATTGTTGTTGTTGTTATTGTTGGCTGCTGGGCTGCTCTCTAGCTCAGAGCTGAACTGCCTCATGCTTGGGTGAAGTAAGGCTGTATTGACTGCCTTTTCTCTGAGGCTGACACGGGGTAAGGGACTCAGACCCATATGTTCTGAGACACAAATTCAACAGGCTGCATAGATACATAGCATAGTATATAGTTGCTGAAGTATGGGAGATGACTTCAGTAAAACTTGACAGTTAGTTAGCTACTTGAACCTTTGAATGCTGATTATTGGATAGTCCCAGACAAATCTCTGAGTACTGCAAAGTGCTACCAACATAGCAGCCATAAGTAAACAGATCACCTTAAATAAAAGAAAAATGTACTGCTTAAATACAAAATATTCAGGTTAGCAGGCCTCAGGAAGCTTACATTTCCTGCTAAAATTGAACAAGAGCATAGTTAGGAAGGAGAGAATCAGTAGCCTATTTGCTGGTTATGCTGAGTGATACTTTTATGTACTTTTTTTTTTGCAGGAATAATCATCCAAAACTTATAAATGACACAAGAAAAAGTAAAAGCACAGCACACATCTATTGCTCTCCATGATTGTGTTGGTTGTCCTCCAGATCACAAAACACCAGGCTTCGATTCACAGCCTCCCATGGGTGTCTGAGCTCATACAGGAGATACCATCACAGCCACATCCTGGTGTTTCCCATCTGTTTTCCATGTCCTAACACTCATCATTACGCCTGTTGTGAATCACATTGCAGGCAAACCACTCTCCTCTTCCATGCTTAGGAAATTACCTGTGAGCTTTATTTACTGGAGGTGGATATCTGTACTATCAGTCATTCCTGTGTTGAATAATCACATGCCTCAAGTACTTTTGATGGAGGTCCACATAATGGTGTGACACCGTGGCTGTCAGGATGTAGCACTTATCTAAGGATGTGTCTACTTATCAGTGACCACTTTAGTCAGTTTATGTTTCTTTGGAGATTATTTGTGTACTGTTACTTGTCTATTGGGAGCATGACCAGATCCAGACCCATGATTTTCCTCTGGTCACTGAACACATAAAACAGCATTACTTTCTCTTTCATGACTGACGTTGAATTTCTCTCCATGCCTATGAACTTTCCAGGTGCTTTTCTAAGAGCTGTACTATTTGTTTTTATCAGTGGTAAATAATATTGTATGGATTTCCAATAGACAAATAGAAGACTTCTGTAACACTGTAGGATTTCTTCTATGGCTCCACTCATCCTAAGAGCCTGCTTTAAGGATTGCTTCTTTGTTTAAACACTGACATACCCAATTATGTACTTTCTAAAGTCCAGTAAGTTAATGAGTTTAAAGAGATCCCACAAAAATAAGACCCAAAAACTGCATTTTCACCATATGTGAATAATTATAAATGAACTACTTGAGCAATATGTTAAAAAAATAAATAAAAATTGCACGAGAACAAGATGAACAAAAAGAAATCATGTTTAATAAAACTAGCATTTGCAGGCAGTTCTGAATCTGATCTGCAAAGCAGGACTTTGGACTCTAGCCCTTGAGAGTGCATTCAAGTTCATTAACTAAACACATGCCTAATTTTAGTGATATGCAAACACCCTTCTGACACTACATATATGTCTATGCATATTTTTGTTTATTGGGAATGGATTTCTGAAGCAAGATTCAAGAAGATGACAAACTGCTACTATGATGGCTCTCAGCCTGGAAATCAAATGTTTATTTTAGTTTGGAGCATTTTGCAAGTGGTTACCAAATGACTCTCTTTGACTGTAATCTCTATTTAATTCCTCAAAATTGTGTCTAGGATCTCTTGCTGTGTATTTCATTTCTTTTTCATAGCAGCACTTTTGTGTTTAACTAAGCTGTTATGGACACAAAAGTAAATATTTGCCTTGTAAGTTTTATAATCTTTGGATTATTATTCTGAGTTGAGATACTCAGAGCCTTTAAAAAATCTCTCTGAAAGTCTATTAATTTACAAATTCAAGTTATTTTAAGAAAGAATGAGAAGATTATCATAGAGTATTTATAATTACTTTCATTTTTGAAGTATACTTACATACACTAGAAATGCAAAGGATACCTTACCTGGACTGCTGAGACCCTGAACTGGACACCGTAATAAATTTTTGGCTGATTTAATCACAGTCTCCCTGCCTTGTTATTCCTTGGCTGAAAAACAAATTTTCTAGTGCAGAAACAGATGCATAATTTCACAGAATGTCTCACACTTTAAGCTACTCCCTGTTTCAAACTGCTTTCATCCTTTTATAATGTCATAAACAAACTGAATGCTAATGACTTTTTTAGTCATTCCAAATCTCATAAGAAAAAAAGAAGAAAAAAAAAAATAAAAGGAGAAAACTGCTTTAGATGTCCATCTCAGATAAGGAAATCTACTGTATTTTATTTTATTCTGACATTGCATGTTGCACTAGCATCCTTAGTATCAGAATTTCAGTATTATGAAAATATAGGAATTGAGAGCAGTGAGCGTATTGATGGGTCCTAATACAGCTAAATAACTCATTTAATCATGATTTGAGATAACACTGTGTCAAATGCTGTACCATCCCATTAGATTCTGAAGCTGGGTCTCCAGAGATGGAAAAGTAATGCATAAATTAGTCTATTCTGATTTATTTTGTCCTCTGTGAAATGACACCAAGTGCTTTTCAGAAACCCATTTAGCAACTTGAAAAAAGCAAATAAAAATATGTAAAAAAATTTTAATTCTTAACTATGGTTAAGATATTTGTGGGGATGTGATAATTCTTCATTACATTTTCTCATAACTGAAGAAAAGTAGCAGTAGTTTTAGAAACCGGTGAGGAAATTGGTCAAAAGTAATCCAATCGTAAACAGCTGTGATTATTTCTCCCTCCTTGAATCATCTCACACCTGAAGAAGACTCGTTCTCATCTGACACCTTCTCCATGTGGTCTTGATCTATGGACAGAGCTGTGAGAATAGTGCAACTGTACTCGGGGGGAATGGTTCCTCCATCTGACGAGAATGGTAGGGAATGCCATGTTGGCTTTTCTATCTCTCACAGATCCTTTCACAGATATAGCCAGGTCATGAGGAGCTTTTTGTACTGACATTTGATGCTGTTTCCTTCTGCTCCTGCAAGTAGAACTGTCTACACTGTGCACTCTTTGTAACTTTCCAAGCCCCGAGAATCATCACCTCTTGGCATGGAAACTAGTGAATATGCGATCTGCTTTTATCCCCATCCATTTCCTTTGTTATGTATCTGACTGAAAATCTTTTTGCTTTGCTTTCCACAGAATTTCATGTGTCTGGTTTTTCAAATGTTCTCCAGTTTTCCTATTAGCTTACTTTTTCCCTGTGAAAACAAGAAGAGTATGGGACTATGTGGGAGCTACAAAGGAAATGTTCCGTAGACCTTCACCAAGTGATGTATCTGCTTTAGCATACTTGATTTGGTCAGCTTTTTACTTCCTATTCAGGTAGGTGTAGCCATTGATGCAATAATGATGTAGCTTGATATGTGGAAATGAACTAAGAGGTGTCATTTTCACTGTGCAAAACTGGATTGTAATGAAGTTAAGACTATTGCTGGTGCTTCCTAGACACAGAAAATATTTAATATGAAAACACATACTATGATTTCATGTTTTGAACATGGATATGCATTCCGTGCTCTGCAACATTTTGGGAAGCCAGTTACAATGCAAGTTCAAGCTTTATTTTCCTTTCCGAACAGAGGAACCAAGTGTCATGAAAAGAAGAGAAAAGAGACAGGGGAGTGATAAAAAAAAAATCATACAAGTACATAACTGAAGAAGTGCCAGCAATTGACAACTATGAATAAATGTAACAGACTGCAGATATTTCCCCCCCAAGTTTTATATCTCATTATGACATTATTGTTTTTTACAAGTTTTACAAGTAAATTTTAATCTTCAAAGTCCCTCCTATTTAACATATAAGTTTAGTTTTAGTGTTATTTTCAGGATGAACTGGATAGGACTAGTCAACAAATTTATGTGTATTTTTTTTTCATGGTTTATATTTTTTTCCTATTGAAAAGATAATTTCTTCTCTGATTGACCCACTAAACATCAAACCTATGCAATTAGCCTCAAGTTAATAGTTGATAGCAGTCAACAAGATTGTTATTTGCTCTGCAAGGAAAAGAAAATCAAGCCCTCTCATCAGAAAAAACAGCTTCCTCATATTCATGCAAAGAGATCATATTTATTACCAGTCTTTTTTGAATATAATAAATACAGTTTCTTTTCAGAATACAAAAAGATTGGCTTGCAGCTAAACCTTATTTCACTCCCAGAAGTTCATTTTTGTGCTGTTTTTATGGAGTGCTAAGACTCTAGCACTAGAAAAGGAGAAAATTCATCCAGGCAAAATATGAGCTCTAATTTATCCTTTACATCATTAACATTGCATTGAAATGTAAATAAATAAAAACTGTAGAAATAAATGATCACTTACCACTTTGTGCTTCTTGTTTCATTGGGTGCATCCCACTCCTTTGGCATACGGAGTAAGATGCATTCATTCAAATTTAGGCACCTCCTCTGTAAATTGCTTCACCTGAGTTGGTCACCCTGGACTCCCTTTGCAATTCCAGAGAGATGGAGTCATTGCCGGGGCAATTCAATTCAGCCTAAGGCAGATGTCTACAATAGATCAAATGAATCACACTTTAAAAGAGTTTGTTTCTCCCCACTGACAAAATGGGCAGCAGAGAAGAGGTAGATATTTGCAGTGTCAAATTAGGCTGATGTAAGGCCAGAAATCTCTCCAGTATGTTGCTAACATGCAATAGAGAAACTAACCTGAAGGCCATCTAGATCTTGTTAATTCAGTGGCGAAGTTAAAGGTTCTAGAGTTCCTATTCTATGTTTAGGGGCAGGGTTCCAGCAACAGTGTGGGAAAAACACTTAATATCCACCTGAAAGCCTTGCTGGTAGAGGCTTCTATTACTTGTTTAATGAATTTAAATTGAAATCTTTTGGTCAATTTTTGCTTCTCACTTTATTTTTTCTGAATCCATTCCTTGGTGGAGGCTTGTGTGTTCTACAGATATAGATAAATTAACATGTGTTGGCTTACAGGATTAAACTTTCTCTAAAATCAAGTCTAAAATCAAAAATTTTAAGATATGTTCTGCACTTCATGCAATAGTGATGTAATCTGTAAAACTCATAGATAGGTGTGCTATATTGTTTCCCAAAGTTTTATTTCAAAGGCTTCCATGGCACAAAAAGCTGAGTTACCATTCCTGTACTCATTTGTACACTGAAGTACTAAGCAGCCATGCTTCAAAATCTGTATTCTATTTACTGATTAGTTTAGATCATTCTGTTGCTGGATATATATGTATATATGTCTAGTAAAGAGGGCCTTGGTGAATGTTCTTGGTTTATGAAGTTCTAATCTACGTTTTACACAATAAAAAACAAACAAACAAACATAAAACACAAACTCATACAGTCATTTTTGGTTTCTGTAACGGCAAAATTATTGTGTCAGTAGATATATCTGTTCATAGATTAGTTACTAGAGTGGAAAAATATTGCTGATTTTTGTTTATATGTGATAAAAAGAAAATGATTTCTTTACCTAGAAGTACGTGTATATACATTTTTCTCTGTCTGTCAGGCTGGTAATCCCCTAGACATAGAGTGAGCAAGAAAATCATTGAGTGATGTTCATTAACTTTCAGGAAGTACTCTGAACTAAATTGATAACAACAGCATGTTACAGGTGGAATACATTTTCCATAAAGTTATTCATTTATTATTCTGAGATTCAAAATAGAACCATTTTTCCGACCTTTTATCAGATTTCACATTATCATAAGGTTGTAGAGGGCTTGTACTTATACTCTTCTACAAAGCAAGTGAAATCTCTATCTTCATAAGCATGTCTTGTGTCATGATTTTGAGTCTGTCTCTGGATCTCAGAGTGAGCTAGAAAGGCTGTCTAAGCTACCCAACAACCATGATGAACTCTTTGCTGTTATATATAAGAGAAGCACAGTTTTGAGCATGGAGGTAATAAGTTTTATTAAATAACTGATGTAACTGGAAAATAAAAGACAGCATTCAAACAAATGAAGAGTTTTTCAAGGCTCTGTGTGCCTTTCCACTTGGCTTTCCAACTACATTAGTTGGTCTAATGAAATAATTGCCTCTTCTTACGGATTTGCTGTGCTCTTTTTAAATATCAGAGCTGTGACAGTCTGGGCTCTGCAATGTAAAACTGACTCTTTGGAATGGAGATGTTCATACTGGTTAAACCACTGTGCTCCTCTGCATAGCAAACTGCGCCCCCAGTACTCCAGCTCACTCCTTTTCCCTTTAACACAGCAAATACTTATTGTCTGTGCCTGTTTTAAAGGGATGGGTGAGCACATGTAAGTCATCTTTACTGGAAAAAGCTTAGCACACAGCATCCTTTGAAGCTGAAGAGCCCCATGACTTAGCTGGGGGCTTCTCTTAGTGTTTTGTTCAGCCTGGAGAAGAGAAGACTCCAGGGAGATCTGATAGCAGTCTTTTGGTATCTAGCAAGGGGATAAGAAAGAAGGTGAAGGACTCATTAGTGGATGTTTTGTGATAAGACAAGGGGAAATTGTTTCAGGCTAAAAGATTTGGATTAGTTATAAATAGAAAAAAACTTCTTTATAAGAAGAGAAGTGAGGCACTGGGGCACTGGAACAGTTTGCTCATAGAGGTGGTAGATGCCTGTCCCTACTGACATTCCAGGTCAAGCTGAACAGGACTCTGAGCACCTGATGGAGCTGTAGGTGTTGTACTGGATGTCCTTTAACTGTCCCTTCCAACTCTAATGATTCTATAATGGTATGATTCTATTATGTAGTTCCTATGGACCATGCGACCAATACAGCTATGACTGAAAGGGTCTCTCTGTTCTTTTTTTTCTTCTTTTTTTAAACAGGAGTAAACAGCCGCAGCTGGTCTTCAAACTAAATGCACCCCAGGTGATCTTGCCACCACATCTTGGAAGAATGAGCAGAATAATATGTATGTGCTAACCTCATCTTCATGGATTTCTAATCACACCAAACTTCCTTAATTGCCACAGAAACCTTCTGTCTTTCTTTGTGTCATTTAGCTCCACAGTAGTGTTTTTACTAATCTGAGGAATAGAGAGCGTAGACATGGCTCTGAGCCCAAAACCAACGTGCAAACATATGATCAATAGGAAGCTGCTCTTGATGCTTCTGGCTTAATTAGCAGCATTGTTAGCCATTCATCAGACTGAATATTGCAGGGTCCTATCTTGTTCCAGTGCCGCATTAAAGAAACAACTCCTTCCCCTACAAAGAAAGAAGGAAAGAAGGAGGGAAAGAAGGAAGGAAAGAAGAGAGGGAGCTTCTTTTGTTGAAACTGCTTTGTGTGAATTATTGTCTTATTTTGGTGTGTGATTATTGGGGAACAGAAAAAAAAAAAAAAAAAAGGCAGTCTCTCATAAGACAGGCTCACATAAGTGCTTCTTTGGAAACTACCTTTGTTAAAAATGTTCTGTCTGCATTCTGACCTTTGCAGGAGTGGAAGCTGTAGTTTATGCATCTGGCTAAATTTAGATCAAGGTGTTTTTCTCAAATGAGCTCTCTTGAATTTCTATCAAGGTGATAATTTTTATTGGAGGATTTTTTGCAATTTCCTATTTATATGTAAAAAGAATGTTCATCCTGTGTCTTTCTTAGCTCTGGGATTTTACTTCCTCGTAAAAATTTTCAAGGGGCATAAAAGTCCTAACTTTTGTTCCATACCCTCAGGATGCTTTTAAAGAACTCGATGTGCAATTTCTCATGTCTAGACATTACTTAGTTACATCAAGTTTAATTCTTTACAAAGTGTCAGTGAGATCTGCCAGACTGATTGTCCTGGAAAAGAGAATCTTCCTCTCCAGTCCAGAACATTAGATATTGGAAAAGGGAGCATGATTTTCTCCACATTTTTTCAAGACATGATCTCAATATGAACAGTTTAAGATACAAGGGAAGGATTGCCTCTCTACCCCCATATGATCTCAGGCATAACTGTGTTACTGTGACTGCTTCTGCTTTGTTTTATCCAGTTCTTATCTGAGTGCAATAGTAATGCATGCACAGAATTATCCCTATTCAACTCTGTAGATATGACATTACTTTTTATCTCTTGTTAACATGAGAACAATATTCCACTCATTCCTAGTGTTGATTCCTACTACCTACTGATTTTGCAATGGATAGTAGCATACACCAATAAACAGTAATTAAAATGCAAAGCCTTTTTGTACATATCAGCCTAACCAGAAATCAGCCTCAAAACAAATTGTTTTCCAGCTTGGTGAAATACCTAGGGCCATCCAGGCATCACAAGTGGAATCCCAGCCCCTGCTCACTTCTCTGCTGCTCTGTTGAACTCATCTGTTCTGCGCTGTCACACAGTTAAATTTTAGTGCAATGGGCACATGGTATCTCTCACTAATCATTGGCATAGAATGGGAGAAATTGGGTACAGACTTCAACGCTTAATGGGTCTGAGAAACCTAACTTCCCAGAGCTTGGCAGCAGCAAAAAGAGGCATTGTTTTACAAAGTTTTTGAGTTAAATATAAAAACACTTATTTATGCCTTAGTAAGACATTTTTATATCTGTTGGATGAAAGAAGCTAAAATAAAATATTTTTTTTGTGTGTGTGTCTAAGGACATGACAAGAAGATAATGTTATTATTGATAAACTTTGTGATGTTTTATGCTTTGTATTTTCAGAATATATTTAAATTTATCCCTCTGCTATTTGCAAGGTTTCTTCTGTCTCTTCTGTTTCTCATCTAATGGAATCAAAGTTCCTTGCCAGATTTCTGACTCACTGAAAAGCCTTTCACACATGCTGCCATGTAGTTGAGAACCTGCATTGTGTAACTTTGAGAGACTGCATTGTGTTAAGAATGCTCAGTTTATTAGATGGTCTTGTACAAGTTTGGATCTAATCATCCGGATGACTTGTTGACACTATAAATTTGTGATGAAATTTGAAGTTTACTGTAGCCAATTACTTTGTCATGCCAACAGTACAGGCTGTTTTTCTTTGTCAGGTTTCTCTAGAATTTGGGTATTTCTGTCCAACAAAATCAGGGGAGCTGAACCACATATATTATTTAAAATGGAGATCAACACTGTTACTGGTTTCACAGCATGACCAAGATATGATTCAGTCATACTAGCATTTTATATTGCTTATCTAATCGATCGTGCTTTCACTCTGTGGATTCTGGGCTGCAAATCTCCAACCTAATTCTCTAGGAATTCTCCTAGCAGTCTGTGCAAAGGAAAAGGATTTAACTCTCAAATTTCCTTCCGGTCTTTTGCCACTAGCTGTTTAAGTCTGGATGAATTACATAGTCTTCAGTCTTAATAAATGTCTAACCATCTTTCAGACTACTTCTTTTAGTTCCCACCATAAAGCATGTTTCATTTGAATCAAGAGAGTATTAGGGATCACTAAACCAAAGTGTATTGTATGCACAGTTTTGACAAAAACGTATTTCATTAGGTTTTCATGACTCTTTGTTTGATGAACTTCAAATAATAACTCATATGTATTCCAGAAATCATTATTTTGTTTATATATCTACATAGAAACTATTGTTTTAGATCTTTCTAACCTTACATACAGCATACCACATTTCAAACTCTTCCTTTCTATCTTAAAACTATAAGTAACAATGTGTAAGCCAAAGAAAATGAAGCAAATAACTTTTCTCTGAAAGGTAAGCCCTTCTTTCTACATGTTTCACCATCAAGATAAGAAACACATATTCTACTTTGATATCATTTGGGGTAGATTAATGACCATATGCAATTTATTGTATTTCTTTTTGTTCATAGACAAAAGAAAAGCATACTAAAAAATGCAGGTGATTGAATTTGAACCTGTTAAGGGAAAAGCTTAAAGAGACCCTAATTTCAAAAAGTATTGTGTACCTTGTAGGTAGAGGAGGAGTCTTCACAACTTTCTTTCAGTGAGAGCTGAGACACAAGAAATGGTGGTCTTCTCCTTTGGGTGTGATTTTAACTGGTGGGAACTGTGCTTCTTAAATAAGTGTTTTAGAAGAAGATAACTTCTGGTTCATTAGAGAATTAAGTAAACCTTTTATTTTATTCTCCCCATTTGTTCATTTCCTTCTACGTGATAATTATTGAATACCATATAGCTGCATCTCTCCTTCAAAAAATCTCTTGATTACATCAAAACATGGATGTTTCACTAAATTTTTATTTAGTCTTAGCAACTGTTGTTTCTACTGGGAGAAAACTGTTCTTAAATGTATTGTTTTGAAAATATGCATCTGTTTTTTCCTTGTAACAGAGCTGTGCTTACATCTTTTGCATGGTAAGCACAAAGCAACAAGTTGAAAACAGTCACACCTCAAAATCCCTTATCATAAATATACTCTAAACATATGGCAGCAGAACTAAGTTAGATTACAGGATCTTCCTTTGTGACATACATTTTAAGCATTTTTCTTTCCTGTATATGATATACAAAGATCCCTATGCATATTTCCATGTGAATAAGTTTTACAGAAGTGTGCTGGAGTGTGTTCTGCTTTACAGTGAATGTGCATGCTATTATTTCATTGGGTCTCTCCACGTGATGTAATGCAAGCTGCTAAAAGGCTTTTAATATAATTGTCAAGCATTTATAAGACATCTCTGATTGTATTTTTATAGGTTAGGCTTGATTGATAAAGCAGTTGTTGGAGATAACTTTGCAAGTATACAGTAAAATTCTTAGTATGTATAACCATTCTTTTTTCAAGTTGAGAAACATATTCAGGCCTGAGGAACACTGTGGTCTGAGAGCAGAAATTAGAAGGAGCTGTCAACATCAAGATATAGAATGACTTACTCTATTTTCCAGTGCTGCAAAGACAACTGCACCCATCTTTCATCCAGCATTTTCATTACTTCAGACCAGGCATCACTTACAGTTGTGAAAACAAGCATGTTGTCTTGTTTTCTGAACCTGTCTTCACTACTCACACATCTGTTCTACTGCCTGACTTCTTCATATTAGTCCTGATCTAAGTGAGCTCAAATCTCCACTTGAGATATCTCCATCTATCCAAAGTGTCTTTGGGACAGTCTCTGTTTTTGTTTGCCAAAGCATGTAAACATGTCTCTGTCCAACCTATACTACAATGTATTGAGTAAGATTTAAGATTTTTTAAGAGTTTTTAAATTCTTAAAAAGGTCTGAGATAAAAAATAAATCACTCTTATCTAAATATCTCTTCTGTCTCTTTGCTTTCACTGCCTTTTGACTGAAAGGTCAAGAAGAGATGGAGGAATTCACATATGAGTATAACAAAGTCAGTCTGAGAAAAGCCATTGCTAACTATGTATGTGGGTCTGAGATTCATCAGGAATTAAGAGTTTTTCTAGGATTCTGGAAGCTGCTATTATGGGTATTAATCACAAGCAGACTTTAGTGTCTAATTTGGTCAGTGATAGGAGGGTTCTTCAGATGCAGAAAATACACAGTTTTAAAACCCATGGATTTTCACGTTATATGCAGATGAAGAGCAGATGCTTGTGTTGACTGAAGGATGAGGATAGGCAGGATAAAGCATGGATTGATAGTTAATCATTTAAAACATCCAGATGGCTAATTTATTGTAGATGAATTCAGGCTTTAGAAGATAATCACGTCACCTCATTTTAGGTATGTATAATTAGATACCAAAATTAGAAAGCTGGTCTTTCTATGTTCCTTCTGCAGCCAAGGGGAAGACAGTGGTCTTCTAGAAGATGAATCAAATTATATTTGTATTCTGAATTCTAGGGAAGTCTGCTATTTTCTGCTGACTTTAGAGGATATGTAGATGATTATTCCCATATCTGAGGTGATTAGACTATATGAAATCACTGTTCTTCCAGGTTAGAAAGACTTGCACATATCTGAGGACAGCCTCAGGATTGAGATCCAGAAGAATATAAATGGATCAGCTTCTTTAGAGTTTGGTCTGAACATGCATGACTACCATATGCAATCCAGCAGAAAGCAGTATTTGTTAATCTGAGATGCTTCAGACTTTCAAATTTTTCCTTGGTAAGTTCTGCAGAGATTCCTAGAAGATGAAGTAGTTAACAAATATATAATGCAAAATAAATAAATAAATATAAATAAAAATCAATTAATGGGTACAACACAAATAATTTTGCTTTTCTGTCAGGTGCAAAGGCTAAATCTGCCTACAGGCAGTTTTAATTGGCATGCATAGAAATCATGAAATAGATAAACCACACAGATGACCTTGACAGCATGAAACAGGGCTAGATTAACATAAAGATGCCCTTTGTTTTCTACTCAAGGAAATACTGATGAAAGAAATATTATGTGCACATATACCTATTCAACATCCTTCACAGATTATACTGGGGAAAAATTATGGTTGTTACAGCCCATGGAAAAAAAAAATAAAAATCTTTACATTTACCATGTCAGAGTAACAAAAGAGTACAGGACTGTGCTAGCAAAAAAACAACAAATCTTTCAGAAGAATTTTCATTACATTGCCAAAAATCAAAGCGGTAATAATGTTTGATTTATACCTTTGGTTTTAGATTTTGGGAGTTGAAACTCATTTCTTTCATCCTGTTCTGAGTAAGTCTGGTGTGTGTGATCCTTTTCCATTGTCTCCAAAAGTATAAAGACCTGAAGTAGCTGCCAAAGTAATATGTTGATTCTGTCTGAAATCAGCCTCATGTTAGACCACTACCTACTGCTGTCAGAGACTGAACTGGGTGTAATGCACTGCCAGTGATAAACACTGCCACTTGATAAGTCTTATGTGCAACCTTTAGAGACATTAAAAGAAGGAGCAGGACCTTTGAGCGGTCATTAAACTGATGTGGGGCTTTGGTGTGGGGTTCATTTGTTTATTTGTTTAATCTGACTTTGGTCATGCCAAATTCAAAACATGGCAAAAATTCAGTTTTTGGAGGGGTTAATGAGGTTGAAATACTTTCTTGACAAACTGAATGTATGAAGACATATGAAAGATACACGTGACCGTAGTTTCAAATTTCAACTTCACATTATGACTGTACACTTAAAGTGATGATACAGCTTTTGTGAAGTTGATCTGAAGACTTCACACAGTAAATATATTAATGTTTTGAAGACAGATATTTTTTTCTGATTGTCCTAGTGATTTTTCTTGAATAACTGTGATCATTCTGCATAGTTTATAATAACATGAAGAACATCAACAACAGCCCTGATATCTAACACAACTAATGGCTTATCTTTCCAGGTTCGACCTTACCTACAGCAACCTGATCAGTTATATTACCAAGATACCTCATCTGGTCATTCAGCTGACTTACACTCCAAAGCAAAGGCACACATCTTCAAAACTCAAGTTTATGGGCAGGCTATACTGGAAGAGTATTGGTCCAGCACTGAATAATCCTTATTGCTTTATAGTGGTGAATAATGGGGGAACATATAATAATAAAATTAAAAATAAAAGGAACATATATACATTTTAAGGATAGGAACAGAAAATTCAAAATATATATCTTGAAATTAATGTAATTTAGTATGTAGAAGAGAGCACACCAATATAATTTCTCACAGAAAAAAAAAAAATCTATAAGAGAACAATTAATTTGTGAAGCATGGCTACAACTTAGCCACCGATACTCAAACTTTTACCTTCAAGCTACCATAACTCCACATGACTGAAGTCACAGTTCACCTTTTCAGCCTTCTAAGGTGCAGTCATCAGCATTCTCACAGTAAGTATAATTGTCTTTTTATAGTTATACATCTATAGCAATGTAAGACGACAGCTTGTGCTGGTTAAATGGAACCCTGCAGTGCTGTTTCCTGATAACACAGAAGATTACGAATGGCACCTGCACAACCCTGGGATTATAAAGGCGAGGATAAAAAAAAAAAAAAAAGAAAAAGAATGCCTTGGGGAAAAGAGGATAATCTATATTTAGTCAGTTTGTGACAAGAATAACAGAACGTCTGCTGGGAAAGAGCAGAATAGGACCTCAGGCAAACTTACTTTCTCCAGCTAGATTTAAGTGGCGCACCACAGTGTGATGACCTTGGCATCAGAACAAGCCCAGAGGTGAAGTTTCTCCTTCAGGTGCTAATTAAGCTGTATGTAAACAGCTCCACTGTGTGATAGTCCAGGTTTGCTTCCTTCCTGTTGTGTCTTCCTCAGACATCCAACATCACTGACAATCCCTATATTCTAACTGCTCTATGTCTTTCATATAGTTTCAGACCTAGTTTTCTCTGCTCTCATAAGATTTCATCATATCTTTTTCTTATGACGTCACTCACTCCATCTTAAAAACTCTACATGAGTCATAAGTATACGTATCTTCTTTCCGAGACACTTGACTAGATCATTTCCTAACATCATCTTCTAAGTTTCCAGTTTCAACAGCTTCTAAAATTTCTTAGTCTTGCTTTTAACCCTCTGCTGCATCAAATGTACATTCTTCATATTCTCCTTTGGGACAGATATAATCTGTTTCTGCATACACTTTTTCATTTCTTCTTCAGTAGTCTTTTTTACAAACAAAGGGCTTCACAATTTTCTTGGCCTTTGATTTGAAAGGAGCTCTCACAGAGCAGTATTTAAGTATTTATGTCTATATATGAGCTTAGTCATCTTCATCCTTAAGAAAATTCCAACTACAACTTAAATTTGAATGTTTAAATAAGAAAACTTCTTAAGTTGTAATGAAAAAGACCCAGCAACTTAGTGTATGCATGATTTCCGTGGAACTGTAATGTTAATGTTATGCTCTCTCATCTCGTCCGACAAAATACAAAAAGTTTTCTGCCTCTTGCTTACTTTCTAAGCCCCTCATTGTCAAAACACTCTCATGTTGAGCAACATCTTAACAAATAAAAGCACTCAGTACACTTGATTTCTTGTTCCGAGTCCAGAGGTGAGTGAATCCTACTCAACACTTAAGAGGCATTCCTCAGCCATGATTTGTAAATGACGGATCTTAAAATACCTCCATTTTCTAGTGCTTCCCGTTAAGCACGTACCTTCTTTTTAGATCTGCCTTGTGAAACATCAAGTCCTGGACCTTTCACATTTCATTACAGGGCTAATAGAGATGATGACAACTACCTTGTGTTCGCTGTATGGTCAATTGAGTGAGATGTGTATACTCAGATAATGACTCAGATCTTACTAGGAATGACACTTTCTCTGAAGATACCACACTCTTGCATTTTCTACAGCAAAATATTATGGCTTTCTTAGGTACTTAAAATTTTTGTGACTTACCTAGGTCTTGTCTGTTTCTAAAGTCATGTAAATGTAAGTACAGACTGTCTGATTTTTTATTTCTACATTTTTTACTAGGTCTGTTTCATTGCTAATTATTGAAATCACGATCTCCTGAAAAATCTCATTCAGGACAGTTTTCATACTTTCCTATTACAGAGAGAGAGTTTGTGAGATAACAGCAGAGCAGAAATGAATGCAAGTGACAGCATGACAGCAAAGAGCAAACTGTCCTTTTCTAAATATCTGGGAAGGAATTCTGTTATAAGACAGAGAGAAGCCTATCAAAATATGTGTTGGGTTTTTTTGTTTGTTTTGTGTTTTTGTTGTTGTTGTTGTTGTTGTTTGTTTTGTTTTGTTTTCTAATGAGCATGTACTACAATTTCATATCATAGTTTACGTTCAATATTTATTTATTTGAAAATTGGTAAAAAAATTGGTAGTTTATGTGCAGAATCAAATTATTCCTCTCATGTCAAGTAGGGTAATTTTGTCAGACTCACTTTGCTGCTAACATGCATGTCATGCTGTTATATATAAGCTGATGGAATGCATGACATAACTAGACTTGCTCTTATTCATAGGGATCATTTTTTCCCTTTGAGGAAAAAAGGAAGAAAGTTAGTTCTGTCTTTGGAGTGGTTTTGAATTGTTAAGGAAAAATGATACCTTGGCAGTAAGGTAACCCCTAAGGAAATCTGGGAGTTCTCAAGGAGGTCGACAATGATATAACTGCTTATGTTACAGTAGAGACCTAATTCTTCCCATCAGATCTGGAATATGGCCATCTATGTGCCACCGAAGTGTACTGAAATGAAATAGAATGAAAGTCTGATTTGCTGTCCATATACAACATTTCTCATTCCCAAAGTCCTGTTTTCTGAATTATTTCCTTGTTAATGTGTCATTAACCCAGCTATAGAACAAAGGGTGAAAAGGCTGTTTTTGTCCCACTCGCTGCACTCACTCGGTCAGCTGCTCATAGACACATACACACATGCACACATGGATGTACTGTTGCACAGTGATGGCTGTAAACACCAGCAAATGAAAGCAATTGGAAGCACTTTTGAATCATAAAGGTAGCACTTTCCTTGTGCACAGGTTAGAATGTTACAGAACAATAGTCACTCCAAGTGGCACAATTAAGTAGCATGGAGACAAGGAGGTCAAAACCAAATGAGTTCAGTTCACAGCCAACGAAAATTGCTGTAATTCTTCAGCAAAGCATGTAATTGGAATCACACACGTTGACAGTTTTAACATTTTTACCTCACTCCCTACACCAAGATAAAAGCCTCCACAATGCCTTATTTATCTCAAGTGCCTGCAGTAATAACTCCTAATTCCAGAGATGGCCACTGATGCACAAACCACTAGAACAGGCAGCGCCACCACCTTGTTCAGTGTGAGCTATAATGAGGGGTGTTGCCAAGGAAGTCTGATTCCAGACATGAATTTACTCTGAGTATTGCCTGTTACAACTCATGTAAGACTCCATATCTGATGTGGGAACAACTGTGCACTCCTCAGTCTTATCTTGTTTTAGGTAGTCTACCCTTGCAACTGTAAGTACAGGACATGAGCACCCTACAGAAGGAATTCATTCAGTATTGGAACAGGATCTCAAGGGAATTCAAAGAGAACAGCTTGGATTTCGGCTGACAAGAGCTTCTGTAAACTCTATCAGAATGTAAAAATGATCTCCACATGAGTTGACGCATGAGGCACCACTAATACATTGATGCCAGTTGATTGTCTCACTAGGGATGAGTCTGAGGATAAGAGATGAGTGGTAGACTGGTAGGATGAATGTTTGCTCAGAAAAAGAAATACAAAACAAAAAGCAAACACATGCACATGCACTTAAATAAAATAATATAAAATAAAATCAGCAAAAGAGATGTGTTTGACCCAAGAAGGCAATACTGAGGATCAGAGAAGACCTCAAAAGTGTATTTCCATACCAGCCAGATTAGGACTCTTACCTGAAACTCTCTAATACAAAGATATTTTAAGAAACATTGCATGGGGGGACAACAGATTCAAGTAGCTGTTGGTAGAGGCTAAATATTTAAGAATAAGACAGCTAAAGAAAGCTGTTTTAAGTTTTGTTAAGTGCTCAGTTCTGATGCAATAACCTAGATCTCAGGATAATTCCTTTGTATTTTTACACATACAGAAATTGAGGAAATGGATAAAAGATTTAAACTGATAACAGACTAAGAAGATCATGTGATGATTCTTGTAATTACTCTAGTGGTTGAGCAAAAAACATTGAAGCAGATTTGTTCCTACCACTTTCCTTCTCATTCTGACAAGGAATATCTTCTGGTTTGAGAGCTATTGTGGATGGAGCACAAAACCAGTGTGTGCATGAAGGCATGAAGTATTGTACACCCTTTGTTGAGAACCTGCAATGTAAAACTGCTCTGAGATGATGATGAAACTCTTCCAGAGTGCTTACATTTATATGGCTATGAGGCCTTCAAGTTCCACTTACAAGAAAATGTAGTCACTGGATCTTACTAAGAAAAAAAATTACAGCATATATCCCATATATCAAAGAGTACAACCAAGTCCAGATACTAAGAGCCTATAAATCAGGCACAAGTCTATACAGGGGAGGAACTTGTACTCCTGGGCTTTGTAAGTCTCAGTAGGCTGGAAATAAATATATAAACACCTGTTCTAAACACTGATTAAGGAGATACTTGTTTAAAAATGCTAAATCAATTCTATATGAAGATCAACCTTATGTAGATTCTTTTTCAGAGAGATTAAAATAAGCAGGTCTCATCTTCCAGCAGAAATGCATGACTGAACTGTCAAATATTATTTAATAAGAGGATTATATTGGATTTTATTTTACTTAAGACTGCTTTATAGAGAGCAATTTATCTCAGTTTTTTGCAGACTCCTTGCTTTTGGGATATTGGTTTGGATTTGGCATTAGTCTTAATTGGTGCAGGTTTAATTATTTCACTTGAGTCTTTTATTGTTAAGTCCTCCATATATCATATAATTTTGTATAAGTAACAGGCTCCATGCATGCTATAATCCATCTACTGAGATGGCAGGCAGGGAAATAAAGGCCTGTTTTCTGGCCTCAGACACTTGAGGTGTGTAAGTTGAACATATAGATTTGGTAGCAGCAGACTTACAGGACCAAAGTGCCTGGTTTATTTTCTGTTTAATTGTCTTTCTATTGATTTTCAGAATATATCAATATGCTATCCCCACAAGAGACAGCTGGAAAATCAATCAGTCGCAAGAAGTTGGCTATGTTTAATAAAATAAAATAATAAATTTTTTTTAAAAAAGAAATAAAAAATTAAAAAAAAAAAGAAAAGAAAAACACCCATCAAAATAATTAACCATAATAATACAAAAGGAAAATGGGACAAAAGAAGCTTCAGTTATGTAATTCATCTCAGGAGATGTATGCAGTGGACATTAGCAGATATTTTCAGTTTAGATCAAGTTCTGTGACAGGCAGTTACAGAACTGGATCTTGGAAAGACTGTGTAAGGTGAAGTTTTGGGGGGGCATTTTAGGACAGCACAAAACTGTGTTACAATACAGTAATTTGCTTCTGCAGTTGGGATCGATTAAGTTTACAGCTAGTTGGTGAATAAGAGGTAGACACAAGAGAAGTAGTTAGAGAGTGGAATGCAGTAAATAGTGAGGATGACTGGGGCTGAGGTGAAAATTAATTTGCCCCTGGGAAAATGCTTCTGGACTCCTGTGAAAAAGCATCCAAAAGAAGGTAAAATTGGTCATTGCCTTCTGTGTCAGTAAAAGTGCCTGAGATAACACTTGAAGAGCTAGAAGGAGGAGCTAAACTCAGCGCTTAAGAACTCCTGTTTTCAAAGAATAGATGAAAACCATCTGCTTGTGAAATCTGTTTGCTCTCCCTAATAAGGCTGAACTACCTGCTCAGCTAATTGTGGAAGTAGCTCGTGCATATTCCCTAACGGCAGCTTAATAAAGCCAAGGACACAACTAAGTTAAACATATTTTAACTTAGAGGAAACAAATTCAGATTAATTTTGATTAATTCTATGGCATTATGCTTTGCCTGTCTGAATTTTGGTTACCAGAACTTCAAAGAATTTCAGGTAGCATTAGAACAAATTCATCACTGCTACTCAGAGATTTGACCTTTCATATATATATTTAAAAATCTGTATCCTTGGCCTAAGAAATAAATGTTATACAAATTAAGGTAGTTCATTTCCTCTGCGGTTGCCAGATTTTGAGACACTGAGCTGCATAGAAACCGAATGGACAAAACTCTGAGCCCTCAGATCTCAGGAGCATTACTCCCCTGTACATGAGCTGATAAAAGATGTGTGTGCTGAATAGCAGCCCAATGTCTCTGTCTACCAGGCTCTCCCAATTATAGATCAGGGGCTGTGAAAGTTGCAGTGCCTTGAAATGAGCTATTCAGATAGACATAGCAATGGAGGCCATTTGGAGTGAAAAACAATGCAAAGGTTAGGCAAGACAAGAGGATCTGCCTCTTGCCACTCTTGCCTTCTGCGTCATTCAAAGTAGAATTCAAAGTAGAGGAGTTATAAAGATTGCCTTTTTGTTGTTGTTTACTTTTGGTTTTTAGTTCTTCCTGTCCTCCTTTTTGTCAATTGGCAATAACTGAAACTACTGTCCAAGCTGAAACTATTTTGCCTCTGACAGTAATTAGTGAGTAATCTCCCTGTCCTTATCTGAATCCTTAGCTTTTTAACAATATTTTCTTACTTGACATGCTTTGGAGAGTGAGTGAGAAAACAGCTTGGTGAACACCTGATAGCCAGCCACTTGTAACCCATCACAGCATGATAGGTGATTGGGAAATTAACCACAAAGAATGAGATCCAAATGAGCTGACACAACATGAAAAAAAAAATAATATTACAGCTTTCAAAGAAATAACCACATTTTTATGCAGACAGACTCTGGGTAACTCTCACGAAAACGAGGTCAATCTTTTTCTCAGTTACATGATTGATTTTGATAATGCATGACTTCAGTTGTGAGACTTATACCCTGGTGAACAGTTACTGTTACATAATGATATGATGTCTGAGAGCAACGTGCACCTTGCTGTCACGCTGAATGCTGAAGAAATACTGATTTAGCCCTTGTCTGTTTCTGTGGCAGTTACTCGTTCTTTGGTTGTAAGAAAACTGATCTACAGTGTATGAATTCCTCTGTGCATGGAAGTTGGCCCTTCCCAACTAGATGATAGGATGGGAGATGTGATGTAAAATAAGACAACAAAGGCACTGAGAGACCAGTGACATTTCTGGTGATAATGCCCTGGTTATGCTGAAACACAAAAGGAAATATATTGTAAAATAGCAATAAACCAAGAATTTATTGCTAGAATAACTGAAATCTTAGTAGTCTAATCCAGGTGCTATTATTTGTTCAAATCTAATTATGACAGAAAGAATATGCTGTACAAAAAATATTTCATTAATTAATAATAATAATAAACTTTGAACTGCTACACAAAACATTTTCTGAATTTTCCCATTTTCCCTCTTGTTATGGCCCTCCTACTTTCCAGGAGTCAGTAGTTTCATTTTAGGGGTGAAGCAAAGATCTTATGGTTAGTTACTGGCACCTGGACTCCTTCACCAGAAGGAATAGGGTGTTCATGTTTCTTGTCTATGTTTCCTCTTGTTGACACTTTTGTTAGCATACTGTTACACTTTGTTCTTTTTACATTTGTCTGCAGTTTCACATAACATCTGAATTTACTATTTGATGCATTTTAGATGCATGAGATAGTATTTTCTCTTATCTCTGACACTTTTTTTTGTTTTGGTTTGGTTTGGTTTTTTTGCCCAGCTCCATGACTGCATTTCTTTAGTGACCATCTGTGCATTTACAGCTGTGGTGTCCACATGAACAGCTTGCGCCCCATCATCTACTTTTATCCAACACCCGCACTCATCTGCACAGCAGCCTGTTTCCATTTTTCAAGATCTGTATTTCTCTGTGGAACACCTTTGTGTAATAGTCAGAAATACCATATTTTACAAAGAATTATTATTTGCCTGAGGGAACAGCATGGAGCTGTCAAGGGAGGGGCAGCTGTGGGTGAAGAAAAGGCTCTGCACCAGAGGGTGGTGGGCATGGAACAGCTTGCACAGGGCAGTGGGCATGACCCTGAGCTACCTGGAGCTCAGTGAGCTTTTGATCTGATTTTTGAGTTGTCCTGTGCAGAACCATGAGTTGGACTCAATGATCCTTGCAGGTACCTTTCAAAATGGGATATATTTTATGATTCTAAGATTCTAATTCTAGCAGGTTCCAAAATTTTCTTTGCAAAAAAGTCTCTAATCCCAGATGTTCCCAGCTCATATGAAGGCTTGGCTTTCTGTAAGGAAATATGTTGATAAACTCCATTCAGGAAAACCAGACCAGCTTCTTTAACACATGCCAAGTACCAGTGTTAGAAACCAAGCTGAATCTTTTGCAGAGATTACCAATCATAGCTTTCCATAACTAAAATAATAGGACAGCAATATATTAGGTCATATCTGTTCAAGAGGATATGACACACACAATGCTAGCATATGTGCTTTCAGCTAATGATAGCAGTTGACATGCATTATAGTGACTTTATGGTATATTTATCACAAGAAGCATTGTCTAATGAACGAGTGGTAAATGAGACTCCATTAAGCATAAAAAATGCCATTTAAAACAATTAGATCATTATTTTAACAAGGTATTATCTACTGCAAAGGAATTAAGGCAAATAAAGAGGTTCTTTAAAACCAGATAACTGCTTCTGCATAAGGCTTTAAATAAATACATAAATAGATAAATAAATACATAAACAAAAAAACAGACATAGAAAAAAATATATATATATATTGTCCTATTAGTGTTGTTTGCTGGTTTGGAAAGAAGCAATTTGTATTGGCAAGCTGAATGCTTTGACTTCTAATGCTGGTGGTGAAGTAGACTGCCAGTCATTAATGAACTGTTTGGTTACTCGTTTTGCTCTAGCACTGTGGCTAAATTAGCACTGGGCTAAAAATCATTGTATCACATAGTTTCAATGATGAATATCCATTCAGTTGCCTTACATTCTGAGTCCTTTATTACATGACTGTTGGTGCCTTAGTATGGGAGGAAAAGACAATCCAGTGCTGAAGATATTAGATGGAAGCCTGTGAAAGCTGACATTTCAGGTCCCATATAATGTAGCATGGGACAGAGAGGTGTCTTAAGGATTATGTAAGAGAGCTATTTAGATTCCTAAAGAGATTGATAATTGCCTGATAGAATCTTTAAAAGCAATTGAGTCATGAAAAGTTAAAAGTAAGATTGAACTTCCACAGCATATCTGCTTCCCTAGGTACTTATCTAATCAGAGCAATGAAAGATTTCCAATCAAAAGAATTAGAAAGAAAATTATGACCGTGAGTACTTATATTGAACTTCTTCTGATTTATCTACAGACTAATAATTATAGATCTAATCCAGAGTTCATAGAATTCAATGAAATACTTTTTACTGAGTTAATAGACTTTATATCAGGTTTTTGTAATTATAGTAAGTCATTCTGAAAGAATAATTCATCTCACTGAATTATAATGTATTTGTGGGTAATATACTAATAGAAATTGGGCACAATTTATAAAGCATTTTCTATAAATTATTCACCCAATTATATTGCATCTAGATAGGCAGATAGAGGAATTATGCATTAATAATTATGTATCCCATATAACCATTGGCAATATGATGAAAAAGATTTATCACGAAGGATCTGTCCATCAGTAGAAAGATTCACTGTGAAGTATTTCAAAGAGTCCTATTTGACTTCAAGTCACTGACTAATAAACAAAGAATGGCTGGAGGCTGGCACTTGTCGAAAATCAAGATCAGTGAGGGAAATACTGTGTGGCAGAAGTGGTGTTTTTAATACATTCCTCTGCTCTTAGCTCCTTTTGCAAGGGCTATGTCAGTGTGATTATGCTTTTAGGAGATGGAGAGTGGGAAGAGATCAATGGAGAATATTTAGGCATAGGACCCAGCCCTGAAGTAATCTATTCTCATGATTTCCCATAGGGAAATTGTAAACTAAATGATGCCATGGATTAAATTCTGCTTAAAAATAATGAGTGCAAAATTTCATCCTTTCATCAGTCTCTGTATCTTCCCTGTGAACTTAGGATACTTGTCATTTCCCTACATCCAGCTTGACCTCAATTAAGAAAAAGATTGCTTAGTATCAGTTATACCCAACACATAAAATGAATTTCTACCTGACTGAAGAGAGAGAGCAGTTCATTGTAAATCTAGGACTGAATCCTGCCTTCCTTTTATTTCATGCTTTGCTGTGCACACAGTTCAGTGTGTGTGCATGGCTGTGTGCAGTACTACATCCATCTTTATTGCTCAGCGCATATACATGGTTCTGTGCATATTCATGCACTGTGTAAATACTCAGCATCATGCATTCATGGCTTTGTCAGAGTTCCTGGCTCTGTACATGTGCCTCTATGTGTGTATGGCTCTGTGTGCTAAAGGATGAAGGACGAAGGGGGATGTCTTCATATTGTGGACATTTGTGCAAAATAAAAACTTTGTTTCTTTATTTCCAAGAAGAACGCAGTGTCATTTCAGCTTACCCAACTAAAGTGACCTAAAGAGTTATCTATAAATAGACACAAGATAGCTCTGTCTTCATGCTGCATTAAGTCTCAGCAGAAACACATTCTGTTATAGAATTTAATATTGTGGTAAGAAGGCTCTTAGAGTATGGTGTATGGACTGTTTTATTGTAGTTGCTTCACATAATACCATGAATATAACTCCCAATCATCACTCCCAGAATTGTGTAGCTACTCACTGCTGTTTTCCATCTTGGATAGTGCCATCTCTGAATGTGTGTGAACAGATGTCTGGAAAGTTAAAACAATTAAAATGGAAATTCAGAAGTTTCACTGTGGATATTTGAAATGAAAATAAATAAATAAACAAATGGCTTCTGTTGTAACACTTTTTGCTTCTATTTTCATACCTGTAGAATTGTGTGTATATTTGTGCATATAAGTTTGTACTCACAGCCATGTCAGTAACAAAGCTACTGAGCCAGACAGATGTAATTCTCATTGTAGACATTAAGAATGGAGGTAAAAAGGCACTGTCATCAGTGCTAGTGTGTCTGCCATTCACTCTGAATCCATATTTCATCTTGAACAAACAAACTTTGTGAACAAAGCATGGGTTCATGAAGGGCAGGTCATGCTTGACTAGCCTCATTTCCTTCTATGACTGGATGAGCAGACTGATAGACAAGGGAAAGGCAGTTGATGTAGTCTACCTAGACTTCAGCAAAGCCTTTGATACGGTCTCTCACAGTATTCTCCTGGGGAAACTGGCTGCCCGTGGCCTGGACAGGTATACCCTTCTTTGGGTAAGGAACTGGCTAGAGGGCCGTGCCCAGCAGGTAGTGGTTAATGGAGTTAAGTCTAGATGGTGACTCACTACAAGTGGTGTCCCCCAGGGTTCGGTACTGGGGCCCATCTTGTTTAACATCTTCAGTGATGACCTAGATAAAAAGGATTGAGTGTACCTTCAGTAAGTTTGCAGATGACACCAAGTTGGGATGCAGAGTCAATCTACCTGAGGGTAGAGAGACCCTTCAGAGGGATCTGGATAGACTGGATTGCTGAGCTGAGGTGAATGGGGTGAAGTTCAACAAGGCCAATTGCTGGGTCCTGCACTTTGGCCACAATAACCCCATGCATCTCTGTAGGCTTGGAGTTGAGCATCTGGATGACTGTGAAGAGGAAAAGGACCTGGGGGTGTTGGTCAATGCTGTCTAAACATGAGCCAGCAGTGTGCCTAGATGGCCAAGAGGGCCAATGGCATCCTGGCCTACATAAGAAATAGTGTGGCCAGCAGGAGCAGAGAGGTAGTCATCCCCCTGTACTCAGCTCTGGTGAGGCCACATCTCAAGCACTGTATTCAGTTTTGGGCTCCTCACTACAAGAAAGACATTAAAGCCCTGGAATGTGTCCAGAGAAGGGCAACAAAACTGATGAGGAGTCTGGAGCACAAGTGTTATGAAGAGCGGCTGAAGGAGCTGGGATTTTTTAGCATGAAGAGGAGGTTCATAGGAGATCTCATTGCACTCTATAACTTCCTGAAGGGAGGAAGTGATGAGGAGGGGCTTGACCTCTTCTCCCAGGCAACAAACAGTACCTGAGGAAATGGTCGCAAGTTGTACCAGAGGAGGTTTAGATTGGACATAAGGAAAAGCTTTTTCTCTCAGAGAGTGGACAGGCACTGGAATGGCTGCTCAGTGAGGTGGTGGAGTCGCCATCCCTGGAAGTGTTCAAGAGGTGTCTGGATGAGAAGCTACAAGATCTGGTTTAGTGGCTTGTGGTAGCAATGTTAATAGAAGGATGGTTGGACTAGATGATCTTGTAGGTTCTTTCCAACCTTGTGATTCTATGATTCTTGCAGAGAAATGTGAACCAAACTTGTCTGCTGATGCAGACAGTACAATAGATTCACTCCCAACAGATTCACCATGCGCTGATTGATAGCAACACAATGTCTAAACCATTGCAGGATCAGTGTTAAAAGCAAGGAGCAGCAATTTACCATACCTTCATACAACACCGAGGATAACAGCTTCAGTTCTGAAAGGGGCTTTCAGATGCTGCTCTGAGTACTGAGGGAAATAGAAAGGGAATGATACAGACCTAGTGACCTTAAGTAGCCATCAAACTAATGCATTTTACTGCCTCCCTGTGTGCTTGGGTCTGACAAAGTCTGTTCTGTGAAGAGCTGGAGTCAGTTCTCCCCTTTCCTCCACACTCAGTCACCCTGTCATTGCTCACCTGTGTGGAAAGAAGAGATGCATTTAGATAACAGTTGCTCTCTTCCCTCTGAGGGATCTGGCATTACAAGCAGCCCATGCAGGAGACTAATGACACTTCTCATGGACCATTACTCCCAGAGTGGAATTGCAGAAGGACTTGCAGTTGAGTAATTAATAAAGTAGAAGACTAAGGATGACCAGTGTGATATCAAGGAATCATTCCAGGATTGGGAGCAGAAGGCATGCAGTGGGATCCACCACAGTGATGGAGTTATGTCACTATTACTCGCAAATGGCTAATGACTGCAGCTGGAATAAATGTTGGGCACAGCCCTACCCAGCTGCTGCCTCACATCTGCTCAGCTGGGTGGCCTCAAGCCTTTTCTTCAAGGCTCCTGCAGCTGCCAGGCAGAATCTAAGTTCTGCCTCCAAAGAGCAGTGAGGTGAGACATACATGCACTTGTTTTTCTTGCTACAGTTACCAAGGATATTGGAGAAGAGAGCAAGATCTGACAGTTGTGATTAACAAAAATAAAGACCTGGAAAGGAACAAAGAAAAAGGTAAATGATAGCCACAGGTAATCAATACTCACACTGACTCTGTGCTGTTGGTGAAAAGAGGGTCACAGCTTGTTCCCTGCTCTGAACTTCTGTGCCACACAGTTTGCTTTCTTGCAACAGTATGACTTAAAACAAACAACATAACAAATATGACCTGTAAAATAACAACCTTTGAAATCACCTGGAAAGCTGAGCATACTCAGTGACTTGACACAGACTTCAGCTTTACTTTTTCTGTTTCTTCTTTGATACAAATGGAAACTGTCTGGAAAGAAGGACATGGCAATGATTCTCAGACTCAGCTTAAGAAGACAATTTTCTGAACTCAAATCTCATCAAGTTGAGAACAACCAAGAATCCACCTAAAGCAAGCAGCTGGATTGTCCCAGCAAGCTCAAGGTACCACAATGTTGTCTATCTCTCATGGAAGATATACCTCGAAGTTTTCTTGGCATTGAGATTTTCTATTCTAAGATGGCCAGATATGGGAAACCATCTGCAGGGCTAAGGACGGATTTCTTCAGGGTCACTCAAACAGCATCAGGCTGACTAATGTCATTGTAATAATACCATACAGTACTCCTATGATATGAATGATTTTGCAGGAAACTCAAACCCTGAAGATTTGTGTGACACAATGCAATACTATGGTTTAATTCTTCTACATAGTGGTGAAGATCATATTATCTTCGTCTTTGTAAAGGCATACCCATGTCTCTTGGGATAAGTATTGGGAGAGCGGCTGAGCTTAATTTCATTAGCAATTATTTCAGTGACAGAACCGCTGAAAAAGATGCAAGACTGTACCCATCACAGAGCTTTCTTTACTCTTCTGATTGAATCTCCACCATCTACAGTAAACCTAAAAATGAAATAAAATAAAAAATCAGACACTGAAAATCAAACTCCAGTTCTCTTAGTCCCTATTAGTTTTCCCTAAGAATATAGTTGTCTGAGAATAAAGATTTTATATTTAGGTTGTTTAGGTGCATGACCAGGATCATGCATTCTCACCTGTATTTGTACATTGCCTCCAAGACAAGGGTAGAAGGATATTAATAGTTAAGTCATTTGGCAAAGAATTAAGCTCTCTTTACATTTTCTTTGAGGATAATTTCAATTCAAATTAAAAAAAAGTCTCCCCTCATCTCTTCATGTAGCTATTTTATGGAAATAATTATGTCTGCACTACAGGTCAGGGATAAAAAGGAAACACCAACATTGTAATTAACCACCATAATCATTATATATTCAAAATATATTCTGCTTGTCAGTTCCTTCCACCAGTGACTTTTGGTTTAAGCAGTATACATACAACTACAGAAATCATCTCTGGAAGTTCTTTGTGTATTTGTATGAAATCTCAAATATATCACAAAGGACTGAACATGCTGAAATATTCAGTGTTTCTTCTGTCATCTCCTAGAGGCTTATTTTTTTTACTAAAAATCATTATATTGTCTAAATGAATTCAGCTCTACACAAAAAACTATTATGAATTAAATGACTTTTAAGTGGACTAGAGTTCTCTTCTTGAGAATTTGATGCCTCAAGATCCCTTCCAACCGCTATGATTCAGTGTGTGATAATGTGAAAGAACCTCTGTAGGGCAGGGAAAGTGATCGGTGGCTTTTAGGACTGCCTGGATGAATCAGTGTTGCTAGGCAGAATTGGATCCAAGCAGGAAACCAACTGCTGTTCTCATGAAGGCACTCAGCTGGAAAAAAATAATAATAATAATAAAGAAAAAAAAACAAAAACAAAACAAAAAAAAACACCTAATAAAAGGTCAACACAGAATCTCCTGGTAAAGTTTTATTGATTTGCAGATCAAACATAGTAGCTACTGTGCATTCATCTCCTAATTATCAGTTGATTATGGTTTGTAGTCACCAAGTACAGCTCAGCTATATAAAGCATGGCTCCTCGCACAACTGCTGCTGATTTTTCATTTCCTCTCAACACAACAGCTTTGAGTTACTTGGTATTACAGAGTAGTTTCCACCCCGCCACACTCATGAAAAATATTTTATTAGATTGTAAACTAAGTTATCTTATTCTCTGAGGTTATTTTCTACAGCGGTTTCATTTCTCCCTTCTTCTGTCTTTTTCTTTTTTATTTTGTTTTTATTGGATCCTAAAGGGTGAAATGTAAAACAGCATCAGCAAAAGAAACACAAACAAATGTACCTTTAATGTACTGGGAGAGAGGAATTAAACTGTACTTCCACCTCCTCAGTCTAATAGCTTATGCAATGCAAAATAGAACAAGGCAAGTTGTTTTACTTTTTCAGCTCCTAGCAGTGTAGTTACAATTAAAGATGTTTCACATTTCCCATTACAAATACTCATTTCCACGGCTTTATAAGATGTCATAAAAATTCACTCCTGATTGAAACTTACTCAATAAGGTCATGACCTAAGAACAATTTCAGAGAAACATGGGGTGAAACTGAGTTGATGGAGAGTGAGGCAGCCTGTTTAAGCAAGCCAAGTTAATGGATTGAATCTGCATCAGGGGAGGGTCAGGTTGGGTGTTAGGAAAAGATTCCTCAGCAGATGTGACTGAGCAGACTCCCCAAGGAAGTGGGCACAGCCCCACGTTGTCAGAATTCAAGAAGCATTTGAGCAAATCTCCCAGACATAGGGTTTGACTTTGGGTGTCTTGTGTTGAGGTAGGAGTTGGACTCAGTGATCCTTGTAGGTTTCTTCCAACTCAGGATATTCTATGGTTCTTCGATTCAGTGAATTATCTAGGGAGTTGGCACCTAAAATTGGATCAGTGTTAAAAATACTGTGTTGTAAAAATATGACCTGCAACAGGTGATGGAATCAGCACCTTCACAAGAGATCATCTGTTTTTATTAATGGAGATCAGTGATGCTTTGTCAGAAGGACACACTGAATACGTCAATCATATTCAGGATGTTAAGATTTACCTGAGTCATGTGTAGGGGAAAGGAGAGAAGATGGAGAGCTGAAACTGAGCAACCATGTGAGTGTGACTGCTATTCTTAAGTAGCTTCTCTCCTCAGGGTCTCATTGTCCCTCAGGTTTCAAATTATCTAAACTTTATTTCCTGAAATCACTATATATTGTTTTTAGAATATTCCTTTTTTTTTTTTTCTTTTTTTTTTTTTTTTCTTTTTACTGAACAAGATTAACATTGTGGGTAGAAAAGATATGAGAATGTTCACCTGCTTCCACTTCAGTCAAATAGTGCTACATAACAGAATTACAGCTCATGTAAACATACATATGTATATACACACACATAAGCAAATATGTGCACTTACCTACTTGGAACATTTCTGTTTCATTAAGATGGAGTTCCCACTCAAAATGAAAATACTGATGTCCTCCCTATCACACCTATCTCCATCCCCAGTCTTGTTTAAGTCCCTGCAATAGTGAAGTAAGATGTGGGTGACCCACAATGTATCCCTGCTTCACTAACTCACTGGAGGCACTAACTGGATGTATTTCAAAATCAAGTGTGTACCTGTCTATTCGGTTCTGACATTAGTTCTCTTTTCTCAGCAAATGCTTCTTTGATTATATGCTGTGGAAGAAGTAAAAAGAGACTGAGGATAAAGAACAACAATCTAGCTGAGGAACTTGGGGGCTTGGTAAAATTAGATTCAGTTACGATGAAGTAGAGAATCTTATGGAACTATTGCAGCTTCTGTGCTTCCCTCCACTTGCACCCTACATTTCTGTATTTACGGACACAATAATTCTCTTCCCTGTGGTCTGATGGGTTTATAGGCTTATTGGTATGATTTGTAGAACTGAAACACCTTCTCTCTTTTAAACCATTTTTCTAGAGACACTACAATAGCACATAGAATGGCCAGTGATCATACCTGCCTGGTTCTATGATCAAAGCAGACCAGAGCTTTTCTTTCAAAAATATCTGCCTTTGGAATTTGCATTCTATTTTCAGAAAAGCCTTTGCGGTTACAGGTGGGAGAGATTTCCCAGGGCTTAATTCATGAGTACTTACATCCCATTGATTTTCTGTGTGCTTTTGATAACTGTATGTTTCATGTCTAAGTGAAACAGCTATCATTACCCAGAAGTAACCTTGTGTTCAAGGAATGTTTAGACATTGTGTTGAGGAACATGGTTTAGAAAGAACTATTGGCGATAGGTGGACAGTTGGACTGGGTGATCTTGTAGGTCTTTTCCAACCTTGGTGACTGTATGATTCTGTGATTCTAATGTTTTATTATGTGCTACATGAACCTTGCTACCTATTCATATACAGACACATGGTAGATGTGAGGTGAGATTAACTTCAGTTGGTTTCCACTCTTTGCAGATGTAGTGGGAGAAGACTGCATTCTGGGCTTACATCAGCCCAAGTGGTTATCTGAGGGCGGGGCCTTGAGAAGGAATTAAGTCTGGTTTGCTGGCCTTGTCTCCAGTGTCTTTGCCCATGTAAGTTTGTTTCATTGGATTCTGCTTGATCGGTATTTTTTCTAATCTTATCTTGGTTGATAAAATAGCAAGAGAAAATATCACCATGAGGTTTGTGGCAAAGGAGAATACTCAGTGATTATGTCTTATTAGGTTCAATGATTTCACTGAAGCCCCTCACAACAGTTATGTATTTTCCAGGCAAGGTCAATTTTTGTAAATTAAAGTCAGAAACTGCGACTTTAAAATCCTCCTTTCCAGTAGTACTCACTGACTTCTTACAAGAAAATGAAGTACACTGGCCTGTAAGAAGCACAGACTATAAAATAATTACATTCATTCTTATTAAAATGTTCAGTCATATGCTGCAAAAGTACAATTTGTGGTGGCAGAAGAAAGTAATTTGTTAAATAAGATATTCATCCAGCTATTAATAATGTGATTTAATCAGTAGATTGTATGCAGACTTTAAATATAAAATGTCCAAAATCATCATAGTGAATTATTAACAGTTGATATCTTGGGGAGGGGAGAAATACAACCAACATTTGCAATACAGCAAGAAAGGGAAAGAGGAAAAAAACAGATTAGATTGACTACTGTGCCACATTTTTCATTTTCTAAGAAGTTTTTTCTCATCTTCTTTCTGAGCTTGGAAGCCAGTGTCCTAACTAGCATAAGGTTTAATTCTCACATGCTTCTCAGTAAACTAGGACCTCAAAACTTATTAGCTTTTACTAAAGCGCCATATTTTTGTGCTTTTCAAGATGTCATTTGAACACGGTTATTAGTCTAATCTACAGCACACATGTTTTCCAGTAGCTCAGCCAGAGCCCACCAAATTTCATACATATTGTATCGAAACACATTTTCTGCCCTGAGGTTCCCTCATTTTTTCATGTAGCCCTTACTCTGCAAAAACCACATGCTTGCTTTCCCTTTCCCAGACAATATTTGCTAGAGGCTACTTGGGCAGTCCCACTGGCTTCTGAGATGAAAAATTCATGTACGATACATTTACCTTTTTTTTTTTTTTTTTTGTAAAATCTGGCACTTTTTATGTGTGTGCAGGAAAATTACCTGAAGCTTATTTGGCAGTTTTGCAGAGTTCTAATATGTGCTACCTGTATATGTAAGCAATTTTCTAACAACATATGGAAGGTGGAAGGAATCCTTTAGAAGTACTTTGTTTTTCACTCCATCCACTTTTAATAGCCTGTAGAAATCTACAGTACTATTTATTTATTTATTTATTTTTTAATCTGTAGCAGACAAAGCATAAATCTGTGGAACAAAAAGCAATGCCAAGCAGTCACAATATGCTGTTCTAACAGTTTTTTATGGTGTCTGGCATATGCCAGGCTGTAATGCAAAGGATTAAAGGCTTATAATACATCTTGCACACTGAGATTCTCAGTTTATTGGAAAAAATTACAAGTCTAATTCTGTGCTTGCTTAAAAATAGCACAAATAATAAGAACCTATTATAATATGTGACAGAAAAGAACATCAATTGAATTTACTAATCTGTTATGCCTCAGAACATGTCCCTTCCACAAAGAAAACCTTTCATTCCTGTGGATCTGATTCTCCAGTGCATGAAACCCATTTTATTCTAGGGTAATTTCATCTATTTTAATACCACTGTACTTTGATAGCACTGGTGAGATGGAGTAGAGAATTAGTCCTGTTTATATACGGTAGATAACAGCACCCTCCTGCGAAACAGGGAAAGAAGCTGGAATTTAATCTCATTCCTATTCCTCATATTCTTTGGTCACAGATGCAGGCATCCATACGTACCTGCTACACTCAGGCTCTGAGATAACAATCCTGGTCTCTCAGTAGGTCTTTTCATCCCTTCTGTGCACTGTGGTAGGACAGCCTCTCAGCTCTGGATGGGAAATGGTTGGTGCCCACCTGCCTGGAGCAAGGTCTGCATGCACCTGTCCTTCCTTTGCACTCTGCCTGCCCCTGGGAGGCACACTCTGGTGCCAAGGGACTTTGCCAGGTTGGCCTCCCTCAGGCTGTGCTAACCAATGATAATGGTAAGTTACACTGAAAACAATAACAGATACCAAAGTAAAGCACTGTTACTATACCTGCTTGCACCCCATAGCCACTGCAGTGAGTACAGAACAAAGAAATTTCATAGAATCACAGAATTTGTAGAATGGCTTGTGTTGGAAGGGACCTCAAAGAACACCTATTTCCGAACCCCTGCTTTGGGCTGGGTTGCCAACCACTAGATCAGTGACTACATCAGGCTGCCCAGGACCCCATCCAGCCTGGCCTTAAGCACCTTCAGGGATGAGGCACCACATGTTCTCTGGGCACCTCACCATTCTGTTGGTGAAAACTTCCTCCAATATCTGATCTAAAACCCCCTTTGTTAGTTTAAAACCATTTCATCTTGTCTTATCACTGCTTACCCTGTAAATAAATTGATTTCCCACCTGTTCATAATCTCCCCTTAAATACTGGAAGGCAATGCAGTTCTCTATGAGTTTTCTTTTGATCGTGTCACTCTTCAAAATCTCATTTACTGGCACCAGAGAAATATTCTGACTTATTAATAAGCATAGATGTTCTGCCATTATGCAGAAGCAGATTAATTGTGTCAAGAAATAAAATAGATTAATAATAAAGGAAAGGCAATGCACTGTGTTTCTGTGGCAGCCCATAGATGCTATATATTTCCTGAAAAAATGCATCACTGGAGGACAGCGGAAATATAGTGATACTACTGAATACTGTTATACCTTCTTCATATGGAAATGCTTTATTCTCCAGAATCAGTGTTACTGGTAACTCTTGTAAATCAGATATACAGGTAACACACTAGCCTCGTAAGTACAGATTATAATTGTTTCCACTGAGCTTTCATGAATTTATCATCACAAGAGAACAATAATTTATTTGGCATAGAAAATAAAATGACGAGACACCCAGAGAGGCGCCTAGACAATTGTTCAGTTTCTTCTGGGAACTTAGTACTTGATAAATGAATTAGTTAAATATTCAATATGGCTCTGTGTGTGATCACAGAGCAGAGCTGCCTGAAATGACTTATGCCAGCATGTCTGATAGCTCTTACAAGCTGTAAAAGTACAGCTCTGGTTTAGATTTACTAACATTTTCTAGCAGCCCAGCAGCTAAAAATAGCACTAATAACTTAAGTGCCGGTAATTACACTGGTACAAACTAACTGCACTACTTAAGAAGTTAAATCAATTTGGTAGTTTTTAAAAGCACTGGAAACATCCAACAATTGGGATAGAAGGTTGAGTTGTTTCTTTTTTTTATTTTTATTTTTAATTTTCTCTAAGACTTTCTGAGTGCTTTACTTCAAAATAATCCCTCAGGTGTGTTCAGGCAATTGCCTGTGTTTGTTGAAGGCACTTACCTTCACAAAGGAATAAAAAGATTACTGATGAGCTATTTAATTTCCAACTTGCATCCCGGATTTTGTTCTCATTTTTGTTAGAATATCTTTGATTATGGCATTCAAATTTATGTTTACTTAGCAGTGGAGATTACAGTTTGCATGCTCTTGGCTCTAGCAAATCCACTTTTAAAACAAACAATCTTTCTGCATTCAGAGGTATAATACAAGCCATTTGATACCATATAAGAAACCTTTGGGACAGGTGGTGATCTAAAAGCTTCACATTCTAAAAATTGACTCTGCTCCCCAAAACGGTTGCATAACTGACACAGTCTTGTAGCAATTAGGAAGGCAGGAGCAAAAATATTGTCTAGAGTCAGCAAGTCAGTCATGAATGCTTCTGTTGAGAATAACCACTTCCCAAAACCCAGCTAAAACAACCAGACTGCTGGATTCAAAATTCCTCCATGTATTTGTCTCCATTGCTACTACAATTGAAAAGCTTTTACAGAATATAAGCTGCTGTAATTACCTGCCTACATTTGCTTATATCCAAATTTTACTTACGTATTTGCACACCAGTTTGTTATGCAGACTGTGTGGCTTTTCCTCCACATACTGTTCATTATCCAGAAACTTTTTGAAGGAAAACTCCCTCTCTCTTGAAGTTTTGTCTCAATGACTTTGACCAAAATTCTTACCTTCCCCTTTCCTTACCTTCATCCCTTGAGCACTTGAGAGGGCCACCTCTAATTTTTTTTAAGTTTGAATTAATCTTCCCTGCACATGACAGAGTGAGACAGTACTGGAGTTTCTTGTAGACTTGTATGAATAGTCTCTTTTCTTTATATGAAAAACCTTGGCGATTCATTACCATCCTAAGATCAACAAACACGTCTTCATCCTCTTCCTCAGCTCTTTCTAACTGATAATCTCCTAGTTAATATCAACGTACATAAGCTTCATTTCTACACAACTGACTTTCCTTGATATGTGGATCTTTTTGATGTTCTGTGTATAATGTCTCAGAAATTCACTCTACCTCTGTGCTTTCTAGTATCCAGGAGATATCCTTCTGTATCCTTCTGTGTTTGTGACTCTTTTCTTTTTTTGCATTTTGTATTTGTGTCTTCCTTATTTTTTATCATCTTTCTGGATAAACTGACGAGCCATTTAGGAACTAACTCTCTCCCAACAAGATTTACTCCTCTTATTAGGGTCTGGTTTGACTATGAAACATGTCAGATGCCTTTAGCTTCTCAGAAGCTAACCTTCTTCCAGTTCACTGCTCAGTTAGTTTCAAAAGCAAACATCTTTATTCCTGTATGTCATAGTATCTGAATCACCTGAAAAGAAATCCAGAAACTAAACCTCTACTATAATACTCTCATTCCTTTTCAAAGTTATGCCTAAAGTAATAGTTTTTCTGAGCATTTCTCTTGTGATTTCCTGGGAAGCACATGGCTATCTCCAGGAATAATAAACAGCAGATGCAGTAATATCTGAAGTCTTTCTGGCAAAGAAAAAGAGAAGAAAATATAAAAAACAATCATGATCCAAGTGACACTTTTCCAGTGTTCACTGTCATAAAATGAAGGAATTCTCTGCCCTCTTTAAAATCCAAATCTCCACTTGCGTTTGTTCCTTCATTTTGCTGCATGAGCTCTACACAACAGTGTACAAATCATCTCAAACCTCTGCAGAAACTTAGCATATTCCATATTCTAACTATTCCAGGAGCCTGACTGCGTTCTTAACGTATTAATTTGGGCTTCACTTCAGGTATGCCACTTACCATGATGCTCCACTATCTATCATGAGAGCTTCTTCACTTACCCAGTTTTACCAAGATCAAGAGTGGAAATTTCAAATCTCCCAAAATTCATTTCTTATTCTCAGTCTACAGTGATTTTAATGAGTTTCTATAGCTTTGTCCCAGACATTTGTCTTCTGAGGTATGAGACAGGAAAACTTGTTCTTTCCATGAGTATTTCTGTACAGTTGACTGTCCCTAAAGTGGCATAATTAATCAATTCACTGGCCACATCTTCATCTTTATTATCCTCTCAATTTCTTTCTCTACAGATCTTAAAACATATAATAATAATAACAATAATAAGATAAGATAATAATAAGATAATTCTTGGTGATTTAAATTTACGAGAAAACATAGAATAAAAAAAAATCTGGGTTGTGTATGGAGAATTTCATATTTAGACATTAAAATGGTTTCAGATCAGAACAATATAATTTGTAGAGTGAAATTTCAAGTTTACTAAAGATATGATACAGAGTTTGTTAGAAACTAATGCAGACAAGCAAAGCCTTCAATAGGAATGTTGTAGAAAACCTCTGAAATAGAAATTCTTATGGTGCTTTACTTTCCAGTAGGAATGAAAAGTCACTGCAGGTAATATTATGTAAGACAAGAAAGGCTTTGAAACCACTGTTACTTTTAGCAAATTCTCATGACTGTAAGACAATCACTGCATTTTACAGTTTAAAAATACAATCAGACTCACTTGTTTATCCCATGTTCAGCCACAGTTGTTTTTGTTTTTGTTTTTTTTTTTTCATTTTCAGTAATAGTCAAGAAAGTTTGGAAAGCAAAATATGTCTGTGTGCAGCAGTAAAAAATGTAATGTCATTTAGAGATAGTGAGAGTGCTCTTGTAAAAACTGAAAGGAAACAAGTTCTTACAATGTAATGATATTTTTCTGAGTACATTTGATAGTATTTAAAATATCACATCATGAAAAGATCATTTAAGGAATCGCTATTGTTTACTTTGTGCTGTAAACTGCAATCAGCAGCTGTTAAGACTGATTAACAACCAAAATGAAAATGAAACACTGACTAAGTCTCAAAATCCTTTTCTTATGTAGCAACAGAGAACAGTCCTACCATACGCTACCAAGAAATTGAAAGTGATAAAAAATAAAAGAAGTGGATTTTTCTTCTGTAGATTAGGATTCTTCTGAATTAGTTCATCCATTAAATCCAAACCATATATGAAGACTTTCAGCTATATAGAGTAAATGGAAAGAGACAGGCTCATTGTGAAGATAATTAATCCAGCCTTTCATAAACACCTGTCATTAGACAAATCATCCTCTGGAGATGGCTGTCTTCCTCATTGATTTCAGAGAGCCTAGACAGTGAGGTCAAAAGAGACACTCAAGATGGATTAAGTCGGTATGATGCTGAAGTGTGCCTTTTACTCCTAGCATGTAGGTGAATTCCCTTTCCACTGAGATCAGGAGACTTCAGTAGGAACTAACCATCACTATACTTCATCTTCCTTTGGGCAGAATTCTATTATTGAATGTAAAATATACTGAAAATTTAAAATAACCTTTTCTACTCTATCATTTTTGCTGCTTTTTATACCAACTTATCTTTAAAAATTCAATACCTTTTATGACACTGTACAAGCTTGTTTTACATCCTGAAGAGGGCTTGCTTACTCTGGTGTCTGTAGCTTCTATCTTGAATATTCAGAGGTCAGTAAATGTCGATGGTAATACTTGCAGAAAGAAGCATGGTAAAGATCTCTGAGTATCCACTCCCCTTTTCTCTATGAAACCATTACACAAATTCCTATTCTTCCTAATTCCGGTCAGGTAAATCGAAACCAGACCTCATAACAGTCTCATATTTGGTAAGTTTTATACATATGTGTAAGGATAAAGGCAGAATCAGAGATTTGTTCTTTTGTAGGGTTTGACATGCAACACGTGAAAGGAAGGCTAAGATGGGCATAATGTGAGGGAACGGTACCCTTTCTAAATTTTACTGTATAATCTGAGTCAATTAATTGCAGCAAATCAACTGAACTGCTACACAAAAGATAACCAAATCTTGTTCCATTATCCTAGATTTAGAGGATGCCTGTACTAAGCATTAACTGATGGATTAAATTGGTTTAGATGCCCTGTTCTGGCATGACCCCAGGTTTCTTGAGGGACCGTAGAATTCTTCTGTGACTGAATTTTTCTTGAAATTAATTTCATGGGACACGCACATACACAGACACATCATCAGCACATTTTTATACTCAATACATTTATTATTTTTTGTGATCATCCATACAAAGACACAAAGAGGAAGGAAATTACATCTGCAAAACCCTTTGAGAACCATAACTGAAGAAATATGAAGGAAAATGATTAACCATTGATGGACTCTACTTTTATGGGTTTGTTTGTTGTTTTTTTTTTATTATTATTAGCTTGATTAATTCTTAAATAATGCCAATCTCCAATACATATAAATAGTGTCTGATCAAAATAGGACTTCAAAAAAGATAAAGTCAAGTGTAAATCAAATTTACTGGAAGTTTTAACATAGCAAATTCACATCAGAGATTTATTCTGGTCTAGCTCCTTTTAAATCCATCACTGTACTGAGATTTGTACAAAAAACAGGGAAGAAAGGAAATGTGAGTGAAACCAGAATGTAGGTCGTGGTTGCTGCAAAGCCACAGAATGAACTTTATCTAGAAAATAAGTTTTCAACACTGTTGCTCCCATGCAGCAGAATTATTGTCCTCTGTGCGAGATATTTAAGGACACAAACAGGGCCAATGAAAGGCTATTGAACAGCCAAATGGGCTGTTCTGTTATTTCTGCACCACAAGTGATGCTTTTCTAATAGTCCAGAAATGCATCTACTCAGAGAACTATACTGTCAGAAAACTGGAAAGTTTTCTAGGAGTGACAAGTCAAAGGGAGCAGGAGGAGTGAAACTACTGTTTTCAGAGGCAGACATCTATTAGATTAATCGACTGTCAAGTTCTACATGGCAATAAAACTACGGTAGAACAGAATGCAATATCTTAAACTAATGCAACTGGAACACACTTACATGGAAGTAACTCTTTTCAACGGTTAAGGGCAATTATATTCATACTGGTCTGTAGTGTAGATTTCACATCCAGAATACTAGTTGGAGAACAGATGGTAGCACTTTCAAAGAATTTGTGCTACAACAAGTGAAGCAATATATTCAAACTGACATTTCTAGAATATACATGGCGGGATTTTCTTTCCTTATTTACTACCAGTGGTTCTACACTTCTTGGCACTCCATAGATGTTTTCTAAGCAGACCATGTAGGCTCAAATTGCAACACTGGGGTTTGCCCCCCCAAGGAAAAATTTAACGGTATGAAAACGTAAGATGTCCAAAATGAGTATTATCTACGTGGGAGTGAAAAAAAAGTGAACTCTCTTTACTGTGGTGTTTCAAAGGATATCAAAAGGTATCCAAAATCTTTGGAACTCAGTGAGAAGTACTTTTCAGCCTTTCTGGGACTTCTGGAGCTGGATCTGATAACTCACTATCCTGCAACATTTAGGCTCTGAAATGCTCAGTGTATCCAGCATCTACCTAAAAAAATTAATTCTGCATGTGGAGTAAAAAAATGAGCATTCTGCCTTCATTCCCTACTACAGGAAGAAAAAAAGTAAAAGTACTTGTTAAGCTGCAAAGAAATATCTGTTTGGCAAGGATGAGCAGACTTGGATTTGACAGTAGGGGAATTCTGTATGTGTAGGATACTGTCACTCACCACCAAAGCTTCTCTGGTTCTGCGCTTCTCTAAAAGCAATAATTACAGCTTCTGCAAACATGAGGGGAGATACACTTGAAGCCTGAACTAATTGTATAATGACAACTTGAAATCTGATCACCAAATGATTTCTAGCCTATCCCTATTTCTGCAGTTCAAAGAGTTAGATCTGCTACTGTTGTGTATGGAGTTACATCCAAGTGATTCTTCTGTTATGGACTGATAACTCAGTGCCTGAAGATCTGTCTGGTAGTGGACAGGCAGCCTGGACTTTCTAGGAGTTATGAGAAATGTTCATTTGAAAGTGTAAAATAAATGTACCAGCCTGAAGTGGCACAAGTCTACTTGATTGAAGACAGTCTACCTGAAGAAGAAAAGGCTCCAGGAAGATCTGAGAGTGGCCTTCTAGTAATTAAAAGGGGAGTATAACAAGGAGGGAGAGCAAATTTTTACATAAACAGAGAGTAACAGACTTTGAGAAATGGTTTTATAATAAAGTATATAAATATTTAGATTAGATATGAGAAGTATACTTTTCACTCAGAGGGTGGTGAGGCCCTGGAACAGCTGCCTGGAGAAGCTGTGGTACCCTATCCCTGAAGGTGCTCAAGGCAGGGTTGGATGTGCCATGGGCAGCCTGAACTGGTGGGGGCAACCAGCCAATGGCAGGGGTTGGAATTTGGTAGATTTTAAGGTCCCTTAAGCCCCAAACCATCTTATAGTTCTATGATTTTATATCTTTGCCCTTTAAAATCTATTAGCCAATATCTCTCCGTTGGAAAGTTTGGTTGAGGGCTACAAAATTCCCTACAGTTTCTACTTGTTCAAGCTGATGTCACCTGTCTCCTTTTCCAGTTTATAATTACCTATTTCTAACATTTTCTTCTTTTTGAACTAAAATCCTGATAAAAGTAAGAGAAAACTGTGAGGAACATTTATGAAATCTCTGTCCCTATTTGCAATGGAACTGCTCAAGAGCTGATGTACCATTTGTATCTCTACTGAAGAGTCCAATCAATTATGCACATTTCACTGTAGCTGTACAATATGCTACTGTCAGTGTAATGTGTGGGAAGCCTCAGAAGCTAAGGCTGTAGGAGTTTTATGTCTTTCTTTTAATAACTCAGAAGAATAGAGAATCTAAATTGAGTGCTTTGTCTAATGGTAACTCAGTTTGTGAAACCGGTATTAGGTTACCTTCTAAAGGTTACCTGTTTGCCTAAGTAAAAGAGGGAGCAGTAGAAGTGAGATGGGAATGAATATTTAATCAAAATGCATATTAGCAAAGTTTGAATCTATTATTATATATGCAATGTAAATTTAAAATATCTAGATTATAGGTGGCTGTGCTCTTTTCTTTTATATACTTAATATGTACAGTGGTGCCAGTTCCATTGTAAAAAAGATTCAGGCTTGTGTTTCAGTGCTCATACAATATCCTATACCTCTTTTTTGGATATTGAGCTGATCATTCTTTTCTTCACATAAGCAGGAGTTGCACAAATAAATGAAGGTGCTTTTCCCTTCCTAAGGACTACACAACAGTAAAAACGTTTGTTTAGTTCCCAGTCCTGATTTCCTCAAATTCTTCAATGGTTTTCAGTTTTAATACTGTCTTTCAAGAAGTAGATATATATGACCTTCCTCCAGAAATTATTACATCTATTTTTCCTGGATATTGTTTATATTTAATCTGAGCTTACATCTCTCCCTCCTATGAATTTCTCTTATTTTAAAGGAAACTACTGAAGTTTAAAAGCCAAATAGAATGTTTCTTACTTGGGAAAAATATAACCCTGGCAAACCCTATAAACTGAGGTATCACACCAGCCAGAAACTGTGCAGTCTGATTACTCCTGGATGCACACACTTGGAAGGATAGCCTGGTAAAAAGAATTGAGTAATAGGATGCCTTATGAGACATGACTATTTAGGGACTGCAGGCATTGCCAAAACTCTTCTTCAACTCTGCCGTTGTCAAGCTAGCCTAGCACCTCAGCATTTAGCAGTGAAATCCCAGAGACGCTTCAGACAACTGAACACTAAATTATTGACAGTAATTGTTAGCTTAAGTGGATTCATCCCACTTAGTTTCCTTACAGGCCAAACTCACAGATTACTCAGTCCACTGACTGCAAGACTTGGCGCAATTATGAACCTCTTGTTTTACAAAATAGCTAGCAGTTGAGAGTAGTAAATTCCCTATCTGGAGAAACCTGAACTAACATTTCCAGTTTCTGCTTGTTAGAGCTGTCTGAATTTTAACATGATTCATAAATATGTGCAGCTCTAGGTAATGAATTAAGTGGAGTGATGAATAGCTTGGAAGTTATGGGATGAGAAATGCTGAGCATTCACCTTGTGAACATAGGCTGGATTTTTCTCAGTACTATTCAGGATGCAACTCTGCCTTCAATTTACTTCTGACATCTACTTGAGCTTCACTGCATAGAAAACATTTTCAGTTACATGAAAATAAATCTCTGCAACAAAACTTGGTCTGTTCAAAACAAAATAAAGGCAAAAAACTGTCAAAGCTCATTTTAAAGTTAATGGGGACTGGACAGATATTATTTCTGGATTTTCTGAATAATAAGATGTGATTGGAAACCTGCAGTTTTCAGAAATCCTCAGGCATGGAAGAATTATCTTGTTTTGGGAGAAATACTCTTGCTGTTTATGACTTCCTTCTCCAATACATTGCCTCAGAAGCCCTCACATAATGTCTGCTTTAACTTACATTTCCAAAAATGAGTCGCCCTATGCTTCTGTGACAAGCAAGTGCCTCTGGATGGTAGTTCATCTAATCTTATAATAGGCAAATATGGTAAACTAGCAAAACTCTGTCTCCCATCTTTGTCTACATTCATCATATATCCAGCTCAGCAATTTTACCACTTCTTGATGGATCATAGTGTATCCAGTCTTCAGTATGATTGCCACACTTCATTAGACTCCAAAGGAGCTGTCTGTTTGGGGAACCTCAGTGTTGAGAGACTTGCACAATGATGAGAGTCCCTCCTGATCCATGATGTTAGAGTTCAACCCAGTAATGTGGGTCATACTTCATGGGTGCTATGGACATAGAAAACTTGCAGACATGTGACCTCTTGCTTCAAAAAGCATCACTGCAAGGAGGCTGGGGAGGACTCCTTCAGACCTCTTTCCCTGATGGAAGATGCATCTCAGCCAGTCATGAGAATATCTAATTGCTTCATCTCTTCTAAGCTGCTCATTGCTTGAGGAAGTATTTTTCTTCTGCTTAATTAAACAGCATTATGGTTGCTGAGACAATAACTCTCTCTCTAAAAACAATGTTTATGTTCTCTTACCCTTCTCTGCACCTTCCAAGTCACATCTATCCATATGATATTTCAGACTGAATTTGTATTTAATTGTTGCCAACTTTTATGGTCTCCTAAACTAGCAATGTAATTATAACTGTCTACCTCCTGATATTTATTATTAATATGAATATAATGAAGTGGGTGATTAAGCAGTCACTGGTTACTACTGTAATCACCAGACCAGCCCCCTAAGGAAACTGGGTTCAATAACATGTCACTAGAATGATAAAATCTTAATGAGTCATCAATGAGATGCAGAAATGTGAGGCTCAACAGAGTTCAAATCCTGTTTATCATAAAAATGAAAGGAGATGAAGCTGAGTGAGGAGGAGATATAGCACAAACTAGAGGGATAAATCCTTGGCTGATACAATTTACATTACTGTTAGACCTCTGAGAAACAATACCTGGTGAGAATCTGCCCCTCGTCATTACCACAGAAGCTGAAATATATATATATATATATATATTTGTATGTAAGTCTGTTTCCACACACTCATATCCTGCCTAGCTTATGCATTAATTCAGAGTACATCAGAGATGGGACTGCCTCCTCCCTACCTGCTGCCCCGTAAGCTCACCTCCCCATCCTTTCACAAAGTGTGTCTGTGATAGGAAGCGATTTACAGAAAAAAAAGTTTCCAAACCCTCTGGCATCTTGAATCTGCTTATACAATTATTAATTCAAAATTCCTCTTGTTCTAATAATTCTCTCATTTCAAAGCTTCTTTGTAGTTCCTTCACTATCCTTTTTTTTTTTTTTTTGGTATGCAAATGAGCAACCTCTGGTATGGATGTTTTACTTTTTTTTATTATTATTCAAAATCTTACAGGTTTGTGAAGCTGTGATATGCCCTGGCTTTTTCTTCCCTGAATGTATTCCTCATGCCATTAATAATTCATATTCTTAAGAAGGGGAAAAAAACATTACTCAAACCCTGTTAGACATAAAGAAGTGACAACACTCCTGGAAGAAAGACTGCAGGTCAAGTTCAGGCTTGGGAAAAGTGGCTGTGACTCTATTGAACTACTTCTAGATTATTCATAACATCAAGGCAATATGTCAACTACTCAATAATATATCCTACTCCAACCTTCAATTAACCTTTTTATTCTTAAGCGTTTAGCTTGGTAAGTCACGCAAATGAATTTACTGAGAAAGTAATAAACAGTCACAAAAATCAGGAGCTGGGTGATTAGGTGTTTAGCTGTATGGTTTATTATTAAAATGGATTTTGATGAATAATTGAAGCTTTAATTTTAGTTTAGTTGTTTTGTTTTGGTTTGTTGGTTTTTTTTTGGTTTTGGGTGTTGTTTTTTTCCTGAATGATGGTTGATATTTTTTTCTACATACAGAGATAGTACTCTAAGAACTGCACATGATGTGATATAAGGCACATCGTTTCTTTCATTAATCCACTTTTTCAGTACATCACACCCTTGAGGTGCAGCTGGTATGCTCTAACAATGGAATTAATGAAGAAGGAAAAATGGGGAGTAATTTAGGTTCCTAGGCCTAGATGTCCAGTAGTTTCTCAGATACCTCCAGATGTCCAGCAGTACAAGACTAATGTGGCACAGGACATAGAAGAGATGTAAAACTTTCTGCAAATATGGTAAGGCATTCCAGAGTATCTCTGATGCTTTATTTACACCCGCTACCCATTCTCAGGCAGTCAGGTGACCTTATTTTTCTGACGTTAGCTGATGCACAGTAACTCTGCTTGTGTACACGCATTATTCCTTCAGATGGAAGGTATTTCACTTTAAATAATGAGCAATGTCTGTCTGCATGAAAACTTCCCAGAGGTCAGTATAACAGTGGCAACCAGCTGACCCTTTATGACAATGACAAAGGAAAGTTAACAACAGAAGAACTTCAAATCTGACCTACTCTTCCCTGTTATCCTGAATTTGGCATATGTCTCCATTCTACCTAAAAAAAATGTAAAGACAATGACTTTGGCTAGCATTAATGTTTGGTGTCCTTACATGCAATAAACCACTCAGTCGTTTAGAAGTTGATTCTTGTTTTGAGTGATGCTGTTATGGATTTTGGTTTTGTACAGAGAACCTGACAGTCAAAGAGCAGAAACAAATCTGCCTTTGCTGTATAGTGCTAGACAGTGGGTTTTACAGGTTCAGATTGCCTGTTGTTTCCTGTCTTCCATCTATTTCCCACATGCAGTCTCAGAAACTGATACATACATAGCACACCTTTGCACATATATTTCTTTTTCTGATAGGTCTGAGAAACTGTGTGACTCAGAATTTATGAATAAAGATGAGTGACTATGCAATTGCCTTTAAAAAATTGTATGTCTACTCAAAAAAGTGTGAAAAGTAAGTAGTTACTGCTGCCTATGAATATTGTTGATCAGTGTCATGAATTATGCATGTATCTCTCCTGGGTCCAGTGTCCTCTGGCATTTCTTATGCAGTAACTCAATATTTTCTACCACTCTGATAAATCATTCAACAGGATAAGGGTGAGTCCGGATTCTTGAACCACTGTTCAGAGGCACTTACTCATAAGGTTTGTTGAACAGCTTGCTTTTACATTGCACAGTTGAAAGTCTGACATTCAAGTCTTTATAGTCCACCAAGGTCACAGGGATATCAGAGTTGTGAAGTGTGCTTTCAGTTTCTTGGATGCTAGAAAATAGCTTGAAATTCTGCAGGAACATTTCTGCTCTGGTAGAGGTACAAGATTTTCTGATGTTTTTTGCCTTTTCCTTTATAGAGGTATGAGAAAATAATGGTGTTCCAAGGAGCCAATATATCTCTCTTTAAGGAGAATTAGGGGTCAGATAGTTCTATAACATTCACAGTGTCTATGATAAAAGCCATTCAGTGAAAAATAATCCATGGCTTTCTTTCCAGGACAGAAGGTATTCTAGTAACCTCATCTGTATTTCTAGTAAAAAACATTTTGTTGGATTGATGGAGAAATTACACAGATTGTGGGTTAACTAAATAATACCTAAGAAATAAATAGTATGGTTTCTTTCAGTGTGTAGTTGTAACCAAACTATCAAACTTTCCCACTGCTGTACACTACAACTTCCCTTTGGTCCCCAGAGGTAAGACAAATAACTGAATAACCATGCTAAATATGTATTGATCTCTTATGTTCTGTATTTTATCTGATGCTTTTAGAAGCAAGCTTACTGCAGAGAATTTGTTTGCAGGATATTCAAAGCAAGTAGAATTCTCATGCAAAATCATGAGAATTAATGGCAGAGAGAACAGGAAGGTTCCCACCTCTTCCATCAGGGAGCAAAGATCCTTGCCTGAGGAGATCCCTCAGCCTCCCCTTTTCTAGGACAAAATGAATCATGTATCCCACACAGTTAACAAACTATTCTGTCACTGATGATATTTTGTTATGATTTTCTCTTGGTGCTCATTTTCTTTTTTTATATCCAGCTGGGGAAGGATCTTGACATACACACACCTTCCCAATACATTACATAGCTGCTTGTTAGTACACAGCAGGAGCAGATCATAAAGAATCTCAATTCTATTCTTGGTTCTCAGAGAGATGCATGCTGTGCACAGCCTGGGGGACTGAATTGTCCAAACTGATGTAGTTATCCTAAAAAGCAAGATGGGAAGGGAGATAAATTGGGATCTGACATGTTGTCAAGTTGGCTCTGAATCCTTGGTCTGACTGTGCAAACTCTCTCTTATAACATTTTAACTCTGCCAGCTTTATTCTGAACTGACTTCCATACTATGTTTATAGACTTATTCAATAGTAATAGCAGAAAAATAGAAGGGATTTTAGCAGCAGTTAGGAGTGAGATATGTTTTGTTTCCTATTTCTGTAGAATGCAATGTTATTTTAAGAAAGCTTCTATCTCCCTCTCTGATTTTATGTCTCACTGACATAGAATCTCACTGACATGGTCCCGGATGATTGGAGGAAAGGTCACGTCACTCCCATTTAGAAGAAGGGGAGCAGGGAGGACCCGGGGAACTACAGTCTGGTGAGTCTCACCTCCGTGCCTCGGAAGATTATGGAACAGATCCTCCTGGACAACATGCTCGATCACATAAAGAACGAGCACGTGATCCGAGACAGCCAGCATGGCTTCACCAGGGGAAGGTCATGCTTAACTAATCTTGTGGCCTTCTATGATGGAGTGACGGCGTTGGTGGACGAAGGGAAGGCGACCGATGTCATTTACCTGGACCTAAGCAAAGCCTTTGACATGGTCCCCCATCACACACTCATCTCCAAATTGGAGGGAAGTGGATTGGATGGGTGGACAACTAGATGGATAAGCAATTGGTTGAAAGGCTGCAGACAGAGGGTGGTGGTCAATGGCTCTATGTCCAGGTGGAGGCCGGTAACGAGTGGTGTCCCTCAAGAGTGTGTCTTGGGACTGGTGCTCTTTAAAATCTTTATTAATGACATCGATGAGGGACTTGAGTGCACCCTCAGCAAGTTTGCTGACGACACCAAGCTGAGTGGTGCGGTCGATACGGTGGAGGGAACAGTTGCCATTCAGAGGGACCTCGACAGGCTGGAAAGCTGGGCTCGAGTGAACCTAATGAGGTTCAACACGGCAAAGTGCAAGGTTTTGCACTTGGGCCGGAAGAACCCCAGGTACCTGTACAGGCTGGGAGGAGTTGTCCTTGAGAGCAGCTCGGCAGAGAAAGACCTGGGGGTTCGGATGGTCGACAGACTCAACATGAGCCAGCAGTGCGCTCTGGCAGCCCGGAAAGCAAATGGGATCCTGGGCTCCATCAGGAGAGGGGTGGTCAGCAGGGATAGGGAGGTGATTGTCCCTATCTACTCTGCTCTTGTGAGGCCCCATCTGGAGTACTGTGTCCAGGTGTGGAGCCCTCAGTACAAAAAAGACATGGAGATTTTACAGACACTTAGTCAAAAGAAAGCCAGAGAAGAGGGCAATAAAGTTAAGAAGAAACTGTCCGGAGAGCTCTGACAAGAAGAAGGATTAGATACCCTCGGGCAAGATGATGCTTATGTGGGAGAACAATAGCAGCAGATAACACCAAGAAGAAAACAGAAGAATTCCACCCCAAAACAACGGCAAGGGTCACGGGGAATGGGGTCAGGGGGAATGAGGGAATGGGGTTGTGAGGAATGGGGCCATAGGGAATGTAATGAATATGTAATCAAACTGAGGAGGAGACTATTGATTATGTATTAGCTTGACCTATATCTGTAACACTTTTTTCTCCTTGCGGTGTGCAAGTTTGGAGGAGCTATCCCCCTTGCACCCGGCGCTGCGCAGCACTGGAATAAACATACCTGCTATATAACCCATCTCTGGATTATAGAGTTTGATTCTGCAAGTCAAGAGGAGGGCCATGAAGATGATCAGGGGGCTGGAGCACCTCCCCTATGAGGACAGACTGAGGGAGTTGGGTTTGTTCTGCATAGAAAAGAGAAGGTTGCAGGGTGACCTCATTGCAGCCTTTCAGTACCTGAAGGGAACTTACTCCCAGGTGGGGAGTAAACTCTTCGAAAGGGCTGACAATAGCAGGACTAGGGGAAATGGTTTTAAGTTAAAAGAGGGAAGATGTAGGTTGGATGTTAGGGGGAAGTTCTTCACTAAGAGAGTGGTTAGGCCCTGGAACAGGCTGCCCAGGGAGGCTGTGGATGCCCCGTCCTTGGAGGTGTTCAAGACCAGGTTGGACAGGGCCCTGGGCAACCTGATCTATTAAAGGATTATGTTTGGTGGCCTTGCTAGGTAGGGGGTTTGGAACTACATGATCCTTGAGGTCCCTTCCAACCCGGGTCATTCTGTGATTCTGTGACTTGTTTCTTTTTTCTTTTTTCTTTCTCCTTCATTTTATATAGATATATCTTTGGGTATTTTTTTATTAATTAAATATATATATATATTTTAAGCAAAATATACTCAAATGAGTGCAAGGATTTGCATCCTTCAAAGAGCAATGGATAGAGACTGAAATTCCACAAGTTTTGCTTGAGAATGTATTTGTATCTGAATGGTTTGTCTCTGAATAAACTTCACCAGGATCTAGTTGTTACCCTAGAACTTAGTACAAATAAGAAACAATGAGGCTAAAGTACATTCACTTTTCTTCCAAAGGGGTATAAAAAGAAATAGTCTAGTGGAAGACTTGTAAAAAGATGAATTATTCTGTTCTCTTTCTTCCTTTGCCTGTTCCTCAAGTCACTTTAATATCTTTTGTTTGTGGTTCAGTTTTTCATTCAGGAAACTTTTGCCATTGCCATGAGTATTCAAAGACCTCCAAGCTGAAATGTGGACATAACAGCACTAAAACACAGAAGATCTATCCAGAAAAAAAGAGGCCAGAGTGCCAAAGGTATTCAGTAGATTTAATGGCTGTGAATGGATTTGTTCTTAAATGCGAACAATTCGGTAGAAGCTTATGACAGTGACCTAGTTTTTCTCTGTCTAGCCAGAAAAGAAGCAGTGGGAGTGAAGGATTCAGTACATCCATTTTGCCATTTAAGACTACGTGTTTGATATAATCATCTGCAACCAGCAGCGAGGAGCAGGAGTTCATGGACACTGAATCACCCCCATCACATCTATGATACTCATGCTACCCATGAATTACTTAGTTTGCTTTGTTGTTTTTTGTTTAAATGATATAATTAAATGTATGATAGAATTTCACAAGTATAAACAAGTGCTTGTCTCCACATGGAAGGATATTAGCGAGCAGTTTTGTGTTCTCCTACAACTTGTACAGTTCAGATTGAGCACAGAATCTGCTCTTTAATAACATAAGCTATTCAGAATCTCCTACATTAAGTGGCTCAGAGCAAGAGTGTCTTGACTGATAGCTCATTAGATCAACAATGCAAGTCAATTTTACTGTTGATAAAAAATTCCTGAGTTGAAAATAGAATTCTTTATCGTCCCATTTCTAAGCACTTATTTGAAAAATAAATAAAAATAAATACCACTTACTTCCAGAGAAAATATAATCTTACATGATACTTTTACACTCAAATTCAAGTTAAATTTATGTTTAGCAAAGAAAATAAGAAATGAAATAGGACATTATTACAAAAGTATTTGTAAATCTAGAAGTAAAGAAGGAGCTTCTAGCGGTGCTATCCTGGATGTCAAAGCAACTGATTCAATGAGATGTGCTCAGTATATTCTTTCTATGTGGTAGACACACATCAACACTGAGGATGGCACCTTGCAACTCAATAGAAGGTCAAGGCTCTAGCTGGAACTCTTTGGCCTTATTGTCCATGTGCAATTTGACACTGAACATCAATCAAGCTGTTTTGTGTTTAGGAGTCACTTTCTATTCAAAACACATCACAAAGTCCCAAACAATGAAAAAGAAGGAATGCTGATGATTCAGTAATCAGAATAGTAGTCAGAATAGTGTTGAGTAGTGTGAGAATGGCATGAACAACATAACTGAAGATCCAAATCTTTAATTTTAATTATCTTCTTAAAGACACATAACAAAGACTACATGAGGGCACTGTGTTGATCAGGTTTACTTCTGTGGTTATGAACCCAACCAATAAGAATGGGAAAGAAGCTTTGTTTCTGGGGACTTGTGAAAAGAGTGGAGAAAACACACCTAGAGAAACAGTTTTGACTTCTACTTGTGACTTCAGCACAAATGCATGGAAAGAGCGTACAACACAAACAGCTGGGACTTCGGGATGCTGAAAGCAACATGAGATGAGGGAGAGATCATAAACCATTTGAACAGGTAGTGAATACAAGGGAGAAGAGAACATAGGGCTTATAAAATGTATTCTTCCACTGATGTTCTTTCAGTTATCATCTGATAATATCTCCAGGAGAGCTGAGTGGGTGATGCACATGTATAGTGAAAACACACCATGCTCTTTTATATTTCAGAGCCCTTCAGGGACAGCTGAATTGTTACTGCTGAGAGGTGGACACCCATGTTTTTTTTTTCCCAGGGAAGAGAAAATGGGGAAAGAGAGGACCTTTCATCTAATATTGTTTTTATCTCAGCAAAACAAACAGCAAAACCTGTTTCTCAGAGCTCTGCACCTCATTCTGTCCTATCCCCATGCCTATTCCCTGCTTTTCACATCCTGAGAGAATTCTATTTTGCTGAGAAGTGTTGCACCATCCCTGCATGCCCTACGTCAACTACCTTTTTTTGATTCCAGTTCAGTCTCCTATTAGAAAGAATTGAAGCTGCACTTCTTCAGATGTTCAAACAGTTGAAAAAATTAACCTTAGTGGCTATTTCCCATATGCCCATTCAGTTTCAACAATTTTTCAAAAAGAGAAAAAAAGAAAGAAAATAAAATGCATCTCAGAAAGTTCCAGCTTTAGGCTTTAGCACAGATTTTAATAAAAAAAAAACAAAAACAGTGAATGTGGCCTCACAGTGCAGTTTCTTGAATATCTGGCCTGTACTTGTAGATCAGAATCGGGAAAGATGTAGGATTAAGCTACTCTGTCTTTATAATTCTTTTAAAGGCGGACACATTGGGAATTTTTATGTTCGGATAAAATGTATCAGAAATTCAATAATGCGTACTACCTTTTTCAAAAGCATGACACAGGCGTGCACTTTGTTTTTGTTGTTCAGATGCTAAACTGCATCCCTAGGGTCCACAGTGAAAGCCCTTAAGCCTGCTAGTTCCATCTACCCACTTCAGTTATGAACATTATGTGCCATCATATGTATTGCAAGCATACAATACAGAAAATTTGTACAAACAGATTACTTGGCGGGGAGGATCAAAAAAGGGACAAACACCCCCTTGAAGAGATATCTGTAACACTGGACACTGCTGTTGTCACCCACCTTCTAAACATGACAACTTCTGGTCCAAGCTTTCCCACTGCAGGAAAGCCATCAGCTGAATGAGCTCTGATCAGTGGCTTCCAAGACCCAAATGCTGATTTGAAGAGATCAATAAGCTCCTCTGCAACACTTTAACTGGACTATCTGAGCACAGATTTCAGCACGCTTAGCCAGACTCAGAAGGAGATGTCTCTCTGACCCTTTAGGACATGGAATTATAAACTAAAAGGAAGTAGATTCAGATTAGACATTAGGAATATTTTTTTTTCATGACAAGGGCAGTGAGACACTGACACAGAGAAGCAGTGGATGCCCCACCCCTGGAGGTGCTCAATGCCAGGTTGGATGGGGAATTAGGTTCTTTTCAGAACAGCACAGTCCTGATGGAGCCCTTTCCTGTAGAAGCTGTGCTATTCAGCTGAACTTTTTTCATCAGTACTCTTGAAACTTGGCTGAAAACAGCATGAACTAGAAAAATCAGGCTCCTGTCACCGTGCACCCAGGGTATTGCCAGGATAACAGAAAGTTTTAGGCCGCGGGGTTTTTTCTATGCCTCTTTCTGATATATTTTCTTCATTTTGTCATTAGACCTTCCTATGGTGACCATGCAAATGCTGCCAGATGGGACACTGGTACTCAGTGTGAAAAGGCAATAGTGGTGTTCCTGCATTCCCTTAGGCTGCCTGCATAGTCCTTCTTCCAGCTTGTGCTCCTGGTGTTCCTGCACACTACCAAAGAGCCATTTGATTTTCAGCACCATGTGTAAAGATAACCCCCAATCCATTCTGTAAATTTTGATGAATTAAATCTTATGACATAAATTGGCTGAACTGCCCCTGTTGTGAGAAAGCAGTCAGGCACCTTCAAGGGAGGCACTAGACCCTCAAACCTCATAGCAAGTATGTATGATGTAGATGCATTCCGTCTGGGCACTCTTGAACTCTTTAACCTTCATGCCTGAATCTGCTCCCAGTAGAGTGAAAGAATTTCAGCAGAGCTAGAAACCAGCCTGTGTCAGAGAGGCTTCTGATTGATTTTGTGCATTCACTTGCCTAAGTACAAAGGATCTCTGAAATACGTTTTAAATCAGCGCACCAGTAAGAATTCAGCAGCCTTTGTACAGGTGTGGCTGTGAAGCCCCACAAAGGCGTGGAAGCAGTCTGACCTCTTGCTCTTTTTCAGCTGGGATGTGTGTCTGCCGTGCTGCTATTCAGGATACTCCCTGCTTCTGTGCTGACATTTTTTTTCCAAGACGTGTCAGATCCATGAGCAGAGAAAATCAGCAAAATGAGGGCAAGTGTCACCAGTACTTAGTATTAACAGTGCAGGGAAAAAGGTGCCATAAAAGTCAATATTTCAAGCACAGAGCTGTACAACTAGATGGTTGATCCATAGCTGCCATGTGCTTGTCATACTGATTAGCTCAAACCACATGTCCATATTGAGAATACATGTTCAGCTGAAATTACCATGAAATCCAAAGCTTTAGTCTAGGCTAAAATCTTACATATTGTGATAGACAGAACAAGGACAAGCTGCTACAGACTCATCTACATCTTAATCAAGCTCTGAATTAAACAGGAGGTTTGATCTTATTATTGTTGTCATCTATTCGTGAGCTCAGTGGGGAAGAGAAAGTGATGGAGACATTTTCAATCTCTGTTGTTCCACAATTGCAGAAGTCCTTATGGCAGAGCAAAGGCTTTTATATGGGCTGTGTTTGCTTTACACGTTTTCCAAACAAGTGGGCTTGTAAACAAGCAATCTAGGTCAGCTGAGATGCAGTGATCCTCAAAGTGGCTTGTTTGTGCAAATAATATGTAGAATGTGGAAGCTCAAAACTCAGCTGCATTTTCACATTTGCATACTCTTCTTTTTATTTCCTTATTTTTTTAACAACATTTATTACTACCTTCCTCTGGAGGCTTCTTAAGGGGAGGCAAAAGTGTTTTACTCTTCAAAAGAAATAGATTGGAAAATTCAATAGTGCTTCATGTCTCTTGCTAAGCACAGTAATTACATAAACTGCAGCAAATATTTAAATAAAGGAAACAGGTTTGTTTGGGTTCTTTTTTGTTCTTTTTTTCCCATTGCCAGTTTTGTTGATAATAATGAAAGAGTTTTAGGATATGAAAAGCCTGAAATGAGAAATACAGATGGAGAAACTGAAAAAATGAATTAGCACAGAATTGTCTTCCCACAGGAAATCTGTATCTAGGAAAGCACTTCCAGGTTTTGTTAAAGGCTTTTAGGAATAACTGTGGATTAAAGATGTTGTATCATAATTATCTTGCTATCTAAAACCCCTAAAATTGTCTGGTGGTGTTAAGAAAATGTCTTTGTTGTCTCAGTCAGTCTTAGTTCCCTACGAAGAGAAATATCTTCAACATATTACTCTTTGTTAATTAGGATACTGCAATTGGTTATTGTTTTTTAAATTAATTTTCTTTAAAAAATGTATTGTAGAAAATAACAGACAGTTATACAACATTTGGAGAAAGGAGAATACAGACTGGTAATGTTGAGTATGGATTTAATATTTTTTTAAAAAATTATTATTCTTTGGTATTTTGTTTTCTGTTCCTCTTCACTGTTCCTTTTCCAATGAGCAAGATGATAAAACTTCATTTACTGTTAACTTAAAGCATTGGGTTAGAAACTAGTTTAATCCAGTGCACTCTCTGACACCTCTGCATTTCCAGACCACTGCATTGAGCCGGGTTGCCAATCACCTGCAATCACAAGTTGAAAATGACTTTTAATACTCACCTGTGCAGGGTGAAGCTACGAGATCTGTTTTAGTGCCTCATGATAGCAATGGTAATGGGTTGGTCTAGATGATCTTGTAGGTCCTTCCAGCCTTGTGACTCTATGATACTATGATTAAGGTAAGATCCTTTTGTGAATGGGCACTGCTGCACGGTTGGTGGAATGAACCAGTCAGGAAGGGGTGGCCCAGCACGTGTCACTCACACTGTCCTACATCTGTGGCAAACTGCAGACAACAACATAGAGCTGTGAGCCCTTGTCCATTTAGTGCTGGAGTCTCCTCAGCCACAGAATCATAGAATCATTAAGGCTGGAAAAAATATCTAAAATCATTTAGCCCAAGCAACTACCTGCAGCCAGTATTGCCCACTAAACCACATCCCTCAGTGCCACATCTACACATTTCTTGAACACCTCCAGGGATGGTGAGTCCATCACCTATCTGAGCAGTCTGTGCCAATGCCTCACCACTCTTCTGGAGAAGCTTTTCCTGATGTCCAACCTTAAAATTGTATTAGAAGTTTGTGTTCAAGAAATGTCCTCCAGTGAGGATAAAAGTACCCAAATGAGCTATAGATGCTCCCATATTTACTTACTTCTCTCCTTTTATATATGATTGATGATGGCAAATTCTACTTACTTTAGGTGAGAGATTAGCTGGAGGGAGAGGAAGGAGTGTGCTGGTGCCTTTTTTGATATCTGTCTATAGGCATCGCATTAGTCCTTTGAAGTTCCACCTTCACTTTCTTTAACAGTTTCTTTATTACTGCTTCATTGAGCTCACTTAATGACCTTGCTAACTGGTGTAGATGTTAGAACATTTTTCCTAGTGTTCACTTTTAATACCTTTTTTTCCCCCTAGTTTTAGACCATTACTCCTTGTTTAACCACCTTCAGAATATCCCACCACACTCTTTTTTTCCTTTCAATTATTTCCTCTGAATATATTTTCATTTCTGCAGTTGTCATAGCTGCTTACCTGTTATTTTCTCTGAGCTGCATTAAGCTTCCAATACAAAAGGATAATCAGAGACTCACTGTCTCAGTGCAATTTGCTACTATGTGAAAATGGCCTTATTTAATCTCTGATAATACACACCTTATTCTATTTCTGGATGGAACATTTTAAATGGAAAATACAAATGATCCACAACTGGATGTACTTTTAGCATGCTCATTTAAAATAAAATCAAAGAAATCCAGTTCCATGGCAGTGCAAAATTAAGCTGACATGAAGAAAAGTATGGCAATTAATAAAAGGAGACACATAATCAAGTTCTGCTGCTTGCATCAGCTGAGCAGCAATACAGGCTAGAGGTTGTCTGACCCTTACATAAAGTGGGGTTATTTATTCAAGCCTCAGTAAATGAGATTTGAATTTCAGGAATCTCACAGATACTGGGTTATTTTTCTTCACTGTACTGTAATTCTATGAGACATCAGAATCTCTCTCAGGATGCATGGATGACTCTAAGCACCGCAGACACATCTCACGTACTGTGATGGAGAGAACTGAGAATGAGCATATTTACTATTGCTACCGTGTGTGCAGATGATTTCCTCCCTTGATAATGGATAATTTCAATAGCTACCTTTTATTTATTTATTTGTTTGTTAATTTTTGTATGTGCCCCAAGGTTCAGAACCTGATACCTGACATGGGTAAATGAGTCAGCCTAAATTTGGAAGACTGCCATTCCCTTCAGTGAGATTTCTACATGCAGTAAATTCTTCGTTTACAGCAGCACAGTGCAGTGGGAAGTGCTGTCTTGTTTTCTGGTCTGGAGCTTGAGATTCAGGGGTTGACACTTCTTACCCACTGTCACGTGCTCCCAGTATGTCATGCCAGATTAAATGCAAATGCTACCTGGTGCTTAGAAGCTGTTCAGATGTCAGTTTAGTTCCTCAGGGTAGAATTTAGCACATACTAAAAATAAAACAATAGAATCAGGATGCTGTATTTGCTCTGCCAAATGTATTTTCCTTCTCTGCTAGTCACAAGATTTGATAACATTTGATCTCTATGGTGTTGGTTGCTGGCACACTCTTAGGCCACTAATGTGCTCCTCAATGACATCCAGGCAGCAGAATAGAAGGGGATAGGATGAAGAACCATCCCAAAGGATTTTCGGTTCACTGTAATAGCTCTGTCCTTTGGGATGGGAAGAACCAGCTCTGACATGTGGCTCCCATGTGCTGCTGGAGTCATCTCTCTGCTATTGATTGCTGACCTCCAAGCTATGTTATCCTTCTTCTCTTTCTCCTCAGTAGAAAATCATTCAGGTGAAACTTCTTAAGGCAAAAGAAAATGTATTTTGACTCTAGGAATGTCAACCCAGAATGATTGCTCAGGAACTGCTTTTTTAGATGCTTCTCACTCTGTTTTTAGTGTTCCAGCACTTTGCTACAAAGTGGTTGTGTGTGCCAGTAATTGAAGCCAAGTATTATGCTCATTAAGGCTTAAATAAGGAGGAAGAGAATAATTATCCAGACATTTATAATTGATAGTCTTGGGTTAAGTATTATAAAGCAGTTCTAATTATAAAAATCCCTGGGTCTTCTATCAATCATCCTACTTTCATTCACCTTTTCTGTTTTAATCCCCACATACATTACTCATGTAGGAACCAGGTTCCTTGCTACGTCTACTACGCAGTTCCAGTGGTGGTTATTGAGTGTTCACCTTATGAGGAAAGAAACCATGACACTAAATGGAGCACTGGCTGGAGCAGATAGCTCAGTTACACAGGACTTGTGGCACATGCTCATTTTTTCTAATTCCTAATGCAGGTGGTTCTACTACATTTGCCCATTAATGAATGAGAAAACTAAATTTCAAAAACAACTTTTTCCAATTAAATCTTAGTTACATTAAGGAGTGGCTTTTTAGCTATCTTTCAAGGCTGACCTTTGTGCACCTTGCTGTACATTAGAATAATAAGAATTGCAAGAAATTCTGTGATAATTCACTCTCTTTTTGCTTCAAAACAGAAAACAAAAAAGGAAACAATAACAACAATAAAAAACAGTTATTAAAAAGTACTTTCATCAACAATGTATTTTTACAGTAACAGGTAAACAGTTACAACATTTTAAAACCCATTTCTGAGTCAAAATTCTGAATTGTGGTATGAAATTGCACATGTAGGAAGAAAAAGCTTCCCATTTTCGTAAGCAGTGTTTTATGGTCATTTTGACATGAACTTTTAGCTACAAAAATAAATAATAAGAAAACAACCCTAAAACAGTTATACATAGATTAAAGCAAATATTTAGAGAATTCTTATGAAGGTTTTCTGTCTGGCAGTACTACTGAGACCTACTGCTAGCAAGCAATAGGATTTGCCCATACAAGGAAAAAGCCTATGGGTAAAGGCTTGGGACCTGCTCTATAGTTCACACTGGCCACCAAATTGTCAGGGAGCAGCAGGGTCTCCCATCAGAACCAGCTCTCTCTGAAGTATGCGAAAAGCTGCCAAGTAAATTTCAGCTGCCTTTGATCAGAACACAAGATGAAAGGCAAAGCAAAATAATGATCAAATTTAAAGAATGAAACTGTAAAAATAAAAAGAAAATTGTAAAATCCACCCTTGTTAATGTAGACAGTGTTAAAGGGTTTTTGTGTTCTCTCAGTAAACAGTTCTCAGATGTGGTACCAAAGTTTCAATATCAAAGATCTAACAAATCAAAACATTCTATGAAAATTTTCAGAAAGGATAAACATCTTCATCTGCATGACTAGAAACAAGTATTTAATTTACGTTCAGCTTAAACATGGACCACGTTGACTGGTAGAGGTCCAGTTCCCAATTCCCTTATTCATCCCTGTGTTTCCAGTGGTACTGAGAAGTTGCCTCTCCCCTAACAAACCTCCGTGATATACTGAGTACTGTAGGATTTCAGACGTATCACAAGACAACTTCTGAGTTCATATCACTGAACAAAAGTGTGAGGTGTACAGACTGCATCAACTATGGAAGATCATCATGTTTCTGAGTTAGAATTACAAATTTGAAATGATTCCAATAAAAGCATTATGATTCCATTTAATAAAAGTTAAAAAAAAAAAGGAAAAAAAGAAAAAAAAAGAAAAGAAAAAGAAAAAAAGAAAAAGAAAAAAACTTTTCTAAAATCAAAATTAATGAAAAGTATGTGTCACAGAATTGCAGAGAATGGAAAGGACCTCTGGAGATCAGAGTCCAACCTTCTGCTAAAGCAAGTTCTCTGCAATAGGTCATGCAGGTAGATGCCCAGATGGGTTTTGAATATCCCCAAAGAAGGAGACTCCGCAACCTCTCTGGGTTACCCTCACTGTAAAGCCCTTCTGCATATTTACATGGAAATTCCTATGTTCAAGTTTTTGACCATTGCTCCTTGTTTTATCAGTACATCCCACTGAGAAGCATATTGACTTTTGTGTTGTATCCAGATAAGAATAGCTTGTTAAACGGGTAGCAAGAAGAAAAAACTATATCTCTGAAGGCTTTTGTAGAAGAGCTAGAAAAAATATATAGTATGGATATTATGACTGTTACTATTATGTTATTTACAATAATGACAACAGAACCATGAGACTGGAATGAACTTCCGCATAGTGCAGTGTCTTGCTCTTACAGCCACCACATCAGATGACCTCCCCACCCTGCACACTTCCAGCCATCATACAGAGTGGCAGCCAGTGTCTTTTAACCTTCTTAGAAGTGATGGCAAAGTGCTATTCTACACCAAATCTCATTGTGTTCTCCCTGAGCAGAAGGGACATCCAGATGTAGTCTAGATAAGTCATGCCAGCTCTTGTGGCAGTGGCGCACAGGAATAGGTTAGCCAAAATTTATGACCAATGACCTCTATCTCTAAGCTGAAAGAGTACTATTTCTTCTGTTTGAAGTGCAAATCACCGCTGGGACAGTTTATGGTGCATATTAAGGATATTACCTAGACTTTATCATCTGGGGCTGATACTTTCACCCCTCTGGCATCGCATACCCTTTACCAAAGGGTACAACTGTTCTTTTCCCCCTAAGGAAACAAAAATTGAAACCTTTTTAGTGCTTTGGGAACCTTCACTGCATATATATGGATTTCATTACTGTGGCTGTGCTGAATTGAGAGAGCAGGTAATATTGTCCTTTCCCTTAACATGTAATATCATTCTAGTATTATTATGGCAAACTGTAATGCCAGCAGTGTGGAAATGCTGAATGAGTCATCATGGTCCACTAAGGCACTTTCCAGCTGTCTCTCTCTCTTTCTGTCTTTGTTTCTCTGGTTTTATTTTCAGCATCTAAGGAAAGAGACAATATGCTTTAAGGTTACTGTGTAAAATGCTCTACTTAGAAGAACTCAAAGAAAACATAATGGCTAAAAACAAAGGGGAGATTCCCTCTGTGTTGCTGCTACTCTGCCCCAGGCTACCTCTCAGAATGGGGGAAATGAGAGAGAGGCAGGGCTGCTTGCAACCCAAGCTGCAGCTTTGCAGAGGTACTGTCTCAAAATGAGTATTTCAGCAGCCAAGGAAAGACTGTTTTTGAAGCACACTTGGTAAGAAGTGGAAAACCAAAGTAATCTGTTATGATAACTGTCCAGTAACCATTTTGATAAGCACAGACCCAGCTCTGTCCCCTTCTGAAGAATGTCCCCTCTTCCTTGACAGGCTGCTCGGAGAGCTGTGGGTCCCAAATCTTTGCAGGTCAGATTGGATGGGGCCCTGGGCAGGCTGATTTGGTGGATGACAACCAGCCCACAGCAGGGGGCTGGAACTGAATGTAATTTAAGCTCCCTTCCAAACCAAATCATTCTATAATTCTATGATTCCATCACCACTGGGTAGCAATGATCAGAATGTAACTACCTCAGGTCTGATTTTAAACAGTAATAATGAACCCTTTAGCACCTTACAAGACTCCATTCATAATGGACTGGATTAAGACAAGGCTTGAAGAACATGTTCATCCATGAGAATTTCAGTAAATGCTCAGTAAACACAATCCCTGTAGACAAGAGACAGGTTATATCTCTGTGTGTGTGGATGACTTCATTGTCTTGGCAGAGAAGGTTTTGACTTACAGCTTTTGTTAGCACACGGACAACTTCTTTTTCATAGAATCATAGAATTATTCAAATTGAAAAAGGCCTCTAAGATCATTAAGTCCAACCCCCACCCATCCCCACCATGACGACTGACCATGTCCTGCAGTGCCACATCTTCACAGTTCTTGAACACCTTCAGTGACAGTGATTCCACCTCCTGCTGAGGACCCTGCTCCAATACCTCACCAATCACTCCAAGAAATCCTTATAGGTAGTAGATAGTCATTTCTGTAATAGACATTTCTGTGTAAACAGTTTCTAAACTCCTTTCAAAAACTCCACCTTAAATATTAATATTATTAAAGGGAAAATGGAGAACAAATACGTGTACTTTATATTATCTAATACACATCTGAGTATCATATTTTCTTTTCTCCATCTGTGAAATCTAAATGCAGGATGTCTCATGCTCTTTGTTTTTCCATGTGCTTTGACCGCCTCCTGAAGGACTCAGAACATCATTTCAGGATCCAGGTAGTATCACTTTATCACTGACAATTGTTTTTCACACATTGGCTCATTGTGAAAATCTGACTATCTTAATAGAATTAATTCCAGTAAGTTTACCTTAAATTAACACATGTGTGTGGACAGCATTTCTATATTCTTTGCACAGTCATAAAGAAATGTAGGACCTGCTTAGCCATCTGTTAAATTTCTTAATTTAAATTAAATGAGCTGAATTGCATTAAAATCATGAAGGATAGGAGGAAATAATGAAAAAATCCAAGAGCTCATATGCACACTATACTTCACCTGGCGTTAATGGTCACAGCTTTATTATAATGTATGCAAATAATGTTATAGCAGTGCATAAAGAGGCATTTATGTAATTAGTTACTTCTTTGTTAGAGACCTTTTTGGTCTACTTACATAGTACCCTGAACAATGAATTCTTATCATGCAAATGGCAATGCTATTGAAATGACAGTGCTGTTTATTTCCACTAGGATACCTTTAAACAATGAAACTGCAGTCACATGAAAGCAAATAAAATTAAATAACAAAAAACAAGCAAGGAATTTCTTTCTCCCTTCCTGTGTAACATAAAAAGTCCTCAGTAGATTACATTGATTAAGGCAAAGATACATTGTTTTTATATTGACATCATTATAACTGCAGGTTTACTTCTAGAGATTGCCAGTGCCATTTCTACACTCTGCATTCTCTCTTCTAGTAAGATAAGAATCATTCACCTTACCATTAACAATATTTCCACTAGTCTTAAGTTTAGAAATTCCTCCATCTAGAAACTGGGAAACTTCTTCCATCATGCTTAGAGCATTTGGAAAAAATGCTTGACACATCTGAGCAGATGCTTAAAGACTGAATTTCAAATTCTTCCTTCTGTTTTCCTTTGCTATCCAGTCTACAAAATAGCTCCAAAAAGGACTACCATTGATATTCAGGTATGCTAATTTGTGTTGTTTAAATTATTTGTCTTGTTTCCTGATCTTGCTCAGCTTTTGTTAGCACACATTTTTGGATGAAGTCTAATGTGCATTTGCACAGCACTTGGAAAAACATGGTCCAGGTCTTCAGACTTGACTGCCTATATGGGATTCATCTAACTAAGTACATATTCCTATACTGAAGATATCTATATCCAAGACAGACAGTCTTCACTTTAAATTATTACAGGCAAATAAACTCTTTTGGGGATAACGAGCCAAGAATGCATGTTTTGTTGTCAAGTGTTAGCAAGTAAGTATGATATTAATTAGTGTAGATATTTATCTGAACTGGGATTTTACATGAATTAGAAGCTAGAACCTCCTATATCATAGAATCATAGAACGGCTGTGTTTTGAAGGAACCTCAAGGATCATGAGTCCTTCAACTTAAAACTATTTCCCCTTGTCCTGCTGTAATCTACCTTTTCTAAGAGTTGACTCCCTTCATGTTTATAGGCTCCCTTTAGGTACTGAAAGTCTGTGATGAGGTCACCCCACAGCCTTCTTTTTTCCAGACTGAACAAGCCCAGTTGCCTCAGCATGTCTTCATAGGGGAGATGCTCCTGTCCTCTGATCACCATTGTGGACCTCCTCTGGACTCATTCTAGCAGCTCCCTGTCTATCTTGTAGACACTTTAGCATGAATGTTGTCTGAATCACTTAAAAATTATTCCTCCTCTCTGCAATAAATATCAGTTTTACATTTCGAATTATTTCCGATCCAGTGATAATGGTATTTCTTAAACACTGTTTTTTCATTTTAAGGATCTTTTAAGTGTTCATCACCTTGTTTCTCAGTATAGTAGGAAGGCTCACAACTTTCATGGAAAAGGGGCTGTCAGGGTATTCTTTCTTGTAAGAGGTTTATTTGTTCTTGGAATGCTGTCCTTTCAGACTTAATTTAACCAAACCCTGGCTGCATGTATTTTGGTTTCCAAAGTGAAATAATGGGATCTTCCAATGTCACTTGTTCTCAAAATAGCAACAGCTTAATTCTTGTGATTTTTTCCTTCCACTGGGCTGGAGGAAAAGAGTCATTTATAAGGAAACCTATTTTAACATATTGGCTGATTTTCAGTGCAATACTGTACCATCCTGAAGGAAGTAGCAGCACCTCCCACACAAAGATCCACCACCAGCCACTTGATTTTTTTTCTCCCCAAATACTATTTTGTCCCTTCCCACTCTTTTTTTCTGAAAAGGAACTGCAGTAAGGGAAGGACTGCCTATGTAATACTGAAGTGTTGGGGCTCTGACCTCACTGGGCTTCCTGGCTGCAATTACAATGCAATCAGATCTGTCAGCAGATTGCATTGCCTTTGTTGCAATTGCCTTTGCAGTAGTGAAGACTTAAGGGATTCTTCATGCAGTCAAGCATTCACATGATGGTTTCATCCTCTGGAAGAGTTTGAAGCTAGTGTTTTGTTTCTTATTAAAAGGCAACAGATTACATTTATTTTAGAAGTTGGATTTTTGCCATTCCATTACTCTGCATCTTACTGGATCTGGCTCTGGAAATCTTGGTATGATCCAAGTACCTGCTGTTGCATCTGTAGATAGTAACGAAATCTGAATTCCACAGAGTGATAAATACCAAGTGAAAATTAAGCAAAATCACATGGCTTTAGGGATTCTTTATTACAAAATGTAACACCTCACTAAGCTGAATTTACTAGATAAAGCACACTCTTTCTGTTCAGTTTCACTTGTGTTTGAGAGACGATTTGTGAAAAGATCATTTTGTTAGTGTGTGGCTCTTAAACAAAATCACAATTATAATGAGCTCAAATAAAGCAGCCTAACTGAGAAAACTTAGCAGAGTCAGCACCTGACCTGCAGAGCTGTGGCTGTGGATGTATATTATATGGCTTTTGAAAGTGAGAATTCTTTCTTCCCTACTGGCTTTGGAGTCTGCTTAGAAAGTTGTAACTGAAGCCTATATTGCCAGATACCGCATATTGCACTCTGGAAAGCCTGTGTTCTCATTTTAGAGAGCTTTCAATGAGAAGTACCTATCCATATCCTACAGTCAAGCAGTGATCATGACAATGTGGCTTGCTAGGAGTGCAGGAAAGAGAAACTGTAATTATATTTACCTGTTGTGTAATTTCACACACTTTTCTGTACCTAAGCATAACAATTAGATACCATCTGATGCATCCCAGTGGAATCATATGCTAACCAATGTGTGGCACTATTGAAACCCAAGCAGCAGGTAAAGCCAACTCATTCTGTACAAATTTTGCTTTGGAAAATATCTCAGTGATTTTTCCAAAAGAGGCAGAACAACAACAACAACAAAATTAATGGTGTGTTTGGATTTTTCATTTTGAATGATCCCTTTCCACATGCCTTTGTTTTATTATTTGTGGTTATCATGTATTGCAATAAAAGGTAAATTTTCAGAGTTAACATCAAAACAAACATCCTTCACTTCTGTTGACATAAAACATTTCAAAAAAGAAGAAAAAATGTCATCCATTTGAGTGGGTATTTCTGGAGAAATTTCAAATGTTCTACAATTTGGAAGAAAGCCAAACATCAGGATCCTAAAATCCTTTGCAAAACCAAGCAGACATTGTCTGCAATTTCTGTGCTGCTGCTACTCAGGATTACACTCCCTCAGTCAGAACAAGCTCAGAAACTACAGCTGCAGCCTGAGTCTAAGAGACCTGGCTCTGGTAATGCCATTGATTTTCTTAGTGAGTGAGACTGGTCATTTGCCCTCTCTCTATTTCATTTTCCTTATCTACAGACAGAGGATAAATGCTACTGACCTATTTTATATGTTTTGAGATGAATAGAGAAGAGCAAGGCATTCATCTGCTCTCAGCTCTCAGCATTCCCAGAGATGTTGCAGTGCAAATGGAATGCAGTCTAAGGGCAAAACTTGCCAAAAATGTGGTCTCTAGAAAACAGAAAGTGAAGAAAATAATCAGAGCAGATCAAAAACAGAGGTAGCTGATCCCAAGCAGAAAGGATTTCAAGATGACCCCAAATATTTTAAAAGTTCCATGGCAGATTTTGAAAGGCTGCCTGTTAAAGAAGACAGACTAGATGCCCAAGCAACAGATTAAGTCAGGTCATTTTGCCCAAATTTTGCTTTGAAAATTCTCAGTGGAGACTTTTCCAAAGTAGGTAGAACAGTCATGACATCTCCAGTCACTACAGAATACCTAATTCCTGGAGACTTTCTAGCTCTGAGCAGCCTGATCTAACTCTAGGTGTCCCTGTTCACTGCAGGGGAGTTGGACTAGACAACCTTTAATGGACCCTTCCAGCTCAAACAGTTCTAGGATTCTGTTAAATAAGTTTGGCTCAAGAAATCAGTACATTTTCAGTACACATTCATTGTTTTTAGAAGTATTTCTTAATCACCCCCTACTGTCTGTTCCACGTTATGTTATTAGGACCTTAAGTGTGATCCCATCCCTGAGCTGTCACTCAAAGTGCATAGCAGTTTGGATATTTTTTTTTTTTTACAGGCAAGGAAATTTCTTGAAGCAGTAGGATCAACAAAAGAGAAAATCGGGCTGGAAAAATACCCAGGAGCTGTTCATGACAGACACTGGCACAGTATGTTATGTCTGTACAGTACCTATGAATAGCTTCTTTATTTTTATAGTCACAGGAAGGTACAGTATGTGTCACCTCTGAAATTTAATGAATCTAACATTCCAGGAAATGAAGTAAAATTGTAGACCTCAAATATATATCTCTAAAGATGTCTCAGACAATTAATCTTTTCCAACAAGGAAAGTGGTTTTCTTAGTTTTTAGGTTGCCTAAAGAGATATCCACAGTATTAGCCTATATTACGTATTGTCTTAAATATACATCAGCACATAGCAGAAGAACTGGTATTTAATTCTAGGGAACAGAGGAGCTGAAGAAGGCTGAGTGGGAACTATAGTTTTCCCCTATAGGTTAAGGGAAGAAGACATAGTTCTTCAAGTGTTTGATCTTTATCAATACAAAAGGTAACGCTATCTTATTTTATGGTGCCCTTTGTATCACTGAGAAATTCTGGTCAAATTTCACAGTCTCATTCTTTTGTCTTCATTCTGTCCTTTCTTGGAAATCATCTTTCCTGTCCTACATGTGGGAAGCCTGGAGGAGTGCGTACAATAGTGTGATGCCCTTTGCTCTGAACTCTGCTTTCTCAAGCTAATCTTACTCACGTCTTAGGATGACCTGCATGCTGATCCAGGAGTCAGTGTCATCATGTAACCAGCCAGCAGCTCCTGGTTATGTGTCAGGCATTGTACATGCTCAGAAGAATTGTGTAAATGGATTTCTTTTCTTCACTTTTTCTTGAAGTAAAGCCAAACTGAGAGAATTTAGATTTCTTGTTAGTTAAAAATAACTGACTGTAACTTCTGGCATAAAGATGGCAATCTGATCTCAGTTTTAAGGAATACTTGAAAATACCCAAACCCTATGGATGTCCAGTAAGAGCAGAAGAAAGTATTCTTCCTTTCACTTGTTTTTCTGCCTGATTCTTGTGCCTAAGCATTATTAGGCAGAGGGAATTTCAGGCCAACGTACAGCAGGTTTTGGTTTGCCACGGGATAAGCATTATTACCCATGTTGTTCAGATTCACTTCATCAAATTTCTTAATTTACACAACCCAACTCTCAGTCACCTTCAATCCTGCACAGGACATGTCCAATGATAAAATAAACCAGCTTTAATTAAGCAAGATTTACAGCCAAAAGTGCAAGCAGGTTATAATCAAAGGAATGTAACTGCAACCTTCAAGTATATTAATCTGCTGAATATTTTTCCAGTTGCTTAGATTTTATTACCTTCAAATTGTTAATAATATTTTAGGAATCCATTCCAAAAGCACAATATCATTCTGCTTCTGGGATTATGCCCCCAGATCTGAAATATCATTAGGTTTTCATTAATATCATCTGGATTTCCAATACATTTTCAAAGCAAATAAGTTATGGAAGCATGCGAATACAATAAATAATTAATAGTTAGTAGTTAGCTAGTCAAAATATTTCACAGAATCAAAGAATCATAGGGGCTGGAAGGGACCTCCAGAGATTGTCAAGTCCAACCCCAGCTAAAGCAGTTTCCCTTCAGTAGGTTGAGAGAATCACAGAATTATAGGGGTTGGAAGAGACCTCTGAAGGTCATCAAGTCTACATTTCCTATATATCTCACTTTCTTCAAGGGAAAGTGAGATACCTAGAATCATAGAATCATAGAATCATAGAATTATTTAGGTCGGAAAAGACCTCAAAGACCATCAAGTCCAACTGCAGCCTAGCCATAGTACCCTAACTCTAACACCTCTCTGCTAAATCATATCTCTGAGCACCACATCCAAACGGCTCTTAAACAGCAGTGAAAGACACAGGTGTGGTTACATGTGCCATTGTCTATACTTCATCCATTTTATGTACTAATTGTTCATGATCAGTTTCTGCCATTACAGGTGACTTCTGTTAACCCAGTGGCTGCAAAAACCTGGAGTTAGAAGGGTGGTCAGCACTGTCAGTCAAATGAATCATTTGCAGTCATCTAACCATATCATCGCAAGCCTAAGCTGCTAGTCTGTAGCTTTTTGTTATTAAATCCGACTTTTCAGTTCACAACCTCTCCTGACAAACTTCTGGTATCCCAGACAAGCTCCAGTACCAGAGCCCAGTAGGCACACAGATCTAAAAGCAATCCAAGATTTGAGGTTCTCGTTGAACCAGGAAAAGCAGTAAACCAGTCCTTGGAAATGCTTCTTCTGATGGGACTTTTCTTCCCTCATCACTGCCTCTTTCATATGCTATCAATTTCACAGATGAACACCAGAGATGCCCACTGATGTGAATCTACCTGCTATGGAAAAATGTCCAAACACGAAGAGAACAATGAATTATGCCATTCTTTTTTTCTCATAAAGTACAAGTGGAACAAACTGGATTTTTTCTTCAGTGTTTTAAAAAATGTAACAGCTTTAAAGCTCCTCTAAACTTGCAGTTCAGCTTGAAGATCTGTCATCTCTTACTGGAAGAATAGTTTCTGTGCTTTTTACCTCCTAAATTCAACCAAAGAAATTGAAAACCACTCACAGAATCATTCCTGAATGATGACCACTTCTGAAAGCCCTGTAAGTCAAGGAGATCTGTGTGAGTTTGGGAGCCCTTCTGTGAAACGAGTTTCTACAGAACAGTTTTTGGAAACATCAATTTAATAAGCTGTTTTTCTTAAAACTGAATATTTCAGAAAGTTGAGTTGTTCTGAACACTCTTCCAGAACAAACATAATGGATCTTGCATTAGAGAGACCCTGCAACTAGAAAACTAGAATAAAAAAAAATAATTCACAACTATTTTTTTCAAGGATCTGCATCATCCACACAGAACTGCATGTTTCTTATCAACTTATACAAAATGGATCATGTTATAGCCTTAGTAGAGTGTGATCGCTGTTCAGGAGACAATGTCAGTCACACTCACACTGCACTCCAGTATGTAAAGCAGAATGGCTAGCCTGTGGACACATTATGTACAATCAAAAATATGGAGTCCTTAAGTTTTCATGGAGATGAAGGGCATTGCCTGAAGCAAAGCCAGATAGGTGGTAAGTACTCAAGGAAAACTTTCTTCCATTAAAAGCAAGAAAAAGGATGAAGTGCATTATTCAAGGTCACCCTGAAGGAAATCAGTGGTGCTGAAAAGAGAAACCATGGCTCTTGGCTGAGGGATCCTGCTCTTTCCTCAGTCACAGGTCTCCCAGGTCTCCCAAGAGTGGCAACACTATATTACAGGCTACAAAGCATTCCTAATGCGAGTGCTGCTGTGATGATAAAATTAGTTTACTTTATTCTTACAGCAAATCACCCTCCATGAAGGCAAAGGCAATCTGTCCTTCTGCATTCCCATTTCTGCTGTTATCAAATGAGGGGAAGAAGCCTGATGCTGCACCCAACATCTATAAGCCAGTGAGGAGAGAACAGCTAGTAAGGAAATGTAAGGAAAAACAAACAAACAAACAACAACAACAAAAAAAAACAAACAGCTGCGGCTGGCAGTTTTGCAACACCACTGACATCAGTGGACAAGAAATGTAGCAGTGTTATTGATGAACTCATGGAGAATAATCCTATACTCTGGGACCTCATGCACTTTAGCTTCACAAAGTGAACCTGATAGAATCAACAAAGACAATAAAAATTTGACCACAGAAAGATATATAACAAGCTCTACTAGTAAAAAAGTATGAACTAAACAAATTCAGACTAGAAATTATTTATTACTAGTGCTATTTAGATGGTAGTTCTCTTATGGTAGAGACTTTACATTGTTTCCATTGTGACTTGGGTAAATGCGTTTGAACACTTTCACAGTACATGCTGATGTTATAAGCAGTATTTAATTCAGGGATTAACTATGTCTTTGTTATGCAAAATCTCATATTAGATGATGACAATCCTGCCTTAAAATCCAGGAACCATTGGAAGCAAGGGTTTAATCCAAGAGATAGTGACCTTAGGTGGGTCATCTAAATACATCTAATCTGGGGACCCAGCACATGAAAAAGAACACTTAAATGGTGCCTTATTATAAATCCAGAGGGAATAATTTAGTCTTATCATCAGGCACTGACTGAAGTGAGCATCCATTTAACGGTGAACAGAGAGAAAATTCCCTGTGCACTGTGCTGCCCACACTGGGGCTCTGCCTGTGACGATGAAAGGTGGCATGTCCAACCAAGAGCTGAAATGAACCTCCAAGGTGAGGATGTGGCCATGCCATGCCTGTACTGACATTACAGTGCTGGCACACTGGTCTGAGCAGGCAGCAGCCTTTGCTGATGTGCATTTTGTCTTCACAAAGAGAAAATCATATTCCTGGACAAGCATCAGTGATTTTGTTCTTATCACAGCTCCTGCTTGGATGCGAGAATGTTCTACACCTGATCCTTAAAGCAGGATTCAACAGCATCCCTGCTGCTCTTCTGCTCTTGTTTTCAATGCTCTGTGTTTTGGCCAAGCCAGCATCTATCTATGACAGCTCTGCTCTTTTCTGCTTAGAGCTCTTTATGTCTTTTGAATCTGCACTGGGACAGAGAGCTTCTACAGAATTTGAAACATATCTGAATTCTTATTTCATGCTGTCTTTTTCCAAACTAAATGGTGGACCCAGGGAGTATACTTCCTTCATCCACCTCCAACACTTCATGCCAGGAGCCTGGAGCTTCTGTGACATCCCAGTGCTTTCAGAAAGAGAGTGATATTTGAAAAGAAATTTTGCCTTGATGATAAATCATATCTAATCTAATCTATTGTAAATAGACTATTACATATTAATATTTATGTTTTAATAAGTATATATATATTATACGAGTAATTATACTAGACGATGCTCAAATCTAATTATAGATCCATCATGGCAGGAACTCTCAATTTGAGGGATAAAGAAGAGATTGGAGTTGAATAAATTATAGATTTAAAGGATAGTAACAAATGGACTGCAGTGGCTCAGAAAGCACAAGAATTTGAATTTTTGTAAGGATTTATTATGTTTACAGTATCTGTGTTAGCAAAAACTGCAACTGCATAAGCAAAACTTTTTTTTTCAGCTGACATTGCACACAGCAATTATTTTCCTCTTTTAGCTAAAGAAAGTGGAGGCTTTTTATGAATTAGTGTACTGCAATACTAAGTTTTATACTATCTATAAACTAAGGTAGTAAAAAACATCCCATCATTTTAACCTTGGAATGCAAGAGAGGATGTGGTGGATGTATAAAAATTGAATGCCCTCCAGTGGCTGGTTAAGTGGTCAGCGCTGATGAGTGGGAGTTTGCATCTATCCTGTATCAGCGTATTTTCACTGCATTTTCTTCCAGAGGGATCTCTGAAGTTTAGGCCACATTTCCAAAACATCTAGGCCACATAATTAATCTTCTGGCAAGAAGATGAGGAGACCTTGACCAAACCTTTTTTTGTCCGGGCCTCAAAGGCCAGGTAAATCTGAAGCATTTCTCCCGTATCACAGAGAGTTTTTTTGCTACACTATGCATCTTGCAAACAATCTGCTTCAAAATGGAAAATAAAGCATTTATGTGTGGTTTCTCTCAGACTGCATAACCTAGTGTTATTCAGGTGCGTACTTGTCTAAATAAAGTTGGTGTCATGAGTTGCAATTGTAGTGGAGGTGTATAAGATAGTAATGTCCTCACTATCCAAAAAGTTGTAATTTCTATACTACCTTACTTCACAGCTGCATTCCAGAGAAGGAAAGGATAAGCACTTCATTATCACATCATCAAAAGAAAACAATGTTTAAATATATTTTGATGCAAACTCTCACTTCATTCAGTGACAGTTTGGGGTGAAAAGCTGAACTGGTCTGAACGAAACAAAAATTTCCCCTTCTTTTTATCTTCTTGTTTTAGATCAAAGCAAATATGCAAAGCAAGCAGAGACTCAGTTTGAATAAAGAAAGGCAGTTCCATAAGCATGGGTTTTGAAGAAAGTTATGCAGATGTTTTATTCTTTTAAATTAATTCATCTAGTATGTAAAGGCAAGCCTACTATAGCTGAGCTGGTTGTTTTGCAGACCTATTTATTTCCCATTTCTCAAGAATACCCATTTATTTCTGAACTTCTCCCTACGCTTTAACAAAATATTGTTTTTGTTATGTCTGAACATAAAAATCCTGAAAATTAAAGATGATATAGTATCATCTTTATTTTGATATTCTATTGTGTGCCCGTTTATAGAGCTTCCAAATCCTACAGTATAAGAGCTACTAAACAGTTGTTAATAGAAGTTTTGCCTGACTCGGAATGGACTGATCTTTGCTGATGTCTTTCCAGCAAGACAAGCAGCAATTGCCAGAATGAAATGGCATTATAAAGACTGTTCTTTGCTAATTTTTCAGTACTTAGGCTATCTTCACCACATTTAAGGACTTCTTTTTTTTCAGTAAGTGAAAAATCAAAAATAAGGGAAAATATAGGCTATAATCAATTTTCTAAAGCAGCTTTGGACCTTTGGTTTTGATTTGTAATCTCAGCAATTAGATTATACAATCACAGAGTCGTGGAATTGCCAAGGACAGAAAAGATTTTCAAGACCATCCAGTCCAACCATTCACCTATCACCAGAATTTTCCACCAAACCACGTCCCTCAGTACAGCATCTAAATGTTTCTCAGACACCTCCAGAGACAGTGATATCTATCTCTGATTGTAATTCTCATTGAAAAAGAAATTTTTGTTGAAAATGAAAATTTGTCCACTGTCCACCTTTAATTTCTCTATGACATATATATTTTTTCCTTTTTTTTTTTTGTTTTGTTGGGTTTTTTGTTTTTTTTTTTTTTCTTTTTTTTCTGATTGTTGTCCAAGCTAAAAAATCTATTATCTACAAAAAGCAAAAGGTCTGTGGATTTCTTTGGATTCTCACGTACTCACAACCATTGCCTCTATTACCACGTTTTTCATGTTCCTGTGTGCCTGGGTATATATTTCTAAACTGATGTTTTATGTGAGAAACGTAAGTGAGAATTCTTGCTAATATGTGACATTTCATAGACATGAATTCAAATGCCAGATACACTTTCAAGACTAGCAACTCCGCATGCACAAGATTTCTATTATCATGCTTCCCTCTTTTGCTGAAATAGACAAAGTAGCAGTTTTTTTTCAAGTTAGTGTTTTTTGCTTTCAGATTTCTATTTGTACTTCATTAATGGCCATCATAGTACAATTGCCTGAACTTGAAATGTATATTATTTGGATTTTGTATATCATCAAGCCTCACCGATGTCCGTAACACTACAGTAACTGGGAAGAACTAACACTACTAAAACTTGTAATTTTAGAGTTTTCAAATTCAGAGATCTCCTTAAGGTCAAGTTAAAAAGAGAGATGGCTTTAATCTGCTCAGCAGTTGGTCAAATTGTCACATAAAACCGCTGCGGTTTCTACTTTCTTTTGTTAGCTGGTTCACTGTATTTCTTCTTGACTTCCTTGTTTTTGGCCCATTGCTTACTGTATCTGAAACATTAATTCCCACTGGTTGAGAACAAAGAGCTCCCTATACTCATCAGTGGTGTGGAAATTTGCTGCCTCCATTGTGTGTCACTAGCTTGGCAAGCTGGTTTGATGATACAAGCTATTCCCAGCATAATCTGTCTTGTTGTCTTTCCCCAAAGGGAAAATCACTTTCATTAGAGGCCAAAAGCTATACATGCCACTGGGATCACAGGACTCTTTATTGCTATATTTTTTTCACTGTTGACTAAACTAGCAGTGCCAAGAATTAAAATGTTTGTGAGGAAAATGATTGCACTATGGATATGCATCGAAGACAGTATCCATTTTTAGCTTTTGACCCTTCTATTCAATTCCTTTTCTTTTAATAATAGCAATCAGTACTTACAAAGGACAAAAATTTCCATCAGATAACAAATATTACCACATACAATTACTATCTAATGAATCAAGTCTCATCAAAGAACCCCTGGTTCTTCCTTATTTCTGCACTGTTCTTAGAAACAAAAGGTGTTCATCTATAACCTCAATTCAACAACTTAATGGAAAGAATGGGAAGCAGTCAGGCCAGCCTAAAAAGAAATCAACAGGGATATTGAAATGCCAATTGGGGATGTGAGATACACATTAATACAAAGGTCATCTCATTGTTCCAGGGGCACCCTGCAAGCTATTTGGCATAACTTCTTCTATGTCCAATGAACTTAAGGAAAACCCCAGAAACCTTTATTGTAAGCAGAGGGATTAATTCAACACTCCTAACATGGTCCAAAAAAGACTGGATTACACTTCGAAGAGTTTACATATATTACTACTTTAAAAAGCTGTATAATTCTGGTACTGCCATAAGAACACCTAAAATGGATCCTGACTCTGTCTGCAGGCAGTAGAGGAAGTGTGCAATTCAAAGAAGGGAACAAGAATACAGCAAGTCCATAATGATGCTTCTCCCGGACTCTCCCAAATCCCACATTTTCTGTAATTTAGACTTCCAGCTGTCTGCAGACTCCTACATGAGTTTTATTTTTGGTGTCTCAGCAGTTGAGAATGGCTTTCTCTCTGTTGCTACACATATCCTTTAAAAGAAATCTAAAGCAAGATTAGAGATTAGGAGAATTTTTTTCACACAGAGGGTGGTGGAACACTGGAACAGGTTGCCTAAGGAAGTTGTGGATGCCACATCCCTGGAGACATTCAAGGCAATGCTGGATGTGGCTCTGGGCAACCTGGTCTGGTGGTTGTCAGACCTGCATATGGTGGATGGTTTGAAACCAGATGATCATTATGGTCCTTCAACCCAGGCCATTCTATGATTTTATGATTCTATGAAAAGCTGCAGAGGACATTTCACTCTGTGAACTAAAACCATCTGCCTTACCTACTAGTAAAATCATCTTTCTTTCATTTTGGAGATGCTTTATTTTATCATCCATTGACTTTGCAGAGATCCCCATGACTAGGTTGCTAATATATTTTGTTGTTGAAACTGAGATGATTCTCACCTGGAATAAATGCAGATAAATAGCCCATGCTAAAGTCAAATTAAATATTATATGCCTTATTAAGCTGTAGAGCCTATCATGGAGTTTACTGTCAAAATAGCAGTGAATAATTGAAATAATCTACTCTGCTGATGGAATCAAGGGAAGTGTTATAATAGGAAAGCATAAGGCAGAAACCTGTTTTAGGTTATCTGAATAGAGCCCTATGTTAAAAATGTTGTCTCAGTGTTACATAGAAGACCCAAAAGGCAACAGTAATGAAAGATGAAGAATGGAGGTTTTAGTCACTCTCCATTTTCAAGGTGGAGAGAGGAAACAGAAGGATTGTCTGGTTTATGTCATCCCTAGTCTATCGTAGGCAGTGGAAAGGAAATACTGTCCTCTGGAGGCCATGACTGAGCAACTTAATTAGGTTTCTCACTAATTTGTCCTCTCATTAACTGCAGCAGGAGCTTGCAAGTGGTAATTCTCACTCTGCTAGACTTAAAATTTTGAATATTTGTTGTAAGAAAAGTCTGGACAGAGCCTCCATCTCAGTGGAAGAGCTGTACGTGTCATCATTTAGTGCCAAGTGCACAAAAATTTTGTTTCACTGGACACTGACAATGGAGGTGTGCACAGATCCCAAAGCTCATCTCTCACAAGGTATCTCCATCACAGTATGCCTGCTCTATGTGCTCAGCATATAGAGCTTCAAAGCTAAAACGTGTCTAAAACACTTTGGTGCTGATACTTTTTGCATAAGGATGACAATGATCATCTCACCTGTAGAGAGCTCTAGACTATCTAAATTTTAGCAGAAGTCTTTCATCAGCAGAAAAACACTCATGTTTTGTCTTCAGAAGTGTTCCATAGACAGTTTGGAGTTCAGTGAAAAGTATTTATGAAGAAGTATTACATTCTTTTACTTTTGGAAATACATCTACTGCATTAAAGTAAATGCACACTACAGAAACAGTCTACATGAACTCAAGATATTTTTTTCCACTGTCTTTAGTTCACCTAGAAATACATCGCCCTCTACCACCTCTGACCACACTGAACAAAAAGTCAGAGTTCAACTCCCACATTCTTTAGACAGTGTTGGACAACACAGACCAATTGAAAGGTACATGACCCTGTCTCATTTTTGAGTAGTTTAGAATAATACTTTTTCCATTTTGGAAGTAAACATGTAAATACTGCAGATTTAAAATAATAGATAAAATATAAGATTTTGAACTTTTACAGACTGAAGTTGGAAAACTTGCTAAAACTACTTTACTCAGTGAATTTGGTGGTTCTTTTCCAGGGCTTAGTGATAGCTACATACTCAGTGAGAATCTGTTCAGGAGCCTTGATCACTTAAACAGTTCTGCCCAATGAGTGTTATTTCCCTTCAGCCTACACAAAGGCTACCAACACTACTAGAAGACCTGGATTTGATTTGTATCCTTCTGTACAAGGGGAATCATGCAACTGATGTGGTTATGCATCCTGAACCTCCACAGTATGTGTGTTCCTCTGAAGCAGAGTGAAATGATTTACCCTAGATGAGCTGAAAGTATTGCATCTACCAGCTTGTACCCATGTCTGAGATTGAGGCAGCATTTCTAAATATTGATCATAATCCATTGAGTTAAAGTTTCATAGTAGGTCACTAGTGGCAACAGAAATAGTAGAAAATAGCAGAAATGTTGTTTTTTGCTCTTACCAAATCAGAACACGTGAAAACTTAGTTAATGATCAAGGCAAAGGGTTTATCTGCTCTGGGCAGGTTGCTTGTTTCACCTGTCTGATTGCAGTGCTATAACTCCAGCAGATTTTTGAGGAATGGGACATTTAAAATTTAATATTTAGGTCCTATTAATTAGCAAATTAGCAACTGGCTCTAGGTGCCCCCGCTTGAGTAGGATGGTTGGTCCACATGACTTGCAGGGGTCTCTTCAAACTAGGCCATTCTGTTTTTATGATTAATACTGTATAGCCACAACAATGGAAACAGCCAATAAATGTGACCCCTGATGATTAAGACCTTGAGGGCAATCTAAGCAGCGAAATGAATCTTTTGCCTAATACAGGCCATGGTATTATGCTTGCTAATTCCTGTAATGGTCCAGGCAATTTCTGGTTGATTTGAAGCATTTATCTGAGAAAGGCTCAAAGGCTTTTTTTGGGTCAGAGGTTTCAGATGATAGAAAATACATCCTAGAGAAGTTGTACTAATTTTCAGTGCTAAACTTCTACAGTATATTTTTAGTTTGAATTTGTTGATCTTCAGCTTTCAGCTACTGAATCATACCATCCCTTTATCTGTCAGATTAAAGAGCCTTGCACTGCTAGAAGTTGTCTCACTGTGTGGATACTCATCAACATGATCAAATCACCTGTTAACCTCCTTTTCTTACATTGTTCTTGCAATATTAAATGGGGGGAAAAAGAGAAAATAAGAAGAAAAAATATAGGAAAAAAGTGACATTTTACAATTAAATGCATTAGAACAGCTTCTTTTGAAGAAAATCAGTACCACAGATGTGTGCACCTGAGGAAGAAATATGTCCATTAATGATCTGCAGGGTATGGTTTTCAGAAAATTTTATGAGCATCAAATAATCATCCTACTGTTTTTGTTGATGCTAGCTTAGTAGACATCATATGCCTTCTGCTGAGGCTAGTATTGCTGCTGGGTAAATCAAATGCAGAACAGTATCTGCAGTCTTTCTAGCCAAAGGAAAGATGTAATATGCATTGATTGCTAAAGATAAAGGACTAACAGTGGGATTAATACAGTCCACTATCTCTCCTATCACAAAAAGTCAATTCTAACACTTCTAAGTCATTTAAACATCCTTTCCTTTCCTTTCCTTTCCTTTCCTTTCCTTTCCTTTCCTTTCCTTTCCTTTCCTTTCCTTTCCTTTCCTTTCCTTTCCTTTCCTTTCCTTTCCTTTCCTTTCCTTTCCTTTCCTTTCCTTTCCTTTCCTTTCCTTTCCTTTCCTTTCTTCTTTTCTTCTCTTTTCATGGTTCCTCAGACAAGGAACATTTTGCTTTTTGGAAATCACATTGTAATGATAAATCTCCTTTTTTTCTGTTATTGATTAAAAGGCAGTGCTTGAATAGTAAGTATCCTAGAAAAGCTGTTAACATTTTAAGTTACTGATGTAAACATTCATCTAATGAATTAAATTAAAGAGGGTAGTCACAACTGGGACTGCATCACATGCATCCACTTACTCCAGCCTATCTGTCTTTAGAAATACCTTTAATGGTTTCTGGCAGCCACAATTCTGCTTTGTTTGCCCTGAACATGAGACTGTTAAAAGTGAGGCTGGTTCTGAGCCATTTTCTGTTCTTATTAACATTTTGGATCTGTTTTCAGTACAGCTTTCTGATTCACAGGAACTTTCATTATACAGCACATAGCCACTGCTCACGGTACAGCTAGTTCAGGATCCCCTAAATCTCCCAGCCTGTGTTAGTGAATATTAAGTAATCTGAAGCCACAGTTGTGTCAGCAACTTGCACAATTATATACTTTCTCTGGAGAATATTGCAGTCATTTGAATAGGATAGAATGCTGCTTTTATTTTAAATACAAAAATAATTAAAATATCAGCAGTAAATGGTAAGTATGATGCAATGAATGAGTCAGACAAAGTGACAAATGCTTATTGGAAGAGTATCCAGAAGTGACATGGGTATCTTCAGAGTATTTTCACATGGGTGGAGAAAAATATAACCCAATTTCACCCTCCTTGTACCCTTCTCTGTACATGCTGGAACTCCAAGAAACCAAGCCAAACAGCTCCTCTGCTCTCAAGTCAAAAATGTAAGTTCTAGATCTTCAAAGGAGAAATCTGGGAATACATAGTACTAGAAGACACAATTGGCCTCAAAGATAGAATCCATGATCTGAAGCAAGCAGATACCAAAAGTACCTTAAGGAATTGTTGAAAATTTATCACAGAATCATGGAATCATAGAATCTTAGGATGCTTTTTTTTCTTAGCTTTATACAGAAAATCTAAGGAATGGCAAAGAACTGAAGGCAACTGGAAAATGAAATTTTCTTTCCAGAAAAATATTTATTACTTGGATCACATGTAGATTTTCTCCAAAAAACAGATGCACCTTAAACATAATAACAAGTCTATCATGAAATGATATTTTCAAAGGATTACCTTTTTTACAGTTTGAAGGCGGTTTTCCATTGTGTCCTGTCTGAATCTGCACACAACTCTCCTTTCTATCTGAAGGTTCAGGGAGTAGATGCCTGAGGATCCTGGAGAGTCAGACTGATGGGAAGTATTAGATCATGTCAAAACCCAGCTGATCATCTAATGGGATCCAGTTCCAAACTCTTCAACACTGCAGCAATATGCATATACTGGCACCATAATTTTCTCACAGGAACTTGTTTTTGTTCTAATTTGAAGTAATTTTTGAAGTATGTTTGCTACAAATGCATTTCCTGGAGAAGTCACTTAAAAAGTGGGCTAGTGTAAACTAACTGGAAAACTGCTAATATAGCCTTATGGAACTGCACATGCATTATTGCTGATAAACCTAAAGAGCCTTTCAAACAATCATAGGATTAATGTGAGACTGAATATTCAGAGAATAGTCCTTTTCATAGAATCAAATAATATTTAAGGTTGGAAAAGTCCACAAAGATCATTAAGCCCAACCATCAACCCTTCCCCACAATGTCTACTAACCACATTTTTTTAATACCTCCAGGGCCTGTGACTCCTCCACCTTCCTGGGCAGCCTGTTCCAATGCCTCACCACTTTTTCTACAAATAATTTATTGCTAATAATAACCTGAACCTTCTCTGGCACAACTTAAGGCCATTCCTTCTTGTCCTATCACTGTTACCTGGGAGAAGAGTCTGATCCCAACCTTGTCACAACATTCTGTCATGCAGTTGTAGAGATTGATAAGGTCACCCCTTAGCCTTCTCTTCACCAGACCAAAAAATCTCAGTTTCCTCAGCTGCTCACCACAATAGTTGTGCTCCAGTCCCTTCACAGCTTTGCTGCCCTCTTCCTGCATAAAACTTTGGAACTGTTTCCAGAGGTTCTCGATCAACAACATTGCCACAAGGCAAGAAAATACCAACAGTTACTCAGCTGTATGGTGGATATGAGGCTTGACTGTACTAATTCTTTGTTTTATCACATGGTTTTCTAGCCACTGCATGATAGTGGTTTAACAAGGACAGTGAGCAGGGACCACATGTGTTTATACCTGCAGCAACAGAGGGGTGGCAGCAGGGAGGGGATAGTGAAGGAGCATTGTATAGACAGAGAACCACTTCACCAGCTGAGTGAGTTCAGCTCTTCCTTATATGACTGTTGGCCTACCTGTGAATACTCTTGTGAGTAGTTCATGGCATTCAGTTAATCCATTCTCCACATGCTACAGTCACTGCATGAAATCAATCATTAAAAAAAAAAAATCTTAAAAATCAACATGTAGGGGAAACAGATTACATGAGGCAATGCTCTCTCTCTCCTCCATTTCACAGCTGTTTTCAAACCTTGTTACCCACCTCCTGTAGCTCTCTGCAGGACCAAGGCAAGCAGGGAGGAAACAAGTGAAATGCAGTGTTACAGCAGTTCATCTTGGTTAGGGAACACAGAGAGAGAAGGTAGAACACAAAAATGAGCTACGTACTCAGACACTCATGGGACATATGCTTATATTAGCAGGGCTGCTGTGAAACTGATCATAGGTTACAGCAAGATGCTCCAAATTACCTTACTCCCTGTTTGCTGGTTGAAAAGCTTCATCCTTGATCCTAATCTGCTTTCCCCATGCAAATCCCTTTTCATGTGGGTTTCATGAATGGATCTTACTCTGATGTCTTTCTGCACAAACCATGTGTGATCAGGAAACCTCAAAAATATTGTCTTATTTATTAGTTTTTCATAAGCCACAAGATAAAGCAACTGAATGTTTTTCTGTGGAAGGCTGAGTTTTACTCTTTTTTCCCCTTCAAATATCAAGTAATATTCCATTTTACTGTTTGTGCTTTAAGCACAGTTTTCCAACATATCATCTAACACACACAAGAGAAATTTTTCTATTTGGTGCCCTTGAGAAAATCTCTAACTTTTTCATACAGAATCCAGACTATCAGCTCTTAAATGGTGAAAAATGTCATTTTTCATGTCTGCTGCCTGCTAAAATGCCTGGTGCAATATTCATGGCTGTGTTTCATTTATGTAACTATGCTAATTTTCCTCTGTCATCTTTCTGTTCATGCTGAAATGCAAAAAGCTTAATTCATTAAGGCTTCTAAGGGGCTTTAATTGTGCTAGCTGGCACATACCATAGAAATATAGCAAGTTTATCTCCTGTAAAATGTGGAAAGGTGGGGTCTGGATGAAAGATGCTCTTCAGAAAAATATTCATTGGATTTTAATTTACGGATGCATTGCATAATTTTATTCCTGCTCACAAAGAATAATGAGAAAACTCTTGGCACTATCTTACTGCAATTAGTTTTTCCTTTTGCCATGCCTCCCAGGGACTAACACAGCTCTATCTGTTCAAAAGATAAACTGTGGCATTCAGTCTTCAATGCATTCAGGTGGACCTTACACAGATATACCCTTGAATTATTACATTATGTGTAAGCAGTGCTTTTGTGTTGATAAAGGCTTGAACTGCCAGATTGTAGCTCCATCGATAGGCCCTACCCCAGGGTGGCTGTGGTTCCCAGAAGCTGGCAAGGCATCTGTCAGTGAAGGATCACAATATGTTTGCCCAGTTTTTAGTGCACTGAAAAGGCAGGCTGGAAGGACAGAGATGTTTACAGCCTATCACTGCTGAAGGCATCTCTGTCCTTTATTTTTGCACTGAGCCCCCTGTGAGAAGTATAACCCAGGTGTAACACAGCAAGTTTCTTTATATTACAGTTCCAGGCTGTACACAATGCAGCTCAGAAGCAGTGTCATGGATTCATTATATGACAATCAGAGAAGACAACTTCAAACATTTCAGTTTAATGAGTCAGTATACTTGTATTATTCTCTTCTGGGCCCACTTCTGACCACTGAGACAAGACATAGCTAAGAAATCATTGGGCCCAGTGTGGCAGCTCTTACAGTCTGATCTCACAAAATGTTGCTCTGAAACCCTCCAGCAGATTTTCATGAAAATGCAACAGTACAGCCTGATGCCAATTTCATCTATTTACAATTGTTTAATTCTGGATGCTCTAACAGCCTACTATTGTGTTAGCCTTTTAATGCTGAGAGGCTTTGAGATTTTTATTTACTATGTTCAGCCCAATATGGAGGCTAATGCCAGACAATGGAAGCCTGATTTAAGTGATTGTAATCTTAAAAAAAAAAAAAAAAAAAAAAAAAAAAAAAAAAAAAGAATAAAGAATAAATAAGAAGGAAAAGTAGAAAAGTATAACAAGTATAGCATTTAGAATTTTCCTTATTTCCATTCTAGCAATGGAAGGGTGAAACATAATTTCAAAGCCAGTGTGGGTTGCTCATACTCAGTTCTGCAGATATGTTTTAACCTGTTATGTTTGCTATCCCTAGAGCATTCCCCATTGACAAAGGTGAAGATCACTGATTTCAAGGAAAGAAACTAGGACTCATACTACTCTTTTTTCGAGTAATATGAGCTTGTTCTACATAAATAGAAAAGCACAGTACAGTAGTAGTCTTTTTGAGGTGTAAAAGCCCTGCTAAAGAGGCTTCAAGTATAACTACAAACTGTAAAATCTTTGCCCCACTCTAGTAAAGGGCATGTTGCTATTAGCTTCTTTGAGACCAAGCATTCCCTTCAATGTGATATTGCTTTCTCAGGAGAACTCTCTGAGGGATTGCAACTGATGTGAAAGCAGTTACTTCATGGGCCCTTGTTGGACTGCCTTTCTTCTGAATACTGCTTATTAGAGGGGTGGGGGCTGGAAGGGAGGGAAAGTCTCCCAGCTCACAAGACCTTTCCACAAAAGGATTGCTTCCAAATGGAATGCCCATAGGAATGGAAGCAGGCAAGATATATGTACCTGTTCTGTGACTACAGTAATGTCTACTCTCTTAAAGCAATTTATGAGGTCTTTAATGATCAAGAATTCTATGTTAAGCTTATAATAAAACTAGTTATGTGAAATTTTGGTAACATAATGCCAGGATTTTTAGTGTCAGTAAATGTGAGGGGAAAAAAAACAACAACATGATATCCTATATTAAACTGCCTGCTATACACAAATATATCATGAATCATAGGCTGAAAGAATTTGATAAAGTGAGAAGTGTTGGACATGTCACGCATATTTGCATCATCTGTATGTACAAGACCAACTCTGAAAGTTGGAGTTTCCATGGAAATGAATAGATGGCATTACTTTTGAAGCAGCCTAAGTATCTGCACATGTATATTACTCCTTTTCCTGATGTTTAAACATAGGCCATAGTATAACCTGAAGGTGTGCATCACTGACCTCATGTACTCTTTACGTTTACAGAAAAGAAGAAATGGAAACAGAAGTAACACCATTTATCTCTGTTGCTATCAGTTTCCAAACAGAGCCATAGCTCTATTTGAACACTAACAGGATCATATCATACATGGGTCAGGTACTGCTTCTATCATCCACTGCAAAAGAAGAAAGGAGATCCCAGGAGCAGAATAGATGATTCTTGAAACTGAGTCTAACAAAAAGTATTATTCTGTTCAGAGTATAAATCTCAGAGGTTGATAAAAAAAGGGCAAATTAGTCACAAGAGATCAGGATGTGTATTTAAGGTTGTGTTACTGAAGTAGTAAATAAAAGCTGTTATCTGATTGTCATACAAGTAGTGTAAGTGAAATCAATCAGATGCTGCACACAACACACTCATAAACAGTTACAGCCAAGAAACTGCTCCTTTAGTGAACAAGACTGAGTGTTCCTCACCATGAAAAATGATGTTTTCCAGAAAATATCTACAATGAGCCAACACTGTTGTTCATAATATGCCCAATCATTAGAAAAATACAATTTATTTGTTACAATTTATTTGTAACAAATTTATTTGTTACATCTTCTTGGAATATGCTCCAAGAAAAGTAAAAGTGACTGGGATCTGGTCAGTATTTCATGTTCCTCTTCCACCCTTGAAGCTGCTCAGGTTCTCTTTCTCAACTTCAAGGGCTGGTCCTTCAACACAGTAAACCCAAATTTTCCCATATCCATACATGCTTCTTTTAGCCTGCCATGTGAACAAGTCTCAGTATTTCTGTCTCAACCAGACCAGTGCATGTACTCACTGGCAGGCATGCATGGCATACAAGATGACTGGCCAGCCTGCTGATGGCAAGCAGGTTGGATGGTATCTAAACTTTAAATACAGCTTCTCTCTTCTAAATAGTTTTCTATAGTCGTAAACCTTGCAGGATCTTAATAACTGAGACCATTGCACTTCTGTGAAATTTGATGGAATTTTGCCAGAAGTCTTAAAAATCCTTAAAGGACACTGGCTATGAGTTAGCTGCATCATTTTTCTTACATCAGAATGCATACTGAAAATCCTCACACTTTGGTTGCTGCTCCCAGCTACTTGTGACTGCTCTCTTCATGCATCAATCCTGTGCTATAACATTAAAATGGTCCTTACAAATTCAGCAGTCCAGGCACATAAGAGAAGGATGTCCAAGTTGATGTGATAGGCTTCCATGAGAGTTATAAAGTAAAAAAAAAAAATAAAAAAATGGTTATAAAAACATTATTTTGTTTCTGCTATCTGCATGATTTATTCCTGAAACTGGTACAGCTCTAAAGACAACATAATCATGCAGCCTGTCTGCCATTTTCACATGTCACACCACCACATGCTATTTTCACTGGGAGAACATACTTTATGTTGTAAGAGAGGATATCAGAGTTCCTCCTCTGAAGATCACGTGCCTTCTTCCATAGTAGAACATACTCTGGATAGAATGGAAAGTGTGGGAGACTGACAGTGTAGTGCTCCTTAACGACAGTGAAATGGGAAGGCTTATCTAGCTATTTAAGTACATATAAGTGAAATTGACATTGATGAAATTTTATTTCAATAGTTTACATTATTGAGTACCCTGAGCTTGAGTTAGACACATATATTCAGAATGTGTTCTTCGCTAAATGCATACACATAACAAACCTGAAAACAAAGATTTTGAGTCTGATAAAATTCCATTGGGAAAGAAAATCATACATAAAAATATCCAAAGTAAATTGGATATTACCCCAATATAACACATATCAAACAAGTCAATCAACAAGCAAACCTATTGGTAATTGCTAGGTTCATCTGACCTGTGACTTAAGGCATGGGAACAACAGCAACATTTGAATTTGTTATTTGTCACATTCATATAACAGGGGTGTCACTGAATTCCTCCATGCAGAAAAAATGTCACCCGTTGACATATGACACCTGCTGAATGTTCAAGGAGACCAAACAATGGACATGAGCAGAGTGAGGTGGTCAGTGATGCATTTCAGCAGTGGTGAGAGTGACAGTGGTTCACGTCCGATGGTGAAGATTTTCACAACCACTCATGCAGGCCCTTGTTTGTCTCTGACAAAAATGCACAACTAATGTTGTTCCAAAATAGTATTTTATAGCTGAGAATTTGCTCTATCAAATAATGCCATTGTGCTCTTTGTAACTGTTGTAGTTTCCTTGGAAATAAATAGGAGGCATTACCTTTGGAGCAAAAACATATTTGGCAACCATGTTTCCTGTGAATATTCAGAAGATATTTTATTTTATTTTATTTTATTTATTTATTTTTTAATAACAGGAAGGTTGTCTTGTTCCCATGTCCTCCCTTTAAAAAGTGATAATTCAATGAACAGCTTTTAATTGGTATCTTAACTATTTCTGGCCAGATGTTTTTAAACGAATCTTGCTTCTCCCACCAATTAATGCCACAAAAACTTTCAATTAGAGGGAAGTTTTATTTTATTACCATTTCTTTACATGATCCTGTGAGCCCTGAAGGAATAAATTTACGGTCTACTAGGAGAAATCCAGCCTGTGTTTCCACTGCAAGCCATGAAAAAAACAAGTCCCTGCTACCTTTTTTTTTTTTTTTTTTTTTTTACAGCCAATACTTCATCTTCACTGTGCAAAAAGTCTAACCTTGAGAACTCTGCATTATTCAGTTGAGTTGCAAGGGAGGAGAGAGTAAGGTATACGGAGCTAGTCATTCTCTACCAGTTCCCCACTCTGAAAATCATTTTGCTTAATTAAAAACCAGCTCAAATGTACATGAAAATGCCAGTGCACACAGCATGAGTGAAACAGGCCATATTGTAGCAGTTACTATCAATAAGGTCAAGAATGAAATCTTCCAAATGCAGGATAGGCACTGTAGCAGGGGCAGCTGCCATTTCCTGAACTTGGAGATGTTGTCTCTGGAACGATATTTCCCTGTTTGTTTCTGTTCTCATTTCTGGAGGGATGGAGACAGAACTGTAACCTTTATTTGTTAACATGTCTGTAATTTTCTGTGTCAAAAGGCTGCAGCTATTTCTCTCTGTATCTGTTAATTCCTTCTGAGAACATGGCACTGCTTCTTCCAAAGTAGTCTGGAGTATCTGCCCATTCTCTTCAGACTCTCCTGAAGATTTCTATTTGATTTATTCAAGACAAGCAAGTCAAAAATTTCACTGCAGTTTTTCTAAGACATTATCACACACCTGTGCTACATGCACTAAAAAAAGAACACACCATCATAGAATTGCAGGGGCTGGAAAGGACCTCAAGATATCTTCAAGTCCAGTCCCCTACTAAAGCAGGTTCTATGTAATAGGTCCAGACAGGACTTGAATGTCTCCATAGAAGGAGACCTTATAACCTCTCTGGGAAGCCTGTTCCAGTTCTCCATCACCCTTATCCTAACAAAGTTCTTCAGCGTGTTATTTTGGAACTTTCTATGTTCAAGTTTTAGGCCATTATTCTTTGTCCTAGCACTACACTTCACCAAGAAGATCCTGGCCTCATCCACTTGCCTCCCACCTCCCTTTAGATACTTATAAACATTTATCAGATTCCCTCTCAGTCTTATGTTCCCCAGGCTGAACAGATCCAGGTTACTCAGCCTTTGGAACACTCAGAATTATTTTCTGTGAGCCATGTAAGAGATTTCAGTACACTACTTGATGGAGACTTCAGTGCAGAACATCAGACTACAGGGAAACTACCAATTTTGGAGAATTGTGTTTCTAATCTGATTCTGGGTAATTATAGTTTGTCATTGCTTTGCCTTTTTATCTCCACAAAGGCCTTTTTTTCCTTGCCACAGTGAGGTCTTTCTACTCTTCACATTAGCAGCTTTACATGAGCATTCATAATTGTTTCTTATAAAATACGCTGATTTCTATCATCCTGTTTAATGATGTGCTACATTGTTTATAAGATAATGCAATGAACCCACATTGAACTCATTCTATTATCCCATAAGTAATGCAATAAACTGCTTAACAGGGCAATTAAATCAAGTGATTTCAGGTTAATGTTATTAGACAGTGTTCAGGAACATGCAACTTTTTTTTCCAGGCTCGCATTCCCCTCTTAAATATTGGAAAATGTACTTAGATAATGTTTTTGTTTGTATTCCCTAAGGTACTAATCACATTTTTCATTGCTGGGGACTAGAAATATTATAGCAGCTTTCTAAATATAGGAGAGAGTTAGTGTACCATCTAGTAACTTGTGACAAAGCAAGGGATTTAATAACCTTGGAGAACTCCCCAGGGTATTAAGCAGCAATGTCTGAAGCTTAGGAGAAAAAGATATTTTATAATATACAGACAGTAGAAAATCAAATACATAAAAGAAATATAAAGGTTAAATAAACTGTGTTACCGGGGAAAAAAAAAAAAAAAAGTTGCTCAGCCTACGTATTATACTAGATTTTATTTTTTGAAAGGCCTATTAATGAATATTTTTAAACAGAATTTCTTTTTTTCTTATACCTTTCTTTTGACCCACCCCCAAGAAAGTAATTCAAATACGCTGCATCACACAGAATCTCATTAGTAATGGTTCCAGTGAAATTAAATCTGTATCGTGCATCTTGAGCCTGTTCTAATGATTACTGCTCCACTGAGTACGTAATTTAAAATCTCTCTTTAATAGATGAGGTGCTGAACAACAACAGCTAGCTCTCCCAGACTTCACAGCTGAGGAGCTGTCATGCTTCTAAGCTCTGGCTGTAGCCAGAGAAATCTACTTTCAACTGGATTTCTACAGAACAATACTAACGTCTAACAGATTCTGGAACAATCCGTATTGAATGTTATTCTACTGTTTCCTAAATGGTCTTGTAGCTATTATTTTTCTTTCTTAAGTTACTCATCAAGAGTTACAAAATTCAAAATTCAGAGGAATTGTGGACTTTTTGTTATCTGGATTCAGATATTCAAGAGATGGATGAAGAAGACCCTTAGGAGCAAGCAGTGGAAAGATGAAATGGTTAGATCCATTATGTTGTTAATACAGACAACAAAATAAAATAAATAAAATAAAAGAGAGATTTTAAAATTGCCCAGCAGATATTTTGAGCTGAAAGAAATAAAAACCAAATGCTGAGAAAATACGAAATTATTGAAATGGCTTATTTTGAAACATTTCAAGACTAAGTATGGTAATGTTTACTTTTTGAGGCATAGGACATCTCAATGGACATGTTTCACTAAACCCAAAACAGTACATACGCACATTCAGATTTTGATTCACCACTAAAGATAAAGCCAATTATTTGTTGAATTTTAAGGATGAGGTCATCCTTTTTTCTAAAGGCAGTCTCATCCTTTATACAGATTTGTGGCTTCCCATATTGAGATGTTAAATTTCAGACCACGGTCTTCTAGTAGATGACCCTCTTCTTTAGCAGTGCTAAGAACTCAATATTTTCTGAAGATAGACTGAGGAAAATGTGGGTGATATAGCCCTTGCTTTATTCCAAGCACTTGATTCCAAGCATCTGATCACTTCTTCATAAGTCTTTGTGATATGGTTCACATGATCACCATATTGAACTGCTGCATGGATATTTCACAAACAGTGAGAATTCACTTTTTTTATACAATTTTATTTTTTTTATATATATATCTTCAAAGGACTGAGTATACATTAATTAAGTAGGACAGAATTTTCAAAACTGTCTAAAAGAATGAAATCCTAGCCCTCCTTGAAATCAACTGGAGTAAGCAGTTAAACTCCTAGGAACATGGAAATCTCATTTTCAACCGTAACAAGGCCTCAGTGATGGTAATTACCATTTGCCCTTTTAAACACAAACTACTTGAAATACAGAGCTAAATAAATGACCCTAGATCATGGATTTCATCAGTGGCACTGCTTGGATTTGAGCTTTTAAAGATTCTCTCTAGCTATAGGCACAAAGGGCCATGTTACATGAGCAGGTGATGTCACACCTGTTAAAAGAGAGGTAAAAGATATTTTCCAAGGCTGGAGTGATCCTTGATTGGATGATGTGATTTTTTCCTCTTCCTTCTTCTTGGAGGAAGATGCAAGAAAAGCATTGCCTGGCAGCCATGTAAATTTCTAGATTTTATTTCAGAAAATAATGTTTCAATCTAATATTGACTAAAATCAAAAGAAAATTGAGGTTAGAAAAATAGGTTAAAAATTTTGAAATAAAAATTAAAGCATTTCACAGTGCAATAAATGCATTTTTCATTTATTTTTGTTTATTGCTGTCGCCGAAGAATCTGAAAAATATTTTTTTTTTCTCAGTTCTATGCAGTATTTACTTTGCTTCAGCTTTTTATTTCACCAAGTCTGAAAAATGTTATTTCACCCTGCTTTATTTGGCATACTTATCTACTTCAGTAGGGATGATGGTTATTAAAATTGTTTTAAAATTAATATGCCTTTGTGATATAGAGACTACAAACCAGTAAATCAAATCTAAGTTTCCTTTTCCTCATCTTTTTTTAAATTTTTTCAGATGTCTGTCTCTAGCATAATTAACTAGCTAGTTCTAAAGAGTAATTTATATCAATCAAATGAGTCTGAATTATGTTGTACTTAGAAAGGCAGAGTGAAATGGGAAATGCAAATTTGAGTTCATGTAAGTTTTTAAAAAGTGAACACCAATCCCTATGGGATTTTGGATTTGACAAAAAAATTATATGAATGATGTATGCTTAGAAAAAGTAATACTGATAAGGAGCCTGCTCCTTATGTACACTGAGTACATGAAGAGCATAAGCCAAATTTCAGTAATTCTCATGATCCACTTCAAGAGGAATGGAGGGAAATGTGGAGAAGGTGCTGCCTTTTGGCTCCCTACATGGCAGGGAGATTCAAATCAAAGTAGCATCTTTCCATGTATTATTTCTGTAATTATTCTCTGATTCTTCAGCACTCCTTGAGGCATTTAACTATTTATTAACTATTTATTTCAAGGATAGCAATAGAGAGATGCCTCGTGGCCATGGTTCTGGTCATATCGCCACACTGGAATCAAATTAGCTGGACATCACTCATTATGTGTGTATGATAGAGGCCTCCTACATTCAGAAACTGGCACATAGGGTTCACTAAGACCCTTTTCATATTATAAAGATAACATTTGCACAGTTAAAGGCAAGGTGCAGCAACATAAATATCATTATAAAAAGAACATAATGACAGCAAATTATGTTAGATCAGCATTTTCAGAAACTGTGATGGCTTTTGAACTAGGCAGTAAAAACACTTCTGCTGGGATTCTGTACAAAAAACTTAATGTTTCCACATTCAAAGAGGACCAGAAAAGTAAGTTAGAAAGAACCTCATGAAAAAAAAACAATCTTACTTTGCTCAGCACTGAAAGATAGAAGCTCAGAGAGCTTTGATTGCTTTCCTTCCATAAATAAATCAGCAAAAGAGCAAAGAATTTTTTATGCCAAACATAAGTCATCCACCTGACTGGAACCAACTTTTGGCAAGAAATGTGAAGGTGCATAGTATGAAGAATTCATGAGGAACCTTTCAAAAGAAGACGTGAAAGCAAAAGCTTATGCTCCATCAGTTTGTGGAAAAGGACTATTTGACATGGCAGCCTGTGATGCCAGGAAATGAGAGATGACTACCCAGAATATCTATTCTTACCTGTTACTGTTATTGCTCTTCAAAAATAAAATTGAGGAAGTTGCAAGGTGTCTCTCTTTCATTTCATGAGAAAGGTAATCAAGTTTGGGTTGTTTTCTCCTAAGTCTACAAAGCATACTGTATTTATTTTCTTTGAAAGTCAAAGGGTGTTTGGCATGATATAAAATAGGAACAAATTGTTTGTGCTGGGATTTGCATACATCATTACCATATTTCCTAATTATTTCTGGAACTATTTGCATAATGAAAAAGGGAATAGTTTCTTCTCAACAACAGTAAATATAAAATTGTGCATGTCACTCCTCCAAAGAGAAGATTTAATTGTTCTATTCTTAAATATAACATTTCAACTTTCAGAAATAGCTAAACAAAAAGTAGAATGAAAAACTAAACAAGATCAGAATACAACATGACTCCTCTTTGAGGACACGAAGGATTCATATACTAGCATCAATTTGTCATGTATGTATACATTTATCTCTAATTTATGGACAGATAAGTGAAAAGGAATACAGACACATTTACCTTTGCAGGTAAACTGCCTTTGTGGCCAGATAAGTTCCTTGGTGATCTCTCAAGAAAGTAGATGTTTCTGCAATTTTTACATTTTCTTTTTACTACTAACGAGAAATGTTTGACCTGAAAATGTGGTGACGATTGGTATTTTGTACTGATACTTCATCCTACCCTCACTTAGATGAAAGAAACCTTTTCTTGATCACATATCTGTCTTTTTTTAAAGGCCATGAGATTCACTCCTAGGTTTTAATGGCAGGAAACTTACTTACTTGTTAGTGTTTGTTAGAAACCCAATACATTGAGGCAGAAGCCAGAATATAAAATATCAATTACACAAAACCTCTAGATACATTTGAATCCTTTTCACACTCGGTACCTAAATATATGGGAAGGATAAACCCATGTTTTTAGTGCTGTGTTTGGAGCCACAGGCCTTGAGATCAGTTCCCATCTCAGGCAGGAGACTGTTATACAGTACCAAGCAAATTACTCTGGGAGTAGTTATGGCTCAAAATGTGCTGTTAAGCTACATGTAGGAAAACTAGCTCTGAACAAGTTTGTGTCTTCAGACCAATGCCATGCAGAGGAAGTAGCCTCAGTGGTGAAATCAGAAGAGTAGTGTCACTCTGAAGGTACATTCCAACTAATAAAACTCTAATTAGCTCTGATTAAAGCTGCATAGCCCAGCTGCTAATCATACTTCTTTTGATTCCTTTGATTGGCCTTTAGGGTTGCAAGTGAACACTGTCAGCTCATCAACCATCACTCCCAGTCTTTTTCCTCAGGGCTGCTCTCAATCTGTTCTCTGCCTTGCTGGTGTTCATGCCTGGAATTGCCCCGACATGGGCAGGACCTTGAAATTTCTGAACTTTGCACAGGCCCACTGCTCAGGCCTGTCAAGGTCTATCTGAATGGCATCCCTTACCTCTGTTGGGTCAGTCGTACCACACAGCTTGGCATCATTCATAAACTTGCCGAGGGTGTTCTCTACTCCAATGTTCAGGTTGCTGAGACAGATGTCAGAGTGGCAGTCCATGTGGTTTCATAGTTTGTCGTCTGTGAAACAGTGGTAGATCTTCCCTTCCTCACAGGATGGTTTCACAGCTTAATGTCTATGATGTATGTAGTGATTGAAGGCAATTTGAATGGACAGAAGTAACAGACCACAGGATCTCAGAAAACCACACAAATCTCCAAATAAATTCTAATGCCTATTGTCAACATTTGTTATCACTTGCACTGCAAATTACTTCCTTCTCAAAACAACAAAGATCACTAAATTAACTGATTGCCCTTATCACTATAGATGATGATTCTTTTTCCCCTCATTGCTTTGTGTTGTAGAACACTTCATTGTTTTACAGACTATGGAAAGATGGAGGAAAGAAATACTTGGAGGGGAGGATGTTGATAAGATTCATGTATAGAGAGGATTCTGAAAATGCTTAATGCATAAAATTTCAAAGAAAAATGAAATGGAGAGGACCATGGAGAGGATGATCAAAATTCAGCTAATGGGAAACATCAACAATGTTAGCATATATAGGTATATATAGCATATATATGGGTATATTTCTGCTAGATGATATAAAGAGTCAGAATGAAACTCAGAGATAATTTTTGTTGAAGAAGAGCTGTTGAACAAGTCAAGGATCATAATTTCTCCATGAGCACTGGGTATGTACAGAAATGATGGGAAGAAAAATTCCTTGATAAATGTGAATTAATCGAGATTTTTAAATTGATAAGAAAACCCAAAGAGAGAGAATGAGAAAGGAATTGGTAACATGGAAAAGGGAAAAGAAAGAAAGATTGAAAAGGGAAAAAATAAGAGGAAAATTGGAAAGAAAAGGGGAAAAAACAGTGAAATAAGGAAATTCCTAACCTCTAGGGAAACCAAAAATGTTCTGCCTGTCAGATTCTCAAGAAGTGCTATTAAAACTCTGTAGTATTCCAGATTAACTTAGCTTAATTAATTTTCTCTTCTAAGTTTTGTAAAGAAAGGTCTATTTAAAAGACATAGACATTAAAGGGGCTGCTTTCAGACTTGTTCTGGTTAGTAATTTCATGACATACCCAACTAAGCAGATATGAAACCAGAAAGCAAGCAAATGGAGAGAGAAAGCACTAGGAAAGAAAGCGCAGCAAGAAAGCAAGAAGCATACCAAAAAAAGGAGATGTAAGAGAGAGTGAACAGAGCTGAAAACCTGTATGATCTTACCTCAAAATCAGAAGTGATCGACACAGAAATAATTCTGTCAATTAAGATTTCTAGATTCCTACATTAATAGATATAGATTCCAAAATTAAATTCCTTTGAGAGAAGTTTAAAATAATAATAATAATAATAAAAAATACTTCAATGCTTTGCTTTTTAATTTAAATGAAATTCTGCTATGTGATACCACATTATTTTGAAAATTCTCTTGCAAATACAAATCAATGAAAGAGTCCCAGAGTGCATCCTTACCTTGTGTATGTTGTTATGCAAATTTATCTCTGTTCATATCAGCTAAAGAACCATTCTATGGTTTGGTTTTAATTAGCAACTGCATTCTTCAGAATTCTTTTGTCTAGACAAGGCAACTTGGAGCATCATAATTTGCTTTTTTTTCAATTGTTTTATACTTCTTGCTTCCAGCGTGGTCAGGACCAAGTATTGAAAAAGCTGAATTCCTCTTAGTATGCTGTCAATTTCAATAACAAACTGCAGAGGAGGGGATCAAAAACTATAAGCTGTGAGGAACTGACTATCTAGCGATCAAGTACACACGCCTTTTATTTTTCTCCTTGCATTTTGCATGAAAACAAAAAAGGTGATAAAAAGAAATCCCCTTTTCCCAACTACAAAAATGCCACTAAACAAAAGCAATACCTATAAAATATTAGAAATCCCACCTGGATTTCACAAAATTTCACTGTGTTTTGTAAAATGTTACATATAAACAATATTATATAGCGTTTAGACAAATCCTTCCAGTAACTGTTCTTGCTACATTTCAATAAAGTGGAACCACTGCACTCATTCAAATCCCTCCAACTACCATGAGGTCTTTTATAGAAGACCCAGGCATGTTCTATGTATTTTCTGGTAGCTTTGGTGATTTACTCAAGGATGGACTTTACAGAAGAACATGAGATCAAAGTCTGTGCCTCCTGCCATGAAGGAATATGATGTGTTACATGTATAAGTCTCTCAAGGAGACAGAATTACCTGGAGTGTGCTCCAGGACAGGATGTGTTTAAAGTATGTGTTAAACTGAGGTCAGAGCCCTGACTTGTTTTTCAGTCGAATCCTGACATTCCTGATCCTAGTTCATATCTGAATACTTCTGCCAACCTTCCTTGCTTTACTTCCACCACACACGGCCAGTGGGAGATAAATCACAGCTGTCAGGAAGGTTAGGAAGCTGTTCTTAATTGCCTGGCCATGTAGCTGCCAGAGCTGCCTAGGCTTGTTTCCTTAAAGCAGAAGGGAAGAAAGGATTTCTTAGTGGAGTTTTATTGTCCTACTTTACACTGACCAGCAGATGCTATCATCAGTTTCTGATGGCAGCTGATGGTACAGGCACCTAGCAAAAATAAAAAGCTGTGTCTTAATGTTCACAGAATCAGAGAATCACAGGACTGCAGGAGTTGGAGGGAATCATTAAATTCAGCCCCCTTGTCAAAGCAGATTCCCTACAGTAGCTTGCATAGAAAAATGCCCAGGTGGTCTTGAACAACTCCAGAGAAGGATATTTCTTAATCTCTCTGGGCAGCCTCTTTCAGTGCTTTGTCACCCTTTGTCACTTTATAGAAGTTAGTGTGGAACTTCATGTATTCTGCTTTTTGTCACTGCACACCACTGAAAAGAGCCTGGCCTCATCCACTTGACTCCAGCACTTTAGATATTTATAAACAGTGATGAGATCACTTCTCAGTCTTTTTTTCCCTAGCCTGAACAGTACAGGAGATGCTCCAGGCCCATCATCATCTTTGTGCCCTACTGCTGGACTCTCTCCAGAAGATCCCTGTCTTTTTTGGACTGGGGAGCTCAGAACTGTACAAGGTATCCCAAATGTGGCCTCACCAGTGCAGAGAAGAGAGAGAAGATCATCTTGCTCATCTGGCTGGCCACACTCATTTTAATGCAGCCCAGGACACCAGTGGCCTTCTTGCTCACAAGGCCACACTGCTTTATGGCAATCTGTGATCCAACAGGACACCCAGGTCCTTCTCTGCAGAGCTCTTTTCCAGCACACCACCCCTAATCTGTACTGATGCATGTTATTCCTTATCAGGTGCAAGACCCTACACTTGCACTTGTTAAATCTGAACAGGCTCCTCTCTGCCCAACTCACTGAAGACAAGAAGAGCAAAGATTCCTGTCCCATCCAGGCAGGCAAGATTGTCTTAGCAGAAACCCACCCTTGAGTGTGGACATGTTGGGAAAAGCAGATGCACAGCAGAAGCGCTGCAGATACCAACAGCTGCTACACAGGTTGCTGCTTTGTAACTGGAAGGCAGGGTGCTCTTCTCAGGCCTGCCGATGTGACTAAAAAGGCAGAATGCAGCCCGGGCAGGCAAAATGTGAAAAATTGTTCCAAATCAACATGTAGTCTTCTGCCCAGACTAGAGAAAAGGTTAGAGAGAATAAATCATGGTGAAAAGAAATTATTTTCTCTCAAAGAGAAAATAAATCATATGACCAGTGTTGGGTGTATCACTTAATATATGACTGCTAAGTGCACAGAAATTGCAATATGAGGAAAAGGAGCCTGACTAGACTGAAAAGAATGTTGCAGCAGACACAGGTTAAGAAATGGAAAATAAATACAACAAACAAATCTGGTGCATTTCTTTGATACAAGCAGTAGATGTCAGGTGACAGCTTTGTGGTGCTGAGTGATATGGTTTAGTGGGCATTCTGGTAATAGGTTGACAGTTTGACTAGATGATCTCAGTGGTCTTTTCCAACCTTACTAAGTCTTTGATTATGTAATTTAACTGGTGTTTTGTCATCTCTCATGCACCTTCTGGGCCCCTTTCAAAGGGGCTTAGTGACTACTTGCAGACAAGGCAGTACAGAGAACCTGTTTCCCATAGTCTGCATATCCTCCCACTTTGTCTCTTTCCCAGGTAAAAACTTTTAGGCAAAAGTCTGAGAACTGCAGGAAACAGAAGATTTGGGTTTAATATCAACCTCTGCCTGAGGCTGTTGATACCATCATTCAGCAGAGCACCAGAAATCTTGAGCTACATTACAAGTGGGGCCTCCAGAGTTCCAGCCTAGAGGGCAACTAAATGGGCTTTCTAGGACTTAAATCCAACACATGTGCAGATCCATACTGCTAGCAAGTCCTATTTTTGTACCTGAACCATGGTTTGAGTCTGACCTTTTTTTAATAGATATGACATCGTTTGTCTCCACACTTTGTTCTAACTGTCAGGAGGAGTTAATTGCAATCCATATGCTGAAGTTCACTTCTACAGAATCTAAATCCAATTATAGCTCTGAAATTTGCTTCATTTCATTATTGGAGAATAGAAGTCCAATAGGAGCCCATGAAAGAGGAACATGTTTTCAGCAAATTCTTTCTCCCTTGTTGCTCAGAAATGGGAGTAGCTGCTTTAGTCAGTGATTGGAGGATTTTCTGAAGTTTATGTTTCACTGAGTTTCTTCTAGAGCATAAGTATGAAACTTAATGTGGTCTTTCAGAGTGACTGATTTTTTTATCCTTCAGTTTTCATGCCAAACTTTTAGCTACTGTTGATTGTGTTTCTGATGATGGACTATTATTCTCCATGGAGTTTGAAGTAACCTCATTGTAACACTTATTAATAGCATGTAGCTCTCTAGTATCTTATCCTCAGTTCCTTCAAATCAACACCTGCTTCTGAGTAGGTCTGAGAGATATGTGAAGAATTTATACATACATATATATATATATATATATATATAGTATATATTATGTGTATAATATGCATAGATAGATAGATAGATAGATAGATAGATAGATAGATAGATAGATAGATAGATAGATAGATAGACTCTTCATATGACACTAGTATTACTTGTTAAAAGCAGGGAACAGGAAGAGTGTAACGTCATGCAGTTGTTTGCAACAAGGTTTACAATGAATGTAAGGTATCCTGTTGAATCCTGTGCAGATCTACTGTGAAAATTTACTTGATTAAGCCTTAGAACCTTCAGTGTAATATGAGAGCTTCATGCTCCACAAAGTAAATTAGTATAATGCCCTTGAATTTCAGTTATTTCAGTGAAACATTAGCAGCAATCCAGCAATGTCCCTCAGATACAAATGAAAGCTACATTTTTTTTTCACAATTGAATTATATACCTACACCCAAGAGAAGAGTACGGCCTGTTAATACTTTATTATTATTATTGATTCATGAGCCAGGAAGATCATATTTTCGCTTTTAGCTTCCAAGGTGAATTTACTGTGGCAGTGGTTAGAAAAAATCATCATTTCACTTGTCTTCTGACCAGATCTGATATAACATCAATAAGACAAAGTAAGCAGTGCACTCTGCAGTGCTGTTCTTTCTCTACAGACTCACTTTTTAGCATACATATTTTAGAAATGTTTTGTTTTCTGATTTATACCAATCAGCCATGGCATCTAAAACTAGAAGTAATGTCTTGTATGCTCAGTAAATATTTGTCCAATAGTTGCAGAATGTCTGAATCACAGTCTTGGAAATCTAGATAGATTCCAATTCATTTCATTTCATCACTTATCTTTCAATTCAAAATGTCTTACTGTTGATACATGAACAGTCATAGACGTCAGTCTACCCAACCCCATAGAGCAAAAGAGCAAAAGAGCAAAAGAGCAGTTTTTTGACAGCTAATGCTTGACCAGAAAACTGGAAAATAATCTCAGCTTTTGTAGAAGGTGGGTGGGAACACTCAAAACATGAAACTAAGTGGACATAGTTTTATGTAGGAATAATGCCACTGTTTAGATATTTTTCACCTACAGAACTGCTTTATATGTTTGTATGATTTCACCCATTATTTGTAATTTCTCAGCTGAGGACTGGGCTGCAAACCTGTGCATAGGGCATGATGGAATTCCAGACAAAATAGGACCATGATAGTTCTATGAGGATAGAAAAGATGGATCCTCAGCATATTTGCCTGTGATGTCTTAGTCTTGAATTGGGTAAGCAGTATCATTAGTTTGAATTCTCACCTTTTTTCTTCGAAGTAATCAGAGGACCTACTCCCTGCTGTGTGGAGCACTGGAGCAGGCTGCCCAGGGGGGTGGTGTGTGCCCCTAGAGACACTCAAATCAGTCTGAACAGGGCTCTGAGCAGCCTGATCTACCTCTAGGTGTCCATGATCACTGCAGAGGAGTTGGTGTAGATGGCCTTTTCAGGTCCCTTCCATCTCAAATGATTTTATGAGTCTATGATTCTACTGGACTTTTGAATAGAGCAACACTGACCTCAGCAGACCTGCACTATAATCAAAATTCTATCTCTCTCTCTGCAGTGATTTTTATCACCTGAAGGGTAGAAAAATTCTCTTACAGCTTCTAACCAAGTTATACATTAAGTGATGATCTTCATTTCTTAGCACAGAAAAAGCAAGTTTGGCCTATATTATTATTATGAGCAGCATTAGCCAAAAAGAGGATCAAAGATACTCAAAAGAATATGTAAAAAATAAAATAATAATAATGAAAAGAATCAAAGTATCTGGGATTATTTTATACTCTTGAGACAATCACTGGGGAAGAAAGGTAGTGTCAATTATTTGAAACAATTCCAGCATCCTGACAGCTAAGTGAGGAACACTAGAAACACCAAAGAACTGCAGACTGACCAATATTAATTAATAAAACAGTCAAAACTTTTTGTAAATGCTCAAGGGATTTCCTGAGAAAAATAATCCAAGATTATTGTATGTAACTTGGAAAGTGTGCTAAAGCAGATTAGAATCTGTAAAGCCAACAAAATTCAGCTGCCCTAAAAGGCAATAATGAACAGCATACTTCTGTACCACTTCATCCAAATATGGTCACCGGACTTTAGGAAAAGCATAGATGAGATTACAGAACTCACTGGGGGCAAAATAAACAGCAGTAAAGTATAAATGGAGGTGTCACAAACGTTGGAATTGCTTAGCTGCCTAAGAGCTTAAGGGGAGTATACTGAGAAAAATATGAAGGACATATTGCACAGGAAACAGCACAGTTAAACTAAATTGTGAGTTTAGAATAAAATATACATACTTCTACATTGAGCAATTTAGGTTTTATTGTTGAAGGAGGTATTTGATTTAAATACTTTGGCATAAATTTTGAAGGGCTGGAAAACTTTTATGACCACTAATAAGATTCGTCATTATGTATGTTGCCATTACGATAAGGATAATCAACTCTCATGCTATTGAGCATAAAGTTATCACCTGTGGCAATTTTTTTGCTAGTCATTAGGTGTCCATTATGATTTTTCTCACTTGTTTTTGCTAGGCAGTTTAGTGAAGCATCCTCCAACCCACAGATCATTTCCTACTGCTTCAAAGAGACTACATCAGGCTTCCTAGGGGTGATGTTTGGTTAGGTGACTCTTACCCTGGTAGAGTGTAAACTCTTCTTCTGGGGATGAGGGAGTTTCTTTTAATATGGATGACAAAATGAATAATAGGGTGTCAGTATAATTAGTTTGGCAGAGTAGCTAATACTGTCTTTATGCATTCATTTAATAGATTAAATAAGTCTCAGGATTTGCATAGTGCTGGGTGACTATACATAGACAATATTGATCAGTTTGTGTTGCTTCAGTAGAATAATCTTAATTGGGCAGAATATATTTATCTGAAATCAATATCTTACTGGCAATAAAAATTTAATTGTGGGGAAAAAAAGGAAAAAAAAAAAAAAAAGAACTGACAAAAGCTTAATGCATCATTTTGATAGCAGAACCTCAGGAACTGTGAAGAAGTAAAAACATGGAAGTTGAGGAACAGTCAGTGTTAAATAATTCACTACCCCTTGCTGAATATTTTCTGCTGTATAATACATAAAAGGTTATGTCAAATTCATTATTTCTGCTTTATTTCTGCTGATTCATTGTAAGTCGTGGTTAAGCCGATTCTGGCCTAATAATTCTTTGATAATCATACTTAAATAAACCTTGTAAACTTCCATATGTTTTCAGAGAAGGAAGCTTTTTAGACTTGTTCATTCCACTTGAGGTGGAAGGAACTACATTCCAGACAAAAAACAAACAAACAAACAAACAAACAAAAACTTTTGAAGTGCTTAGATCGAACATACAGGTCACCAAATTGGCTGGGAGTGTGGATCTGCCTGGGGGTAGCAAGGCCCTACAGAGGGATCTGGACAGGCTGGAGAGCTGGGTTGAAGCCAATGAGATGAGGTTCAAAAAGACCAAATGCCGCATCCTGCACTTTGGCCACAAGAACCCCGGGCGACGCTACAGGCTTGGGGTAGAGTCTCTGGAAGACTGTGTAGAGGACCTGGGGGTATTCATAGAATCATAGAATCACAGTGTTGGAAAGAATATACAAGATCATTTAGTCCAGCCATCCTCCCTTTGCCATACCTACAGAAAACCACTAAACCATATCTCATAGCTCCCTATCCAGAAGCCTCTTGAGCACTGTCAGGGATGGCAACTCCACCACCTCCCTGGGCAGGCCATTCCAGTGCCTGACCACCCTCTGAGAGAAAAAGTTCCTTCTTATGTTCAGTCTAAACCTCATCTGATACACCTTGTGGACATTTCCTTGGGTCCTGTTTGTTGCCTGGGAGAGAAGGCCAAGCCCCTCCTCATCACAACCTCCCATCAGGAAGTTGTGTAACGTAATTATGAATTTCAAGTTATTGCTCTCTATAACTTCCTGACGGGAAGTTGTAGTGTGCTGGGGGTCGGCCACTTCTCTCATGTCATTAGCTTATTAGATTAGAGGGAATGGTTCCAAGCTGCAGCAGGGGAGATTCAGGCTGGACATTAGGAAATATTACTTCTCAAAAAGGGTGATCAGGCACTGGAATGGACTGCCCAGGGAGGTGGTGGAGTCACTGACCCTGGGGGTGTGCAAGGAATGGTTAGATGTTGTGTTGAAGGATGTGGTTTAATGGAAGCTATTGGTAACAGGTGAACGGTTGGACTGGATTATCTTTTAGGACTTTTCTAACCTTGGTGATTCCATGACTCTGTGATTCTATCACTCTATGATTCTATGTAAACTTATGAGAAAAAAAGGCCATATTCACCATATTTTTTTTTTAAATTTGTCTGTTTAACTTGATAGAAAATAATTAAAATAGATTTTTAAAAGAATAAATATGCTTCCAGAAATACAGAAACAAAAGGCTTAAAATAAATTTATTACCATATCTCAAAGGATCATAAAATTTATAGAAGTGGCAGATTTGCTTAGACAAGTGTAAGCAATTGTATTTTAAGGATTTGATCTACACTAAACTTAGATTTCAATCTTTGACCTCTTAAAATTTTAAAATTTATGAAAAGCTGGGAAAGCCAACACATAAATTACTTTTTTTAACTAGCTTTAAAAACCTTCACTCTCTCTCTTTTTTTCCAAACAGAACCAACTGAAGTAATAAAAGACCTGGAGATTTGATTATTTGGTTCTCATTGTGTCTGTTGATGACAGTGTGCATAAAATAAAACCTGAAAGGCCACCTGTGACATCCTCTGACTTGACTTTTGAAAATTATCCAGGACTTCTAGGAGATCTGAGATATGGATATTTTTTAATAGAATAAAGTTTCACTTCCATATAAATTTGTCTGTCCCTTTTTTTTTTTTTTTTTGAGGTATATTGAGTTCCTACTTCCTCTTTATTCCTGTGCTCTCTCTTCTATATGTGGATGTCACGATGTGGAATGACATGTTATCTAATGTGGCATCCAAATTTGACAGGTATGCCAAATTTCTCAGGGAGGAGTTGGTTTGTTTAACTACGTGTAGCATGCCCATCTCATCCTTCTGCTATAAGACAGGGCTTCTGTAGCTCTTGTGCCACCAAACCCTTGTGGGTGTCCTGGATGCTAAATGACACCAGAGATCCAACAGAAAGCCTTCAGAGAGCAAAAACTAATGTTCACCCCAGGCTTCAGACAGGGCCGTGACTCAATGACATATTCACCTTTTTATAAACTTAAATGATTATTCACCCTAGGACAGCTTCTGACTCCACAAAGCCATCATGCTAGAATGAAAAAATATATCTTCCCTTTGTAAAGAAAGTCCTGCATTCAACAGTACCTGCTTGCTCTTAGATCTGAGGAGGAGCAGGTCATAGGAGCTTTGAATAAAGATTTACTTACAGAAAAAAATATTAGCAGAAAAAAAAAAGCTAACACAAAGCCAAGGTTAACTGAAACATATAATTAAACTTTCCATTTACTTTAATAAAATACAATATTGACTTTGCTCTTTAAAGTAGATTAGGTTGTTGACATTACAGCAGTATAATAAACAAACTGCTAAGCTTTTTACTAGCAGAACAGAAAATTAAAACTGGTTATGACAAGCCAAATAAAATGAGTTTATTCAGGGCTGTATAAATCATCAATAAGAATTCCTAATCACTTGCCTCCAAAAAGCTAGATTATTTGATCTGCAACAAAATTGGGGCTGTGTCAGCAAGTTGGATGCAAATCAAACAACATTCAGACATCTCAAAAATTCTGGAAATATGTGTCTGGAATACAGATGAAGGCCAGAAATTCAGTGAGGCCATCTTAGGGTTGTGGAAGAATAAATGAAAGCTGTTTTTTACTCAGAGATGTGGCTATTGAAACAGTATTCTCTCATCAGCTTGATGTATCACAGCTTAAACACCATTCCTGACTTTCTGCTTTTATTTTCTATGTACATTTTAACAAAGACTTTTCTTTGTATGATGCATGCATTTTATATATAGTACAGTACAAAACTAAACTGTTCATTTTCATGCATTCATATTGTATTGCCTTTTAATACAAAACCACATGGTTCCTAAAAAGTTGTACTATAATTTGGGGCTTGCCAACCATAATAGCATTCTTTGATGCATGTATTTCATATACAAAGTCTTATCATGATGTTTGTGATCAATAAAGATGTACAGTCAGGCATGGAGTGAATTTTTGAACTATTAATATTTTATTATGTAGTTCCCTAAGCCGTAGTCCACTCCCCTCTCAATAAAAATGCAATTTCTGTTTTTTTCCATACCATATAAATAAGGATGAACAGTAAAATAAAAATAACACTAAAACATGTGCTAAGAGATTTCTGAGATAACTGAAAATTATAATGCAGAATTTAGGTGCAATGTGAAACAACATATATACATGTAACTGAACATGGATCTATCAAAAGTTGTTCATAATACATGATTAAATGTGAGGAATGCACGTTCATGCAGAAGATATATACTTTTTTTTTTTTTCTTTTGTTACTACATTGTAATTTATTTTGAAAGTATTTGCCTAAAAATTTCTCTTGGTGGGATTGCTTTTCATCCTTTACTCACAGCTCACCAATTAATAATAATAATAATAATAATAATAATAATAATAATAATAATAATAACAATAATAACAATAATAATAATAACTTCTAAAAGTTCTTCTAGGAGCAAAAATCTTGAAGTAATCATATTGCTGTAGTCCTCCTTTTCATAGTCCAGTGATTCTGACCAGGCCATGAATGAATGATTTTAAGGAAAGAGAGGGGAGATTCAGATTAGATATCAGGAGGAAATTCTGTATTCAGAGGGCAGTGAAGTCTTGGCACAGCTGCCCAGAAAAGCTCTGTGTGACCCATCCCTGGAAGTGCTCAAGGCCAGGTCGGATGGGCCCTGGGTATCCTGAACTGCTGGGGTGCAACCAACCCATGGCAGGGTCATGGAACTGGATGGGCTTTGAGGTCCCTTCCAACCCAAACCATATTATGATTGTATGACTCATTCTATGACTGTATGATTGATTGATTCGATAATTCAAAGAATGGCACATCGACAAGATCAAAACTTCACAGGCTTCTCTTGCTTAGTGACTCCTTTTCATGTTAAAGTGGAAGAATAAAATAGAAATTAGGGCAAAATGGTTTATTGACTATAATATACACTGGTTGCTGATTAAGATTAGACAAAGAACAAAAAGAATACATGGAAGGAACATGGAAGACTAGACACACCTGAAGGAGGATTCTGTGACATTAGACTGCTAGATTCTTTAGCTTTTCTAAACAGAAAGAGTGCCTCTGAAGTTTTGGACTTTGGTAAATCCTTTCATTCAGTAAAACAAGAAAATATTATTTTAACTGGAAAAGATAGAAATTGCTGAGGTTAAAGTACAGGTGAAAGTGCAAATAACAATTAGTTGCATAATTGGCAATTAGTTGTCCATGAAAGGGAACTTGTTCATCTGGAGGAGAGTTGACAGCAAAGTTCATTGTAGTTTAGATTTGACTTCACCTTAAAATTATTATTATTGCGAACAATAAAAAACTATGAATGTGATAATAGCTGAGAGTTGGAGAACAGAAGACATCTCTTGTTCAGATAAAAGTCATAGTCTATCATGGTAAAAAACAGAACAAAACAAAACAAACAAACAAACAAAAAACATACAACATGAAAAGCTAGGGTAATCAGAGAGCTGAGGAGTCATCACAAATGACAGAGGACATGGAGGACAGTGAGTGGATGCTGTGATGTTACCATACAGACAGAGAGAGGGCATTCCAGGGTGCATCACCTGAAGAACTGCCCATGGAGAAAGTATGTTTATGCTGATTGCTGTGAACTCATTTATCATCCAAGAAAATGTATTTACTTTGGACCATGTGAGATCAGAGCTAATAGATTCACTGGGAATAGGGAAACCTCGTTTTCATGAAAAGAGATTAAAGGACTTTGTTTTACTCAGTTTAGCAGATAAAAAGCTAATATAAGTGAAAGGACAGAACTGTCAGTTCTGGCATGAAAAACACAGCCATGAATATACTTATACTTGACATCAGAAGGATTTTAAGCATCATGTTCTGGAAGAGCCTTTCAGCAGAGCAATGGTGACACTGGAATTCTCTAATGGAAAGAATTCACCTGCCCAGAGATTATATTCTGTGGTCACTCATACTTTTGGGGTGGTGCAGATGATGATTCAGACAAGTTCTTTGCTCACAAATATAGAAAAACACAAAAGTAAACTCCTGAAGGCTACGACAGGCATCAAGTAATTCCTAGGTAGTAAATTGGATCAGATGAAAGTATTCTTCACGGTAAGACAACAAAAGACACTTTGGGATTTTATTGGTTTATTCTTGGAGATGAGACCAAGGGGAGCTGAACAAACACTGTGGGAAGTGGAGTCCAAATTTCCTCACTGTATCCCCGTATTTCATCATCTGTTTTGAGTATAATTCCAGCACTAGATATAGACTTCTCAGGGTCCAAACAGTGTTTCTGTAGCCTTTAAATCTGTAACATCTCTCTTTGGTGACGTTCAGTTCACACCAACCCAGTCTCCAACCTTACCTTTTATTATCCAGGCTTAAGAGGCATATGTCAGAGTTCGGATAATGATCCAAAAGACAGTAAAATCATTGAAATCAACCTACTAAAACTGACAAAAGAATGAAACAAGTTGGCTCATTGTTTATACTTAATTACCCAAAGAAAGAAAATGAGACACGCTCCGTTGTTCAGCTCTTGAATTGACTAAGAGTCCCATCCCTTGTAAAACATTTTTAGTGGTTCAGGGAGTCTTGCATTCAAAGATTTAGAGAATATATTTAAAGGGAAAAAAGAAAAAGTCAAGTGTGTCCCACTGTGAGTGAAATGTGTTTCCATCATTCAGTACTGTTGTTTTCTTAACACATTGTTGGGGCTGAATTGTGAAGACTGGCATCAAAATGAAACTCAAAGTATATAAGGGGTTCAAATATATGTTATTTTTGGGGAGTTGATTTCTTCTGACAGCCAGCTGTGTTTGTATTTTGGAGCATTATTTGAAATCAAGGGTCATCTCTGCTGGCAATTACACTGGGAAAAATTAACTGGCACAGCCAAGGGAGAGAGTTTGATTCAAATACCATTTACAGCTAAATGGGAATACTTTAGGCTGATTATAAAAGAGAGGCAGAGTGTCAAAATCTGAAAATACATATTAACAGAATATGTAACAAAGGGACTGTTTTCCTTAGGAGATTAATAAGTAATATATTTCACTTTAAAATGGAGCGATCTGCCCATTGAAATGGGAATCCTTTTCAAGAAATCCCAGATGCATCAGGGTTCTGGCCATGAAGAATGACTCTAAAAATACAAACTTCACATTAAGTTCCTAATGCTCCAAAGGCATACATCAGCATGACTTTTCTTATTATTTATGGAGTTTATTGAATGCTAGGAATTTAGGAGTTTACTTGGACTATGCTGTGACAAAAATAAAAGGTTTTTTTCTGGAGTCCAGATATAAATATGAAAAGCTTTGGGGATCAAGCTAGCAAAATTTAATTCAAACTGTGAAGCTATATTTTAGGCAGACCATAATGGCCTTCTGGTTTTAACACAAATGTGCAGTGTGAATTCAGCTGCAGCCAGAAGAACCACCAGCCGGAACTTCTGCCATATTCTGCCTTCCTTCCTCTCTTCCTCTCTTCCTCTCTTCCTCTCTTTCTCTCTTCCTCTCTTCTCTTTCTTTCTGTCTTTCTGCCTTTCTTACAGTCTTTCTTTTACAGTGGGAAGAAAAGCATAACTGCCAAGCACCGACTGTTTATCTTCCCCATACCCATCAGGACCTCTAAGGCAGCACAGCTTTTGATGGGAATTCACTGCAGGTCTAGGTCAGCAGAAAATAACCACTCCAGAGGCAAGAGGAAAACAGAGATGAATTGCTTCTGTGATCAGCTTACTCTTGGAACTAGTCTTCGTGCAAGGCAGGCATGTGTTCTCCAAATGCCTACAGGCATGCCCTAACCCCTAAACAGATGGCTGAATTTGCAAACTGCTATGAATTATCAGTTTGCAGGTGTAAGTGTAAAGAAGTAAGTTAGGATGGATTTGGTTTCTATGTAATTTAATGAATACGAAAGTGTGTTTCTTATACTGCTATTATACAAGAAACCTATACCTTAAATTTTCCTTTGTGGGAGTAATGTAAGAGTCAAGTCAGAGACTGCACATCCTTGTGTGGAAATGACTATAGTATGTAAAGGAGAAGTTGATACACCTATTGACATGATAGACATTGATCAAAAATGAGGAACTGAGTTCTTCGACACTTTTAGTTACCCTTATTGTAGGGCATTAGTGACTATAATTAATTTTTTCTTGTACATGAACATGAATTTTGAATTCCTCTTTTATTCTATGAAAGCTGCATTGCAGTATTAGTGGAACACATTTGAGGGCATAACTTTTTTAAAATTTACAGCATATTTGCCCAGAGAGGTGGTTGGGTCCATGGGTGCATTTGAGGTCAGGATGGACAGGGCTCTGAGCAGACTGATCTATCTGTAGACATCCCTATACATTGCAGAGGAGTTGAACTGGATGGCCTTTAAAGGTCCTTTCAACTGAAACAGTTCTGTGATTCTGTGATTCTGTGATAGAAATTGTTCTACCAAGTTGCCTTTTTCACTGGTTAAAACGACTTGAGATGATATCTGTCTTCCTTACCTACATTTCCCTTTGACAATGAATATTTTCTTTGTTTACTATACCAAAATGTTTTCATAAATGTCTGTTCGTAAAAAAAGGGGTAAACTGCATCTCTGATCTGTCAGCCTAGTGACTTAAAGTTGTCACTAAAACAGCAATTTGACTTGAGAGTTAAATCAATGGGAAACTGAATGGCTCCAATAGTAGCTTTGTTCAGGTTAATCTGACAAATGAGCAAAGAGATCAAGAATTTGCCAGGGGTAAATGACAGAGAATTTCCTACTCAAGGTTTGAATTAATTTCAATTTGAATTTTGAGGATCATTTCAAGTTCAAATGCTTTTTGTTTCATTCTAAAAATAAATAAATAAATAAATAAAAACCTTGTGATATATGTGAATATTCTTCCTAGCTCTATAAATGGCCATTTCGTCTTTCACTGTAGTAAACACAAAGTTCTTGTTACTACCTCTCCTTGGGTATTCAGTATGAAAATATACATGGCTAGCCCATATATCTCTGCCATACTGTCAAAATACTAGCAAACAGTTTATCAGACTTGCTTCTTAAATGTTTAGTTCACAGCCCTTTTGTGCATAAATACAAACATGGATCCCTGGCCTTGATGAGGCTAAATTTTACTAGTGTAGAACACTGAGAAACCCCATGATTTGATGGCTATAATAAAATAATAATCATTTTTATTCTCTTTTAGACTCCCCCAGCAGGGGAAGGGCAACATGTACAACAAAAAGATATCTGAAATGTTATTCATTTTGTTCAAAACTTAAAAGCAACTGATGAATTTTGAAAAGTGCACAGCATTGGCCTAAACATTGTCAGTTTCTGCAGAAATGAGAGGTAAGGCTCCTGTTGACTTCAACAATGCTTGATTGTAAAATCATCACTTTTGGCTTTCTTTGTAGGTAGATAGATAGAATTACAGCTAATCCACAATATAAATGGTCTCCAAAGTTAGTATCTTTTTTTTTTTTTTCAAAACCATTTTTTGTTATTCAGAAACCAAATGCATTCCTATGTCCAAAAGAAAGAGATTCTTCCTTTCTATACTTTGAGGTGATTGTGCTGTTATTTTTAACTGCATCATGATACATCTCTAGAGATCAGCTTTTGGCTTCCTTGTTTTCCAAACGTCCCTGCATTGTTGTATTTGATCTTATTAAATGGTTTCCCTCTGTTTCTACCCTGCTGCTTTTGCCAATGTGCTCTGCACGTAGCGCTTCATGCCGTAAAGCACCTGATTAAAGTGATCCTATCTTCATTTTCCATCTGTTCAGCTAAGTTTTCTGGAGGAAGAGGGTATATTTCAAGGAATGTCTGCCTCCAGAAAGGACCCATGATAAACTATTTTCCACTAACAGCAATAATGCCAGTAAGCTTATGGATAATGATTTAAAAGCTGAAAAAAAAAAATCATTTGTAACCCCACCATTAATAGTACTTAAAAAGTAAATATCAAGCTCCAACTGCTAGTATTTGCCTATGCGTCTGTTGTTTGGGCAATAAGAAGTAAATAAAATTAATAATAAAATACAATTGATATCAGCTACACACACCTCTGTTAGTAGTTCCTGATCTTCTAGATTTGTAATAATTTAAAGTGAAAAAAAAATTCCTTCCTTTTTTTTTTTTTTTTGGCCACTTTTCATTGCATCTGAAACAGATAACTCTTATAAGAAGTAAGGAGGATATTGAATTGCCCTGCACTTTGGATAACTTTTCTGATTTCCTCTCCTGAGAGAGAAGCGTATCATACTTGGTAGAAAGGGACTTCAAATTTCTGATAAATAAACCCAGTCTGTCCTTCAGGACAAAGTCTAGCTTGAAGATAAAGAGAATGATTGCTTCCTTTACAGACAGAGCAGTGTTGTGCAGGATACAATACATCACAATTTTAAATATAGATGTTTCAAATCATCTTCCCAGAAGATTCCAGTCTTCACTGTGAGGAGATCAAACATCCACAGTCCAATCTTTCTATTTTAAAGACATTTTTAGCCCTGTTCGTTATGGGAAAATATCCATTATTGCCTAAATTTATAACTATGTGCCCACTGGAATCAGATGCTACATTCAGATGGCATGGCTGCTGTGTAAGACCTACTATCTTTAGAGCAGCTTTACCTGGAAGTGACAGCATTCAGCTTCCCCAAGAAGACTTCTATAAGGGACTTAAGCCAGACCCTAACAATGAATTGACATTGACAATAGCAGGGTACAAAAGATGATTTAACTGCTTTCTTTGAAAAGCTTCTGTTTGTCCAAGGAGATAGGCACACCTGCCACAGGGAACTTCAACCATTTGTTGGCTGATCTCTGCAAAAGCAGAAGCTTTCAAAGTTATTGAAGAAGAAGAAAGAGATGAACATCTCACATATATCCTCTAAACCTCAAAGCTGTTGGCAAGGGACTGTGATGAGCAGGAGGCCCAGCAGAGGACACTGCACCTGGAGGCAGGGAGGTCTGGCTTTCACTAGAGCTATATTTTATATGTGAAAACAAAAGATGAAAACAAGAAGCATGGCACATGCTTTGCATAGAGTAGGAATTCAGAGTATGGAGAATAGTCCTTCTCCATACTCTGCATAGAGTAGGAATTCACTATGAATTCAGCTCAGAGGAATAACTAGGGAGGCAAAATGACCTCCAAACATCCTCCTTATTTACATTAGCATCATTGCTGAGCCTGGTGCTATACAGTATGGGACATCCCTTTGACCAGTTTTGGTCAGCTGTGCTGGTTCTGTCCCCTCTCAGCTCCTTGTGCCCCACTTGCTTCTGGCTGGGCAGCATAAAAAGCAGAAATATCCTTGACTTAGTGTAGGCACTGCTCAGCAACAACTAAAACATCAATGCATCCGTTTTCATCAGAAATCTAAAACATGTCATTATACAAGCCTCTGCAAAGAGAACATGATAAACTGCAAGCTTGCAATCTCTTTAGAGGTTATCATCCTCTACATAACATGGGTATTTGGTTTTGTTTGTTTGGGGTTTTTTGGCATTTTGTAATGTTAGTATCCACAGTGCAGTGGATTTAATAGATCTATTAAAAGGATGCAAACTAGATGAATCTGTGGTCCGCCCCAGTGTGACTGCTTTGTATGCTTCTGGCATGTGAAGAAAAGTCTCCTTATTGTGCCTTGACTGTTCAGATGCAGATGGAGAAAAAACAGAGGACTGCTTTGAATACACTCATGAGGTAGAAATTGAAGTCCTTTCTCAGAAACAAGCTAACTGTTAGTGATTTGTAGATCAATGCCTGCATTATTTAAAATGTGCATTTTCTCATTGCAAGTATCTGACTTGAAATTTGCCTCATAAATTCCGCTCTTCCCAATTTCCTATGCACTCTTTTCTTTGAAGTTTTTCAGGCCACCACAAAAACTCTGCAGTTTTGTTTTGATTTTCTCCCAGACTGTCAGAAATTAGGGAAAGAAAAAGAGAAGTCATTTTAAGATAGAAACCTAAGACTTCAGTAGGGCTGGCATTTTAGAGACCTCATTTTCCATTCTTCAGGCAGGCAGATCTTGCTGTGAGGTTGCTTTCCAATGCTCTCTGTGTGCTGATGAGGGGGTTACAGGGTCTGTGGAAAGAGACTCCTGTACTCTGAGCTGAAGAGGAGCATGATTGTATTTGAAAGTTCTTTATTTAACCCCAGACAAGGTAGTATCAAATGAACCTGCATCGCTGACCAAGTACATCATGTCCCTGTGAGCCAAGTTAAAAACAGCCTTAATTTCTGTTCCTTTTAAAGTATTTGATTTTCTAATATTTTTTGTAATTACACAACCTGGGAGTTGATTTATTTTCTCAGTATTTGTGATCCTAATTAAACCTCACATTTATTATTAACATTGCATCCTATTTGCTAGGGCAGAACAACCTCTAGAGGCTTGGTCCTGTTACGCTATGACACCCGAGGCCCAGAACCTCTCTAATTATTGAGGCTGCCTGTGCTCTGTTAAGATACTACCCCATTTAATCCCCTCTTGCTTTTACAGTCTGGGAATGGTTTCTTCTCCTAGTATTTGAAGTTCAAATTAAGCCTCATGTTTATTAGTAAGTGTATCATTGCATAAGAGAAACACAAACCCTCTGAGAAAGATCAGAGAGTGTTATAGCATCAAGGGATTCTCCACAGTGTAGCTGGGGTCGGGGCAGTACCAACACCGTTGGCTTAATAGTTAACAGAAAAAAAAACAACAAACAAAGTAACATCTGAGGGAACAGAAAAGCCTGAAACTTAGAATGTAGCTATCAGCGCTAACTTTGAGATTTAATAGGGGTGGGAAGAGGCTGCAAAGATCTCAGTGCTATCCATGAACTAAAGGATCATCACAGTGGTGCAGTTGGTGCAGTCGGTGCAGTCGGTGCAGTCAGTGCATTAGTGCAATAGGATATACCGTTGTACAAACAAGCACAGCCACTTTGGCAGCCAAGTCTTTTTGCATGCCCTCCTCTCATGCACAGATACACTGTAGGTTTTAACCGAAAACATAAGAGAATAAAAATAATCTCTATTGTGAAGCAGTGAACTTGAACTTGTATTGGCAGCTTGAGCTGTATTATTGATTCTACCATGGTCTCACTATGATGACTATATATAGAATTATACAAATGCTTTCTTACCAAAATGTTGCTTGCTCCTTTTCTCTCTAATGCCTTTGCCCCGGTGTTTCATCATGTTCTAATCAACTTCATTCTGCTGCTGATTTCATATTTGCCTCTGATCTACAGCTGACTCTGTCTCTGCTCACAGCTCAAAGACATCAGCCTAAATGCAATAATGAGATGAGACCACAAAAAATAGCACATTTTCTGTGAGGAATCTTCTCCCTGCAGGTATCAAGACTTCAGCTCCTTTTTACTCAACAAGAATATCATCCTCAGCCCTGTGAACTTCTGCTTGCTTTGCAGATCTGGATTCACTTATCTGTAATGAAATTGGAACAAATAGGAAAAATTCCTTCTGCTACCTGAATAAAAGGATAGCAATCCTAAAAGGCTACAGTCTAGATTGGTAGATTGAATTCAGGCAAACTCGAGATGGCAACCAAAAACTGAATTGCTTCCATTTTCAATAAAGATAATGGTCTTGAATGTAGAGCAAAATGGGCAGCAAGGCCATGGAAATAAGAAATTACCATGCCATGGGTAAAAGCAGTGCTTAAAAAATCCAGTGTTCTTACATCTTGAAGGAGCAGATAACCTGCATCTGGCCCAGTGTTATAAGTCTAGCAGCAGGGAATTTTAACTAGATTTTTTGAATCCACAGAACAGTTTCAATAACTGGAGCAAAGCAGGTATGTGTAGCATGTGAATGAAACTGAACTGCCCATTGCCAACTGTGAGCCTGACCTGGATGGGCCTTGCAGGGCAAAAAGGTCTTTTTATATTGGACCAAATAAATAAATAAATAAATAAAAGAGCAGCTAAACAGATCAATGCAACATCAATATTTTACCAAACATCGGTTCTGCCAGACTAATTTGATAGCTCTCCTTAATAAGTGAGCCAGCCTTCCAGAAAAAAAAGTACAGTAGATCTAATCTACCTGGAGATCAGTAAAGCATTTAGTGTAGCCCCTATAGTACATTCTTAGTTGAGCTAGATGGGAATCAGCACAAGATCTAGAAGGTGGGAAACAGCTATTATAAAGGAGATAACTTTGTAGGCTGTTTCAAGAGAGAATTACAAGCCTGAAGAGAGGCTACCTTTGGGCTCCCTCAGACAGCAGCTTTGGAATGAAAATTGAAATTTTCCAAAGCAAAAACTCAGATGAGCATGGGACCTGCCTGCACCATCTTTTACATCAAAATGAGAGCCTGAATTTCATCCAGTGTGATCGGCTGTGAACCATATCTTGATCCAAAGCTATGTGACCACATTACTGCAGTTCTCTTATGCTAAGTCAGGGAATGAGAGACTCACACATATTTGCTAAAACGCAAATATTCTGTGAAGAAACCATTCCTGTTCAGTTGGGCTAAAATCATAAAGGTTGATAAAGACCACTAGGATCACCTTTTTTAACTATCAATCCACCATTTTCACCAGCCACATCCCTCAGTGCCATTACTCCTTTGTTTCAGGACAAAAGTACAAAAGTGAATTTAAGCAATAGCACTAAGACAGAAGGGCTCACAGAAGCACATGCCGATCTTAGCTGGGAAGAGGTAAATGAGTTCCGTGTGGTAATTTAAAAATCTGCTTCTTATTGTTTCTCAGCTGTTAGCTGTTGCCTCCCAACTGGGCCTGTGCTTGAGCATGTGCTAATTGGACCCAACAAGGAATGGTAAGGTAGGTTAAAAAGCCAAAGCTTTGGCTTAGCTTTTGGCCTGGGATATAGGGAAGTTGTACTTGTTCTGTTTAGCATCTGGAAAATGAAATGTTTGCCTGAAGCAGAGGACAAGGTTAGCACAAGAACAAATTGTTATAATCTGGCCATAAATACATTTTGGCTGGAATAATTTTTAAAATATTTCTCATGGACATAGAAGTGGGAATTTGGAAAATCCATTTGTGGAAGGGGCTGCATACCATTCCCACTCAACACCAGGCGACAAGCTCAGTAGTTGTGGGCATCCCTTCAAGCTCTTTGTTCTTACCTTTGGGTGAATTACTAGCAAAGCACTGTAGTATTATGTAGCTTAGAATATATTGCACAAGCCAGAAAATGAATGCAAAACACAGCTTGATTTTTGGTTCCCAGGTGGAGTTTTCAGAACTGGCATGCACAGCAACCATCTGATCTCATTAGATATGGAAGCCGTCAAGAGATGATAAACATAGAATCCCACAGCACCATTTTTTGCTGTTACATCTTAAAAGCTGAACAGCATTTAATGCCAAGCTGACTAAAACACTGCCATTTGAAATATTGCCATCCTCATGTGTTGACTTAAGGAAATGTGTGAGGGCCGTGCACACCCCGCTCAAATAAAGATTCTTGTGTTCTTGTTGTTAGCTTGCTAGAAGATGTAAGGGCTCAAAGACTGAATCCAAGGAGGGAATTTAGAAGAGAGCTTAAAGCTCAGCTGTGTGGCTGCCAGTGGCAGGATAACAGAGTGCATGTAGAGTTTCCAAAAAGTACTCATGGTGCATATGTACTGTTCAATAAACTCATACAATCAGGTACATGTGTTCAGCCAGCTTCTTTCTGCCTGCCAGGTGGGTTTGTCCATAGTCCCTGGTTTCCGTACAACAATCTGTTTTTGTGTATGTGTGTCTTCAATAGTAATTTTCTCCTGTAAGTTTGAAAAGCACAAAACATTGATGCAAAACAGCTTTCAGAAATTTCACACATCAGTGTAAACATATGTGTAGGGAAGGTGAATGGAGGGAATTTATTCTGTCATCTTTATTTGTTTTTTATAAATACTTGTAAGATATAATGATCCAATTACTTCAACAATAGAAATGATTGAATGAGCTCATGAAATAAGAAGGGTAGTTAATGATGATTACAGTAAAGTTCTACTTTAGTACTCTTGTTGTATTTATTACATAAGGAATAGCTGCTGTGTACTCTCAGAAATCAGAGAGATACTTGCTTTTGAATTGTTCTGGGACCACAGCTTGTTTCGTATAGTTGTTTCCTACCATACTTCTCACTGGAGGAGGCAGGATTTTCTAAAGGAGAAATGCCAGTGATTATTTTTTAGATCTTTTTCTTCATTTCAGTAAGAAATCAGTTAGGCTGCTAAAATAAATGGATGCCACCAGACATATAAATGATGTCTTGGCTAATGAGCCCACTGTGTCTCACTGAACTGATATGCCCTTTATCATCTCAGCTACTGATGTGGACACAGGTGAAAAGCTGCATTATAAGCACAGCAATCAGAAGAAAAAGTGGGCAGAAACATTATTTTCAGAATGTAGGATGTATAGTATTATATAATTTAGTATATATACATGATACATTATATGTATGTACAATATTTATAATGCATCATTTGAAGACTACAGAATATTTTATCAAGTCATACATCCCCTTGATATATATTCTAAGACCTGACTGAAGCATTAGATTGTCCATTTTGGCCTTCAGGATATCAAAGGATGCAGCATTTCAGTCTGTTACCCTTTACCAAATGAAAGAATTTGTTTGCATATCAGTCAAACAGATATCCTGTCGATATCAATACTGTGTGTAAATCTTAGCAGTGGTTTTAAAACTTTGTGTTGATGTATTCTTATTGATCTTCTCTCCTGCATTCTGTCTCTGTCATAAGATCAGTTATTTCCTCCTGCTGAGTAGATTAGTCCTATGGGGAGCTGGGAATCATCTGAGAGATACTGTGCTGTGTTAGGGATATCCTTCCAGGCATGGGGAAATCCAAAAAATCATCCTAAAAGATACCAACAAAGAAACTTCTTGGGAACAGCCCCATAGAGTGGAGCCTATCAGATAATGCAGAGAAATGCTGTGCTGAGGGCCTTTCCATCATGAAGGATCTGGTAGAGAAATTGAGAAAATTATTGTGTGGCTACAGTGAAGATATACTGAGCCTAGGGAAAAACCAGTAAGATGGGAGAGCTCTTACAAAGTCTGGAAAGCCTTTGAGGTTGGATGACGATTTATGTGGGCATTGTAGCCCATTATGTGCTAAAGGACTGTTTGAAGGTGACAAGTAGGCAGGAGGTTTTCAAGGAATCATACAATCATTTTAAGTTGGAAAGGACTTTTAGAGGCCATCTTGTTCAACTCCCATGCAGTGAACAGGGACACCTACAGCTCCATCAAGTGCTCAGTGCCCCATCCAGCTTGGCCTTGAATGTCTTCAGGGACAGAGCTTCCACCATCTCTCTGGGCAAACTGTGTTAGTGCCTCACCACCTTTATGGCAGAAAATTTCTTCCTTATATCCAGTCTAAATCTCCCCTTTAAAACGTTTTGAGTAACATTGTATCCCATGACAGTTAATCATGTTCAAAAGGAGAAGAGCATGAAGGAAAAATGTTTGTGTTTGTTATTTAATGTGAAATGGACAGTCACCTAAGGCATCTCATAGTCCCATAGCAACACAGAGTAATTCCTCATTGTGTTTCCTAATTATATGCCATAAATATCAGTCACAGTTCATGTTACCTGCAGTTATCTGTAATCCGGGTACATGAACCCAAAATAAATTAGCCAGTTTCTATAGTCTGCTATTAAATGTACTTCAGCGTGGGGTACATCTGATTGCTGAGAGAGCTGAGGGAAAACAACTCTGTAATCTCATACTATAAATCACACCTTCTTACCCCAGAGCACTTTTAACTGCATTTCTTAACACAAGATCTGCATCGGTGTAAAAGTTTGGCCTTGTCTCTCTGTTGAATCTTCTAAATTTTTGTACTTGCACAGGGTGAAAAGAATTGCACTTGAGGCAAAGGCAGATCTCTGACTGTAAAAAGCACCCAAAAAATAGAATATGAGAATATGAGAAATTCACTGCATTTTACAACATGGGAACAATACATTTACTCTAGATTTCCTTAAAAAAGAATGTATATGAAACTCTGGCTATCAGAAAGCTGCTTATGACCAGAATATTTTCTTATAGCAGAGTGCTCCTTATATCTTTAGATTAGACACTTGTAAAATAGGCCATTATGTGTAATAAAAAGCATTTAATGAAACTTTCATTTGGAGGACACTGAATTCAACAGACTTAACTTCGACACTGACAAATGTCTCACAAAAGATGATTTGCATGGAAACCACTGGGGTCTCATTTTAGTTCCTGTAACAAACCAGAACAGTGATTTTTATCATTTCAAAGTCATTTATATTAGCCTGCAGCTACATGACACAATAGCAATGCTTGGGAACGTAGCAGTACATCATCTGTATAAGTGGCATAACTTTCACTGCTGTGATAATCATTTGCAGAGCTTGTATCATAAATATAAACCTGTTCCAGGTGGGGGGGGGAGGGGGTTGGAAGTCTAATTGATCCATTAATTCCCAGAAAGACTTGTTATCATGTACCACCTGATTACCTCCATGGTAACATGGACTTATATTGAAAAGTATGGTTTTCAGGTTGGCTTATCATTTTGCGTGAATTTTAGGAGACAAGATTTCTCTACTTCAGTTTTTCACAGTTGTAGTACTACATCATGCAAGTAACAGATAAAATGCATGAAAACATTTGTGTCAACTAATTCTCTTCATTGCAGGAAAGAACGATGTTTGGGATCTGATTAATATTCTAAATTGAAAATAATAAGAGTCTTGGGAAGACTGTGGGTTCAAATTTTTGTGTGAAAATTGTTATATGATAGTAAAACAAACCTGTCTAACTGGAGACACAAACAAAGAAAACAAAGGAGGCATAAAGGAAAATCAATGCAAATGTAGAGCCTTCAAAAATCTAAAAGGGTCGATAAATACACTCTGATGTTAATAACACTGGGTTAGATTTATTAACCATCTAGACATCTGAGAAAGAATTTATATAAAAACTTAACTCCTCTATTATAAGGATTTATATTAGAAGTTAATCTTCGCAAAAGTCTATTACAGTAGGCAGCCTCTTTACTTAAAAAAAGCTCCCCATAGCAGTGATATTTCTTGTATAAATCACTCCTAACTGCCACAAAAAATGAAACTAGATTTTAAACCCATGATAACAGTTTTCAAAAACATCTGAGTTCTCTTGAGAACAATTTAGGTGAGATTTTTCAAAGCTATTTGAGGACCCAGAAACTTAACATGAGCCAGCAGTGTGCTCTTGCAGCTCAGAAGGCAAATGGGAGCCTGGGCTCCATCAGGAGAGGGGTGGCCAGCAGGAATAGGGAGGTGATTGTCCCTCCTCTACTCTGCTCTTGTGAGGCCCCATCTGGAGTACTGTGTCCAGGTATGGACATTTAGGTAGGATGTTAGGGGGAAGTTCTTCACTAGGATAGTGGTGAGGTCCTGGAACAGAGGATGCTCCTTCCCATGGAGGTGTTCAAGGCCAGGTTGGATGGGGTCCTGGGCAACCTGATCTAGTAAACATGGAAGTTTGGTGGCCCTGCCAGGCAGAGGGGTTGGAGTTTCATGATCCTTGAGGTCCCTTCCAACCCGGGTCATTCTGTGTTTCTGTGATTCTGTGACACAAATGCCATTGATTTAATGGGAGCCAAACACTTCCTGGTTTAGTTCAGAGTTTGTTTGGATTGAGACAACAAGGAATCTCTTTCTGGAACGTGCTGTTGAGGAAGGTGGTGGAGTCACTGCCCCTTAAGTTATTCTAGAAACCTGAAGATGTGGTACCCTTATACCCTTATATTACCTTATCCCCTTATCATTAACTTCATTGTTAAGTTCCTTCTACTGAACTTAACTTCCTGAATCATTTCAAGGATACCCTCATCCCTGGAGATGCTCAAGGCCAGTGTGGATGGGGCCCTGGGCAGTCTGATCTGTTGGGGGGGCGACCAGCCCACTGTAGAGGGTTGGAACTTAGTAGGCTTTATGGTCCCTTCCAACACAAGCTATTCTATGATTCTATGTTACCCAGGTTATTTTTCTGCAATATCTAGGTCTTCTAAGTACTCACGTGTTCCTCAGTTCTTTTCTAAATATGATCAGTACAATTGCTTTTTGAACTGTTTGGGCTTCCTACTCAGAAAAAATCTCTAAAAGTGTTCCATAAAGCATTATCATTCCTTGATGTTTGATCATGCATTAACAGGTTTGTCACTCATGGCAACCTCTGTTTGAAAGAGATGGGTATGACACTGGGGAGGGAGATGCACTACTCATACTATCCCAGCAACATCCCCATCTACTCATGTATGTACTTCCTTGGTTCTCATTATAAACCACTTTTCCCGTGTACTACTCCACAGTATTTACTTGGTATGAAATCCTACTGTTAGAACCTTTACTGTCTGTCACAGCCTTCACGAACTGACTGAAGGTCTTCTTCTTTGTTTGAGGTTTCAGACCTTTGCTTTTTGGTACCCTAAGAACCATCCCTTCATTTGACGTAGCACAAATTTATTGCAGTTTTTCTAATGTATTATCTCAAGGAGATATTTCCTGTTGACTAACACTCCAGTAATACTTTGGCAACTGTGGAAAATATGCATGATATATCAGGGAGTCAAACAGGGTGCTTTTAAAATCATGGTTTTTTATCTTAAATTAGAGGTAGAAATGAACTGGCATCCTGTGAACCCCTGGTTCTGTGGGTCTCATTTTCAGACCTACAACAAACCTCAAGGCATCACTTGAGATGCTGTATTTTTTAGAATTAACCTTACTTACATTGTTGTAGAGGATATATATAGAGGATATATGTTATTCAGCAGCTGTAAAAACCTTTAGGGGATATCTCGCAGTCCTTGCTGAGACAAAGCTGTTTTTGAAGCCAAATGACATTGTGGTTGAATAAGACTCAAATTTGGACAGCTGGCTATATGCCTACAATTCTTCACTGTTTGCCCTGAGTGTCCATGCCATGAGGTTCAGTACTTACAATAAAGAGATTTCATTTTGTCAAGGTGAAGGGTTTTCAGGCTGCTGAATATTTTGCTTAAGATGGGATTTACTTTCTCACTCCTTTCCCAGTTCCCCGCAGTTTGCTTCCTGCTGACGGATGATCTTTCCCTAGCGAAGGTATTTTTCCCCAAGTGTGAAATTGATTCCAGCTGACAACAGAGTGTGTCAATCACTTCCCACTTTTGTCATCTTCAAAGACTCCTCTTCCCCCTTATTTAAATTGTATTTTCATAATTGAAAATTGCTTTCAGATGACTTAATGAATTCCTGCACTCTATTAAAGGCTGAAGGCAGATGAAATGCTGCAGCTTTCAGATTAAATGTATTTTCATAGAGAAGCTTTAGCAGTAACTTCAGCAACAAGAGCAACATTTTTTTCTGCATTAAGGCATGCCTACTAAAGAAGCAAATCAGAGTGGTAGAAATGGCATTTCCCACCAGCACTCCTGCAAGCAAAACAAGTATTAAATTATATTTTGACCTTACTGATATATTTTTAAAGCTTCTGAGTTACTGGAGCTACCATCAATCTCCAAACAGCTAATGTAACACATTGATCGGCTGAGATTTGTGTGCTTTCCAGTTGATAAAGTGTTACATCTTTCTTTATGGTATCTGCTTAGAAGGAGAAGGCTGACCCTGGAAAGCATAAATGTTGATGGTAAAATATACTGTGTAATCTCTATTAGATGTCCACAGTTAATCTTATGAGAGTAAGTAGAGAGAGACATAAACTGTTTTCATATGACGATCACTAGGGCTTGAGACACAGAATCAGTCAGCAAATCTGAAGCTGATATATACAGCTGGACTAGTAAACTATCTGCAGTTTTGCCTTTGAGAGACTGCAATGCAAAAGTCTACTAAAATCTGAGTGTCATAAACTTTATCTTAAAAGTAGCTTACTTTTGAGATCTTCTTGTACAGAAAGTATGAGATACAGATTCCTTATACTCTGAAAAATAGAAGTATTTCAATTTGGAAGGAAAAGCATCCTAAATCATACTACTACCTTATTTGATGTTTAATCTTTTAAAAAACTGGCTGGTGAATTGGTTCGAATTGGGCTTCAGCAACTGGCTAAAAAGCAGTTTCTCATGCATTAGAATGAGTCAGACTGGCTTACCATGCCCAGTTATCTATTTATGCACTCAAATGCAAATCCAGAATAACTCCTCTAAGGCACTGAAGTTACCTGTTTTTCCCTGTGTTTATATGCATAAATCCCTTTGCCCTTCCCCTTGTTGACCTAGACTTGGATTTTTACTTCCTTTTGTTTTTCATAGCACCATGGATAGACAACTTGTGCCTAGGTCCCTTTGAGCAATATAATTCAGAAGTGCATAAATTTCCAAAAGGGGAAATGGAAAGATGAGAAAGCATGCAGGTGAGAAGTAGCAATATAGCACATATAGCCTAATTGGGGAATAATTCTGTAGGAAAGTTTCTGCTGATCACTTGTGATAGGTTTACAGTACCCCAACACAGAACAGTGTTATACCTAGTTTTGTAACCTACACTTGGGTAAATGTAACCAGAGTATTGTGAAAGCACCACAGCCTTTACAATGCTCATCGCTGGTCAAATTATCACATCAGAGAACAAAGTCCAGCACTGTAAATTGGGGAATGTTACTAATTCACCTCGCAGGTTTGTCACTGATAAACAACAGTGTGATAAAAATATTCTAGGTGCTATGATATGAAGTAGCCCATTATTGTACACAGTTTTTGGAGAACAAAATGATTAAGTTTTTAGATAATGAAGTGTATGTGTCAGGGTATTACTAGCATATATGTGGTTTTTGAAAGATCTGTGGACTAACTTGAGTGTGAAGATTGGTGGCCCACTGGCTTTGCATTGTCTCCCAGTATATTGCAGAAAAGCTTAATTAAACAAATAGTTTTTCCCTTTTCCAATAGCTTTTTCATAAATATCACAGCTGAGATGTCTCAGATGTGCGGCAGAAATCCCGTAGCTGAGATCAGATTAGTGGCTCCAGGCCACCATTCAGATTTTGTATGTTGGAAAGCAATATAATTTAAGGCTGTCCTGTTACACCTTGCACACTGTAACATATTCAGTTCATAAGGAAAGTATTAGAGCTGCCTGTACTGAAAGAGCCCTTCCCTGCTGTCTTAGTTGGGAGTTACTGCAGCAGCTCTCAGAATAAGGGGTGACAATGCTTACCCAATTCCTCATTGGTTTTCTATTGTCATTGCTTTGATGAAGGAAGGTGAATTTTAGTTTTCTGCTTTTGAGCGAAGCTGTAGGGCAGTCAGGCCTCTTCCCCCCCCCCCCCCCCCATATCTAATACAACTTATCTGAACTTTTCCTACATGTTCAGGTCCTACCCAACAAAGAGTTTCATAGCTCAGTCTAAATCTGGTCTTGGTGATATCTTTGCTCATAAATGGAACACAGTTTTCAAAGGTTCCCTCCAGATCTACTCAGATCTACACACAACTAACAACACAGAGATATCGGGATATCTGTGGGAGTCCCTGATGGTTCTGCAGTCTTTTCACACATGTATGGAGTGACTGCATCAGGAGTGACATTCTTAACTCATATCTTTAAAGGTGAAGATTTATATGGTCATTTCAAAGTATTTGGAAGCAGCTGTTTCAAGATGCTTCTTGAGACTTGTTACCAGTAAGAACAACAAAAAACAAGACACTTCCTTCTCCAGCATTTAATTCTCCAAGAAATTCAGAAATGGCAAAACTTAAAGTCTTTACAACACCCACCTGTATGGATGCTAGAATTCTGAAAAGTCCAGCTAATAAAAAACAGTGGATTTGCCTGGAGATTAACCCATAGGCTTCTGAGAAGCTCCTGATATTGCTCCAGTGATGGACCCTTACCTGGGCAGGTACCATGTTACCAGAAAACCCCATGCAACAGCAAACCTGATGTGCATTGTGCTATTTTATAAACATCTGAGATGGGAATCAGCTCAGATATTTCAGTCATCTAGACACTGTGTGTTATCTGAGCTAGCCTTCTAACCTTCCTTGACAGGGAAGTGAGAAAGAAAGAGATATTTCAACACTGTAGTGCCTTCCATGTATGGAGATGATGACATGTGATGGGACAAGAAGCTTATCGGTGCAGAATAAAAGGGAATTATGTGCATTTCCTTGTGCTCTTACTGGTCTTTCAGATGCTCATAATTTTGGGAAAACAGGAGGAAAGTTCATAGTAAATGCTATTTGGATATTCTAGTATAGGATCTCGTAGGTAGGGTACAGTTCCTGACCTTGTGTGTCTGCTCATTGTATATATGTAATGAAATGTAACCTCATTTGGCAGGTTGTTTGGGAAAAAAAATAAAAATAAATGCATGTGAGGGCTCTATAATCCAACTTCACTGAAACTTCAAGAAAAAAAAATAAATCTGCAAACAGAAATCATGGAAAATAAATAAATAAATAAATAAATAATCCAGAAATATTGAAGACACACTTTAATTCTTATATTGCTCTTACCATCAGTGTAGCTGAGAAATGCTTCTTTAGGAAAAAAAAAAAAAAAAAAAAAAAAAAGTCATCTCTTCTTTTATTGTTTCAAAGGCTGCAAATGTACTACTGTATTCTGGACTACCATGAAAGAAAATTAGAAGTTAAATAACACTATGTAAATGAAAAGTTAATTAACATTTCTTCTACATTCTTTGTTCCACAATGGGTAATGTGTCTTACTGAGTTCTTGCAAAGCTTTTTTTTTTAAATTCTACAGAGAATTTAAATACTGCAAAATAGAACTTCTCCAAAAGTTTCATTTATTTAAATGCTTCTTTCTGGCACTTGACAATGAAATGCATATAGGCGTGGATTGTCTGTTGCTATAAACATGGTTATGAAGAAATGGAGGACAAAACAGAATATAATGAGAAAATTCCTTTTAAATAAATGAATACAGAAAATAAGGGTCATCATAAATGAGAGGATTTTATTTTGGATTGGTGTTCATTTATTTATATATCAGGAAATATTCCTTACTCTTTTAAAAACGTTTACTGTATGAGTTGCAATGGCTTGTAGCTTAATTGGAAAATAAAAATAGGATGGTTTTGGACTTACAGAAGCTTATGAATGCTCAGGAAGGCAGATGAAAATATTTATTACTGCCATTAAAGCATTTTATAATCACTTGAAGATAACTAAAAACCTCTGTGAGAAAGTAAGTTTGAGGTCTTTGTCTGTAGGAAATGACACAGTGGAGAACACAAATGTTTATCTCCAGTATTTTATGTAGAACAGTTGCCTGGTTCAGGTGCACTGAATATGAAGTCAGTTAAACTTACCTATGGGATGTTTTCCTTAACCCTAAAGATGTTATTGGTAGCTGTAATTTTAAAATCAGATTTGTACACTTATCCTTCATCTGTCAGAGAAATATTATGGAGTTACATGATCTGTTAAACTTTATTGCATCTTTTAAACTAATATTTTCTTAACTAGTACTTTATATCCTGATATTCCACATCGTGTGTATTCCTTGGCTAGTGAAAAATAACTAATAAAAAAAGTTTCAAACTATCAGTTTTTTTATTACAGACATTATATCAATATGCAATCTATTTAGGACATGTATATAATTTCTATAGATATAATTACATATTATTATACCTATATTCATATTACATGTTTTAGGAAAATAAAAATGGAAATAAAGGTCCATTATTGAAAATTCTGTATTTCCTTTAAATTCTTGCACTATATAAGAAACATAAAGTCACTGAGCTGATAAAATTATTTGAATCATCCTCTTTCCTTTAATGAAGAAATAATGATTAACAATGAGAAATAATGATCCATGATTCAATAAAATCTCATTGACTTTTAATTTGCATATTTTCTTCCAATAAAAGTATTCCATTTGATTTTCCAAATCAGCAACATACAAGGGGATGTATCTTAACTGCTATTTAATTTTAAAGCTATGCTTAGATGAAGATAACATTGTTCTAGCATTCTGGTATGCATCATCAGCAAACTCCAATAATGACCTCCAGCCATTTGGTGACAGATTCTTTTCTCATTTACACCACAGCAAACTCCATTCATGAAAACTAATTGAAAGGGGAATTTAGCCCTTTGAGTGTAAATCCAGTTTATGAAAGGCTGTTAAACTTGACAGTGTGAATTCACTTCAGGATGAAACTCATTAGATGACATTTCAACCTGATAGGAACTATTTATAAATTGGGTTTTATCTCTTCACATTTTATTGCTTACTTTAGAACATTTCATTGCTATTCTAAAAGACATTCATTTAGATCAAGACGAGAAAGTCATGTCTGCCTTCTCCCATCACGTTCTGGCAAAGGATGCTCTGCAAAACAAGTTTGAGCAACAGCAGGAAATGGCATAAATGCTGGAAAAATCGGTACTAAATGTAACATTATATGCCTCTGTTCAGTACAAAAGTTTTTAATTAATATTTTAATATGCTTGTTAAGGGATTAGGTGAATTGTATTTATTTTTACACAAAGACTGTAACTCAAACATAGCTCAGCTTAAAACTCCCATCCTATAAAAGACAGAGGGATGGATATCTCTTAGAAATGCTGGCTGACCCTGACATGTTTGTTTTAGGATGGCCTGTGCTGCCTGCTGGAGGTGTCTGTTTCTCTAACACCGTGTGTCTAGACACCTAGTTTAGACTACACACCTCCCTAAAGTCAAATGAGATTAACTCAACTGTTAAGACTTTTTCCCCAAGCTCACAGTCTGCAGCAGTGGGGAATTACATCAGAAACTCCACATTCATCCAGAAGACGAAACAAAATCATCTCAGTTTTAAGTGACATGCGTTTGATTGCAAAGACTGGACACAAGAAAGCTAATGAAAAAAAAAATCTTTAAAAAGACTCTCAAGATTTCTAAGTTAGTCTTACAGTTAATTTATTTCAGAATGCAAATGAGAATACATTTAAAAGACTCGAGATTTCTAAGTCTTACAGTTAATTTATTTGTCTCTCTGGAGATGGATTTTCAAAAGAGGATTTTTAATAGGATTAATATGTGAGATTTACAGCATAGCAGCTTCCATCCACAGAATTTCTGATAGTTAGATTTTGGGGACTTTTCTCGTTTGTTTTACTGACTATTACAACACAGAACAATGAGAAAGTGAAATTGGGTTGGAAAGTTAACACAGGAAATATAGTAGATTCAGGAAGACAAAGGATCCTTCCTATATTAGTTTTATTACCATCTGAAATCATTGATTTAGCCCAGGGCTTGTTTGTTGTTTTCCTGAAGTCAATTAATTTGCCACTAATAGCAGGCAGAACACAAAAACTAATAGAAAAAGAGAGGGGATTTATAGGCCCGTAATTCATGTCACTAAAAGCACACTGGAGGCTCAAGAGCTTCTCTTAAGGACAGATACAACTGTATGTGTAACAGTGTAATTGACCACACATTTACCCTTGTTTAATAAAATTTGGGCAGGCACAGAATTGCGCATTTGACTGAATGTACACAGCGGAGTAATTACATTGAAGAGACTAAATGTAAGTCAGAGCTGGGAAGTAACAAATACAGAGCATTTAATTATACTGTAAGCAAACACATTAAAGCCTGCCAAGAATGTGAAGGTGAAGACTGGGTTATTCAGCAGGACAGTAAGACTGCAAATGGAAAGCTCAGAGGATGCACAGCTTTCCGGCAATGGAAGATAAGCATCTGGGTCTTGATTCTCAGTTCTATCCCTGACATGCTGTCAGTTTTCAGGACAATGACCTAACCTCTCTGAGCCTCTTTGTCTTTTTTATTAACCCACCTTTTCTGCAAGGTTGAAAACTGTCTGGCAGTAATGTGTTGAAAATGGCTTATGTGACTATTAGTGGACTATTAAATTGGGTGGTTAGGCAGTGGAACAGGTTGCCCAGAGATGTGGTTGATACCCCATCCCTGGAGACCTCCAGCTCCGGTCTGGATCAGGCCCTGAGCAACAAGGTTTAGCTGAGTTGTTCCTGTTCATTGCAGGGAAGTTGGACCAGATGGCTCTTAAGGGTCCCTTCAGACTCTAAGGAATCTATGATTCTGTGATTAAGTGGAACACAAGGAACTTATGAAAAATTCTCCTCAGCTATTTTGCTTCAGGGAGTTCATATTTTCAGCCCAAGTTTCTGTGACAACCTTGGTTTGAAGAGCGTAGAGTAATTACTTAGTCACGTGTAAATTACTACATTCAAACAGTGACATCTGGGTGCATTTTTCTGAGCTGCCCTCTGTCAATGACATTATGAGCAATATTTCACGCAGGTTAAACCCATTCTCTTCAGATTCATTTTGTTTGGGTTATGATGCATTGTGAAATATTTTCTTCAATATAAAAGTTATTCCTCCAGTTGCAAATAACAGAAAACAGAAAACACTGTGAATGAAGTCAACAGTGAAATGTCTCCTTCATCAAATATGTTGTTTCTTCCTAGTAACTAATTTAATTCTTATTGCAAAATGTTTAAACAGATTTATGAAAATGCTTACTTTGCCAGTTAGTTTAACTGTGTAAGAGTTACTTCCTAGATATTAATGCAGACATACAGCCAATAACATTTATGCTCAGATAAACAATATTGATTTCAGCCATTCACTGTATTAAACTATTCTAAATATTTTTTTTCTTTTGTTTTTCAATAGTAAAGCTCTCACACAAGCAAACAGAAGTAAAACATAGCGCTACTTTAAAAATGATTACCTTTATATGTACTGAGCAGTGTGGTACATAATGTCTGGGTACTCTGAGAGGAATAAGCACAGGGAAAGGAAAATAATTATGTAATTTATCAGATTACTCTGGAATGTGGATCATAAACCTTTTTTTAACTTACATATTTTGATAGCGTAGCACCTCTGTGATTCCTTCACATCCAGAGCTGTAGTAGAGGATGAAAGGCACAACACACAGTTGTATGTCAGTTATTTCTGGTAAGAAGATCTAAATTGCAGGCAGTTGCTTACCGATGTCATAGTGCATAGACAACACAGTGGGCTAATTAACAGTGTTAATGGTTTGATGACTATGGTTAATCATAGATAATTTTTTTTATTATTATGTGAGCAGGCAAAGCAACATGAAGAACTAAGTTTATAAGATGTATCTAGACTGATAAAGAAAATTCTTCTTTTAGCAAACCCTATAAACTTCGCTTTGATGAGAACCAGGAAAATAATCAGAACAATTAAATTTAAGTAACATATTTCTTTGGAAGTCATCTCCCTTCTTACATTGTCCCTCCTACCTGAAAAAGCAAACTGGGATTCTTCTATGGAGGATGTATTTCCAACACAGTCAGAATCTCCTTCTTAGAACTTGTAGAATCAATCTAGAAGATTGGCCTTCCAGACCATAAAACTTTGAGCAAAGCTGGGGTGTGGATAAAAATTAGGATTAAAGTTAAGGGTAGAACAGTAAGGACCTGTAACTCTTACTGGTCAGTTATGAAGTGTAAATGTGAATTCAGATCATAGTAATTAATAATATTTTATATTGATTCTGTAGTCAGATGTCATTGGTAGAAAACATAAAGATGAGCTGAACTTTCAATACTTTCTGGACTTGTTTTGTTTTTCTTGGATGCTATACAGTCCAGAACACTTTACCGTAGATTGATTTCTGCTAAGTTTCATAGTTTATATGTTTTATCAGTAGGTTCTAGACACCTGTCTACAGTTAATATTAGAGTTAAAGCTTACAAGAAAAAGAATTGGGTTGAAGATTTTAGACCTATATCTGATATTTCCAGCAGGGAACAGAGTGAGCTCTGTTTCCTGAAAGTGCAGCCCGTGCAAAAGCAGTTCTAGTCAGAACTTTTAAAGGTCAGCGTAAGAGTAAGCCTTTGAAGAAATATTGAAGGTTGAATCTATTGAACTTAGGATACAGGTTAAAAATAGCAATACTCAACCAAAAAGTAAGCCTGGAATAAGGGCTAGTTCCACTTAAGTTTTACAGTTTATTCTCAGCATTTCTGTAGACAGTAGTCATCTGCCTCTGGATAAAGTTTTGGAAACAAAGATTGAACTGGTGCAGGCATGTCCAGTCATGGCTCATGGCCACAGATAGTTACTAATGTGGCTCTCCAAGACTGTAAACTTCAAACATAATTGTGTGATTTTTATATCTTTCATGAATCAGTTTAACATAGATCAACTGTGGGCTTCATAGGCAACGATAGAACACTACGGAGAAAAGGAGAATTTGATTTGATGCATCTCCAGAGGAAAATATCCTTCACTTCACAATCATGCTTATTCATGTCATTGCTTCTGAGCAACCACTTTAAAGTATATCCCACTAGTTTTGTGGTGTTGTTGGCTTCTTTATTAGTGTTTTAATTGTTTTTTTTTTAAGTATATTTTTTACTTATATACATTAACCATAGTATATATTTTATATAAAGCCCAAGACAATTCCTTTTTATTCAATGTGGACTAAAGGTTGGATGCTCACGAGTTTATTGCTGTAATTGAAACTGAATTCATAGGCCTTCATGGCTAATTTTAACTGTCTTCTCATTTTAACTGCATTTATTTTGCAGATATTAGTCACCTTAGTTCGCAGATTGTTATAGTTCTTTCTGAAGGTTTGTAATTAAAACACTTATAAATGGGGGAGGTGAAACAACCAAACCATTTCAGCAGTTTGTGCTGACTACTGGTACAAACTGAGGCTGAGGAGAAGGTTCATTTTTCTACTTCTCCAAAATCTTTTCTTTTTGTAGCATTTCCCCTCACAATTTATTTGCCTTTCATCTAAAGTTCTGTTCCCTAATGGCCATCCTCCTCTCATTCCTCTAGCCCTTTTCAAGCCAGACATCTTTTGCTACTGGTGAAGGAAGGCTGATGAGCTGATGGAACCATGTGGAACGTTTTCTCTCCTAAGTCCTATCATACCACTAGGCATGGCACAAACAGGGAGCCTCTATCAGTTCCCTAGGTGCCTAAGAGTGCAGGAGACGGTGACAGGTACAAGGTCGCCCTGCTCATTGTCCTCCCAGCTACTTGTTCTTATGCTGTTGACTCTACAACTTTCACTGTCTCATTAACTGTTCCTCAGAATTATTCTTGCAACTCCCCTCCTTTGGTTTTGTTAGAGAAGAAAAGTTGCCTTTCCCGAACAAGATAACCAGAAGGACCAAGGACCATAAATGAATGCCTAGAGACAGTGTGTGTTTGGCCTTCCAATACTGTCTCATCTTCCAACTATTTTGAGCTCTGAGGAGATTCTGATCTGAATGTTGTTTTGTGTATTCAAGAATTTCATTTCCTCATACTTGCCCACTCTTAAACCCATGTGAATTCAGTCTCTACACAGCATTCTTTCACAGAGAGCATTACAATATTAACACGTTCTGTGTAAAAACACTTTTTTGTTGTTTTTTCTTTAAATAAACTCTGATGTCATTATTTGGCATTCCACACTTCTTGTATGTATGTAAAGAGAGAGTGACAAGTAATTAAGTCTTATCTACCCTTTCCATGCCATTTGTAATTTTATAGAAGCTTGTCATATCTCCTATTAAATATTCTGTGTCGAGTACGAGGAAATCCTCACATTCTCTGTAGCAACCTGTAGAGAAGCCTTCTACACCTTTTACCCTTGTTGCCTTTCTGCCAGTCTTTTGTTATTCCCCTTTTTAAGATGAGAGGAAGAGTACCACATACAGTGTGTGCAAAACAGAACTGAACTATCTGCACCAATACCTATCATCTTGTTCAGAGCCTTTGTGACCTGCCAAGGAAGAGAGAGGTGATCCCAAAGGGCAACTTATTTTCTTCTCTCAGTTTTGCTGCTCTTTCCTGTCTTTTACTTATCACTATGGTAAACGTCGTCAAACAGTCAGAGACCTCAAAGTGTGGCAAGGACAAGCACAGAGTTGTAAATGGAAGTAGGAGTGAAAGCCCAGATATGCACACTGCAGCGCAGACATGACCTGAAAACCTTGGGAACTAATGAGTTACAGTAAAAAATAAAAATAAAAAAGGAAAAATAAGGAAAAAGATATGAAAAGAAGAAGAAATAAAGGAAAAAAAAGTCTTAGAGTTTACACATGGAAATAAAATAGGTGCATTCACTGTTGTCAAACTGAAGTGCAAGTGAACAAAAAATGTGTGAAGACAATGGGGCAAAACTCACTGGGGCTTGCGAGTTTACAGATCCACTTTTTCACGTGATAAAGAGTAGTAAAATCTGGAAGGCAGCTACAGCCCATTAGCATTGAGCTAAAAATAGTCCAAGGGACTAGGAATGTAAATTGAGATTTTTGCAAGAAAAAAAGAAACAATGAAAACTGCCCACAAGGTTCATTTTTTATCAGAAAATATTTTCATCTATTTGAATGAATTAGTAGCTTTATCTCAGTTATTGTATTGCATCTTAGGCATAGCCGGTTCTATTCACGTTCCCATAAATGCTGTTTCCATAGTACTGCACAGGTAGGACTGAGAGATTTCCTAATCCCCCCCAGAAAAATGGTTTTTGACTCATGCAGGAATAACATCAGTGCCTTCATTTCAGCTCAAAGAAAGTTATTTTTCTTCTGAGTGTCTGGTACAATGCTGGGCTTTCATTTCAGAAGAAAAACAATGTTGATAACACACCAGTGCTTCTAGTTGCTGCTAAGCAGAACTGCGCAGAGCCAAAGACACACAGTTTTTCCTACTGTCCTACCAATGGGGGAGTGGGGGCACAAGGAGATGGCAGGCACAGGAGGTCCAAGGAGCTGGGAGGGGACAGAATCTGAATAGTTGACTTAAACTGGCCAAAGGGATATTCCATTCCATATGACATAATGTGGAAGGAGTTTTGAAAGGGGTGAGAGTTCATCTTGTTCTCTTCTGTTGCTCAGAGGGTTAGCTAGGCATCGGTCAGGGGGTGAACAATTGCTTGCGCATCATTCGTTATGTACTTCCATATAAATATATGCTTGGCATAACTATTATCCCTTCTTTCCGTCTTCCTTCCCTCTTAGTAGATTGTTTTATCTCAACCCTCAAGTTCTACATTCTTTCTCTTTTTACTCTCTACCCTATTCCACTAGGAAGGTGGGGAGTGAATGAATGATGGTGTGGTGCTCAGCCATCTGCCAGGTAAATCACAACAGTCAGATGTAAATAATTGTAAATATCCTAATCTTTTCTCTTTGGGTGCAACTTTTTTAAACAGATTTAATCACCCATGTGGTATCTAGCCTTACCAGCCAACCTCTGTTACAATATTTAACAGATTTAAGAAAATGCATGTATGTACCCTCTAAATACTGTAATTATTTATGTTTAGATTAATGCATATGTAAGAATGTGCAGAGTGAAGACAGCTGGCATTTATTTTTTTACTTTCAAAATCATAGCCTCAATACTGGGAACAGAGACTTCAGAAGCTGAGCTTTCACATTACATATATGTTCTATATTTTCATATTCTGGACAGGAAAATAGAAAATATTTTAGTTTGGGTGGGAGGTGATATCCATCTGTGAGTGGGAAATAACACAGCACAGCTTTACCCTCAGAATAACTTCCCTGGAGCCTGTTATTGGAACTGACAGCAGCTCGGCTGATAGTATTTGTAAAATGCAGAATGACAAACACGACTTGCTTAGCAACTGCACAGACCATTTACTTACAAGCTTCTGAGTAATGCTGAAGCAAAACCTAATTCTTACTTTCCCGTCCCTCTAGGAAATATCACTTTGCTCAGTATCTGACCTGGGGAAGCACAGATCACTCTCTTGCCAGTTTTTTATACCATTATACCAGCTTACTTGCCATGATCTTTATATCACAAACCATCTCACAAAATCTGAGCAGGCCATATCCAGAAATAAGTGTGAGATTGGAGTTTGAGTCCCCCCTGAAAAGGTACTAAGAATGATTGAAATTCAGGATTTCCTCTACCAGGAACTAAGTTAAACTTTTAAATGGGATATATAACTTTTCACATCAGTTTTGAATCCAGCTGATGGAAGCGATGAACCATTCACTCAGCTGTACCAGTGATATATCCCAGTATAAATCAGAAACACTGCCAAAGAGTTAGGAGTGTAAAACACATTGAAGTAAGTGAAGGCTCAGACATGTGGGATGCAAATTGTTCACCTCCAATGAGTGCTACGTTCATTTGATTGATTTTAAATGGCTCTATAAGTGTTCTCATACATGTTGAACCTGTACAAAAAATTAAATAAGTCCCAGCGGGATCTTTCTGATTTTACATTCTGAAATTGAACTTAACACGAACAACAGAGTTTAAATACCTTGGGATGTAGTTCATTACAGCATGATTTTAATTTTCATGCAGAATCATAAAAGCTGAAGAAATGTGGGTGACATCGTCATTTTGAACAGCCTCATATCCAGGAGGTGAGCCAAATTCACTATTCCCAGGAATATTTCACTGACTTCCTTCAGATATAAATCTGGAGTGGTTTCTCTAGTGAACTGAGTACATGTAACTTCTGATTTTAGGTTCCTGACAATTATACATAACCAAACCACCGTTATGAATCTCTTGGCACAGTGGATATCATTAAAACCATGCATCCTTTTGTTATACAGTCTTGGAAAGGAGAATGACTTGAACTTTCTCATTTGTCACTTTCTGTGTGCCCTTTACCTCAGCGTCTGGATTTGGTCATTAAGACCTTATGTAGAACATTATTGCCATTTCCTCTTTCTTATTTATAAACAGATGTTCCTCCATGTCCCTGAGTTCACTAAGCTTACTGTGGTTTTTTGTCTTTCTACTATTAAGTGAACTTGCTCAAAATACTTCCAGCGCAGTACATCACTGACATATAATGCATCTCCACTTGGTCTAAAATATGTTCCAGTTTAAACAGAACTCATTATTATGTTTTGCATTTAAACCACAAATGGATTTTTTGCTAATTTCATTCAAATTTCATGCTTCAATTCTCTGTAGGACACAAGTGAAACCAAACTTTATTAACCAGAAATCAATATTTGCAAGCAAAGTTCAGAAGTTACCAAACAAATTTTGTTATTTGATGCTTGTAAAATTTAGAATTTTGGAAAGATCAAGATTAATTGAAGCCATTTCCTGCACTCATTGGAGAACAACAGAGAGCTGTTCTTCTGTTCCCTCACTATCAATACCTTTATTTAAACCTAGCAGAATTGATTTCAGACTTGCACCACGTGGCAATTTCTTGTTATTAACATACAGATTGCTTGCTTTGCTGCTTACAATCTCTCAACTATTTTCATCATATTGTATATCGATGGTTGGAGTGGGTAATCCTGTGGATCTTTTCCAACCTTGGTGATTCTTTGATTCTATAGACTAACACCAGTTACTGAAGAGAGGGTTTTGTGTTTTTTTTGTTTTTGTTTTTTATAAAAGGGAAGGGAAGGGAAGGGAAGGGAAGGGAAGGGAAGGGAAGGGAAGGGAAGGGAAGGGAAGGGAAGGGAAGGGAAGGGAAGGGAAGGGAAGGGAAGGGAAGGGAAGGGAAGGGAAGGGAAGGGAAGGGAAGGGAAGGGAAGGGAAGGGCATAATCTTCTTTGAATCATCTCTGATCCTATCATTTTCAAAGTCAGAAGATATACAAAGAACTGTCTACTGTGAGCCTATGGGTTATTTGGGAAATGTACAATAAGAGAATCGGTGTGTAAAAGTGCAGTTTGAAAAGCATGCAGAGGAGAACATTTGTTGAATTCCCAGTCCAAAGCTCAACATTTGAAAAGCATTAAAGTAAGAATCATTAGCTGCTGGAAAAATTAACACAGTGGTATTCTGTCTTGGCAAATTAAAGTCTTCTCTCTTTAGACATCTCTCATGATGCAGAGAGTACTTGATTCTGTTTCAGGAGCCAGGTTTCATCCACTATTTAGCTGACTTTCTTAGATAATGTGTTATAGAAGGCTTGAGGCATTATTCTTCAGCTTCTTAGCACTCTAGTGTATTTCTGAGTGCAGATATTGAGGTGGTGTCATTACTCCTCTGCAGCTATAAAGGAGAAAAAGACAGAATAGTAATGCAGTTCCTGTTACTTTGCCCCAGACTAGTTATGCCCAAGATCACTCTATAATTAGCAGAGAAAAAAAAGAAAGAAGAAAACAACAGCAACAACAAAAACATTCTAATAATCTGTTCATTTCATTCTAAATCAACGTATGAAACTGGTCAATTTAATCGATAAGCATATTGGTACTGTGATGGATAAGGAAAAGGCAGCAAAAGTAAGACTAAAGTAAGCACCAGTCAAAGAACTGGATAGCATGACTCTCATTATGGCCTACAGCTTCCTCACAACACAAGCAGAGGGGCAGGAGCTGATCTCTCTGGTGACAGCAGTACAACCCAAGAGGCATGAAGCTGTGTTAGGGGAAGTTCACATATGACATTAGGAAGAGGGCAGTAGGGCACAGGAACAGGCTACCCAGGGATACTGTCAGGGATGCAAACCAATCAGTGTTCAAGAAGCATTTGGACAATTCTCTTAACTATATGATATATGTGTTAGGTTTCTGGGTTTGGAGTTTATAGTTGGACTTGGGTCCCTTTCAACTCAGGATATTCTGTGATTCTGTATTCATCTATTAGAAATGGAACACTCTTTGGATAGAGTCTTTCAAGTGCTTAAAGGTAGGTCTCTAGTGCATTGTTAATATATAAGGATATCCGAATTGATCCCAAGAGGCTTTTTCACAGGTCTTTTCAGAGATCTCTTGTCATATATGGCAGCTGTATGGCAAAGAATATTCGGGAGTAGAGGAATGAGTTTGAGCCTTGAAGAAGATGGTGGCACAATGGGGAAGTTTGTTTTTGTTTTTGCCTTTGCTTCTCACTACTTATGTCTGTTTTAATGGGCAATAAATTAACAGTTCTTCCCCAAGTTGAATTTGCTTTGCTTGTGACAGTAATTTTTAAGTGATCTCCCTGTCTTTATCTCAAACCATGAGATTTTTTATCTTATTTTCTCTCTCCCAGCGTGTCCTGTTGAAGCCAGGGGGCGGGGGGTGGAGTGGTGAAAGAACAACTATGTGGGAATCTGGCAGTTATCCAGGACTGGTCCACCCCCATAGGAACTGCCTACTCTGACAGTGGTTTATCCAGCTGGCAGAAGTGTGACAGTGCTCTACAAAGATGGTTTATTTTGTTGACTCTGACTGCATAGCCTTGAGGCTGCTTAAAGGGTCATTCTGTTGTGGAAGCAACAGGGCCCAAAGTGTCTGTTCCAATGCATTACTCTGACACAACAACTGAGGAATTCATCTGTGCTTGAATGAGAAAATATTAGGCCACCTTTTTTTAGTAAGTCGAATAAAGTTGGAAGAGTGCTTTTATCTGTGCAGCACTCTACAGGTTGAAACATGAGCCTCCACCTTGAAATCTCTCCTCTTTTGTATTTTAATAGTGGTGGATAGGTTATCTAGACGAATATATGGACATTGCTCAGTCTTACTAAGCATATAAGCATTTCCTTTGTCTGAATGTTGCAGTTGTACAGACCTGACCATGGCAATAGTGTGATTGTTGACCATTTTGCCTCCTGCTATGATTCAACTACTACTGAAAGTACTGAAACAATGTTGGGCATTTTCCATCTAAAACTTTACTTCCATATTGATTTTTCATATTTTAAGATGAAAATGTCTCTATTAATTGTTTGGAAAAAAAAAAAAAAAAAAAAAAAAAAAAAAGAACTTTAAGGAGGGATTTAATGATAATCAAATAAACCAATTTATAAAGCACAACTGCTCTGCCGCAACCTGGTTCCCTGCCAGATTTCTTTTCAAGACAGCAAAGATACCCTTTGCTCACTGGTCATGCGTACAAGCTGGTCCTACTACACTACTGGTACATTTCTGAAATCTGCATCTGTAAGAGGGTAGGTACTTCATGATGCATGTAGGCAATAACTTTTAAGTTCAGACATAACGTTTCATCTTTGTCGGCTTCTTTAGGCATCTAAATGGATTCTCTGCTCACCATCTGTTAAATGACAATGAACACTCTTCTCCTTTTCTTTATTATTTTTGATTTGGTTGATAAGGCTATAGGCAAGTAAACTCATATGTTTGGTATTCAGAGTTGGAATGAGACAAGTGGGTAAATTTTGCTAGATGTGAACTGATGCTGATCTGCTCCCTTTGCTTACCTCTACCTTAAACTAAATTAGTGTTTTTCAGAAACTTGTCCTTTACTATATGTTTTCTCAATTACAGTTCAGCAGTCTGAACTGTGGCCTCAGGAAACAGTAAATTAATAATAGAATTATAGGTTGAGTTAATTCATGGGTATCCTGTGGACAGGGAGGGGAAATTCCATAGTGCTTAGTGTCAAGCAATAATCAATACTAACAGTAATAGCAAACTAAACACACACCAGCTTGACAGGTTCCACCAGGATAAGTGGCATGGATGGATTCCTGAATTTGCAGTGCTTGAACTAGGTCTGTTAGCAGAAGTGATGTTCCAGGGAACATCATTTCATTTGCTTGAAGAGGCATAAAATGAACTTCCTTCTTGTAAGAGTATTTGATATGAAGGTCTCTCACACAAATAGAACTGTAGTGTCATTATACAAGTAAATATAAAACATTAGCTATCCTTAGCTGAAATTTTAAGAACAGGGTGGTTCACACCTTAACATAGTGCCATGGCTGCATTAAGGGCTTCATATAAGCTTAAAATACATTTGCATCTACTTTAGAATCCTCATACAACATTTTGCAGAAATGACAACTAAGCACTTTGCCTTAGGGGACATAGCACCCATTTTGATCAGGTCAAAACATGTCTGATGAGGCAAAGACAATGCAGTGTGCAAAACAACAGTGATTCAGAGTGATAGAATCAAAATATTTCTGCAGGCTGGTCTCTAGTGTAGCTAAATTCAGAGCACAAGAATCAAAGAGCATGTCTGCACTTTGTGGTGTAGTAAGATAGAAAGATCCCCAAGGAACTGCCGCATACACTGGCTCCAACAGTAGATGCATTTCAGCGTTTCATTGACTAGTTGGCAAAGTTAAGAAGCAGACCTACATTTCTTAAGCCTAGTTTCCAAAGAATGCTTTCAGAAACTGAGATTATTGAGGTAAGATTTACAGTCCTTTGTGCAGGGCCATATCAAACAGTGCATGCAAACTCTGTGCAGACATGTTAAAAAATCATGTTTTGCACTGTAACAGAAAGACCAAGAGACAAGGTAAATCATGAATCATGAGAAAATGTCTGACTTGTGAATAGTAGTGAGGTTTCTCTGTTAATTTAATCCAATCTTCTTTGGAATAAATGCCAAGATTTTTGAGGATTTCTGAAAAAGTCTCCTTTAGCAAGCAAAAACTGATTGCTTAATCTTTAGGAGACTGACTTCAATGGGAAGCCAGTGAAAAACTGTCTGTGATTTTCTTAATGCAAAATGGAAAATTGAGATCCTATTTTTTAAAGCCTACTACTGCTAGAAAAGCCCCTCTGACAGATTCTGCCTTACAATAATTTCTCATTTCCCTAAGACTTCAGAGAAGTCCTGAGAGTAAAGCAACTTCCTTCACTAAGACAAAATTAGCCATTCTAAAAATATGCAAAAGCAAGTCTTTAATGACATCAGAGTGGCAGTGGCAAGGGAACAGATTCTTGCCTTACTTTTTATCACATTGACTACACCTTTTTAAGGAAAACTTCCACTGGCGAACTCCACAAAACAGGAAAATAAAAATGTTCATAATTTTTATAAGTGCTTTTGTTCTCATTCAATTTTAACTTGAAGGTAAGAGGAATACACATTGGAACTTTGGGGAAAAAAAAGATGTAAGGCATTTTGTGAGCATCACTGAAATCCCAAGGAATAAATCACTAAAATTTCAAAAATTATTCAACAGCATCATCCAATTAATAAGAATATCCCAAATTTCTAAAGTATCTGCTTTATTGTAACATAAAATGGAGTAGAAGATAATGTCAGGATATTTACTAGGATATTTGGATATTTACTAGGACATCAGGATATTGGGAAAAGTGATCAGTCACTGAAACAGGCTCCCCAAGACAGAGGTGACAGCACCAAGCTACGACTGTTTAGGAAACATTAGAACAGTGTTCTGACACAGTTTTTTCTTTTGGGTGGTCATGGTGCGGAGCCAGGAGTTGGACTCAGTATTCCCCGTGGATTGTTTCTAACACAAGAAACGGTAAGGAAACTTTTCCTGTTGTCCAGTCTGTGTCTCTGCAGCACAGCTTTGTGTTGCTGTCATCAGTGCCCAGGATCAGTGCCTAGAACATCTTTCTGTACATCCTTCCTCTCCTCAGGGAGTTGTGGAGAACACGGACATCACCTCTCAGTCTCCTTCAGACTAGACAACCCAAATGTATTCAGCATCACCTCCCAAGATTTGCCCTCCAGCCCAGTTAACAGCTTTGTTGCTCTCCTCTGGATGTAGTCAAGTACCTTAAAATCCTTTTCATATTGTGGAGCCTAAAACTACACACAGTATTCAAGGTTTGGCCACATCTAACCAACTGGCTCTGCTGTGTTTAATGCATTCCTCAACACAGTTCACCTTCTTGGCTGTTAAGAGCACACTGCTGTCTCATGTCAACCAGCACCCCGAACACCACACTCTCCAACACTCATCTCCCTGTCTGTGCCTGTATCCACCATTGCTTTGCTCCAGGTCCAACTCCTGGAATTTTCGTCTTATGAACTATATGCCTTTGCTAATTACCCAGTAGTCCAGTCTATCCAGATCCCTGTTCAAGGCTTCTCTGCTCCCTTAGAGTCACTTCTCCCTTAGTTGTTGGCCTTCAGGTCAGAGGAGCAAGCAGACCATCACTATATACTGTATGTTAAAGTGTGACTGTCAATATATATTGTAAATGATTTTTGTTTCAAATAAAAAAGCCCCTTAATACTAGCAGTATTTATGGGATTTCTCCCATGTCTGTTAGTTTTTTGAGCAGTTCAGGATTCCTAATCCTGGCTCTGCTTTTCTTAGTAATTCGTCTTCAGTTTATACTCTGTATGGAGGAAAAAATAATAACTTGCCAGTCTGACAGATTTAACAACAGAAACGATGGCCTACTTGTTCATGAGATATAAGTGTTTACTTTCAAGAGGAAAATCTACACATCACAATAATTATCCTATTTGAGCAGCGAAGCTCAAAAACATTCATTGCCAATTTTTCAGTTAAAGCTGCTAACTTTATTGACCTGATAACATTAACAGAGCCATAAAATTGAAAAAATAGACCAAAAACTGAGCTACATATGTAATTAAGGCAATTTTGCTGTTGTAAGCTCAGAATATACTTTTATAGCTTGAAAAGAAGTTTCATTTTCCTTCTAAGTCAGAGTTTTTAAGCATCAGAGTCCCTGAGTAACTCTTCTACAAATAAGGAATCTTAGAACATAGGAGGGCAAGTTCCTATACCAAAATAAATCTAAGAGATCAAAATAGCTATTACTTAGAAGTCTGTGATGCTCATTCATGTGAAGGGAATCAGTGATAAGGAAAGAAATCTACAGATGAGCTATGTTTAAGAAGGCGATGTGGTCTCTTGGTTTGAGTCCTTTATCTGACAACATTTTTTCAATACCATAACTGCCCTTGTAGTCCATCATTTCCATTTTCTTTGTATCAAAACTGGCAACTTTCAGTGTTAAACTTGAAATCTTATATCTGAAATGATAAACAAATGAATCTGCATGGTTGCATAGCACATTCCCATTTGCCATTCATTTTCTCCATCCAAAACCCAAGATAAATAAAGATCAAACTCTGTGTTTTCATTTATTTTTTTAATGCCTTTGTTCATCCAGATTATTTCTTTGTTAAGTACTCCAACTTTTCCTGCTTGCATTTTGTGAATTCTCTACAAATCTCCTCCACTGTTCTCATTAACAACACTCAGTAATACTATAGGATCTTAATTGGATTCTTAACAAAAAATTCTGAAACATTCCCAAAATCGCTGGAGCATGAAACCTTAGTTTTCATTAAAAACCAAGATATTTTTTTTCCTTTGTTTTTAATATCTATTATGAACTGGACAAGCATGATTCTCCACAGTTTTGGGGCATTCAGTAAGCTGGCATGCATACCTCAAATACTTGGGAAGCCACAGATAGTCCAAGTCCATGCTCAATCTGCAGAGAATAAGAGAGGAAAAGACATCATGTCAGTGTTCCAGTACCATATGGCAAATAGCATTTGCTGCTGGGATGTAGCACATTTTAACTCCAAGGAATTTGTAATTATATTCAACTAATTAACTCTATTTATTTTTTTACCAGGCTGTCCTTTCTGTTAAAAGGAAAGGAAATTCAATCTCCACCCCTTGTGATTATCGTTTTTACTACGTGTGTAATTGTTAGGAGAGGAGAAAGGATTTTAAAGGCTACCTAATAAGTATGCACAAAACATATATCAAGTGAGGGGAGGAAGAATGAAGGCCAAATAAACTTTTGTTTATAATCTCAGTTTCTGACAAATACAGATTGTCCAATTATCCTCTGTATTTTCTTTTAGGGTCATCAGGGGGCTAAATATGTACCTTACAAAGAGATAACTTGCTCAAAGTGCCACAGTATTACTATATAATCTGCTGTTATGCTGTTTTTGACAACAATCAAGGTTACTCCTCTGTGTATGCATGCACTTGTGTGCACTGATGCCAGATGCTACTCTGTTTTTTAACCCCTGCACTGGCATGCAGCATTCCTCTTCCCCAAATGGATCACATTTTCTCTGTCAGAGTTCATAGAATCATAATAGAGTGGCTTTGGTTAGAAAGGGCCTCAAAGATCACCTAGATCCATAAAATCTTGAATATCAGACTTCTTTGGCAAGTAAAAGCAAAATGACTTTTATCACATTTGAGTTTATTCATTTTTGCTCCCTTTTTTCCTTTTTGTTACTGATATTCATAGATAAAATCCCATGTGACTTCTATTTTCAAAATCAGTCCATTTTGAAGGATGATTCTTCCAGTCTGGGAAGTGTCCTAAATGGACACAGCCAAAGTCAAAGACCTTCTGAACACCTCCCATCTCATCTCACATAATTAAGGTACTTAGAAGTTAGGCATTTTCTGATAAGACTGATAACCCTGTCTCCCTCTACAATCAAGGCAAAGATATAAGGAGATATGAAGGGCAATTCATCTACCTTAGTAAATAGTTCTAGGAAAAAAACAATTCTCTGAAATTGTCTACTTCTCTCAATTGACTTTAAAACTAGAGTGACAAGCTCAGACATAGAAGTCTAACTATTAGAGTAAGTTAGCATGATGGCACCTATGTTAGAGGTCAATAAAGCTTTTTCAGAGTGCTGGGACCTTTCACTCTTAACAAGATTGCCTTAACAGTGCCTCTTTTTACTTGGTCCTTATGTATTCAAAAGCACATTCTATTATATTGGTGATTAAGGGACCAAAATGATTGAATTAAAATTAAGAGGTACTTGTATTGGTGGCTAGAAGAGGTAGGTGTTTGGAGAGATCTTGGGAACATAATAGGAGCAATAAAGGTTTCTAAAACCCAGGAAATGAAAACGTCATTCATGGCCCTGAATCTTTATCCACAGTCTGACCAGTTCAGCCCAGGTGGTACAATGGCACAAATGGTGATGAGATTTGTAAACAGATCCCCTGAGAGGATCAGTGCTGGGTTACAGCACTTGGTTATACAGTTTTCAAGCCCCCGATCAGTATTTCAACAAGTTACTGCACTGAGCCCATTTGTACAAATTTACTTCTCAGTTGGGTGACGTTTTGTGCCTATCATGAATGCGTCAAGACTGAAGGGCTACGTGATGAGGAATTGAAGATCTTGCCTTTCCTGCTTGACAGTTCTCAAATACCTAAGTCATTAAGGAAAGAAAAGCAAATCCAATGTCATGTGGAAATGTACAGAACCATTTTCACACCATCCAACTTCATTTTCACATATACTAATATCAATTTTTGAGTGAATTATAAGAGTTCCTGTACTTCAGTCTGATCATAATCTCTGCTCTGCCACAAGCTACAGAGTGCTTTGGGCAGCTGCCTGTCACAGAGCCCTGCCAGGAGATAAGCGCTCTTTGGGGGATAATGATATCGTTTGGATAATGGACGCTGCGTGTAATTTGGAATGCTTACTTAGCATGGTGGATTCTGAGAAAGGAATCTGCACACAGCTCACATAAACTATTTAGCTGTCTTCATTGGACTCATTAAAACCTCCACAGAGTGGTCTAAATCATAATCCCATTATGGTTGATGGCAAAAACTCCCACTGACTTCCACAGATATATCAATTCTTTTCAATTTCACTCTCCATCAGACTCTCTCAGTCTTATTCCAACATACACTTGGAAACAGAGCTGAAAGCAGCAGGATCTTTTCCCCATTTCACCAGTTGATGGGATGCACAGATGGCTTTTCTTCTCCATCCTTTCCTTCTTCCACAATCCCAACAGAGTAACAGGGGGAGGAGGTGAGCTGCATTTAGCCTGCCTGTTACAGCACTTAAGATAGACCAAGAGATCTGCCACAGCACCTAAACTCAGAATTAGCCTTTCAGATCTTGTTCTGTTCAGGGAATGTCAGGCCTTAACTCCCTATAGCATCACAGGAAATAAATAGTCACAGTGGTTAACTTCGGCACCTCTTGCTGGTGGTCTAAATGTTGACTCTGCCTTACTCCACAGGCAGTACAGGACGCCAGCCCTATATAGCCAAAGGTTTGAATTGCTCTTTTTGGAATTTATAAAATGTAATTGGATTTCATTTCATATAGTAGACAAAATAGGCAGTCAGACCACAACCCTAAATCACAGTCTGAGCTATTCATTGCTCTCATGAGGTTACTGCGTGCCATAGCAGATGGCTTGAGGTACCAGAGGTATCAGAGGAGGTACTCTGATGGTACTCTCAGGGCCTCTGATAAAGCTGACCTCTCGTATATATTTTATTAGTCTTTTGCATAAGGATTTGGAACCTCAAGACTATCATGTATGCATCTTCAGATGATATTTTCAGTGCGGTTTTGCCCTTAGTCAAATAGAGAAAAATGTGCCTTCAAAATAACAGCAGCCTTGTTTCCAACCCATATGTACAAAATTTGCTTTCATTTAAATAAAAATTAAAATTAAAAGTTAGTAATGAAACAGTGAATCTAACGTGTGGGACTGGTTAAGAGTCTGGTTTCATCAGGTGGGGAGCTAGCAGGGCTGTGAAGTGAAGACTCCAGCCATCAGTGCTGGCCAGCTTGCTACATTCTCCATATGCTGCTTCATGGTGGCTAAGATGTCCAACTAAAATTAGAGCAAAGCATTAATCATTACAGCTCTGCCTGCTGCCAGTGTTCTTTTTGTATCCCTTAAGACATTTGTTCCTTTATAGAGTGGTGCTACTTATGTACTATCGTGCTACTTACGAGCCCTTCGTGCTGAACATTTTGCATATATTTAAAGGCAATTTACCAGAAGTGCATTATACAAAGGTGGTATATACATGCAGATTCCTCTGTTTAAGGGTGGGTGATGGGTAAACCCTTCAATTTCAGTGTAGCTGTGATCATCCTTATAAACAATGGAATGTTACATTGGAATATGATTCCTTTGGGTGCTTGACACAGTAGTCCTCCCAAGAAAAACATTTTCAAACTGTTACCCGAGCTTTCTTAGGGTACAAAATACTGAGTACACACCATCACCAGAGACCTTAGCAGTCCTATTAGGTCTGGTTGGGGGCAATGAGACCAAAGTATGGGAGTAGAACTGGGTGGGTTTTAAGGTCCCTTTTAAACAAAGTCATTCTGTGGTTCTGAGATTATGACTCTTCTATGATTTTAAAGGCGTATGTTTGGTGGCCCTGCTAGGCAGGGGGGTTGGAACTACATGATCCTTGAGGTCCCTTCCAACCCGGGTAATTCTGTGATTCTGTGATTCTGTGATTTTACTCTGCAGAGAAAAGGAACTGTTCAAGCCTGCACTTGTATAGGTAGGGAGAAAGACAGATATTCTCAAGTACATAGACTGCTCAGAAAGTAATGCCTCCTATTTACAAGTGGAAACTACACAGAAATAGCAAAATAACACTATTTGATAGAGCAAATTTTCAGCTACAAAGCATCACTTTCCAACATAGTAACCACCATTAGCTACACATTTTTGCCAGCAATCTGCCTGCCACACTCACAAAATTCTGCACCTGTAGAGGTGACCCACTGTCACTGTTGCCGCCACCAATGATGAAAAACACCACTCAATACCTCACTGTGTTCACATCCACTGTTTGGTCTCCATAAACATTCAGCAAGCATCAATGAATGTCAATGAGTGCCATTATCTCCACACGGAGGCATTCAGTTGCATAACTTTGCTTCATAGCACTTCCATGTCAGATGCCACTTTGTCAGACTATCCCTTTGCTGCCATCTGTCACATGGCAACAAAATGTAATGGCATATTGGTGAGAAGATACAGCTTCTACCACCATATCACCACCATCACAGCTGACATTGTGGGTCAACATAATAAAAGAGGAGGCATTCCTTTTGAAGCAGCCCTCCTAAAATCCAGAAGGCTGTGGATCTGAGAGAAATGCATGCATTGAAGGAAATAGATATTACACAGAAAGCCAAATCCTGCTCAGCTAAAATAAGAAGCAGTATTTCCCAATTGGATTGAATTTGCTCTCAACAGTTTCACTGTTCCTTATACTGTTGAGCTGAATGGAAACTGATGGAAGCACAGAGGAAAGTGAATATTCAGCAAATAATTAAAGCCAACTGAAGAATAGTTTCTATACGGTTGATTTCTCAGGCAAACCACTACGAAGCATTATGCTGATTTTATGTTACAGCTGCTTGGAGGAATTCTCATTTTGAATAGAGGTTATTGTTAACTCTAACCAGTAAGATCTTGAGCTCATCTGGCAGTTTTGTTTTGATTTTGAGTGTCGCCATATTCAGGCTGGATCTGATCGAGTTCAGTGTTCTGGATCCTGCTTGTGCAATATACTCATGCTGACAATGGCCAGTGCAGGATGCTTGGAGAAAGGGTCAATAAACTCATCAGAAAGCAGATGTGGATAACAAGCCAGTTTATGATACACCTCTCTCTGGCATCAGTAGCTGTATTCCTCTTCTATGTGTGCAGACAAGAGTGCTGTTCTCAGATCATGTGTACCATAACATCCTGAACAGACCTGCTTCAAAATCTGTTGACACTTTCTTTCCTGTTGTTTGCCTGGGACTTGGGACTGCTGAGGGTAGTATGTTGGATCAGATACTGCCTGTGCACATGTTGCAGTCTGCTGATCTTTGCTACAGGGATGATAAGCTGCAGCAGGAGGCAAGATAAGCAACTTGGAGCAGTGATACATTACACCACATTAGCAATGTTTGCCAGAACTCTTTACTCCACACTTCAAGACAAACACAATGAGACTCTACACAGCATTTTGAAATATTATTTTCTTTCTGTTTTATTAGAACAATACAAAAGCAATCAAGTCTACAGTCATTATCAAATCTACCTTTTGGGCTTGGGTCAACAGAGGGAAGAATATTCCTCTTTAATCTAGGCTTTTGTTGTGTCTCTGAGAGCCTCTCCTACTTTCTAAGCCTCCGGACCAATAGCTAGATTCATTATACTTGGGAGTTTGCCATGTAGCTTCCCCTTGCCTCCTGTGGACATTTGGAACACACTAGCTCTCCAGAGTTTTAAACAGCCACATTAACATGTATCAAAGATGCACATATCAAAGTACAGTCATTATGATTAATTACTCCAGATTGCCCCTCAGGGCAATTAGATCAAGAGGACTACTGCACAAACATATTCAGGATGATTCCAATACCAGACAGGTCAGTCATCTCCTTGCAGTCCTGGCATTTATAAATACCATAAATCAAGTAGGCACATGTTAAAAGTCTTGCAACAAAGACAGAGCCATATGAAAGCATTTCATGCTGAATCCTTCTCATAGTTGAACCCAGAATTCTCCAATTAATTATTAAGGTTTTAAGCTCTCTCTCTTTATATTTTTTGTTAAAGGGAAGAATTATACCATAATTCCTTGAGCTGATTTTAACACTAAGATAGCTTTCCTTCCTGGAACAACCCCAAATCATTACATATATACACTTTTAGAATGTCAAAGGCTTTGCGGCCGAGATTGAACAATTTTTGTTGTATATACAACTAAAGCTCCACTGACAATGCTAGGAAAACATATATGGCTTACTGATAATCAAGTTTACAAATAAAAACAGAATAGAATGGCTGATTCCTCAGGAATGTTAGCTTAAAAATGATTGCTTATCTTAAACTGGAAAACAGCAGTGCATTCTACCATGGCCCATTTCCAGCAGCAATAAACATTTTTCCTACTAGATTTTCAATGCAGTTCTTCAGAATATATTAAAATTTGAAGCTCAAAAATATCATTAATTTTCCAGTTAATGTGTTCAAACTCTCCTACGTGGTGAGTACTTAACAGAAAATCCTTGGAATGAGCTACAGCTCCTTAGTCAAGACATCAGACAACTATCCTTCACTGCTAATGTTCTTGTAATAAAAATAGGCTGCAATTATTAAGATAGCTAGTTAGAAACAACAAACACTTTGAATTCTCTATGCTTTTATCATTATCAGTCCTTTTGCATGCAGGAAAAGAATGTGTGGCAATCTGCCAAACTATCCCTGGTTATAAAAAGATTAACTCTTGAAAATTGACTAAATATATCTGTACCTATCATCTGTTTATCTAAAACTGCATATACACATACCAAAGCAAAATAGTAATGCTTTTCACTTACATTCTCTTGTCTGTTTTCACAGAGTGGAATAGAGCTTGGCAGAATAATTCTTCACATTATTTTGCTTTTATGTATTTCTTTAGCTGTGCAGAGTGTTTTACAAACAGTGATTCATCTGCAGATTATTCCAAAAATCTGCTGACATTTTGCCCGTATAGGGGTACATACAGCATAAACAACAGGATTTGAAAGTTTATCTTGCAGAATTTTAGGCCCACAAAAGAGGCTAAAGCCAATAATTGGTGAGCATAGATGAGAAAACCTTACTCCTTAGTCCACCCGGGTGCACCTAAACCCTCTAAATGCAGCACTCAAGATCTCATGTGCTAATTGTGCTCTACTTTTTAAATCAAACGTAGCAAAGAAATCTGGTTTGGGTCAGGAGGGCTGTGAACCTTTGCGTGTGGAGATAGATAGTATTTCTCTCTGTACTATGGATGAAACTGATGCATTGTACAGACCTTTGGCAGGACAGAGCCAGGGTACAACATGAGGCAAAGCATTCAGATGTTCACAGTAAACAGAATATGGAATATCACTTATGGAAACTGTTTTGGAGAAAGTTCTACTTCATAGAGAATCTCCAAACTTCATTACTAGCTTTTTTTATACGGTAGGAAAAGTATATATATACATCATTTTGAAATTTTCTAGGAAAGAGAATAGACCAGCTCTGGGATGGTCTGCCTAGTGGGCTTCCCCAGAGGTTATAGTAAATAGCAGCTTAATTTACTGGGAAGCCTGAAGCCTGGAAACAGATTTTCCAGCAGCTCATTATGCAGCTGGTATAGGGCCAGATGAGAGAGAAAACCAAACCAGCTTCAACAACTGCCTAGCAGGCAGAGTTTCACAAGGCCTCTCTGCTCAAAATCAAATGATTTCCACAAAGCAATTCAGTTCTGATGATGGAACAAATTCCAGTAGGAAAGAAAGAAGGATTTTTTTCTGATTTACAGAATCACAGAGCCAAATGGCTGGTAGAGATCTTCAGCTGAATTATGCACAATAACGGGCCTCCAGCTATAATCTGAATGATTTGGTGCTTTTAACTCCTGACAAAACATGGCCTTGATGTTCTCCTCTCCCGACAGAAGCAGGATTCCTATTTATATGTTAATCACCATTTTGTATCAATAATGACTACCAGATGTTGGTGAGAAGATTCATAAGAAAACATACAGGACTTGTCCACGACATTTTGCTTATTATTTTCCAACTTGCTTCTGTATTCCAAGTTTGAGAAAGCTGGGGTAGGAAACTTACTGGGAAAAAAATAAATAAATAAAAATCTCTCCAAAGTAAAGAAATGTGCAGGCATTAATGTGACTAAAAAATCAGACTTCAGCATTCTAAGAGAAAAATTAATATTTACTCACAAGCACTTTTATTAACCACAGGTAGGTAGATGCTACCATAGCTTTACTAAGACACAGCCAATTCTGAATAGTCTACAAGGCTGGAGTGAAGAGGAACAAAAATAATGTTGATTGATTCATCCAGACTTATATTTGAAAGTATTTATTATCTTAAAAAAAAAAAAAAAAAAAAGTCCTGTAGAACTGTCCTGTAGCTATGGGAACAGGTTAAGGGAGTTGAAAGACAATGTTTTAACATATTATATATCATAAGAATAAATAGATAAGAAATGGGCTCAGTATTTCTCAGTGAGTGTGTCTTCAGCATAGCACAGAATTTCAACAGAAGAGGGTAGAAGTCAAATTAATGGGCTGAGAATGCCAGATTCTCAGTCAGGTAGAAAGGATGTTTATACATTCTAGAAGACCACACACAAAGCCTGCATATATGTGTACACAAAGAAGATAACCCTAATGAATCCTGCAGACACATGGAATTTTAAGATTGCATTATGAAGCAAATGGAGAAGGCAGCTGTTACTGTTCTGAAAATATGTTAAATAATATCTTCCATAAATGTGAAGTCTCATAGTGTCTAAAAGACTTTAATGATAGTCAAGGCTTGGAAGGTGTCATGTTTTCAGAACTCATAGCTTGTCTCTGGAAAACTGTTTTTATCTGCACTATAATTTCAAGATGTCTTCCCACTCTAGAGAGAAGGCGATTATCTCCAAACACAGGAGAAGTTAACTATTCCCAGAAAAATACTAAGACATTATCTTTCTTTTCCAGGCAGCTAATTAAGCATATTCAAGACGTACCAATGTGTGTATAGAAATTTCTATGTTATTATAACTACAAAAATTAGTGTCAGGTACCAAAAAGGTCAGGAACAAAGAACTGTTGAATGATAATGAGGTAATTATTACCTTAATATTCAGGAAAGTATATTATGTTTGCATTGTAAAAATACTCACTAGCAGATAATGTATTTCATCCATAGATTTTAATCATCTCTTGCTGCTTATCTTTCTCTCAGGCTTGATCTATACTGTTGTCAAATGCTTGGACCCCTCACAACATTTTTAAGTTAAAGGGGACATGAAAAAATATAGGTTTTAGTGTGTTTGAATGGATCTTTAGTTCTCAAAACACCTTTGTTTCTTGAAATGTATTGCTGAGATTCCTGAGCACAGTAGAGTAGATACATAGTCAACCTTAAAAGAACAAAGCTGAAGAATGAATATATGTAAATCTAAAAACCAAAGGCACCCTGTGTGGTAGCATAAATCATTCTTCTGTCACCAGAAGGAATCACTGTTTAAAGGAATAAGCCTATCCATCAGCCTTTAAAATGGCTCAGAGACAAGGGCAGCTTTGACCCTTCTATATAGTCCCTGATCACACTTGTTTCAGAAACTTCTTCCTTTTGTGCTGTCCATTTTTGAATATCTCATACAATTCATGCTGAAGATACCTGAAACGCACTGAGACAGTGTTGTAGGAATCACAGAATCACAGAATTGTAGGGGTTGGAAGGGACCTCTAGAGATCATTGAGTCCAACCCCCAATACCAGAAATAATACCAGTATCAACTTTTCCCATAATATGTGCAGTCATGTTCATAAAAACACCTCTGCAGCACCTCTGCAAAGTCAGTGAAGATTATTCCACACAATTAACATATTTCTTCACTCATTCAAAAAAAGTGCCTGTGGAACCAGTTGCCTCAGAGGAAGTCTGTCACTATATCTGGACCTCTTCAACAAACCATTTGCAATCAGGTTTTAAAGGTTATACTGCAGTTGCATAAGAAAACTAACTGGACATCAAAATAGTTTTTAGAGCAATCTGGTTCCACATTTTGAAAGCATAGCTGTTTACACGGAAATAATTTCTCACCTTTAGTCAACGCAGTTCAGTCACCTCTGATGGAATTACATAAACTTAAACCAATTCTATCAATTTGTTATTACAAAAGCAATACCATCCTTTGTGTCTTAGCATCTGAAACTACCGAGCACATTAGAAGGGTGAGTGTGACCAACTGAAACAATGGCAAGTACTGAAAATGCATTTTTGTTAGTAGTTATTGCTGGAGCATTAACAACTGAATTTCTCATGACCCCCAGTAAGTTATACTGTGCTACATTTCCTTGAATAAGATAATTTCATTTAGAAAAATATTAATTCTTCATCTTGAAGAATAGAAGCAGCTTCTCATTTTGTGGTTATGTCAATTATACAAATATGACAAAAACAGTTACAGAAGTAATGAGTGAGCTCATTTACTTCAAATCGAGGATCAAATTATTTGAACAAATAAGTATGTTTTCAGTGTTGCAGAAGTTTAAATTGCTACATAAGGTAGAAGACCAGAAAAATAAATCCAAATCTCCTTCTCTACAGAGAGTGGTTTCCACGACAACATCCAACTTTTTATTATGGGATAGGTTAGCTGCATAACTGTTAAAAAGTTATGAGGTCTAATTTTTATAATGGAAAAGTCTCTTTGCTCTTCTTATTGTAAAATTGCTGAGCCATTACTGAGTATATTTTCAGCAATAAGACCATTCTTGGACAAAGCCTTGACAATTTCAGCTTCAGAAAGTTGTGGAATAGAAACTATTACTCAGTCTTAGCTATAATAGGTATCATTATTCCCTCCATGACAGCATCCCAACTGCCTTAACTGTGGCCAGTAGGATTTAGATCTTATTAGATCTTGCAAAAAGGGAGATATCAAAAGAGAAGGGGACCTAACAATTACTTTATATCACAAATCTACAAATCTGATGCGGTACTTACCTGCCATGGTAGCTGTAGGAAAATATGTTGATAAATCATTTTGAGTCATGTGCAATTAAATCCAAAATTTAAAGATTAAATGTCACTTGTAACTCTTGAGATCTCCACATCTCCATAAGACTAGTTAGAGACATTAGCAGGAATAATTTGAAACCAGATGTCTGGTATTAGTTCTGTGTTTATCAGGAGATAGTATATCTTCATGTTTCACCCTAAAGGCATTATGAATTGTCTAGGTAAGCAAAATAGAGGACGTGAAACTAAGTGTTCCACACTCCAGCAAACCACCAAGCTGTAATGCTTCAAGAAGATTCAGAAGGAAGGAAAAAATGTGGTTTGGTAGTCCTATTATTTCAGCAAAATGTTTTCAATGCATCAGAATCCCCTAAAACTGATGATTTGATGAAGGGTTAAGGTCACAAAAAATGATTATCATTTTGAAAATATAAAATGGTAACTCAGAGAGGAGTAAAAAGAAAACAAAATAATGGATAAGTCTTTTTTGCTAGTACAGTCTAGGTCACCAAGAAGGCTTAAAGGGGTCTGTCTTCATCCCTAATGATTTAATTTCTCAGAGCATTGCAAAGGCAGATGAAGTGATCTGGCTGACATCACTACAGCTTATGGAATCGTAGTATCATTAGGGTTGCAAAAGATCACTACAAACATCAAGACCAGCCATCCACCTGCAACCAGTATTGTCCACTAAACCTTGTCCATATGTACTGCATCTCCACATTTCTTGAACTTCAGGGATGGTGACTCTACCACTTCCCTGGGCAGCTTGTTCCAATGCACTTTTCCAGAGAAGTTTTTCCTAATATCCAACCAGAAACTCCCCTGGCACAACTTGATGCCATTCTGTCGTATCCTATCACTGTTACCTGGGAGAATAAGCTGACTCCCACCTTGCCACAACCTCCTATCTGAGAGTTATACAGATTCTCCTCTTCTCCACATTTCTATAATCCACATCCATAATTCCAGCTCCTTCAGTCAATCCTCGTAAGACTTGTGCTCCACACTCTCCATCAGCTTTGTTTTAAATAGCCTTTTCATTGCTAAGAATCAGACTCTGTTTCTATCTCTGTCATTCCCCTGAATATAACTGTATGTGTAGAATATATCAACTATGGCTTTCTCTGACACAGAATTTATTCTTCAAAAAATAGAATCATTTCCTCAGAAATTAAATAACATGGATGGAATATCCCATCATAGTAAGAAAGACTGCTCCATCACTCCTGAGCAGGAGCTGGCCAAGGACTCAAAGCTGTCATCTAATGCAGAATGAAATACAGCTTGAGAATCCAACCACGTCCTGGTCTGCATCAAAACAAATGTGGTAAACGTGTCTAGAGAGGTGATTTTCCACCTATATTCCACTCTCAGGCCTCATCTGCTGTGCTGTGCCCAGTTCTGAGGCCCTCAACATAAGAAAGATGTGGAGCTGTTGGAACTGCTCTATGTGTACAGGAGAACAACAAAAGAGATCAGGGAGCTAGAACATTTCTCCAGTGAGAAATGAGAATGAGAGATGACAGATGACAGGTGTTGCTCAGCCAGGAGAAGATAATGCTTCAGGGAGAACTTCTTGTAGCCTTTCAAAATATTAAGGGATCTTATAAAGCCCATTTAGCAGGGTGTTCAGTTACAGGACAAAGTATATTGGTTTAAAACTGGAGGAGTTAAGGATTTGATCAGCTGTAAGGTATAAATTTCTCTTACAATGAGAGTGTCGAGACCATGGAACAGGTTCTTCAAAGACGTTGTGGGTGCCCTACCCATAGAAGTGCTAAAAGTCAGGTTGGGTGGGGTTTGAGTGAGGTAGAAAATGTCCCAGCCCATCACAGGCAGGCTGGACAACAAGGTATTTGAAGATCCCTTCCAAAGCATTTCCATCATTGCAAAACATTTCTGAACAAAAGGATATTCCTATTCTTTTCCAGTTAGAAATTAGGAAAAACATATACAAATTTAACATTTTTTTATTTTTATTTTTCAAATAAATCTTGCTTTCACTATATGAGACTGAATTATTGAAGTCTGAAATGAATGATTCAACTATAAAAGGAATTTTATTCTTCTCTTTACAATCCTGCATCACACTCTTATCCATCAGCAAGTGATTATCATTGCAACAAGCCTCTGAGTTTGTCCCAAGATGCATTTGTTGAAGCATCTTGCAATTTTACTCCAGTCCACCAGTTTCTTTTCAAAATCAAGTCCTGTGTTAAAATTCCTCTCTTTATGATCTGATCCTGTTCCTGTCCCTACGTGCCCTCTACTTTTGTCGAGACAACTTTGTGTTCAGAATTATTTATTTTGGCTACTGACTTTTAGGGAAATACTGAGTCTTGGTGATTAATTGATCACATAATATATTCCACTCTGGAAAGCATTTCTTTGTCACACAGAGCTGGGGTTTCTGCTTTTGTTGCTTCAAAAGTTGATACATAAAACCAGGAAACCCAGCGATCCTCTTTAACATAACCATAGATTTTGTTTCAAATAGTTATTTCTCCATATGCATCTAAGTCAGGCATTTCAAAAAATACTTGCCAGTCTCAAGAGCTCTTCAGCCTCTCAACACTAAGTATTGTACTAGAACACAAAGCTACCAGTGGATTAAAGAACCCTGTGGCAATAGTACGGCAATCCTATAACAAAGGAAAGGACTCTTCCAAAAGATATGGTGCCTAAAGCATTCAGCAGCCTGCCTCTGTGAAACCATTTGTGGTTTGCCCAAAAAATCTGGCATGACACTGTGTGTGCCGGCATCATGCCATCCTAGCAGATGGGCATAACTACAAGCAGCCAGGAGACCATATATGAACATCAAATGTGTTTTCTAAAAGTGCAGTTTATAGCCAAGAATGTTTCAATTGTTTGCTGTTTTGTCAGTATGGTCAAGGAGGAAAGAAAGCCAGGGGAACCAAGGACTCAAAGCAGTACTAAAATAGTTTCCCAAGTTTTATTGACAAAACTCATAGGATGTCCTTGACTACAGATCAAAGTATTTGCAAAGATTTTCTCCCCCAGCCAACTTGTGCTTGGATACGAAAACTGAGTACAGGAAGATGTTTGGGAATGACACAGTAAGCAAAGATTTTTGTCAGCTTCCGCTAAATTGCAGTGAAACACTTAGGTCAAAGAGCCTAATCATGGAGGCAGGAGGTAGGAGACTCCCACTTCACCCAAGGCTAATGAAGGTAGCTGACCTTAAGTGAAGGGACAGGACTCTGTAAAGAGCATTGTGCAGGCTGGCATCTCCAGTATGACCAGGAGCAATGGAGGCTCCATGTAGGTGCCATCAGGGCGAAGCAGCCAGGGTCCATCTCACCGCCTTTCAGCCATCCAGGAAGCTGAACAGGTTGCAAGTCTAAGGCAGCGTGGCAGGTCCAAGGCAAAGCTGGGATGTCTGCCCATTCCTTCAGGGCCCTGATCATTCTATGTTCTCCCTGCACCTTGCCATAAATCTGAATACAACTGTTACTAGAAAAACTAAAATGAGGTTGCTTAGTTTTTGCTGTCACGAATAGAATTTTGTTAGCAGTTATTTGTTTTGTGTGAAAATCAGTAGTAGTATAAATTACAATATTAATATCAGTTTAAAGTAGTTGGTAGTCAGCTGACATCCAGCCTGGCTTTGGTCTGTCCCCATCCCCAGGAGCCTTGCCTGGCTATCCTGTGTCCAACTGTGGTCCCCCTCATGAAGCCTGATGCTGACACCCGCCATGGGCTGGCCTTGCCTTATCTGTCTGCATCCCCATGTAGATGGTTAATATCTGCCTACCTCCATTAGCTACAAAGATGAAACAATTTGTTTAGACTTAGTCTCCAAAACACTAAACTTATGAGCCTTCAGCTACAGGAACACTAAGTCAAGCACCTCTATCACTAGCTTTAGCCAAGACAAAGCCAATACCACAAGGTCAAGGCTTTGAGAGGAAAACTGTATGCTCTTTTGTGGATTCATAAGAGAACTCTGGAATTTCCTGCACGTCCAGCTGTCTTTATTTTTAATATCTTATTATATTAGTAAAGCACTGTTTTATGGCAAATGGTTGTTACCCCATTAGGGTTGTAACAACCCAGAGGGGAGTTCTGTTTCTCTCACATGGGGAAGATGTAATTCAGGGAGGAAAACAAGCAAAATAAAAGAAACACACACACACAAAGTTCAAGCATCATATTAAACCCAACACAATAAATCATGCTTTCTTATACTTAAAAGCCCTGCTGAGTCAGGGCTTGATTGTATATGACCAATATCATTGTTCACAGGAGTACTGTAAAGATATAAAGGCTGGGCTGTAACTGAATGGTGAAAAGAAGCAAAGAGGTATGAAATAGGTGGCTATTTTCTTTCTTGATGGCATGTGCTTGTTTAAGCTGGAGTGTAGCAGAAAAGCCTCTGAGGTGGAATGTGCATTGTGCAGTCATGCCTGAAATCATCATTTTGTGTTGTGTTAGGTAATATATAGCTGTGCCAAAGACTGTTATTGTTCTTTTAATTCTGCTTTGTCCATTCCATGGCTCCTGGTATGACACGTGAATTACTCTCAGAATGCTATTACTTTGAGTATGTGTGGAAAGAGGAAAGTTAAAAACTACCAAGCTGTTAGCATTGCCTTTCTTTGACAATTAAAAACAGAATATAGCTTGAACACCAATGAATACACCTGGGTTTATCCAAACTATTTTGTCCTCAGTACAGGAGAGATGTGAACATGTTGGAACACATCCAGAGGAGGGCCACAAAAATGAGGGATGGAGCACCCCCCATATGAGGACAGGCTGAGAGAGCTGGGGCTGTTCAGCCTGGAGAAGAGAAGGCTGCAGGGAGACCTGAGAGTGGCCTTTCAGTGTCTAAAGGAGGGCTGTAAGAAAGAAGGAGACAGACCCTGTAGCAGGGTCTGTGGTGATAGGACAAGGGCAAATGGTTTCAGACTAAAAGAGGGAAGGGAGATTTAGATTGAATATAAGAAGGCTTACACAATAAAGGTGGTGAGGCACTGGCACAGGTTGCCCAGAGATGGTAGATGCCCCATCTCTGAAGACAGTGTCAGGCTGAGCAGGTCTCTGAGCACCTGATCTCACTGTAGGTGCCCCTGTTCATTGCAGAGAGGTTGGACCTTACTTGGTATCTTCTACTTAAAACAATTCCATGATTGTATGATTCTATTACTTCTGTACCTTATCTGTTGGAGGACTAAAAAGAACTCAAAAATCACATACAAGACAATCCCTTAAGTTTTTAATCATGCTTCTGTATTTTCTCTCCCTCTGAAATTTTCCATCTGTCAGTAAGGCAGATTTGTCATTAACTCAGTAAATAATATGTTCTGAATGCAATCAGCTGATAAATCTTAAATTTTCCATAGTTCTGTAAGAGTAAACCCCATACTCCCAAAGGGCATGATTTGTTTGAAGAAATTTCATTCTGCTATTTTTATCACAAATAAATTCTACTATCAATGTCAATATTGTTATTAATGATATTATTAATATCATTAAGAAGAAAAGCTGTACAACTACAGCTGATTATTTATAATAAGACCATATTGCCACTCAATAATCATTCTGTTCTGAAGGAAATAACACATCCATCAGAAATTCAAGAATCTTTTTTCATACTGTGATTATCAGTTTCATCAAAAAATGTCTGATGATAAATACTGAATGTCCCCAGCATCCTGGGGACGTTAATTTTTATTTTAAAAATTTGTTGAGAGTAACAAGGTAAGTAACAATACTTAGAGAATTGTGAAGTTCATCTCTATGTCTTCTCACTGGTGACATGAGACAGGTCAAGGGGAAATGGCCTCAAGTTGCGCCAAGGTAAGTTTAGGTTGGACATTAGGAAACACTTATTTACAGAAAAGGTAATCAAGTACTGGAATAGGCTCCCCAGGGATGTGGTTGAGTCACCATCCCTGGATGTGTTTAAGAGCCATGTGGATGTGGTGCTCAGGGATATGATTTAGCAGAGGGCTGTTAGAGTTAGGGTACTATGGTTAGGCTGTGGTTGGACTTGATGATCTTCAAGGTCTTTTCCAACCTGGGTAATTCTATGATTCTATGATTCTGTGTCCCAAGATGAGGGAAATCCCCAAGCCATTTTGGACACCTCCTTTCCTAAACTTCTGTTCAGTCTGTATGTGAAGGCCTCCATAGATGGCAATGCAGCTACATCTGTCTCCTGTGTCAGTTGGCATCTGAAGACATTTTTTCATGAATGCAAGTTGCTGTTATAACCTGAGAAAAGAAAGTTACATTGGGTATTGGGTTGACTGTTGGTTACATAAAACTGTGAGATGAGTCAATCTTTTGTGGTGAAACAGCTGAGAAAGACAAACACTGTCTTGCTTTGACTGCTCTGAATGAATTTTGTCTTTGCTACATGACTCCATAGAATTCCAGCACCTCATTCTTTATCCTACCACGAATCTTCTTCAGTCTACATCTTACACTAGGATTTTCAGATCTGGTTACAGAAGCTGTTTCAGGAAATATTCTCAAAGTTGTTCAATTCTTTGAATTATTTTTTTTTTAAAGTCATATTTTTTATTAACAATTAAGGCATACCTGACCCAATATATAAAGCCCAGGGGAATATCCAGCCACTTAACACAAACCTAGAGCCATTGTCTTGAACTTAAAAATACATTTGGCTCCAAGCTTCAGTTATTTATTTTTAAATGGACTGAAGAGCTGCCCAAACTAACAAGATAATGCAGGAAAGGTAATAAGGACACATCAGCACAGACCAGTTCACCTGCTTTTTGTGGTTGCATTTTTTCTGCAGTTGGCTGAATTTAGAGCCTTTCTCATTGCCTATTAGTTGGGGATTTTGTAGCCCACTTTATTTCTCCCGATCATAGCTGCTTATGCATAGGCAGAAAGGTCAAACTAAAAGTATACTTGCTTTCCAGTCATTACTGTTTTCTAATTCCACATGTATCCAAGCTTCATTTGATGCTAAGTGGCTCATTCTGTTAAATCCAAAAGATGCTACAAAGGTAAGTTCCAGGTAAGTTTCCAGTTCTGGGAACTGACAGTAAAAGTTTTACACAAAGTCTTTGAAGTTAGAAGACCTTTCATGAATAGCTCTGTTGGCTTCCTGCCTCTCATGATAGAGGTGATTAAGAACATTATTAAGTAATGTAATATACAACTTGTTTTGAAAGCCTCAGCTAAAGCTTTATGACCTTACTTGCTTTCAGCGAAAGTAAGTCCTAATGAGAATGCACTAATCAGTAAATCAGTGAAGAGAAGTGATGATGGAAGAAAATCAAAGCAAATGCTGCTTGTTTATTTACTGTTTTAATCACATAAATTTTGGTTGATGACTTTAGGGAAGTTCCCTAAGGAGGGGGAAAAAATGCTCTTATTTTTAAAGGGAAAAAAGAAGACCCACTATAGGGAGCTGTAGGCAGTCTGTCTTGCCCCTGTACCCCCAAAGACCATGGACAAGAGGTAACTGATGACATCTGGCATGGTTTCACTGAGGATAAATCATTTGGTGGTCCTTAACAATGATGTTACAACCTAAGGGGATAAAGAAAGAGCAACTGATGTCATCTATTCAGACATGTATAAAGCATTTGATATTAAGGCTCCAGGAGAAAAAGAGAATCTACCTCCTGTAGAATAAGGGACGGACAACCCAGAGAGAGTACAAAGAAGTTGTTAGAATGTGTAGGGAGAAAATTTGAAAGTCAAAAGCCCAACTTGAACTCAGCTTGGGAGGTGGGACAAAAGGTAACAACTCTTTTACAGATATATTAATAGCAAGCGAAGGACCAAGGAGAATCTCCATTCTTTACTGGATACTGCTGAGGATAAGGAAAAGGCTGAGGTTCTTGATGCCTTCTCTAAATCTGTCTTGAAAAGTCAGACTAATTATCCTCAGGGTACTCTACTCTCTGACCTGGAAGTCTCGGATGAGGAACAGAATAAGTCAGAGATAAGACAGCAGTCAGAGACCTACTGTTCCACCTAGAGTGCCCCAAGTCCATGGGGCCAGACAAGATCCATCTGAGACTGCTAAGGGAACAGGTGGAGGTGATAGCCAAGAGAATTTCTGTCATCGGTGTTCCTGGTCAACTGGAGAGCCCCCAGAGGATTGGAGACTTGCCAGTGTGACTCCCATCTACAAGAAGGGTTGTAAGGAGGATCCATGGAACTACAGGCCTGACATCCTGACGTCAGTGCCAGGGAAGGTCACGGAGCAGATTGTCTCGAGTGAGATCAAATGGAGGACAACCAGGGAATCAGGCCTAGCCAGCATGGGTTCATAAAGGACAGATCCTGCTTGACCAACATGATCTCTTTCTATGATCTAGTTACTCACCAACCTCCAGCAGTGCTACAGGCTTGGGGCAGAGTGACTGGAGAACTGTGTAGAGGAAATGGACCTGGGGTACTGATTGATGCTCGGCTGAACACTAGCAGCAGTGTGCCCAGGTGGCCAAGAAGGCCAACGGCATCCTGGCTTATGTAAGAAATAGTGTTACTAGCAGGAACAGGGAAGTAATTGTCCCTCTGTACTCAGCACTGGTGAGGCTGCACCTTGATTGCTGTGTTCAGTTTTGGGCCTCTCACTGCAAGAAAGACACTGAGGCCCTGGAGCGTGTCCAAAGAAGGGCAACGAAGTTGGTGAGGGCACAGGCATGAGGAGTAGCTGAGAGTGCTGGTATTGCTCAGTCTGGAGAAGAGGAGGCTCAGGGAAGACATTATTGCTCTCTATAACTACCTGAAGGGAGGTTGTAGTGAGCTGGGGGTCAGCTTCTTCTCTCATGTAACTGGTGACAGGACTAGAGGTAGTGGCCTCAAGTTGTGTCAGAGGAGATTCATGCTGGACATTAGGAAGTACTACTTGTCCAAAAGAGTGGTCAGGCTCTGCCCAAAGAGGTGGTGGAGTCACTAATCCTGAAGGTGTTCAAGTAGCATTTATAAGCTGTGTTTAGGGACATGGTTTAGAGAGAACTATTGGTGATCAGTGGACAGTTGGACTGAATGATCTCATTGGTCTTTTCCAAACTTGTTGTTGACTATAGTTCTAAAAAGAAGAGATATAGATCTGATGGATGGACAGCATGGTGGTTATGAAATTATCCAGATGATCACATTCAAAAAGTTGCAGTCAAAAGGTTGATGTCCAGGTGGAAATCAGTGATGAGCGGTGTCCCACAGTATTCTGTAACTGCACCACTATTCTTCAACACCTGTTATTTAAACTGTATTTCAATAAAGACTTTAAGAAGTAGAGAAATAAGTAGATCTGCCGTTTTATTCATTAAATATCTTACAAGTGCCATTCAGTAAGTAACTCCTTTGATGGCTGTATGACAAAAAATGAAAAGTGGTTTTATAAAGTTGGATTTGTGTGCTTTAGAAATAAATACAAAAGGACAAGAAAGGACCAAAAGGTTCAAACAAAGTAAATTTTTGGAAGATAAACAAGATTTTACAACTTTGAAGACAGATCTTTAAAAAAGTATATGTATATTTTATTGCTTTTGATGCTTAACTGAAACTGTGGAAGAAGGCGACTACAAAATGTGCCTGTGTAGATTTTTTCCTTAGTTTTCAGAGATCATTCACATGGTTTCTTCCCTGTTAATCAGATGTAAAGTTCCCCTAGAATCTTATCTGTTATAGCAGACAGGAGCAGATGCATCAGTAAAAAAACTGTAATTCTCAAGGCAGTTGTATGTAAAATAATGCATTCTTCATATTATATATCATATTCCTTCTTGTACTAGTGATTGGCTTCAGTCTTTCAGTTTGGGTTATTAATTATATTAGCTGTACTGTTAGCATTAATTAGTAAAACTATGTATATTATTGCAACCCTAGGACACCCCTTTCTAGTGGAGATGTGTCATTTCCTGTGCCAATGAGTGCTTCGGGCTAATTGTACATGTTGTAGACAATTATAATTGTATATCATTTTGTATTTTATAGACTTTGACTGTTCCTCATATTCATTTCAATGGATGCCCTCCTGTTCAAATATTTGAAGCAGGCAGAGGAGGAGCTTTAAAATTTATTTCCACAGGCCAATGCTTATTTTCATATTATAACTTCTTTTTTGTTCTTTCATTTTACACATGACATTCACACAGTGTCTGCCTAATTCATTCCAGGCAACCATATACAAACTCTGTCATCCCTCAGACCACTTTACAAACCAATCATATCTATTCAGCTCCAGTTCAGAAATCATACACTCACTTCTGCATGAAATTGACATAACACATCTTGCAATCTAATTAGCAAATTCTGCAATGAATGGGCAAAAGTATCCCCAGCTGAAAAAAGTTTTAGAAGCAGCAGATAGATGTGAATTTGCAACTACAATCCAAGGAAGTTCAGGATTAAGGTATAACCAATAGGCTATGTTCAAGAAATTTCATGATGGTAAATCCTCTGTTCAAGTTAACTTAATATTACTTCTGTTGGGAAATCTCATATCTGTTGGAAATTTCAGATTATCACAGGAACTCTGCAGCTGTAGAAGAAATTTTCCTCTTAAGCTATTTCTTTTTAATATAAGCTTTAATGTTTGGTTTTATATATATATATATATATATATATATATATATATGTATGTATGTACGTATGTATGTATTTTTGCCTGCTTTCCATTAAGAATGAATTGATTTTTAATGAGAAAACACCCTAGGAAATCTCAAATTTTGTGTTTAAAAATACTGCTGCTGAATTCACTTATGGACAGAAGATCTACCTGAGCCTTCAGTTCACTCAGAAAGGCCAAGGCATGCAGGGAACTAAAGGAAAAAACATCTGGGGCTTTCACACTTGCCTGTAACAGCAGAAAAACAGCCTTTCCACATTCACTGTTTCAAATTAATCTCTCTCTGATGCTTATTGTGGTGTGCCAGCTGGGCATTTATGGCATATTATTGCATTTCAGCTAAGGAGGGGTAACCTTTTTTCATTAATCTGATGATGCTCTTCTGCCTTTTCTGTATTAATAAATAAATAAATAAATAAATAATCACTGTAAAATGCATGCAAGACAAAGAGTCTGATCTTGTCAGTAGACAGAAGAGTTGAGCACTGAGGTTCAATTTTTAAGGTGATACATTTTTTATTGCTTGTAATAAAAGCTGGAATTACACATGCTAAGGTAATTAAATCTCATGCTTTCAGGAAAAAATGCTTCTGTCCTACTGATGGTTCTGGATATATGATTTATTGAACAGATGTGTCTATATCAGACACTGCCGAGCAGAGCTTGATGAATCTATTATGTCCCCTGAAGGGGAAATCACCACTCTTTTGGCTTATGCTAGTCACAAGCTACATTAGCATATCAGATCAGACAGAGCAGAAGGCAACTACTGCTGTGGGAATAGAAGGCCAGGATCACATCCAAACTACAAGGCTTATTAGTGCAACAAGCAAACATCAGATCAGCATCTGCAGAACCTGATGGGATTCACTATGGCATGAGAAGTCAGCATATTTTCTGGCATAGATCAAAAAGTCATTAAAATCAGAGATGTCACTAGAAGACCAGACCAAATCTAATACTAGTGCGAATGATGAAGAATGAAGATATGAGAGCAACAGACCAGGAAATTTGGCATCTGTAGCTGTAAACAAGTTGGAATGAATCTTTCATTAGAGATAAGGTGTTATTAAAATAAATTAAAAGGAGTAAAATAATACAGTGGCAAAATCTGAACATACGTCAGTGCCAACAAAGGAGGAGATATGGCCCTTCTCTTTTTTGTTCCATTGGACTGACTAGTAGATGTTGACTTTGTAGAGGTCTCTGCCATAATAATAGCGAATGGCACAAGGAAAACAGTTTTCAGAGAAGAGGCAACATGATAATAGGAAAACATCAATTTTAGAGGAGTTATGTTGAATTATTTTATAGGATAGCAGAGGATAAAGTCAAATTAAATATGGTAAACAAGAAAGTCACAGGAGATCAGTGTAGTAAGGAACTGACATGTGGCCAGGGCTGACAGGAACAAATCTACATGACAGTATTTTTATCATCATTTTTTCTGTCCTACTTCCCCTTTTCAAGGTATTAGAAAGCAAAATGGAGCCCACAGTATTAATGAATTTAGTCCTCTTTTGCCAGCAGGCTTTGCTCTTCTTCAGCTCTCAGAGTATCCTGTATCACTCTGGACAGAATTATCAGGAGGCCAGTGAATCATCCAATATTCATTTATGTCCTCCACTTCTTCTGACAATTATTATTAAGGAGGAGATGCTAGACCAAATATATACACACAGACCTGATTGTGTAGCATGATTTATTACATTACATGGAAACATCCCTAATAAGAATCCATACTTGAATAAAAATTAACTGAGCTGGTGTGTGAATCAGTATCAATCTTCTCCTTTATGTAACATTAATAGAAATTACAAAAGACTCGTGCTAGAAATCACTTTCAGAGACAGAAATGGATATTGCACTGCTTAAATGGATGTCCTAGGCAAACAGGCTATTTGAATCATGGTGTAAACTGCTACTGCCTTGAAATACTCTGTGTAAAGCTTAAGGGCATCCTTGTCAATAGGAAATACAAGTTTCATTTCTTCATCACCACCTTTTAGAAACACCCAATAAGGGATCCTTTTTGCTTTTATGCTATTGTGTTTTTTACTACTGGAAGAGAATAATGAAGCATTATTTTTTATGGATAATTTTATCCAGCAGCCTCAATAAAACTAAATTAATATGCTCATATCAATCAGTGATTATCAAGTACAATTGTGCTAAGTGTCAAAGTAAGCTAAGCTCATGACAGCTATGACAGCTGAACTCAGAACTGCTACATGGTGATCTGTATGTAAAATACGAAAGAAGGCCCTACAAAAGTCATAAATGCATCCAGAGATGCAGGACACAAGCATCATTTAAGAGAAGAAGCAAGTCAGGACAGAAGAGGGCTCCTGCCTGATGAGTTTTTCCAGAATTTCAGAAACATTCCCAGCTTTTTCTTATGTGGTATTTGAAGTCACTATGAGAGTTTAGCTAATTTACTCCTACAAAAACAGGACCGCCTACTTCAAAGGCTAAGCTCCAAAGTGAATATCTCTCGAGCAGGTTTCTGCACACTGACATATGCTAAATGGCGAGAAAACAGAAAACGCCAAATTTAAAGATAATGAAAATTGGACCAGGTTCCCCATCTCTCATGCTGCAGTGATTTTCAGCAATGAGACCTCCCTCAAACAAAATTGCATCCTTTGAGAGGAGAAATCTGACTGATTACTTGCCCTCCTGATGCTGGAGCAGGCAAAGGGTTTTTTTCTTCTTGCTTCTATTCTGAACTGCTGGAAGGAGACTTGGAACCACCTAAATTTCTGCTGCCTAGAGAAGGACTCCAAGCATGAGTCTTCAGGTCTTGATCAAATTTCATCATAGTTGTCCTTTTCTTCCCTAGATAATCTGGAATAAGCCTTTGTCATCTTGCTGAACTATTCACCTTCCAGCACTGAGGAAATTAAGTGGCATAATAATAAAAATATATTAAAATTACAACCTTAGGTAGCATTTGGATCGTGTCACTGTGAGGATTCATAGAAATTCACTTCTGAAGTACAAATGTCTTTTTCCTATTTCATGTTTGCCTTTTATGCCCTTTAGAAATTCCTGTTTTAAACAGGACTGAGATCAGTTAGTTCTGTAAAAGGAAGTCTTTTAATATCCTTTGCATTAATCCAATTTTAGGGCAAGAAGTATTTCTAGCACACACTTAAGTTGAACCTTTTCAGAAAAGAGAGAAGGAACAGAGTATTTCTAGTTGCTCAAACTCAGTTTGTTCTTGGGATATTTAATGACCGTACTGCTGGATTGTCACAAACACTCATCTGACCTGATGTAAAGGGAGTATCTTATATGTGAGATGAAAACAGGTTGAAGTTAATGACTAGTTATGTTAATGTGTTGTTACCTCTATGTGATCACTGCACATTGCTGGATATCTGAGTTAATGCATTACCTTCAAATTAATGCTTATTTCTGTGGAATTGTCGTTATCACTGTAAAGTGAATTGAGTTTTGGATCACCTTATAGGGTTGCTTTTGTTGTTTAAATCTGAAGACTTATTTTTAGATGACACCAGGAAAGATAGGAAGATTGTCCACCACACCAGCTAGTAAGCAAGTAAAAGCCTGCAGCAACCATAAGGGAAGAATCTTCAGTTAGAAAAGAAATATACTCAGAATATAAAAATAAATGTGGAGGTTGGCATCCCTGCCTGAGGCAGGGGGATTGGAGCTTGATTATTCTTGAGGTCCCTTCCAGCTCAAGCCATTCTATGATTCTATGATTAAGAAGGTATACTTAGAAAGGCAATTAAAACATACTGCAGAACACTTTTTTAAAACACTTGATAGTTTTAAGTAAAACGTATCAGAATGCTGGCTTGGCTGGATAAGCAGACAGTATTAACAAAACCTATGTCATGGGATTTTAAACAGCATGATTCTTCTCTCACCTCATCCTGCTACTAAAAACACCCATGCTGATTTGGATAGCCTGCTGTATTTCTGGCCCTCATCCAGTTCATTTTGTGTGTTGTGGCAAGGGAAGGAGGAGAATATTTTTAGCTCAATTTCATTAAGAAGCTAATGTGACCATGTTGTTATTTTTTTCCTTTGTCCTTTTCAGTGTAGTAGCCAAATGTGGCAAAGGATTAGGTCTATCTCAATAACTAGATTCCTGCATGCTTGTGTCCTCTGAGTGCTCAGATGAAGGGAAAGGCTGAAACACTAGTTTCATATCTTAGAAAGAAAACATCTCCCCAAGAAGATGCACACAAGCAAAGCATTGCCAAATACTCCAGCCATTGGTTTCTTCAGAAAAAGCTCACAAAGAGGAAATTCAAAAGAAATTAAGACTCTATTTATCCTAGAATTCCTTCCTCTTTCCTCTCTTTTTGATTGCTCTTTATTTGTACAGATATTATTGGCTGACTGAAGGCTGTTGAAGACAGTGGGAATGCGTTCATTGGCTCTTAAAGGGTTCACCCTAACACAGCAAAGGACGAGTGATTTCAGGAACCAGAGGTGTGTCTTTGTCAGTTTATGGTTTGTTTCTGCTACATCTCAGTTATTGTTAACATCATAAAACATTTATATATCAAAATGCCAGTCAGTAGAAACAGCAATCAAAAGGTATATCCAAAAGCACTAACTTTAAGGCTACTAACTTAATAGCTAGTCTTGCTGAGTTTTATTTCCTCTGGTAGTTAAAGTCTGCTCACTCCCTCTCCAGAGACAGCACAAATACAAATCTCTCTAGCAACTAAGGCTTCCAATGGATTTCTTTCTCTTCACAGACCACATGAAAGTTAGATGACGATTCAAGATAAATGGTGTGAACTTTGCCTTGGAGAAGTTGGCATAGCTCCTGCAACTATGGGAAACAACTGCCTATGTAACTCGTCCTGCTGTGAGCTTCCTTTGTAAATTTTTAAGACTGAAGCAAATTGTTTTTTGATATTCCACTTTTTTCTGCCCCTGAGTACTTAGCATAAACACAAATATTAAAATTAACCATAAATTCAACTCTCTCCTCCAGGCAGTCAGCTTTAGGTTCCAGTACACTGATCTGGCAATAGCGTATTCCACAAGCAGGCTACATGTTTTACTGTTTTCCTTCCCGCACTCAACAATCCATATGCTCATTGAAGATCAAAGAATTGTCCAGTGTTTTGAGAAGCCACATAGAAGCATATGTCCTCCTACTAATCTGCAAACAGACATGGTCATTTTTTATAAGAAGTGAAGCTGCAGGCTGCACCCAATTTCCTGGTCCCCAATATTCCACAGTTTTTACTTTATCAGGATTGCCACTATGTTTCTTTGTATTTTTTATACAAAGTAAAGCAGAATAAAGGACTGCTAAGCTTTGATGCCACAGTGAAAATCCAATGTCCCTGAATAGAAGTTCTTCATTACTTTTAATTCTGGTATCTATTTCTGGCAGTTTAGTTTGGAAGAGACCATTGATTCTTCCCAGTACTGACTGTGTGAATTGACACTACACAGTCTCTTTGAGACCACATCACTGTCCCACAGCTGACAGCTCTAGATGTGCCTGTTTCTATTTCAGACTTCCCCAGGTCTCTTCTTGTTAGAAGGTGGGAAGAAGCTCTGCCATAAAAAACCCATGGCTAATCTATTCTGAAGTTACTGATAGTTGCATGAGAGCAGAACTGGCCAATAGTAATTTTTAGTGATGTCCTACCTAACAGAAGGCACATGAAATATCATACTGCTTGTGCACTAAATTTGCTACAAAATTATATCATTTTCAGTAGGGCTACAACTGGGAATCTAATCACTGATTACCTAACCAAGCAAAAGCAATCAAGAGCTATTACTTATACAGTGATTCTGTCTGAGGCTACTCCTAGAGGAAAATAAAACTCCATTTGAGTTCTTCTGCCCCCAAATGTTATACTTCAGCTTCCATGTGTGAACAAATCATAGATATAAAACAAGACAGAAAAGAACCTGAAGAGGCTACCTAGCTTAAGTCCATGACCCAACACAGCCATTCACATCTATGTATCCTGTTACTAACTACCCCTGTTGATAAAAGCTCCAAGTTTCCCAAATAATATTTTCCTTGTGCCACTACTGCAAACTCTTACCTGCAAAATTCATGCCACTGAGCTTAACAGATCCACATAAAGGAAAAAAGACTTCTTAAATTAGTATACTGTATTCTTCTGATAGTTAATTTACTCCTGTGGGGTGTCATCAAAGTGCTGAGGTTGCTCAGAGCCATGTCGAGTTGTGTTTTGAGGATGTTCAGGGCTGGGGATGATACGACATCCACAGGTCACCTGTTCAAGTCTTCAATCAAGCTTATAGGAAAAATATTTATTCTTATGTTGGCAACATCCTAGAAAGAGAATAAGCAATTGACCTGAATTATTAAAGGGACTGCTACTAAAAAAGACTATAAAAGTAAGCTAAAATAAAGAAATATTCCTGGCAGTATATTAGTAGGATAAATCACAGCTAAAAACCAAGTCAGAGCTGCAGGGTGTCAGTAAACTGACATTTATTTACTATCAGAAGCAAACAGCCTGGAAATCTATGGCACAAAGAGTAATCTAATAGTCGCGCTCACCCTAGAGATGTTTCCTTTTGTTATGTTCAAAATATTGTTTATGAGCAAAGGAAAAATATTTTATTTATAAAAGCTAAGATTTATTAAACCTTAACGGTCTAATTCAAGAATCATTATTAGTCCAAGCATAATTAACATAAAAAGAAAGATAATATAACCTAAATAGCAAGACACACCAAGTAATATTTATATTAAAATTTAAATTGTGACAAGCACAATTAGTTTGCTTCCTTCTTTTCCTGATGCTATGTTCACCCTTCCAATGATTCTCTGGTCTTAAGATCAGTTTCTAGAGACTGCTAGAGAGTGTAAGACAGTGAGCCATTAGCATCAGGAGTCCACCAGAGCAAATACAATGCTTGTCTTGACGGTCCATTTTTCCTCTCTTGGGTCATTTTTATCTCTTTGCTAACATGCATCTAAACCCTGCTTTTTCTTCATTGTTTTCCTGCTTTATGTTCCATGTGAATTTTCTTTATTTGGTGTCACTTGTAAGTTATCTATTATTCCTTTGTATGTTTTCCAGTAAGTTTTCAGCTAGGGAGATTTTAGTCTTTCTGTTATTGGAGACTTTTAAGAGCAGCCCAGAGAATCATGTCAGGAAAGTCACAGATATGGCCAGTCCCTCCTTTATAATGTTTGTGCAAGCCTTCTTGAATTCTCTTCCTATGATTTCTTTGATTTTTATGATCTATGTTAATAAGCTTTCCCAAGCTTCTTTGTCCTTACTTGCTTTGTATTCCTTGGGGAACACGTCACATGAAATAAAAGAGTATTCCTTCACTGGAGTCTCTTTTGTTCTAAATTCAGCAGTTATGAAATCAATAACTGTTAGACAGCAATAAAACCTTTCTGTCTTCCCTTCCTCAAATCAACCCCATTTGAAGAAAAAGGAGAGCTGTTAGACCATATATAAGATATTGATCTGAAACATACTAAACCCACGTAGTGCATGAGAAAAGCTGATATTTCTGATTTTAACAGCTGTAGCAAAATTTATTTTTATTTTGCTAAGTAAAATTCTTTTTTATTATCATTTTATATTTCTCTTGGAATATGAATGAGCAACTCGCAACTGATTTCCCATAAAATGGAGAGGTGCCTGTTTGCCCATATTGAATGCTCACTCTTGTTAATAAAAAGAAATATTTAAAATGCACGGGGTGCTGCCAAGTGAGTCCCTTTGTAAACATACAGTTCAAAGTCCTAAATCCTTTTTTTCTTCTCTCTCTCTCTCTCTCTTTTTTTTTTTTTTTTAGTTTCTCCAGCTCTCACTAGAATTGGAATTTAGGTCATCAACATCATACTAGTCGGAGGTTGATTTTCTTTGATCATGAGGAATAGCTGATAAGAATGACTGGCAAATGCATCCTGGAAATCCTTGCAGAATTTGTAGCAGGCATTCTTGCCTAACATAAACCAGCGAGGCAATTCCTTCCTACAAAACTGGGTTTTCAAATGTATTATTACACATAAAATTTTCCATCTAGACACAGCAAGGTTGAAAACACATTATATTTTCCGCGAGCTTCAAAAGCAAACTCATCCAATGCCTGTTCTGACATCTAAATTTTATGTGCTTGGCTCTGAAGATGTATTTAATATTAAACGAAGCATCAGAATTATTGTGGGAGGGATTTCCCCTACTCCGATAAACCGCTCTGCTCAATGAACTACACTGCCACATTCACGCTCTGTTGCAATGAATCTTGAATTGCTCTCTGAAAAGCACTGAGATGGGTTGAAATACTCTTCCCACTTCCTTTCCCCGGTTGATATATGCACGTAGGTAGGCAAAGAATTTCCCTGAATGCCAGAAAACAGGGACCTGACATCTGTTGAAAGGGGAAGAGTCCTTTGCTTCCAAATGCTACTCATCAAGAGGAAGAAAAACTCCTCCAAGAAAGTTTTAGTCTCAACTTACATGTTCCTCATGTTCTGAGGATATCTCTCAAGGGAGATAGACACAAGAGTGTAGGATCTCCTGATCAGCCTGACATGAACACAACTCCACTCAGACGCTTTCCTGTGCAGCCTATTGTAGAGAAACTGCTTTAGCAGAGGTTTTGGTCTGATGATCCTCAGAGGTCCCTTCCAATCCTTACAGTTCTGTGATTCTGTGGTTCTGTAATGACAGAATGACCAAGATGGTTGGTAACTGCCTGAAGCACACCGAAGTCAAACAAACTGTGACAATTGCTGTAATTTCTGTCACAATGCACAGTGAACCTAGCAGAACTACTTGGGATTGAATTCCACCTCAACCACTCTTCAGGTCTGGACCCTTAGATACTTAAACTGCAACCAGGACAAGACAGAAAACACCAGACATGTTCATCCTTTCTGACTCCCAGTTCATTGAAAGTTGCTGACTTCATGCTTTTGATTTCTGAAGCAACTGTCACAGTTGTTACACATTGGGAAAAAGGCATCAGTTCTAGCCCATGGCATTGGTGAGTCAATTCACATCCTCATACACGCAAAGATTGCAACCGATTGGCATTTTCTCTGGAAACTTGGTATCCCTTGCTATGTGGATGTGCATTTCTATACATGCACAGTAGTCTACAATGCTTATGCAGGCTCCTAATCTTGCAGATTTTTTTAGACTTACAATGATGTGTGCCTGAACACTGGTAAGAAGCACTGAGTCTTGGTAGGGTGGATAATCAGCTTAATTTTCTTCTTCATCTGTTTTCATTTTCTCATTTTCCCACGGGGGACTCATCCCTCATCTTATAACTTAGTGGTCATTTATTGCATAGTTTTGGTACATTACCTTAGTGGAATTCAGTTATTTCAAGTCATAAAGTTATATTTTTACATCCACCTTCTGGTACTGACATTTACAAAATCATCTAAGTGACCATTGCTTCTAAATGAACCTAGGAAAAATATACAACAATGCCAGACGTTAGTTCTGGTTGAGGAGATTCTTTGACAGAGATGGAATGAATCCATTGTCTGGGGACTGAATCCTTACCTGAGAGGAAAATCACCTCCTTGTTGCAATGATAATTTAATAGAAATGACTGGCAGAGAACCCTCTCCCCCTTCCACTCTCAGCGGGATGTTCAGCCTCTCAGCTGAGAACCTGTAGAGAAGGTCTTGCTCTTCTGAGATTAACACATCTTTAAATACTTCACGTATAATGGTACAGTTTCCAAGGGAAACACTGAGAGTTATTCAATCAAACTGCTGATAACCAGAGTGTCATGGCAGATTTCCAGGAACTAGAAGTTAGGGCATTTTAGGCAAATTCAGAAATTAAACCTAGATCTGGCACATCCTGGAGAAAAACTCCAAGTTGGCAAGTGTTTGAGAAAATAAATAAATAGATAAATAAATTGTTGCAGCGGCTGCTGCTGCTTTTATTTAGGACCAAACTCAGCAATTGCGACATGTAAATTCCTCACTGATACCTCCTGCAGCCATCCTGGTGAAATAGTGAGAAATTATGCACCTCTGAGGTGAATGGGGCTTGTATAAAACATGTACAGTTGATTAAGACACCTAATTTATATAGGTACATATACATATATACACATATATATACTATATGTATATTGAAGCTTAAAGAGGGTAGATTAGGTTAGATATAAGGAAAAAATCTTTTACAGAGTGGGTAGTGAGACACTCCAACACTTCAACAAGTTGCCCAGTGATATGTTTAATGCTCTGTCTCTGGAGACATACAAGTCAAGGCTGAATCAGGTCTTGGGCAACCTGATGTAGCTGTTGTGTCTGTTAACAGGGGAGCTGGACTAGATGGCCTTCAGAGGTCCCTTCCAACTATATGGATTCTATGATTCTATGATATATGAACATATGCATATAGAAATATATATAGGTAGGTTGCTCTGAAAGTAATGTCTCTGATTTATTTCCATGGAAATGACAACAGATATAAAGAGCAAAATAACACTACAATTTGAGCTCAAAATATATTTTTCAACACAGTCAGTGTTAAAAAACAGCCAATTCATATGGATGAGCTGACTGAGAAGCTCTTCGTTTCATAGTGCAACATCTGTGCGTGGCTGTCCAGAACTTGGCTTGTTTTCCACATCAGTGTCGTCACTGATGAAATTTACCACCCACTACCTCACTCTCTGATGTCTATAAACATCCAGCAAGCATTGATGAATGTCAGTGGGTGCCATTTTTTCAACACAGAGGGATTCAATTCCACATCTATGCTTACTGCACGTTTCCGTGTCAGATGCCATTCTGTCAGACTGCCCCTCTGCTGTCATCAGCAACAAAATGCAAAGAAATATTGATGAGAAGGGTCAGCCTCTATTGGACACCACCAACATCTACCTCAGATGTAAAGGGCCGATATAATAAAATAGGAGACATTACTTTTGGAGCATCTCGAGGATATATATATATATATATATGGGCACTTAGAAGTGAAGACAGAAATCCATCTGTAGAATTTTCACAAGTTCTTGTGTTTCTAAACACAGTTTAGAATTGCATGACAGGCAGTTCAAGACACTGCATTCAAAAATTTCACCAGGCTTTACACATCTTACCCTGGAAATTTCACTTTGAATTGACCTTTCAGCACACAGAATCATTTCTTCCTCTCTTCACCCCTGTTTTATACTGCCTTGGCTTCAGCAGCGTTGTATGCTTCACTGATGCAGAAGAGTCATGTCTGAGGAATGTCCCTTTGGATACATACGTAGACTCTGCTTCCAGTTAGAGATGAGTTCCAATAGCGCTGGTGCTTATGAGATTAGATATCACTATGTGAGCTGTCACTGCTTGATACTTACAATGAAGTCTTGATACACCAGGTGGTAAGTAGGCAAAATATATACACACCTCTACCCAAGTGGAGTAACCCAGGAGGCTCAGCATCTCTGCAATTCCTTTAATACTGAAAACACCAAAGGTATGCAGTTATGTGGTGATCCATTTGGGAGCTTACATGTACTAAGATATATAGATCTAATATTTCACTTTGCAGAAATGTTTTATTTCCAGCAGTAAATACGATGTTTGTGCAATGAGAATAGGCTATTTCAAACTGTTATGAGCCCACTGAATAATTGAATTATTACTCATCAGAGGGCATTGTAATTTGTTACCTGTGTGATTCCAACACTCTGAATCAAAGTAATTACATCCACAGTGTCATTTAGTGAAATAATGCCAGGAAGGTCTCTATGAAGAGAGGCAATTGCTGAAAGGATTTTGTTGAAATACTAGCATCAATTCAATTGGTCCTCTTGCTTCATTCAGTGTTACTTTATTATATGGCTAAATAGCTCATTCAGCTCAGCTTTGCTGGAGTGACAAATAAGAGCTTTGGAAAATGTCTGCATAAGGAAAAAGGCACAGCATCTAAGGCGAAAGCAACCAGCAGTCATTTTCACTGTCACAAATGTGCAAATGCTAAATGGTTGACTAAATTTATAAAAAAGAACATGGGGGCAACTTTATAATCCTCTGAAAATTCAGTGGCCAGCTTCCACTGGAGGTTTGTTTCATGTAATGAATTGGTGGGAGACGTCTGGAGACTGTTTCAAACCACAGAGTAATATTTTCTACATCTCATGAGGAAGACCATGGAATTGGAATACATACATATACATATACATATACATACATACATACATACATACATTATTTCTTATATATATTTCTATATATTATTATTTATATACAAAGAAAACTTTATTTATTTATTTATTTGTTTGTTTATTTATTTATTTATATATAAAAAGAAATAATTTCTAAGAATAAGGATTTTTGAGTTTATGTGTGTGCATAAGCCATCAGAATATATATATTCATGCATATGAGTATGAAGTGGCTGCTCTTCTGCTACTTCATCCTCATCTTGATTTTTAATGCATTTATTACCATGACCTTCCTGTGAGATAGGACAACCCTGAACACTGTGCTTTGAAGAAATAAAGCCAAAGAGCTAGAGGTACAATATAGAAGATAAAATTATGGCTTCCATCCACCTTTTCTACGATTCACTTTATTTTTTCTTAAAGAGACATCCCCAAACTAACCAGGGCATATTGGCAATGGGGCACTTTCCAGGAGTTTGAAAGGGAATTAGGTCAAGTTAGCAAGAGAGAGGCACGTGCCAGTTCCAACATGCTGCTGAGTACTTTGGTCCCAAAGGGATTTTTAATTCCCAGCCAAAGGCTGAAACTCTGATAGCTGGAAAACTTTTGCCCTAAAAATAGATTTCTCCACATTGTTGGATTCATTTCACATTTTATATAATTGCAGCCCTTGTTGGAAAATTTATTTCCTACAAATCTGGCTCGTAAATTCTGTACTTTACAGTACTACCGTGGCTCTGTTACAGGCCCTTACTGCTGAGTCCAATATTTATTATTGAGGAAAGGGTGGAAAACAAATCCACACTATTGAAAGTGTTCCATAATATCACAGCGTTTTAGCAAATTCTGCACTGTTACTTTCATCTGGGGATTTATCATGGTGCCTACATGTGTAAATAGCAGGCCCATATGCAAGCAGTTCTTTGAATAAGAACACAGAGTTGCGATCTTTTTTAATAGGAACACAGTTTTCTGGTGAGAGCAATCTTCTGCGGATGCAGTCGTTCTGTGTCATTTAAAAATGAGTGATTTTTGCTGAGGGAAAGTTTGCAGTCCTTTCTGAAAACCTGTCTCTCTCATTATCTTCAGGTGATCGTCAGGAAACTGACTGTGCTGTTCTGCATTTGGCATCTCAGGGCCTAATTTCATGCTGAGTTTTCCCCACAAGGCCAGGAAAGCAGACACGTTTTTTCCATATGCCTTGTTGCCTGTTCCCCATACTCTCTGGTTGAGTAACATCCTCATAGAGATCAGTGATAGAAATCAGTGATTTGTTTTGGAAAGCTAAGGCCCTTCACTTGTTTTCTACAAAACAAACAAACAAAAAACCTCAATAACACCCTGCTTTTCCTAACCCAGGAAGCAGCACTACTATATTCTTTAAAACTTTAAATGTTAGTATTTAAAATACTAGACTGCAAGGGGGAGGGATTTAAAAACAAGAAAGTGTTTACATAGGGAAGAACTAAATAGAAAAGAAATGGAATGCAGGGGAAACATAACAGAGCTGGGAAGGCAAAAATTACCTCGTCTCAGTGTTCTCATTAACAAGGACAGAAAATCTCTACAGATGACACAGGATGAGTTCTAAGCCCCCAGACTGATTTGCCATCCTGGTGAGAACACAGCAGATGGCAGAGTTCTTCATCTGAGACGCTGCTCACAGTAGTGCTGAGGAGCCAGCAGTGGTAATGGTTGTCAGATGCCATGGTTTACCAGCTATCACATCCAAAGCACGAGGTCATCTTGGAATTGGGAAAGGGAAACATAACTCCCATTTTCAAGAAGGGAAAAAGATCCAGGAAACTACAGGACAGTCAGTCTCACCTCTGTGTCTGGCAAGATCATGGAGCAGATCCTCCTGAAAGCCCGAAGGGAAATGGAAAATCAAGACAAGGTGATTGGCAATAACCAACATGGTTTCACCAAGGCCAAGTCATGCCTGATAAACTTGGGGACCTTTTGTGATGGGAGTTACAGTGTCAGAGGGTAAGGGAAGAGCAACTGATGTCATCTACCTGGACTTATGCAAAGCATTTGACACTCTCCCACATGACATCCTGGTAGCCAAATAGGAGAAAAAATGGATTTTATGAATGGGCCACTCATTGAATAAGGAGTTGGGTGGATGGTCGCACTCAGAGAGTTGAAGTCATTGGTTCATTACGAAGTTTGAAACTATTGGAGCAGGTCCAGAGGAAGGCCATGAAGATTAGCAGAGGGCTGGAGCACCTCGCCTATGAGGACAAATTGAGAGAGCTAGGGCTCTCTAACCTGGAGAAGAGAAGGCTCCAGGGGGATGTTATAGCAGCCTTACAGTACCTGAAAATGTTACACAGGAAAGCTGGGGAGGGACTTTTTAAGAAGGACTTTTTAGAATGGGGCAACAGGATGGGAGGGAAATGGTTTTAAACTGGAAGAGAGTACATTTAGACTAGATATTGGGAAGAAATTCTTTACTGTGAGGGTGGTGAGACACTGGAAAAGGTTGCCTAGCGAGGCTGTGGATGCCCCCTCCCTGGAAACATTTCAAGGCCAGGCTGGATGGGGCTGTGAGCAACCTGGCCTAACCTCTGATATCCCTTCCAACCCAAACCGTTCTATGATTCTATGATTGAATGATCTTCATCTCTTCCTGTTGAAAGAATTCCTGGAGAAAGATGTATCCTTGCTTGTATCAGAAAAAGGAGGTAACAGTGATAGGGTGAGAGGGAATGGACTTAAGCCATGTCAACAAAGGTTCAGGTTGGATATTTGTTAAACTTTATTCTCTGTAAAAGTGTTGAGACATTGAAACAGGCTGCCCAGGGAGGTGGTGGCATCACTGTCCCTGGAGGAGTCCAAGAACTGTGGAGATGTGGCACTGAGGGGCATGGTTAGTAGACATGGTGGGGATGGGGTGATGGTTGAAGAGGTGATCTTAGTCTTTCCAGCCTTAATGATTCTGTGATTCTATGATTCCAGAAACAGCTCCTCTAGGACTGTGTGGCCCAAAGCCATAAGAGCAGGAGCTCTCTTCCCATTATGGATGGCACCTACAACACATGGCATCTTGGCACTCGTGTCAGCACCACCAGAAAACAGTGCATTTCAAACAAAACATGGACAAGGCACGTTTGTGTTTGAGCATAAAGCCCAAACTTCCTTCAAACAAACACAAAGACTGTAGTTAAATATATGGTAAATGTGGGTTATTTCCAAACATCCATGATTCCCTGTCTGATATGAATGAAACACATCTGCCAGAGACAGCTGCTTTGGTCTGTTTGCTGCCAGTGATATTTACAGTCTCTTTCCTTGTCTTCATTTGTCATTTTTTTTCCTTCTTTCTTTACTTTTTTTTTTTTTTTTTTTCCAGGATTTTTTACCAGAGACATTATAGCATTCAAATCCTCTTAAATTAAATTAAAATCATGCCAGTACCCTTCAACCCTTCAGCTAAATAAGCAACCTCAGCTGCACATTTCCACTAAAACCACAGGTCTGGACCAATGCTGTGGTCTTTAAAGGAACTGATTTCTTCACCTGGGTCTGGACCCAACATGTGGATTTAACCAGCTGGGAAGCACAGGATACATGTTCAGATGGGGAATCTTCTGAGCCTGTTTCACCTGCAGAAGTAACTGTTTTCACATCTTACCAGCTTGATGTCTTCAAAGTGTTGTGTATCTGAGAGTGTTTTGTGCTTCATTGGTGAGAGGATTCTGGAAAGAAAATGGAGAAGATCCCCAGTTAATCAGCTACACTACATGATCGATCTGCTCAGACCACTGTGTATTTTAGGAGACCAATAAATATATGAGGATTCTAGACACAAAAATGAAATGGTTTGGTAAGCATGAAAATGCTCAGGCTGTACAGACAGGCTGTCTCTCTGAGCTGAAAAGCAAGCTTCATCTATGAGACAGCAATAATTGTGGGTTTGGATCATCCTTCAGGTGCACAGGTATGGTACGGTATAGAATTTGTACCCTTGAACACACTGATTTGGGGAACTTCACTATGCCAGATTATAGACTGTCCTCACGTAATGGCTTGCAATTGATTTACTGCAGCATGAGTTCATGCTCATCAGCTCACCCACAGCCTCTGACCATGATCACAATAGCAAAGTGAGTGCAATTGCATCATGGCAGCTGATGCACTTTGCTCAGCCTCTGGAGCATATGCCTAGGAAGTAAACTGCCAGAACCCAGTTTCTTGCCATTATCTGCCAAGAACAGCAGTGTAAGACTGTGCTTTGCAAAGACACTGAAGGAGTTAAGTATTCAGTTCTCACTGGGATTTAGATGCCCAGATTTTTAAAGGCCTTAGGAAAAACTCAGGGAGAATAAAGGAAGCAAAAAAGGAACCTATCTGGTAACCTTAAGTCCACAATGGAGCAGAAATATAGAGGGTTGCAGTGTATGAGTTCTCTATTATCTTAGCAGAACCAAATTCCTTTCTAATATGTAATTTAATACAGAATAGCTCCTATTTAAGCCTCTTCTGAGTGCTGCTCCTGGAGTGTGGATGTATATTTTGGCTTTAAGTTACAGCAGTAAAGTAGGCTAGATAAGTAAAGGTGTTAGTTAGCAATACAATTCATCTGATTCAGTATTTAATAGCTCATTTATTATGGCTATTTGCTTGATATTTGCAAGGTATAATGCCTTGAATTTAATCGTTACTTGTATTTGACATCATTGATGATAAATGCCTTTAACTTCAGCAGTGTAGAACAGGGTTGGGCTTTCAAAAGGTTTTATGAAGCACAAGACCAATGATGTCGGGTCATTGTTTTTGTGGAAAAGGACCTGTGCCTGTGACTATCCTGGCTGCCTTTTTCTAAATCCTTTGAGAAGGTAGAGTTCTGTACCATGGGAATTAATTGAAACAGTCTTCTATACTATATATACTGCATTTCCCTGGACCCAAATTTAGACCTCGTGTTGGAATGAGATCTGAGCAAATACTAGCACCTCCTTCCCCAGGTAATGTTGTAGCATGTGGTCTACCAGGAAAACAGAACTGCTTCTTGTCAGGTCATAGAATCATAGATCATTAAGGCTGGAAAAGATCTCTAAGATTATTTCATCCTGCCATCACCTCATCCCCACTATGTCCACTCACCATGTCCTTCAGTGCCATGTCTCCATGGCTCTTGAACACCTCTACAGACAGAGACTGCACCATATCCCTGTGCCAATGACTCTCCATTCTTTCTGAGGCTTTCAGAGGCTTTCACTGTAGACTGAGAAACTACTGAAACACAGAGGATACCTCATAGCTCAAACACTCAGTGGTAGGAACATCCTAACCCTATTCACTGCCTCTCCTGCTCCTGAAAATCCCAATATTTTAAGCTGCTGTCTGCCTTCGATGTTCTCTTTATGGTCCCAAGGGAGGCTGAGGAGTTTCACTGACTTTTATAGTCTTTTATAGTCTATACAGCCTGTACCTCATTAAACACAACATGAGATGCACTTGCTCCTCCTACATGGCTGTGCCGCAGGTAACACACCTGCACTGCTGTTTCTCAGAGATTTGCTATAATTAATGTATACTTTTTGTTTTTTTACAGTCTCTTTAATGTGGTATGTTACATTCCTTGAAGAAAAAACCCACAGATTGTGTTACGAGGAGCTCGCTAAGAATGTGGGAATGATAAACCAGAGGGGGTGCATCTTTTTCTTATTCGGGTTCTCCCCATATCTGTGACTAAGTGGTGGAGTATTTACAAAATTCAGAGAGGGATCAAAAACATGGCACAGTATCTGAGGTTCATTTGTAGAAGGTAAAGTAGCATATGTTATGAGTCAGTTAATCTCTTTAGGGCTTTATCCAGCACAAATTAGGTTCTGTGGTCACTGAGTCACAGCAGGCTGTGGGCTGCTGTAGCCTTGGAGCTTTATTCTGATGCAGCTGCCAAGAAATGAACTGCTCTGTGGGCGCAAAAATTGGCTTACGCTCCGCAAACTGCAGCCAGGCATGCGCAGATCCAAGGGCTGCTCCTCTCTCCAAATACAGCTAACATTATTTCTTTCTCACCTGCTCTCAAGCAACCCCAATACTAAGACATAGCCCCTAGAAAATAAAGCAGGAGGTAATTCAGTTTCATTAGAACTCAGAAAAGGTTGTGAAATAGTATTAAAAGATGTGAATGCCCTCACTGCTTTGGCAATTTAGAGCTAGCCAAGATAAATGCACTGTGCAGGGAGTAGAACTGTGTTGCTACTGGAAGCAGGAATTGCTCTTTTTTATTATTCTTTTTTAAATGCAGTATATTTAGCCCCAGTCTCTAGCTGGAGATGCTACAACACCAATAGAAACTGTCAATGGTTGCCCAAGTAGACAAAAGGAACTGGGAGGCATCTCTCTAATTACAACCAACGTATTGAAGAGGCTTGAAAATCTCATCCTTTCATCCCTTAACAGAGGAACAGACCAAATCCTGGGGAAATCACAAATGCTCACACACGGATGTCAGGATGCCTGGTCTTGCATGCAGCTTCCTGCTTCTCTGCTGAGTTCTTGACCTTAGTAAAGCACATCTACTCTTTGTGCCATACATTGCACATTATGAACGAGGCTATAAATATTTGTGTGTGTCACAGCAGTAGCACTGAGATCACTCTGCACAGACTACAACAAAAATCACTTTTACGTTGCCATATTTATTGTCACCATGTTATTTATTGATGCCATTCCTATGAGTTAATGACTATTAAAGGCACTGCTTGGTCAGTTTCACTCTCTGATTCTTCTTCATGGAGAAGTGATTCATTCTGATATGCTGAAGTATAAGACATACGGGATGCGCAATGTTCTGTCATCCTGAACATACATACAAAATGTGTATCGATATACTAACAAGAAGCTGTTGTCACTGCAGCTTTGCAGTAGCCACAGCTTGGCAAGAAGTATTGCCAGAGGAGGACAGCCATGGGATAAAAGCTGCTTCAAAAGTAATGCGTCCTATTTTATTATATTGTCCCATGAAATCAGAGGCAGATGTTGGTGGGATGACAGTAGATGTTGAACCTTCCCACCAATACTCCATTACACTTTGTGGCCATGCAACAGATGGCGGCAGAGGGGCAGTCTGACAGAATGGTGTCTGGCTTGGAAGTGAGAATGAAGCAAAGGTCCGACATCGAGTTTCTCTGAGTGGAAAAAATCGTACCCACTGACATTCATTGATGCTTGCTGAATGTTTATGGAGACCTAACAGTTGATGTGAGCACAATGAGGCGGTGGATGGTGCATTTCAGCAGCAGCAACAATTCATCCAAAAGCCAAGAAACAGCATTCTGATTTTTACATTTCAGCATGTAACTTTGTTCAAAGTGGGTCAGACCATCACATAAATACGTGAGAATCAGGCCATCACTGTCAAAACAAACACCTGGGGAACCAAAATGGACTGAGGAATGACTTCATATTCCTTTAGGCTTTCATAGAAGCAGACACAGAAAAAGAAGCAACATTTGCAGATATGGGTCCTGGTTAGCATTGCTTCCAAGCACCCGGATCTCTATTTGATAGCACTGATGTTCTAGAAATTAGGCCAGATATCACATTGCTCCTGCTCTGATGGGAGTGACAGGTGCCTAATCGGGTGACAGCTGAAATGTTCTCTATGCTGGCAGGACACAGCCCTGGGCTTTTCATCCTGAATACATTCTTTACCAAAGCAACAGATTTGGGCTTGGTTACATCTTTTATGAACACTTTTTCAATAAATTAATCAGAAGCTTCAGGGGAATTAAGGCTTTTAAAAACAGATCAGTTCTTTTGCAATTCCCTTCTGAGAGCTTCAAAACTGGATTTCTTCCCATTCAATTTTTCATATTTCCATTTTGCAAAATTGAAGAGTCCTGAGCCAATGCAAAGACAGAATCTGTACTCCCTCTGAAGAGAATTTGCCAAAGGCCTCACAGCCACATTCTGAGGGATCCAATGCAACATCCTTGATTCAAAGAGCTGTGACAAGTTGTGACAGCCACCACAGGTCACAGATACCTGAACCATGGTTCCTCCTGATTGCTGAAAGTCTCCTGACACCACATCTCAAACTATCCCTCTAAGTTTGGACAAGGGGAAGGAGCAGTAAAGCTCTCTGACATTCTCTTTGCACTGGAGAGCAAATTACTTTTCCAATGCTCTCTTTGAACCAGCTTGGCTGCTCCCAGTTTCTATAATGAAGGGCACTCAATGCTTTGAAACTTCTTCCCATGGTTCAGGAAGCCCACTCAGAGCTGTCTTATGTTAAGAAATAAAAGGCACTGAGTTCATCGATATCAGAAGACATCAATAGACAAATGAGAGATAGAAGGTTCTAAGGGTGTCTTAGTTTTAGCTGGGACAAAATGGCTTTCTTCAGCGTTTGGTATGATGCTATGATTTAATTCTAATAATAATGTTGATAACACACCATTGTTTATGGTTGCTGGTAAGACCAAAAGGATATTCCATTCCATCATGCAGGAGGAGTTTTGAAAGGGATAGGAGTTCATCTCTTGCTCTTCCAGTGCTAAGGGGGCTAGCTGGGCATCAATTAGGGGGTAGTGAGAAATAGCTAGTGCATCACTTGTAAACTTATATATATATATATAAGTATTTCATATATATTTTTTCCATTTCTCATCTTAATAGTTTTATCTCAATCCAAGATTTCTACTTTGTTGTTTGTTTTTTTTGTTTGTTTGTTTGTTTTTGTTTTTTCAGTTCTGTCCCCCATACCACTGAGGTCTGCATGGTACTCAGCCATCTGCTGAGTTAAAACATAGCACAGGATATACTCACTGCTATACTAAAACGGAGGAAGTCAGCATACGGAGATATTTTCAAGCATTTTCCTTGTTGGCCAATGTGGTAGTACTCTTCTGTGAGCAAAGATCCATAGGGGATAACAGAAGTCCTTGGAACCCCACAAAATGAACCTGTGCATCATCTACAGCATAGTTTAAAGGATTCTCAATAAAACAAGTGCACAAAAGGCAGGTTGTTTGGGATCTTTTAGGTCTTCTGCTGTTCACACAATAAAAATCAAGGGAAAGGAGATACAAGTGTACAGTCATAGCTCATAAAACATTTTACAATACACAAATGCATCATTCCTAAGTATACATTTTCAGTCACTCTTGTGTGATTTCTGGTTGGTTATGCAATATACTGTACCCTGAGTGCCATCAGAGGTCTCACAAGTACATCAAAGCTCTACTGCCAAGATACCCAACATGGACACCAAAGGTAAGTTTATATTGCTTCAGTGTGGTCTTGATTCAGACAAGTATTTAGTCAGAGACCTCATGGAAAGAAATAGTGTATAAGAGCTCAAAAATCCCTTTTAATGTTAATATAAATCCCTTACAATATTAATATAAATCCCCTTTAATATTAATATAAAAGACATTTGTAGCAATGCAGAGAACAGGTGTGGCTGGAAGAGTGGTTAGACAGTGATGTAAAACAGTGGTGTAAAGGAAAATACAAAACTGAGCCTGCTAGTTCTGAGCAACATCTCATCTTCTGGTTCTCCACATCCCTTAGAAACTTTAATGTTTGAGAGTTTCAGGTTTGGTGTTTTTCTTTTGATTAATGATCTTTCTTTCTTCATTAATGAGTTGAGTATAAGACCTCAGTAGTCTTTATCAGGAAATCCTGGAAGACCCAAAGCCTAAAATAGTTGGAAAAGGTAATCACGGTATCACGGTAAAGGCTTTTCTTATGGAATCCCTTGGCCAGAGATGAACTTTGCATTTGCAAAGAATATATATTTCCTATAAATAGGAGAGTTCATATGCAACTGGGGTAGAGAAAAGAGCAGTCCAACAGATATGGGATTTGTGGCAGATATTTAGATATTTTGTCTGACAGCAATATGGAAAATTTCTAAGGCATTTGCAGAGGACAACCATGAAATACATGGCTTTTTTTCAGGTGGCTAAAAAAATGGTATTCAGAGGTCTATGTATCCACAGGAAACCTCTTAGGAGTTCAGAACTGAAAGAAGTTGAAAGCCACAGGAGTGGCGGGACGCATGAAAGAGAAAGAGAGATGGAATGTATGATTAGGTAAGTTATAAAATTCTTAATATCCAGAAGCTTTAAAGAGGAACTAGTGCATATATACTTTTCATAAGAGATGGCTTACAATTTGAGAACTCATAGAATAAGAAAAAAAGAGGGTAGCAATTCATACATTTGTCTGAAACTCCTATTATACTGGCATTATATGTCAACATGCGATACAGAAATGAGCTGCACTACAGTCAGGGGACCTATATCATCAAATAATGGATTGCCCTCAGAGGAGAACAAAATTTGTAACTCATCTTGAAGGAAAAACAGGCATGTCAGCTTTTATTTTTTGTATGTATGTTCTGAATGCTGACCAAAAAAATTAAAGTAAGAAAAATTTTGCAAAGATTTCCAGCAATATGACATTTTTCTTCTGGTATTCTCATTTGGAATAAAATATTTTTGACTGAAGTTCCACTGAACAGCCTCACTTTGGTAACTGACATGATCTCACATGCTTTGTTCGGAATTACTTCCATAGACCTGCAGGATGTTACCCATTATAATGCCTCGCCACACAGGCATTGTATCTCAGGAGAGCGATGCCCACATTCTCTTTCACAAATGAGATTGCTTTATCATCTTTTATGATGCACCAGAGTCAGATGATTTTTACCTTGAAACATACAGTATACTCACAAGGAAATCCATTTTGTCTTGTGAAGGAAAGAAGCTGCCCCTTGGAGACCTCTAGATCATCAGAGATGATAACATCTCAAACTGCCATCTCATGCCCTAGCGTATAGAACAGGAATGCAGGATAACAATTTTCTAAAAAGCAAATTGAAGATTCAGCTTAACAGAATACAGTACCTCTACCAGGGTTGACCCAACCCAAAATAAAACAGTCCTGCTGGTTCTTAGCAAAGGAAAGTACATTTCTAAATCAAAATTAAAACAAAAACAAGACCACAAATTTTTGACATGGAAGAAAGGGCGTTTTAAATCTAAAAATAATTGTTTTACCTGTAAATTCAAACAAAACCAAAAATATTGGTCTTGATTCACAGCTTTTGTTTTCATTTGGCACCACTTTTTATGGGTGCAATAACTTTGTGTGAGCAGTAGTGAATTTATATTATGACCTTAAAAGGTATTGGCAGCTGTTGTTTATCACAGGATTCATTAGATATCATTCTTTCACCTGCAGAGAAAGAAATTACGTTCCTTTATGAAAGAAGAGGCCTGGTGCTGGCAGTATCTGGTGGCCAAGTGAGAAGGTGACCTCAGCTTGGCTGCTTTGTGCAGGCTGAATTTGGCTGTGCCAGGAGCGGGGTTCATAAGGCCACGGGTCTTAGAGAAAGAGGTCAAAGCAGAAGCCAAAGTCAACAGTGTACAGAAGAAATGCTCTTGTGTGGGTTGTGTGGGTGACTCCAAGAGAGGCCAAATTAAAGACAATTGAGGTACTGGAATTCAGTGTTCAAAAGCTGCCTCTAGTGGCTTCTGAGAAATGTAGGGAAGCATAACTTTGTGGGTATCCATTGTAAATAAGCAGGGCAGTACCAAAGAAGCCAGTCTGATTCCTGTCATCAGTTTCTCCTCTTAATGGAAACAAGCTGGCTAGGCCTCAAATGCTAACTGCTTAGGTCAGAGGGACAACAGTATAAATGTTAGCAATAAAAGACTTCTGGGCTCAGAACACATTTGTTTAATCAAAAAGATTTGTGTAGTGATCAAAGAAATTACTCTAGCAAAAGCTATATAGTTTGTAGAGATTAGGCGAGTTGTCCAGTTATAGCAGCAGAACCATCCTTAAAGCTCACTGCTGTAAATCCTGCTGCTTTCAGCAGGAATTAGGGGTGCACTTAGCAGTCAAGACCTATAGTACATTAACAGGCCAATCCTGCACAAATGCTTTCTGGCCAAAGCATCTATAGGTCAAAAGCATAATTGCAAAAAGGAATTGGGAAAGAGTTATGGACAATAATCACATTTGTAAAATTGAGATAGCAGACAACAAGCTAAAACATGAAAAGAAATGCAGCTCTCTGAAGAAATGACTATTTTTTCTTTCCAATTGCCAGTCTGCTGCTGATTAATGGACAGATAGGTATGGAACACAAAATGATCCCTGACAGATGGGAAGAATTAATTCTTTTTTTGTGTGTGAATATTAATCACATCATTATTTTGCTTCTTTCTACTACTGTTCTCTGCTCATCTTTACTGGAGCAGTTTAAATGTAATTTAAATATTAAAAAATAACCTACTCATATTGAGACCTGTGCCACAGTTAACCACCACGCGCTCTCTTTATCAGTCATACTGTTCGCTCTGGACATACCTCACCTGTATTCATTAATGAGGCTGCTGGTGACCTGGATGACCAGAACAGCCCCACAGAATTAGAGGAGCTGCAGTAACATAGGGGAAATGCATCTGGGTAAACAAGGCTCTGGCACATCTGTTGGAAATCCAATTATTTTTCTGCTGCGTGGAAAAAAATACGTATCTCCATTTATTATGAAAGAATGTCAGAACACAGATACATGAACAGAAAACTTCATACGAAGCTCTTTTTCTTTTGTGCACACACACTTTCATGTTACCAGCTTATACAAGTTCTCTGAACAAACACAGCCCATTAAAAAACTCCCCCTTCCAAGCAATACTCCTTTCAGATAATACTTGTAAAAGAACCTGAAGAACTGGGAAACCAAACACTGAAGATGCCAATGCCCATCACTTTGAAAAGATTCTGATGAAATTTTCCAAACAGCAAATTGTCAGAGCCACCCAAACACTGCTGACTAGGAATGGGACTTCAGCTCCTTTGAAATGCTGAGATCTGAGCAAACTCACTCAACAGAGAGGCTTTTGCCGCATCTGAGAGACTACAGGAGAAGGGGAAGAGGGAATCAGGTCCCAGATCTAACTTTCTGGCACTGTAAATTATGCACCAATAGCACTTAATACTTGTCAATAGGGGGACTGATAATTAAAGGAATTCAGATGGGAGTGATGCAAGAATGGAGTTGGCTTCTTATTTCCCATTCCTCTGATCAGTCCTTGTTCTTGTCATTTCTTTTCCAGCTTTCCAAAGAAAGGCCATACAGTGAGAGCTGAAAGAATTATCAAATGAAATTATTAATGTTGTAAATGGACACTCTGCATTCCCATATGATGCGCAGGGAGAGTCTTATCATCAGGAAATATAATAAAATCCTATGGCTGATGGTTTCCAGGCTGTCCAACCTGAACTGCACCCATCACAGAAATATTAATGACTTTAACTGCTGTTCTGCATTTTGAATGCTTTTCGAAACTGTGCCCTCTCGGAACTGGAAAGACTTGCAGTGATTTCATAATTAACATGGAAAAGAGACTTTGTTCTTCTCTGGTGTCAAAGGTAATTGTTGGGCTAATGAGATTTCAGATCAGACATTTATCTGACTAAATAAACGGACTAGATTCAAATTGTGAAACTGGCCAAGAGATTAATTTGAGATGTGCAAATGAAGGGATGGCATATGGGGAAAGTATTCTGCTCTGTAACATGCAGGAAAACTCCACCATCAGAAAAGCCAGAAGCTTTTCTATCACATGGTGTCACTTCTATAGATGAAGCCAGGTTGGATCCCTTACGTATCCCAGATAGCTTTCAACCATTCGAACTGATGGAGTAATTGATGGCAATAGCTGTTTGTCATCTCTGATGTGAATCAGCATGAACAGCAAAGAAGGCACTTCACAGAGAGCAAGAAACAGGCTGGAAGCCTCTGTTGGTGCTCTGCCCTGCAGGAGCGTGAGCAGCAAGCACAGGAAGGACAGAGGTCACTGTCTTTGTGTCTGGCACCCCACACAGCCCATCCTTGAGCAGCCACGACTGTGTTTGCAGGCATTCTCATTGCAGGAAGCATCAGATATTCTAAATAGAATAAAAAACATGAAACAACACTAAGCTGTGCATCCCATCTGCATTGCTGAAATATTTCCGCCCTCACTGGAATGCTTTAGAGCTCTGCTGCTTAGGTGTGCATAAACAAGACCCTACTGGAAAATTTCCTGGACACAAACTGCCATCTTACGTTTAATCATTGGAGCTTAGGGAGAGAGCTACAAATGCAAGAGGCAGCCTCTTTGAGAAACACAGCCAAGCAGATTGGGGAAATTCACCAGAGGTTCTCTGAACACAGCAATGGGGAGCAGAAGTGAAGTTACAGGCTGAAGAGGAAGAATGTAGTATACTGAGCCATGAAACACTGGGGAGGATGAGGAGACAGCCAGTGCATCCAAGCCTTCAATAAACTGTTTTCTCCTGCTGACACAAGAGATACCAGGAAAGGAAATTGGGAAAAGCTCTGAGGGATAGTGTGAAAGAAGAGAGTCTTGCCCTGGGCATCACAGGAGGTTTCTGCCTTTCTCGGAAGCTCCTCTGCAATGCTTCCTGCCTACTCTCCAAAGATTGGTTTTGGTAATGTTTTTTCTCAGGGGCTGTAATGGATGCTATATTTCCCTCTGTTTCGTAAGGGATGAGTAACTTGCTTCTTTACAGACCTTTCTTAAAGGGATATTTCTCCCAAGCCCAACAATACTGTAAACTCAGAAGAATAAGAGCCAAGGTAACATGTCAAAAACATCAGCTCTGCTTAGGGAGATGCTGTAGAAAAATGAGCCGTTACATTTTAGGGTTCATGTTCTGAACTCATAATTAGAATCATGGAATCATTAAGGTTGAAAAAGACCACTAAGATCATCTAGCCCAAACATTCTCTTATCAGCAATTATTGACTACTAAACCATGTTCCTAAGTACTACGCCTGTCCTTTCCTTAAACACCCCCAGGGATGGTGACATCCCTGGGCAGCCTGTGCCAATGCCTCACCAATCTTTTTGAGAAGAAATTCTTCCTAATATCCAACCTGAACCTCCCCTAGTGCAACATAAGGCCATTATCTCTCATCCTATCACTGCTGCCTGGGAGAAGAGGCTGACCCCCATATCACCACAACCTCCTTTCAGGGAGCTGTAGAGGGCAATAAGGGCTCCCCTGAGCCTCCTCTTCTCCAGACTGAAGAATCTAATTCTCTCAGCTGCTCCTCTTAAGACTTATGCTCCAGACCCTTCACCAGCACTGTTGGCATTCTCTGGACACAGTCCAGAGCCTTGATGTCTTTCTTGTAGTGAGTAATATGACTGTCTGCCTGCCCATATACAGATCTCTGCATAAACAAACATTCTAATACAAGCAATGACTCATAATAACTCCAGTTTCCCTTGTGGGACCAATCATGCATCCATTGACAGCAGAATAAATAGCTTCCATTTGATAGAAGTTTGTTCCAGTACTACATAAGGATTGCTCCTATTCCCTCTCTATGAGAAATGCTGTGCTTGTGTGGTACCTTTTCTTTCGTGAATTAACCAGTAGTCTCTGTGAGCTTGCACGTGAACGTTTCCAGTTTCTCTCACTGTGTCAGAAGACATTTGCATACATACAACAAGCAATGCAACATTATGAGTTTAAGACAGAAAATGCATGCTGTGCTTTTCAGTTCACCAAAAGCCGTATCCTTTGGCAGGGATCAATCTCCTGATGCTTTTCCTCAAGAGCTCAGAATACTGAACAATAGAAAATTAGCAAGGTAACTTTCCCCAGATGACAGGTGAAGTTACATTCCTTAAGCTATTTTTCCCTTTCCAAACTCATATATTCAATGTGCAAGCATGCTATGAAATAAACAGCGGTGCGGCTGAGCATTCATACAGTAAATTTAATGTTGCATGAACTGCTGTTTTCTGCATTTGTTTTGCTAACTGCTTGTGTTTAGTCCTTTTGCCCTTGTTTGGTGGGATTGACAAGCTGTGCACAGAAAGTATCCAGAACTAAAACAGCGCAGAAGCCAAAGGTCTGCAGTGAGACAGAGCAGAGTGTGTGCATGGCTGCAATGCACACTAAGCTGTGATTGCTGCCCAAGAATTTCTTACCCAGTACCCACAACTCCTTTTTGGCACAGCTATGCTCTATCCTTACATTTCCCAGCTTGTACTGATTATGGGGGTTGCCATCGTCCAGGTGCAAGACCTTGCTCTTAGATCTGTTGGTCCTCATGAGGTTCTCATGGCCTGTTGCTCAGCCTTTCTAGGCCTCCCTGGATGAGGCCACTTCTCTCTGCTGTGCCTATACTACAAGATCCGACTCCAAAGTTCACTTAAATTGATTTAAAAAACAAAACAAAAACAAACAAACAAAAAAAACCAACCCCACAACTATTGACTTAGTGGTCTTTGAACTTAGATCCAGGAATAAGCACACAGGTTATTCACATACTTCACAAACATCTACAAAAGGCAGCAAAAATACCCTACTAGTTTTATACTCATTAACTTGTTGTAACATGCTTGATTAATTAGTGTGTGTCTGGAGAATGCTGGCATTAATGAAGCTGACAACCTTTCACACAGATCAGAGTGCTATGGATCTACTGGGGAACTGCCTGGGGGAGGCATGGGGACTTGTACCTTGTCAATATTTATTAAATATATTACCAAAATTTGTAATTGAAAGCAGAAAAATCATGCTAGTGTGTTTTCCCTGCTTTGTATTCCTCCCCCCTGCTTTTTCCATGGAAGTTATTGTGCCACTGGTCATTGCAGAGGTAACATAATCCTCTGTATCAGCAATGAAACTGGAGCCCTGAAAACAGCCTCACAGAGTTCTCCATTCTTCTAGGCACGAGAAAGTTCATGCCCATGGTTTTGCTGCAAGCCACTCAACAAATGCATTAATACTCCAGAAGTAGGTAATCAGTCCCTGCAGGTCAGAGATGAGAGGGAATGGTATCAAGTCTTAACCAGCAGCCCTGCAGCACCTCATCTGGGATTGGCTTTGGATTATGGTGATTCAGCTGTGAAGCTTAAAGCTGGGCTTTTTGTGTTCTGTCCACACTTCATAATCCTTGGCTGCGATTTACTTTTCTTTTTTCTTTTTTTTTTAATTTTTAAAGGAGAAGCTTCATAAAATGCAAAGAAGTACAATCAGATTCCTTCTGGAGGTAAATGGCAACGTATCATGACAGAAGAAACACCTAACCTCTGACATGCAGGCAATGCTCGAAGCATCTGAATAAGATGGCAGTGGAGCACAAATCCCAGGGAAGGTAAAGGGCAGTGTAAAGTGCTTGATGATGCTTTTCATACTTGAAGGCTAGAAGTCCTCTTATTCCCAGAAAGCACAAAATCTTTACTCTTGGAATGGGTAAATGCCGAATGAAGCTTCAGTTTCCCTTAGCATTCTTTTCCACCAGCACTGACTGACATTAGCATCCACAGTGCTTTCTCCAGCATCAACTGCGAGCACCCCACAATAACAAATACTTGTAGCTGTAATAGGATAGCTCTTCCTTATGCACGAGGCATTGGTTTAGTATACTGGAAGGTTGCATAAGAAAATTCTGCTTGCATGATAGTAGATTTTTAGCATTACCTGTACTATGGCCAGTAGGGAAAGGAGATGATTGTTCCCCTCTGTTCTGCCCCCATGAAGCCCTATCTGGAGTACTGTATCCTGGCCTGGGGCCCCTAACATAATAAAGACATGGAGCTGTTGGAGTGGGTCCCAGAGGGAGGCCATGAAGATGCTCAGAGGGCTGGAGCACCCCTCATGTCAGGCTGAAGGAGTTGGGTTTGTTCAGCTTGGAGAAGAAAAGGCTCTGGAGAGGCCTCATGGTGGCCTTGCAGTACATGAGGAGAGCTTATAATAAACAAGAGGAGGACCAAAATTTGCTTTGTACATTGTCTGATGGAGACAGGATAAGGGGAAATGGCTTTAAACTAAAGGATTGGAAATTTAGATTATATGTTATGCCAAAATTCTCTACTCAGAGGGTGGTGAGGCCCTGGCACAGCTGCCCAGAGAGCTGTGGTGCCCCATCCCTGGAGGTGCTCAAGGACAGGTTGGATGGGCCTTGGGCAGCCTGAGCTGGTGTGGGGCAACGAGCCCATGGCAGGGGATGGGGCAGGGTTGGCTTTGAGGTCCCTTCCAACCTGAGCCATCCTATGATTCTATGATTCTCTGGTTAATGATGGCTCTAGAATAGATTATTCTACTTACTGTTGAAGGGAAAGACAGCATGAATTACATGATGTGTAGAATTTAACAGAAGAGGTATGCAGTGTCTAAGAGCATAATTTCTTTCCAAATAACTTGGGGCTAGTGGACCAAAGGAGTGACCCTCCCAGTTTTCAGAAAGCAGAGGTTAGGGCAGATGCTGTGGGAGGGAAGCGATACAACCCCAAGCCTTTGGGGTCAGCTGTGGCAGGGCTGAGTGGCTCTCAGTGCCATGACTCCCAGCACCTACACAGCTCTGCTATAAGACTGCCATTACTATTATTATTATTATTATTATTATTATTATTATTATTATTATTATTATTATTATTATTATTTTGCCTTTTTAATATCTAGTGAAGATTTCACAAAGCAGAACTCAGACAATAAACTGATCCATAGATTAAAATACGTGATAGTGCTGTGAACACTGCTAATCTCAGTTTACAAGCTCACACAGCAACTAAATCCCATATCATCCCTTCCAAAAATGAGTCAGGCAGATTAAATCTGACAGGACAGCATGGGGTAATTTGTGCTGTGGTAGCATGCAGTGTACTAGTTTTCAGATAATTTCTCATTTCCAGGGCATTTGAACATTTCGCTTTGAAACTCTGACACATAAAAGGGAGAAAGCATTAGAGAAAAATTGTTTTTTCCCTTTCCTCCTCACCTTTAAGTTCACTTTTAAAGAAGGGAAGTGAAGATGTATTGCCATCTATTGGTGTGACCAAGAAACGCTACCAGTGAAAACAACCTGGATACGTTCAACTCAAGTACCTGTTTTCCAGTAATAGAGATATCCCCCCCCTAATGTAGCACTTCTGAAGCTATGACACCCTTGCAGACTACTTTAATTAAAGGACACATTAAGATAAAGGTGGATTTCCTTCTTTTTCATCTTTTATTTCCCCCAACCAGTATACCTGGATTCCCCAGCCAAGTCGATCCTTAAAGTAATTAATAAGCCTAAGAGACTGTGTCCACTCTCTGTGGTGATTTATAGAGGCCTTTCAATCTGCATCCCGGCTTTACCAAAAAAGGAAAAGAAAAAGAAAAAAAGAAATAAAAGAAGACTAGAACTAATTTAAAAACAAAGATCTAGCTCATGTTTAGCAGAGGAAATTTAGGTACGTTGGGATGAGACTGGCTTCTTTGACAGTGAAAATACTGGAGTGGAGTAGAGAAAGAAGAATTCATAGTTTTAAAGATAAAGACGTGTTCTGGTTCATAGGAAAAGGAAAGGTGTTATCATTTAGAGGGGTGAAAAAGGAAGGACTAAGGGAATGTGGAAGTAAAGGAGTAAGGAGAGCATACGTGGATATGCTGTGTTTGTAGCAGCTGTACCCCTCATCAGCCTTTACACCATGGAGTATGTATTTTTTAGCTAACCTCTCAGTTTCCTTAATCTTCAAAGTGATCACAGAATCACAGAATCACAGAATTGTAGGGGTTGGAAGGGACCTCTAGAGATTATCGAGTCCAACCCCCCTGCCAAAGCAGGCTCCCTACACCATGTCACACAGGAAGGCGTCCAGGAGGGTCTTAAATATCTCCAGAGAAGGAGACTCCACCACCTCCCTGGGCAGCCTGTTCCAGTGCTCCGTCACCCTCACTGTAAAGAAGTTCTTCCGCACATTTGTGCGGAACTTCCTATGCTGTACTTTCATCCCATTACCCCTAGTCCTATCCCCACGCACTACTGAAAAGAGACCAGACTCACCACTATGGCTCCCACACCTCAGGTATTTATAAACCTGGATCAAGTCCCCTCTCAGCCTTCTTTTCTCAAGGCTAAACAGACAAAGAATGATGATGAAAAGACAAGATTCCCCTTTAGGTGATGCTGCCTTAACTGCTGGTTTCCACACACTGGCTTGAAGGGTACCCTCTCTGTTCACCACTTGAGCAGTTTCTGTGGCATTTTTCAATTTCCTTCATGCTGACATTGTTGATCTACAAAACATTGCTTATTCTAGCTCAGCTAACATTTCCCAGCTACAATTACTTCACAATAGCAGAACTGCAGAAGCCACACTCTCCAACAATGGGAATGATGGTGATGATAGTCTCTTCTATCATGGTAATGATGGTAGTGCTAACATCTACCATCACAGTTGGATCTAGGGCAGAACCTGTGCTCTGGCATTAATGACAAAGGCTCTCTATGTCCATGGCCCAGGGAAATGTGTCAGGTGTTAGTGAGGACATTCTTCCTCTTTCTTCTTGCTCCAAATATTCCGTATACATTCTGCATTCAACAGTACAGATTAGGGGGTGAAATGCTGAAGACGAGCTCTGCAAAGAAGGACATGGGTGTTCTGGTGGACAACAGGTTTGCCATGAATCAGCAGTGTGCCCTTGTGGCCAAGGAGATCCTGGGGTTCATTAATAAGATCGTGGCCAGAAGGCTGAAAGAAGGTGATCCTCCCACTCTACTCTGCCCTGGTGAGGCCACATTTAGAATACGGTTCTGGTATCCTCTCCTTCCTCCCATGTAGAGCACTTTTCCATCCAGCACTGCTATTAGATAGAAGCTGAAACGCCATGCTCTCCAGATGCGATGCCTTGAGATACCCCTGCACTGAGCTGATCATTCTGAGTTAGGCTGCAGTGCTACAGCCCTGAGCTCTGGGCTATCACGCTGCCTGGATTAAGTCAATGTAGATCCTTTACATTTAATAGAGTTGTGACAGTTTTGTACTATTCAAGCACTAGCCCATATTTTCAACACTACCACTGCTCCTGGGCACCAAATAGTTCTCCAAAAGAACTGAAATGAAAACAGCTCTTCAGCACTTCCCTATTTCCAGGAAATAGACTTTCCATAACTTATTTCCTCTGTCACTAGAAGGTTAAAAGCAGCTGGTGTTAGTATGGAAGTAAAGCAGAGTACCAGGGAGCTGGGCAATAAAGCATCTCAGAGCTGTTTACAAGGTGGATTGGTTGATGTTAATGCCTGTTAGATCAGCATGGAAACAGCCTCCGGGGGTATAAAATAAACAATACTATCAGAGCTGGAGTGCAGGGAATATCAGATTCCATTGCTGACTGACAAAGTGAGAGATGGGTTTATTTACTATTAAGAAACCAATTTATAGTGCTATGGGGTTGCTGAGTCTCTGTTTACTAGGAAATAATATATAGCTCTCATGTTCATTTGTTGTGTAAACATGTCTTTGTTACTTGATCCCCAAAAAGCAGCCAGTGATACTGTTACTGTATAAGAAGACTTAGTTGCACAACAGCATTTGCTCACTGTGGCTCTGGTAGAAGTTTATATAAAGTATACTGTGGGTAAAAAGAGTAGTAATTCCTGTCTAAACCCTGAAATGAGTTTTTTAAAGTAAGAGAGTTTAATGCCCAGAGGAAGATTAAGAGCTAGATGTTGCCCAGAGGTGGTGGATCCTCGATCCCTGGTGACACCAAAGGCCACGCTGGATGGGACTCAAGCTTTAGATGTCCCTGATCATTGCAGGGGAGTTGGACCAGGTGACGTTTAAGGGTGTCCTTCAACTCAAATAATGTTATGATTCCACGATTTCATGACCTCTTGAAATTCACCCTTAGATTTTGTTATTGTCAGTTATTTTCAAGGGTCCTGTTCAGACGGCCTAATCAAGGTGCTGAGCTTGACAATGTAAGTATGATGGTGTCAGAGCTCAAAAAGTTTTGCAGCTTTCCAAAAGTAGTGGCAACCTAGCAGGTGGCTAACTCACATCATAATCCACAAGCTCTAGTCCTTGAATCCATAAACATAAACCTCTGAGTGCCTTTTAGGCAAAGCATCTTATGCAAGAGTTAAAGACCCAAAATGCTTTCATGATGCTTAGCAATAAGAAATTGGTGAAATCATTACTGTGGAAAGACCTGTGAAAGGTGAGACATTTGGTAAACACTGTGACTGGCTCTTGTTGACACCAGTTTAGAGTACAAAGTGATTGGATTCAATGCATGAGTACAGCATTCATGCTAATGTGTTACAGAATCAGCAATGTTTTGGATGAGTACCTATTTTGTGGACTCCTACAGAATATCCAAAGACTGTTATAATGCAATGCCTATAATAAAATCAGACTTGAGGTGCTTCCCTATAACATCTAATGCCTTTGTGTAAATCACTCTATGCTTTTGTTAATTCATATATTTAGACACTTTGTCTTCCAAGTCTCCACCATCTTGAGCATTCAAAAGCCTTGGTAATAACTCTGAATCGCTACCGTATCATATCAGCAGTGAAAGCGCTCTCATTAACATTATTCAATAACTATCTTTGAGCACTTGAAAGAAATCATTTAAAAAATCATAATGAGTATAAGAATAGGGTCCTGGAAGTGTGCAGTGTGCAAGGCTGTGAGCAGTGACTTCTGAAACTTTGGATTCCTGGGAACTAGTTTAAAAGTTTCTGCGCTAGCATGAGATGAAGCACATCCTGAATATGAAAGCAGAATGTGATGATTCGTTCAGATTTGGTCTTTAAATTTATGTCCTTTCCAGTTAGAGCAGGTGAATTACCCCATTTTCCCCTCTGAAATTCCACTGGTTCCATAGGTTTTGGGTTGGATGAAACATTTCAGCTCCACTGCCATGTTTTAAGTTCCCATCCATAGTTTCAAACTTTCATTTTAACAGTGCTGGTAAAGTTTGTTATTCTATGAGGACAGCCAACAGAGCACCTCCAGTTATTTAAATCATGACGGTGGCATGGAGTAGTTTACATGATGCACATAGCTTTTATTGGCCATTTGCAGAAATAATTCCCTCTCCACCCCTGCATATTTTCCCAGCATTTCTGACATGAAATGAACAGCATAATTACATCTAGACATTTTCTTTCCACACACTGGATCGTAAGAACATAATAATGTTATGAAATCCAGACAGGTCCTGATATATGACTACTGTATGGATCCTTACTCTGTTCTCTATCAATATTCACTGTAATCTAGCTCAGATTAAGGTTGGAAGAGAGCCTCTGATACAGCTTCTAGATGAGATTTGTTGAAGTGAAGAAAAGTTTGCCCTTAGCACCAGTTCCACACTCAGTCTCAGAATGATGAAATAATTTAAAGCTACTAATGCCCTACTCCTTCTGGGACACTACTCCTTGTGTATAAAATACTGACTGAGTTAAGTACTGTTCTATTCAAATTGCGCTATTCAGAGTTCTGGGTATGGATGGAAGAAACTGTGGGATCAATAATGTCAGTTTTAATGACTATAGATTTGGGAAAATGTTGGTTTAAATTTCAGAGCTTGTTCTTTCAGCCAGTTACCACTTAGCCATTGGCACTAATGCACTGTGTACACAAGGAAAGCAAGACCTGACCACAGACTGGCAAAATTTCAGTGTTGGATACAGTAGAAGGAAGATATTTACAAGTAACAAATATGTAGTAATATAGACACAAGAATTCTGATGGACTGTGAAAGGACCTGCATTCTGCATTGCAGCTAAAACCACAGTATTTGACTTAATAGTGCTGAACAGGAACCTAATCACCAAATGTATGTAGTCAGTGGTGGGGCTAATTAAAGCAATAAAGCCAACACAATGGGAAACTTAACTGAGAACAGAAGTTCGAGGTCTTTCTCCTTCACAGTTTTTGTTTCTAGTTTTTTGTCAGGGCTCCTACACAGCAGATGCTGCGAGTTCTTCTCTAAAAAGAGAGAACTGAAAAAATCCATGAGATCCTAACAAGGAAGTTAAACCACATTTCTTCATCTACATACAGCATATTTGCACGATACCGCCTTGAGATGATGGTACATACAAGGGACAAAGCCATGGCATAATCTCAGAATTTACAGAAAAGCTTCATAACAAGTAATGAAAACAATTTCATGCAGTGATATTAGTAGCTCTTACAGTTCTTCATAAGTTAAATGGTCTTTGCTGGGCCTCTCAAATCCACTTCACACTGCCACCATCTTGCTCTTGGGTTCCTGTGCTGTAGTCCATTTTCTTTTACTTGGGTAGGAGTACCCTCTGCAGCAGAGCTCTGGGACTGAGCATGTTTCCAGGAGCTTTTTCCTATGGAAAAGTTTAACACTTCTCACATGATTTTCTCTCCATTTCATTTCAAATGCCACAATGTACAACCACTCCTTTTGCTGTCAACCCTTATTCTGAAGGAGCCATTATTTGTGATCCCCCTTTTCTTTATCAGTTTCAGCAGAATTTCACAGGAATAGAGAAAAGTCTCAAGGACTAATTGCAATTTTGTGCAGCAGTCTGACTTTGTGTTGCTGTGCAACTGATTATTATTTATCATCTGGAGTTGTAAACCAGTAAATATTAACCACTGTTCCTGATCCTACACGCTTTTACAAAGAATTCAGTTTTATTCCTGTAGGCAAGCTCTTTGAACATCACAAGAGGATGACTTGCTAGGGTCTTTTGTATGAAGAAACTAACATTACAAAATAACAGAGGAAGGAAAAAAAGAAAGAATCAGACTTGGTTTATTAACATGCGTCACAGTCAAAAAATGAATAACGACAGCATTTGCAGGGCAGCATTGGATGGGATGTATTTGTGACCATCTTCACTGCATTTCATTTTGCTGAATTGTTTTCACTGAGCTTCTAATAAGAGCTTGTTATTTCTTAACATCTGGATCAGATCTAACAATAATTGCACATGTTGGGGATTGGGGTTTTGGGTCCTGAGAGGGTGGAAAGGTGGTTTTTGGTAGGGGAATGAACCTTGAGTCATTCAAAGAGAATTCCATTCATGACAATTTACTTTCTCCTTTACGTTAGTGAAATGAGGCTCAAAAAAAAACTCACTCTGACTGTTATTTTTGTCCAAAAGTTGGATTCAGTTACCCAAATTAAGGCATTTGCACTATTTGGGGCTCACTAATGTATTCTAATGCCCTTATGGAGCCGTCAGACACTGGTAAGATCTGTGCCATTCTGTGGTATGATGTGGAAATGCCAGACACATCTGGTAGTTGAGCCCCAGCAGATGCATATATAGAGGCAACTGAGTTAAGCTCTATCACCTCATAAACAGAAGTAGGAGTTAAACTGAAGTAGCTCATCTCTAGAAATGCACAGTGTCTCAGGAGACACCTGTTAAGTATGTGGCTGAATCTGAATTTCACAAGAAAGGTCTCCATTCATGAACACCAAAACAAATACTATGAGTTAATGTACCTGATTTTCAGATAACACTAAATATGAAGTCTCATTCAAAGTATTTCAGAGTAAGTATTGAAAATTAATAGACACATTTGCAATTCTTGGTCATAATGCCATAAACAGGACTTGTACAGTCATTACAACTTAACAGCAGTGACAACAACTGGGTATATAAGAAAGACGTGAATCAGTTATCTGGAAAAAAGGGTAAAATCCAAGTCTTAAGACTAGCAAGGATAGGAGTAGTTCAAAACAATGGTAGTCACAACTAAAAACTGAAATGCTAGAAATATAGCAGCTATAATGCAATTGCTGTGATGGGTGTTGATCGCCATTTGCTAGAGGAGCAAAACAGGTTATTGATTTAGTTACTGTTAAGATGAAAATAGAACACAAAATTCTCTCATGAGCAATCAACATTTGATTGACTGTTATCATGTTTAAAAAAAAAAAAAAGAGAGAGAGAGAGAGAGAGATTCTGCATAAAATCTTCTCCTTGCATAAATGGATTTTGTTCCCCTCCACTAAATGGAAATAGATTTAATTGCACCCAAAAGGAATTCAATCCTTCCATCCTACATACATGGAAAAGGCACTTTAGTTCAAATTCTTTATATTCCAGAAATGTTTCCTCCACTGATATGACTCTTCAGGGGGCAGCTGGCAAGTTTTATTTTGTCCACACCTGGTCACAGTGGTAGTCGTGGGGCCATTATTATAACAGCAGACATCTGCAGTTATAGTTACTGCTTAAATATAAACTTCGGCATTTGAACTACTCTCTCCAGGCTTCTTTTATAATAGGTAGGAAAAAAAAGTAAATATTTTTAGTTCCTGATTTTTGTATGTTAAAGTAGGTGTCTAAAACAGGTCAAAACAGCAGCACCCTAGAAATTTCTATTTACTAATAATATAAAGTATCAGGTGGGCAGCTCAAAAGTAAATGTCAGCTCTGCAGATGTCCATACTTAGATGAGATTAATTCTGTCCCTAGAACAAGGAGAGACACTGATTATGTTAATACTTCTTAGCAGCAATTGCCCACGTTATGAGGTATATATACTCAATTGTGGATTAAGAAACATGCTTAATGTACCTTCTCCTCAAGCCCATAACTGTCTTACTATTGCAATATTTCTTCTAGAGGGAAATAATATAGCAGTAATGATATACTGATATTTAATATGGCAATTTATGACAAGAAATGAATATCAGTTCTGTAATGCCCCTATTAATGTATCTTTCAGCATCACAGCTCATTGGAATTGTCTACATTAAATATTGGAGGAACAGCATCCGTCTCATGTTGTAGAGAGTTGCAGTAGAGATGTTTAGATTGATAGGAATAAAGACGTATGGGTGTGGGAATACCAGAAGGAACAAATGACAAGAGAAGGGCTAGAATAACAATGTGTTGATGCCACTTAGATTGTGAGGTCATAAAAATGTAGCACATCCTTGTGATTCTTTCCAGGATACCCAACCTGGGAAGCAAAAGATAGCAATCAAAACCTAACAACTCTTAGGTGGGACAGGAGGCAGAGACCAATACAAAAACTGTATCAAAAATCACCACTGTAAGTTGAACTCAGAGGACCTGAAGAGGAACTGGCCTGTTTCTTTTTGCCTACTGAATCACCACAAGGAATCTTGGTCTTCCTGTCTGTACACCAGCATCTAGGTGCTCCAATATACTACCTGACATGCATCTTGGTGCTTGTATGTTTGTATGGAAATATATGAATGAGTGAATGAAACCAGCTTTGTTTTGAAATATAATCACCTATCTGCTATAATATCTCCCACTGAGATTTGCTACACTATTGATTCAATAATGCAACATTATTTCCTACAAGTACTTCTCTGTTCCTGTCAAAAGTAAACTGAAAAAAAAAACCCAAAAACCAACCAGCTCCTCATAGGTTTAAATCTGCTGGTTTTGCTTTCACGTCATTAAATATCCAAAGGCAGAAGTTATCTCAAGCTACTGTAACACTTATGATTTCATGAGCATTACACCACGCTTTTGGAGGCGTACAGAAGACTACAGTTCTACTTAACTTCTGAAGTCAGACAAGCAGCATGAATAAATTCACAATTATATTATTTAACCTGGATGACATGAGAGAAAAATGGACAATGACAAACCCTATCCTAGAAGGCTCTGAATTAAGTGAGACGGGGAAGTTTAAAACTGGTTGTATTCCACAGCTTTGTGAATGATCAGGTTGAAATCTGGCACTTGTAATATGAAAAACAAAGAGTTTGGGTATATTATTCATTCAAATGAAAAAGTGCCAAGCCCTTTGCTGGCATAAATTGCCACAGCTCTATTGATTTCAAACAAGAGCTGATTTGCATCGGGTGAACATCCAAGCCATATTTTATAACATGCCCAAATTTGATTAATTGTTTATACAGTCCTGAGCCTGATTTTTCATTGCTCAATTATTTTAGTAGCATACATAAAAAGAAAACAAAAAGCCCTGCTGCTGAACATACCATACTCTCTACCATAGGAAAATTAATAATACTTCCTCCAAGCTGTGTGGTGTGATGAAGACATCCAAGGGACAGGATGCCAAACAGAAAGACCTAGCTCAAGCAGTGGGCCTAGGAGAACCTCATACAGTTCCATAAATCCAAGTGCAAGGTCTCCCACCTGGGTGGCAGCAGCCTCTGCTGTCAGTACAAGCTGGTGAACAAAAGGACAGGACACAGCCATGATGAAAGAACTGGAAGTACTGGTGATAGGAAGCTGGACATGAGCCACCAGTGTATCCTTACAGCCCAGAAAGCCAGCCATATCCTTTCATCAGTTTCTTGGATTGCCAGCGACATTTCCTTAACAGAAAACCCCAAGTGGATACTTCCAGTGTCTGGACAGAGCAGGACATGGTTTCCAATAAGACATATATAGAGATGGCTGTACAAGACAACTGAAAAGCTCTTGAAATCATTGTTCAGAACTACAGAAGTATTATTCATGCCACACTATGGACTTTCATTCTTCAATTATTTCTGATTTTATCACTTCAATTCTAGCTTTGAAATGATATTAAAGAAAAATCCAATAACTTATTCTGAGTACTGTGCTCTCATGTGATACATGCTAAGTTTTTTATTTGTTTTTTTTCTTGATCCATCAGTGACTTTATGGTTCATTCCTTTTCTGTCTGTGTCACAGACAGTAAACAAGTTGTAGTAATATATCAGATGTTTGGGAGGGATGGGAAGAGGAAGGAAGGGAAAAGGGTGGAAGCAAGGAAGGTAAAGAATTGAGATGGGAGGAAGGGAGAAAGGAACAAATGAAGGAAGAAAAAACTGAGGAATAAGGAGGAGAATGGAAAATGGACAGCTGCCCTGTGGCTATGGGAATCATCACAGCAGCTTTCAGTCAGAAACAGTGCTGAGTGAATTGTAGACCAAAGTCAAGAGCTAGTTTCTCTAATCAGTTCTTCCCTCTGAAAGCCCTTGTGGATAACAAGCTTATCTACACCTGAAGTGCTTCTCTCTGATAAATCTCTGCCATATTTTTGTTTGTTTAACATGTTTTTGTCAGTGGCTCCATCTGGAAAACATTAGCATACTTCATCTAATTCTTCATGGAGCAATATGCACAACACTCCTTCCTCAATTTAAAGAACATTTAGAATTATCTCACAACTTATTTTTGTGCCACCTAACATTATGATCTTTTTAGACTCCATATGCCAATCAGCTTTGGGCTACAGTTATACTTAGATGGAAGACCTGAAAAATACATCTATACAAAAAGGCCAGTAGTTCTGATAGTTCAGAAAATAAGCTTATTCTCTGTGAGTAGATAAGCTGAACTCTACAGAAAAGTGCTATAGAATTTGATATAGGATTAAAAAGTGCCAAATAATTCTAAAGCTAGACTGTAAGATTAATTGCCAGGGAATCTCTGCCCCATTACACTTTATGGTCCTGGCCCCTCATACTGATAAACTCAGACTGATTAAATATACCAATGCATATTTGCTTCAGTAAGCTGCTTAAAAAAAAGGTATGGTTCCAAAATTAGGCTCTATTTTTAACCATAAAAATGTATAGATGTTTGTAAATATGGTTCTGCTCTCTTGAACACAATCAGAAAATTCCATAATACATACTATGGAAGCAACTAATTGAATCAAATCAAATTAAAATCTATTCCCTTTCCTTTCACAAAGTTGCACAAACCTAGTATCATGCAATCATAGAATGGCTTGGAAGTGATCATCAAGATCCAACTTCCCTTCCAAGGCAGAATTATCAACCACTATATCAAGTACAAGATCAGATTGCCCAGGGCCACATCCAATTTGGCCTTAAGCACCTCCAGGGATGGGGCATCAAAAGCTTCTCTGGGCAGCCTGTTCAAGCACCTCATATACCCATCTCAGTGAAAAACTTCCCTGACATCTGATTGAAATTTTCCCCTCTTTGCTTTAAAACCATTTCCCCTTGTGCCATCACTATCTACCCATGTAAAATGTTTATTTCCATCCTGTTTATAAACACTCTATAAATATTGTATGGCCATAATGCTGCAAGTTTCCTTGAAAATTATAAACACACAGAAACACATTAAAAAAAAAACCAAAAAACAAAAACAGCTCCATTAGCCTGTTATCTAATTTAACAAAGATGGATAAGTAAGAGAAACTGTAACAGCAGGTGTCTTTAATATAGTTTAAACTGAATATGTGGGTCATTATATGATAGAGTAATTATCTATCTGGAATTATAGGAATTACCTCAGCAAAATGCTGTATCAGTACGCTAGCTTAGCCCACACATTTAAAGACAGAGATAGGCAAATAAATGAAAGTAAGACTGGAGACTGTGACATAAATACAGAAAAAACAGGAGTCTAATATATAGTGTCAGATAAAAAGAGCCTGAAGGGAGATGATAAAAACAGTTTAAATACCTAGAAGGATGCAATATCAAGGAATGAAGAGAATTATTTATACCATGTAAGAGAGTTAAACCAACTTGTGTTTATCAGGGCCCAGAAGTTTAAAACAAGAAGATATTAGGGCAAGACAATATAAGCATTTTTAAGCAATTATGCATGACTGAGACTCCAGCAGGGAGAATGCAACATTACTCAATTTTTTTGAGAGCCTTGCAATCCTGCTGGTCCCCTGAGCACAGTCACTGGGGCTCCGTGCCCTCAGTTCTCACCTTTCTCAATGGCAGAGCCCACCTGCCACCCACCTTCATCACTTTGGTTGGCTGGAGCTTGGTTCAGTAGAGTTGCTCTCACTGGCAATGAGGGTGTTAACTAAGGCCCACAGAGGTCTCACCTATGACAGAAAGCACCTATTTTAAAAGCATGAATGCTGCTGTGCATCTCCATATGAAAACTCTGGCCCATAGTCAGTGTTTGAAGCCTGTTGTATCATGGTCTGTAAGTACAGACAATCATGAAAGGATCAGTAGACCAAAAGACACGTGCTAGGCCTTGAGGATGAAATGACAGAATCATAGTACTGTGGGGATTGGAAGGGACTCCAAGAGATGATTGAGTTGAATCTCCCTGTTAAAGGAAGTTCCTTAAAATAGGTCGCACAGGTAGGTGTTCAAACTGGTCTTGAATATCTCCAAAGAAGGAAACTCCACAACCTCCCCGGGCAACCTGTCCCAATGCTCTGCCACCCTCATAAAGAAGTTCTTCCATGTGTTTGGTAAGGAACTTCCTATGATCCAGTTTTAGGCCATTGCCCCTTGTCTTATCACTGCAAACCAATGAGAAGAGCCTAGCCTCATTCATTTGCCTTTCACCTCCCTTTAGATATTTATAAACATTAATCTCCTCTCAGTCTTCTTTTCCCCAAGCTGAACAGACCCAGGTTACTCAGCCTTTCCTCACATGGGAGATGCTCCAGGTCTCATATGGGAGATGCTCCAGGCCATCTGGGAGATTCTTGTCTTTTCTGATCTGTGAAGCCCAGAACTGGACACAGTATTCTAAATGTGGTCTCAATGGGGCAGAATAAATGGGGAGAATCACCTCCCTTTACCTGCTGGTCACGCTCTTTTTAATTCCCTCCATATCTCACACATTTCAGGGGCTTTCTTCAGCCTCTTTCTAGACTAGCCCCATCTCATGTGTTCTCATCACCAACTAAAATGTGTTAGACATGCTACCAGACTCCCATCCTGTGCTGTGAATCAAAGCATGCCAAGGGTTTGGAGATTCACTTCCAAAGTGCACTCTTGATCCAAATTAAAATGCTAATGGAGATGAATCCAGTTCCAGAATTGGCATTTTATCGCAGGCAATTTTCTCCTTAGCCTCCTTTAGCTAGGTCAAAAAAATCTGGCTTCCTTCCCGCAAAACAGCGTGGAGATGTTTTGTTTTTGCATTTTTACATTTGCATTGCTCACCACTGCCCTTTGATTTTCTGAAGAAAGCACCATTTAGAACAACAATTTTCAAATTTTCCTATTTTGCAGAATACTATTCTTTGTTTTTCATCAGAAATGACAGCCTTCTGTTTCACATTGAAACAATATACTTGCCATACTCTTTAAACCTTCTCCAAGACCCAAGGAAAAGGTACAAGGACCCTTAGAGCTCTAATTTCTGCTCATTGTTTTAGATTATCCACAGAAAGAGATAAGTGTCAATAGTGACAGCATCCCAGTACATGTTGACTGTGCCCTACTTCTGGAGAGGTAGCTGTGCTTTATTAAATGCTTTATTATTCCATTTCATTGCATCTCTCCCATATGGTTCAAGATTAAATCAGAATAATCATACAAGGGGAAGAGAATTCCATGTGTATTACACTACAATTAGATGAAAATAAAAAAAAATAAAAAAAAAGGACCTTTTCAAAGCTCAGCATCTCAGCTCAGAAGATAACTTTGATTATAAAGACATTTTATTAGTTACGATACCTCCATCTAGGCCAAAATCTATTGCTATAATATGGAAGGTGACAGCATAAGCAAAAAGTAAAAAATAAAAGAAAATCAAGGTTGGCACTGTCTTTATTATTCCTTTATACTGTAATATCTTCTGCAGGATACATCAAGTGGATTATACAAGCAGTGTGTTACAGCACAGATTCATTTTTCATAGCTTTCATAGACATTTTCTGCATTACAAGCAAACAACTGTCAAATAAAGGCTAAACTGTGCTTTTGGAGTTGAGCCATTCCTCGAGCAGTTTTGCATGAATCCCATTGTGTTTACTGGTAGCCTAGGACAAACAAGCAATAGCCCTCACAAATATCTAACAACAAATGTAATAGAATAGTTATTCCTCATTGCTTCTGGAAAAGAGGACATAGGTAGTATAACCACATTGCTGATCAATCTGCTGTTACACATGTGTTTCTGTCACTGCCAGACAGGGTAAACATCCATTCCCAAATTATTTCCTAAGGAGGGAGCATCTGACCAACAGCAAGCAAACTAGGTATGATACAGGTTATCTGGATTTATTTCCTCACCTTGCCAAAGACTTTCTGTCTGATTCAGACAAGCCATGTTTCTGTATCTCTGTTCCCATGCACAATGCATGGAAATATTTACTCACTTCAATAACTATTAAGAAAATGTATATTGTATGTTCCAAGAGTCCATGGAAAGAAGAGCCAGTCAATCCAAGATCTTTCCCACATGGGAACAGTCTAATTGTTTTGAGATGCTATATACAATGACATTGATACAATAGAAGAAAATCCTGATTCATTATTGTAATTTTCATCCTAGGGATACATGGAAAAGATTACGTGAGTAATATTTCATATTATTTTTCTTTAGAGCTTCAGAAATCACTCTGGTATTGGGGGAAAAAAATAAATTTTAGCGTTCTTTTCCCACAGCAAGTCAGAATACACTGGATACAGTGCAGTAGCACCACCTCTCAGCAAATTTGTTACAGTGTTATCTAAAAGCAAATAGAAAATTGCCAATGCAGACCATAAAATGAAATGCTGTGATATGACCTACAAAGTATATCCTCAAGTGTGCCATCTTACTGCCAAGACCCTCCTGTGCAACAAGATCCCACAAGTGGTAGCCATATTGCCACTGACACAGAGCTATTATTCCACACATACCATTCATTTACTGGGAGCCACATTTTCATGAGGCAGAATCTCACATGCTAACCTTAGTTAATTCTGCAGCAGCAAAGGTTGCCTAATTTGCACAGAAGCTTCAGTTTAAAATAAGGGTAGTTCCCCAAAGTGAGTACACACAGAAAAGAGTGTTCCTGGAAGAGGCAAAGCCATCATGAGTGGCAAACAGTTTATCAAGCTGTCAGCAGTGTCAGTTCTGGCTGTGAAATCCAAAAGAGCAGCAAATGTAAGGTTAACGAGTGATTATTACTTCAGGAAGGGTGGCATTCACATAACTGTGAACACAGGGAAATCTCACAGCTCCTACTGATGAGATCATTTTTCCAGTGTGGAATAGTAACTGAAATTACTAGGAGATTGTAAGGAAAATACACACCTCATCACCTTAATCTCAGAAACAGGCTGCAGTGTGTAGATAAATATTTTGATTGCTGCCATAGAGGTGATCTTAAGCAGTGATTGTGGCACATCATAACAGAGGCAAATGACATGGAAAGGAAACTGTCATCAACTGCAGAGATCAGGAATCCATCCTCAGGCAGGTGTTGCTGTGCTTAGACTACACAGTCTAGTTCATACAAATATTTGTGCACACAATGCCAGGCACTGTTTTAATTTACAGCTGAACTTATGGTGCTGAGATAATCCTAAAGCAGATGTGACCATCGTATCAAAATGTTTTCCCCCTGAGCATCCACCCGGAAGAGCTGTTCCACAGCTTCTGTGGTCATCTATTATAGGCACTGAGTCAGCTTTCAGTGCATTTACATCTGCTGGGGTCTGTTTTCCAACAAGAATGTGAAGACAAGGACCTCCAGCTCATCTTATAGGAAAAATATTCATCACCAAATCACATCCTAATTTAGTTTTAAAAATACCTTCAAGATCGTCAACATGACCTACCAAGTCTCATGACTACACCATGTCCCTCAGGTCACATCCACACATCTCCCATCCTGTTCCAAAACCTATCCACCCCCTGTGTGAAGAAATTCTCCTTGGCCACCACTGGAGACCATTTCCTTGTGTCCTATCACTTGTCACATGAGGAGAGACTGACACTCTACTCACTGCAGCTTCCTTTTAGGTAGTTGTACAGAGCCATGAGTTCTCCCCTCAGTCTCCTCTTCTTCAGACTAAACAGCCCCAGTTCCCTCTAACACTCCTTATAACTCTTCTTTCCTGGTACCTTCACCAGTTCTGTTGCTTAGTTCTGTACACATTCTAGTATATTCATATCCTTCTTGTAAGGAGGGGGTCAATATGAGCACAGTACTGGAGGTGCATATCAGCAGTGCCATGTACAAACAAGAGTACCATTCCTTCCCAAGCCCTGGGGTCACACTATTTCAGATGCAGGCAAGGGTGCCATCAGCCTTTTTGGCCATCTGGGGACACTGCTGACCTGTGTTCAGCCAGCTGTCAACCAGTAGAGCCAGGCTCTTCCAGTCTCTGTTCTCCAAGCCTGTAGCCCTGCTTGGGGTAGTTGAGATCTGAGAGCAGCACCAAGCATTTCCTGAATGCCATACAATTAGATTTGACACATTAACGCAGCTTACCCACAGCGCTATGCAAAGTCTTCCTACCCTCAAGCAGATCAACATTCCCACTTAATGTGGTATCATCCACAAACAGTACTTGGAATACTTTATTCTAGATATTAGTACTCAATTGCCCACTCATATACTTTATGCAGTAACTCATTATTTTTGTTATGGATTTAGTCTTAACAAGACAGACACTGGACTATTTGCATCTTGCTTTGGATAACTGCAAGTCCAGCCAGGCAGCTTAAATTACACACACCTTGATTTTGCCAGTCCTTCTTCTAATTATTCATGCCTGACAACATGATCGGCATCAGCAGTTTCAGAGCTTACTTTCCCATCCTTGTTACATATGATCAATTGCACAGCTTTCCTACTTCTTTTTCAAATTTCTCACTGACTGACACATCCATTTATTTATAGTTAAATAGATACAGGCTACAGACTTCACTTTCATCAGTGTTATAAGAGAAATAAGACCAGTGTGGAGTAAAAGTAGCTTTTGGGCCTTCTCATGCCTCACGTGGTCTCTCACCATCAACAGCAGAGCAACATTTCAAAGGGTTTGATACAGGCTTTGCCTTCCTGAGCATGTATCAAAACCAGATAGGAAAAATCATTATAAAAGTGCTGCTTCTTGCTTCCACAAACTACAAGGATAGTAATAAGGGCTGGCTGATATTACACGTCTAACCTTTTCATAACTAAAGATAGGTTATAGTATTTTATTATTCATTTATTTATTTATTGTATGGTCTTTCCCATACTTTACTAGAATAGGGTTCTCAGTTCATCCCTAGGAATCTCACTCTACAGAAGGTTTCTGCGTTCCAACCTCTTTGCAAGACTAGCAGTGCTCCTTACTCTCCAGATGGAAGCATCAGCTGCAAATAACTGCACTGACATTTTCTCCTCTGCCCTCTTACTCTCTTGACACAGCCACATTAATAAGTCAGTAAGAGCAGGAAATACAGACCAAGATGTTTCAGATGACTAATAGAGTTCAGGTACCCCAATTAATTTGGTGTCTGACACAAAACATCTTAAAAGAATCTCCATTTTTCAGCAAGTAGTCATTCAGCCCTACATGAAGAGAAAATAACCTTCAAAAATCCCTGAGGAGATCCCAAGTATCAATGTAAAGCAATTGGGAACATCTCTGGGTTTCATTAACACTTCTCAAAGACTTGGAGATAAAGAAGATACATATTATTTCTAAAATACTCATTTGAACCTATCTAGAAATTCTACTTTTGTATTCTGTACATTTGAGGGAAAGTTCAGTCACTGCACACTGCAGAATTATGCTGAACTCATTTGCAAGATACTTTTGATTAATGTGGTTTCTTTTCCACTACACCGAAAAAAACCACAAGAGAATAATGCATTTCTTTTATCAGTTTTGATTAAAAACATAATTATAAAAAACAAAAAACAAAATAAAACAGATGAGTATTGCACCAACAGCATCTTTTCCTTCATCTCATCCTTCATCAGCTCATTCAGCTCTCTAAATACGATTAAATCAAGTCCCTTTTTAATTATAAAAGCATTCATTTTCACTAAGTTTTGTTTTGGTTTATCCCTGTATTAACTACAGAATCAACACAAAGAAATAAAATAATAATAATAATAAAGGGTTGTTGGCAAAACTGCCATTAGTCTTTTCAGTTGTTCAGGTGTTACCTGTCAATCCACAGCCAATTCTACCTCAGGTAACACCTAATTCTTTGCCTAAAGCACCCCTACCTTGAGAGTAAGCCTTCCCTGCATATGTACACAACAGATCTAAATATCTTTGTATGTTTTCCATGTTGTATATATTCTTTATATTCTATGCTTATTCTTTTTAACTATTCTTTCTATCTCTGTATCAATAACCAAATATCCATAGCTATATCTATCCATTATTTACATGTCCTGCAATTGTTTGTTATCAGCTCATCCAGTCTCTTTACCACTATAATCCTACACATTCTGCCCTATAGGCACTACCACAGTCTTGTATTTATACTGTGAAGAATAGGAAATGAGGAGAGGAGCACAACGAAATAACACTCTGTTGCTGTAACCTTTGCTGAATGCTTTTCTCTGTCAGAACTTTGGCAGGAGGAAACAATGAAAGCTGCAGGCACTGTAAAAAGCATCCAATTCTAAAAGACTGCAAAATTTTAGCAGTGGCAGGACTTGCTTTGGACTTCTTCTTCTTTGCTTTCCTCTACAGTTCTGGCAGCTCTGAGCTGCTTTTCTTATAAGCCAGGTAGGGAGACTGACGCTCTCTTGAACTGCTATTTCAGTTTACTGATAAATAGATCAAATACAGGATACTTTGTTTTTCCAGCTTATTTCATCACTGCATTCCCAGTGTCACATTAAAACTCTGTTCCCTCCATCTCCAAACTGTCCACTAAGTTAAAAAAAAAAACCAAAAACACACACACATACATAGTTACCATAGAAACTATATCTAAGATACAGAATAATTTCTTAAAGAAGCCTGCATAGGAGGACTGAGCAGCACCAGAGCAATGATATACTGTTTCAGAAGGAAATGAAGGGGAGGCTGTGTTCCTGAGCCTGAATTCCTCACTCATTTCTCTCAGTGATGCAGAGTGTTTCTGGTGATACAGAAATGACTGTTAGCACAGACAGCGACTTATCAGTGGGTCACATGAGTATCACAAGTCCATCACAAAACAATAAAACAACAGTAAGAGCTATACCTCACATCTTCAAAGTGTTAAGCACGCTAAGAGTGTAGTGTAACATCAGCCCCAGCTCATGAGGGATGCTCTCTGCCTTTGTGCTGATATCTGGAAGAATGGAAAGCTGGAAAGGAGGAGAGAATTCCTCTGGGTGGAAATAATACACTATCTGGTCTTCTCATAGTATTGACATCTTCCAGTCTTGTAATACTAGGACATACAACACGTACCTTGCCACGTCAGCCTGTAAATGACTCCTTTTGGCATTAAAAAGTCTGTAAAAACCTTAATTACAATTGCAAAGAAAAAAGTAACAGATCCCACATACATTCCCCATGCATGACATCTCAGGGATAAGAGCAGACACTTTTCTACTGAACAATGCTGCCAAATGAAAAAAAGTGTCAATGCTATTTGTTCCTGCCACTAGAAAAAAAAAATATGTCTTCTGAACTGCATCTCAGTATCACTCTGTATTGAGAATGTCTGCTGGAACACAACTCAGAGCTGTTCAGAGAGGACTCTGCTACCACCTTCTGGCTGCCAGAAATACTTAGCACTTATTTAACCAGTGCACAACTGAGTTCATAGTGTCTATAGTTCCTTCAGTTTGCACACTTCACACAATACTGCCCCATTTTCTTGGATATATAAATAAGAAATATACCAAAAAAAGTAATACCTGTAGCAATAATTTTGATGAAAAAAAGAACTCAGTATTTCAATACTTTAAATGACCTCATTTTAATACAGTGTCGGACCTGAGGAACTGTCCAAGGGAGCACCTTGAATTTCTGAGTCTGGAAATAATGACCAAATGGGAGGGAAAACATGAGCAATGAGTACAGAGTAAAGCTGCTAATTTTCCATAACAAAGACTAGTTCTCTTCATCTAATACAAGCCTCCCCTGTTGCTGAAATAGGTGGTTTGAACCCCCCATCATCATCCGCAAAAGCACGAGTTGTACTCATTAGTTCCTTCTAGTAAAAAGATATAAATATCTGGAGGTTGAGAGGAATCTCAACCATGCAGTTTGGTTATACTGAACATGTTGAAGCGAACATGCAGTATCTTAATTGTTGTGGCACTGTTTTGTTTCGTTTTCTCTCTCACAAGTATTCATCTAATCCAACACCTTTACTTTCAAATCCCTTTGGGTCACAGCATTAGCACACTATGTGTACTTACAAAGTACATGATTTATCTGAGTATTTTCTCCTAACTAGGGAGCTGTACTTTTCAAATACTCATAGGTCCCATTGTATTTCATCATTGTTTCAGCTGTGGGAAGGATAAAAAAGATCATTATAATATACGTACCACTGCAAGTTATTACAAAGCACTACTCTGCATAACGGCTGTAAAGAAAGGTAGAGATTGCAAAGAGGTTTCAATCCGCAACTAAGGCTTAGAAAAAAAACAGATGAAGAATCACTGTATTATTTGTACTTAACCCATATCTTAGTGAATTCAATAAAGAAATTTCCAGTCTCCTGAAAGCAGACCACTGAAAACTGATTAAAAAAATATGTTTTTTAGATTTCAAAGACCACTTGAGAATTCCGCCATAACTGTCTAAGCATCTCACTAAATGAGATGAAGGCATCTAGGTTACTTAGATGACACCTTTGAAAATTCCACCTTAAATGAATTCTTAAAATCAAAAGGCAAGCCAGCAAAGCCAGATATAAAAGGCAGGTGGCAAGCTTTAATGAAGCATCTACTCAAATTCAGGCCATCTTTTAGCAGCAAGTGTTCAGGTAGATTATTAGAAGTGGGTGCTCTTTAATCTCTTACCTCCCGGGAAAAAAACTAGCATTTAAAAAATGTTAGCAACAGCAATCGCAGAAAGGATGAAAAAAGACTGAAAAGCCAGTTTTTCTCTGTGAGTTGTAACATTTGCAGCTGTTCTGCCCATCATATCTGACTATGTTCAGTTGAACTGGACAGTGTAGTGCAAGCTCTGCAGGCTTATTACTCTCTTTTTCAGGGATGTACACCTTACTTTAAGCCTCCCCTATGTTACCTGAAGAAAGGATTTTTTTGAATTGTTTTTAAGTGTTATATTTCCAGATCTGAAACTGAGCTCCCTGCCCTGACTGTCACTGACTCCTCAGATTCCCTTTAAATTTCCACAGTTCCTTGTCTGTTCCAAGGAAGCTGAGGGAGGCCAAATCACCCACTGCCACTAATGAGAAGCTAGAACATTCAGGTGCTACCCACAGCAGCAGCTCTATCATAGAAGCATAGAATGGTTTGGGTTGGAAGAGACCTTTCAGATCATGTAGTTCCAAACCCCCTGCAATAGGCAAGGACACCTCCCTCTAGACCAGGTTGCTCACAGACCCATCCAGCCTGGTCTTGAATGCTTCAAGGGAGGGGTCATCCACAGCCTCACTGGGCAACCTGTGCCAGGGTCTCACCACTCTTGGTCAAGAATTTCTTGCTAATATCTAGTCTAAATCTACTCTTTTCCAGTTTAAATCCATTTCTTCTTGTCCTGTTGCAATCTGGAGGTAAAGCCTTGACAATCACTCCCCTGTCCAAGGTCAGAACTTATTCAGAACTGATTTAGTCTGGGGTTTGGGGAAATCCTGTGATTAGCAGTTCTGTGTAAAAGATACCCTGCCTAGAAAAAAATAAAATAAAATAGTAAAATACTGAAGCAGCTTCTGCATTTTGAGAAGTTAAATATTCCTTTTCTTTACAGATTCACATTTGCAATGAAATGCTTTTGTTCAAGTGCAAATCTTGTATGAGTTCCATAAAGTGTGTGTGTGATGGGATGACTTATGACCTTATGACTGTTAGATATCCAGAGTGAATTTTGGCAGAGGAAATACATCTGCTATTAGCCAGAAAACACATACAGCATGTCAGGCTACATGGAAAGCATTCAGTGTCCAAGGGATCAATGCAGGAAATACTGACATGCTACCTTGCAGTGGCAGCTGACAGAGGATAACTTTACATGATAGACCTAATGATGCATTTTCAAGCATCAAGCACAATAAATAGACATTTCTGTCTGCCTAAAGCTGTCTTTGACAAAGAACTGCTCTGCAGTCTATCCTTTGACAATCCAACAGCATCTTCTGCTCATGGGTTCTGTACATTTCACCCACCTGTATATTCTGAAGCAGCAAACATAGCAAACAACACAAACTGTTTTTCACTGTGTCATCATCTAGTTTGATCCCCACAGTAACAACGCACAGGTTTTTCCTGGAGCAAATCCTAACTCAATGATCCCCAATGGTTCCTTCCAACTTAGGATAATCTGTGCTTGGAAGACACTCTGTCTCACACACATAAACACTGTACATATAAAACAAATACATATCATACAAAGCCAAATATTATTTCAAAATTTCCAGCGATGGAAAAATAGGAATCCTTGGAAACTTATTCCATAGATGAATAATCACTACTCATAAGAATGTGCATTGTTTCTGGACTGCAGACGATGTACAGCTTCCCTTCCCGGCCATTGATTTTTCATACTCATTTTCATTAATTTCAGTGACTTTGTATCAAGAACAGCATTTTTCCATGGAATTATACAACGATCAAGTCTGACTCATTTCTAGAATTACTTCAGAAATCCTCGTTATCAGAACAATTCCCGTATTTTGCCATCAACTCTGATCAGTAAAAGAAGTTGTGTTCTTAGTGTCAGTATGGACTGGCACTGACAGATTATTTCCCACCCACTTTAGAACTCTCTCAAATACATAATTACAACTCCAGAGCAGCAGTACTTTCACATCCATGTACCTGTTCACTGTAGAACACTGCTTCCATATATTTTTTAGTGTAAAATTTCTGAGGTGAGAAATATAAAGTATGTGTTTAACTGTAAAAAAAAGAAAAAGAATTATATTAACACTCGAATAATTCACTGCTTCTCTAGTAAGGTTTCTCAGAAAAATAAGAGTCAGTCATTAAAGACATCGGAACAGTTTGGAAGACTGTGTAAATCAAAGGATAAAATTCGTCAAAAATAATATATAGACTTCGAATGTTTTAAACAATCCAAAAACATTGAAAAGATATTGAGTATCATTTCAAATCTGCTAAAAACAGAGGTTTCTACACAATAAATATTCTACAATCATAAAGAAAGCTTTTAAAATGTATCATTATACACACAAGATGACAGTCTAAATCCTATTTGATCACTTTACTCTCTGAATTTTCTAAAAGTGGATTGAAAATCTCTTACACCTTCCTCTAAGCATTGAAACTGCCTTTTGAAGTCATACCCAGTTCTGAGAGATGATCACTGCTTGCCGTGAACTGCAGTGCTTCATGTAGGCAGGTGATAGGTAACTTCAAAGACCCACTTAATTGCTAAACAGTATTCACTTGTATGCTGTCCTGGGAAACAGAAGAACTGAGTCCTTTTCACACTATGTGTACAGAGAAGACAAATAAAGCTCGGTAACCTTCATACATTAAGTGTATGTGAAATTCAGTAACAAAAAAAAAATAAAAATAAATCATACTTTTTTAATGGGGTCAACTACAAAAGCTTGAACCGTGAAACAAATAGATTTTCAGTGGATTTCCTTCTGGAAATCTGTGAGGAGATTTCTATGCTGCTGACATAGTAACTAAATGTGAAGCAGCACCACATGATACTTTGGGGGAACTATGGATTTTCTACTTCATTTTTGTCCATCTTTTGTTAGTGTTCATAGCAAACTCCATAACTGAGGCAATGATGATGCTTCTGCTTCATGCAGCAAACATAACGTCAGAATAATAACGTGGTTTTGATTTGTTCCCTGTGTATTCTCAGGACAGTAATTAAACAACTTGTTTCTCAAACAGAAGCATGATGCACACAATGGTTAAAATACAACCACAGACACAGGAAGAGCACAACACTTCTATTGCTGTTGTAGATCAGACTTTTATTCTCACGTGGTACTTTTGTTGACAGCGTGTAAAGTGAATTTCAAGTTTTATGAACAATTCTTGGCTCCGAGACAACCATACAAATGCCCTTAATTTAATACTGCCGTATGTTCCCATCAATCTTCTCCTTATAAACTAAGCTATCCAACAAAGAGAAACAACTGAAATGCTTTCTACGTGAATAAGAAAACATAATGCTATTCTTACTCCCTCCTTTGTAAATTGTTATTACCACACCCTCAATTAAAATATTCCTGCTAAATACCAAGAGTATTTCCTTTATCCTGCTTGTTTCAAAGCAGTTTATGTTATGGCAAGCCTCCATGGGAGCTTTATTTTGAGTTAAGAGCTGAAGCAACCTCTTGGTCTTGCTGGCTCTACCAAATATCTGCTTCAGGTACGATATATAACAAAGTGAACGGAGCACTCTTGATATCAACTTCCAGTTGGTAGATACATTGGAAGAAATCTGATGGTCTTTTGCTCAGCTTGAACATCAGCTTTGGGATGTCATGCACCTTATGAACACCTCAGCATTTCCACTGTGTAGCAGATATGAAGTTAGAAGAAGTCTATTTGTATTTGCCCATAGAAACATAGGCAGTGATTATGGTGTAAGACATTAAAGAGGCCATCTTTAAAGAGGAGCAGAGCTTCCAGGAATGCAGAATAATCCTTATAGTAAGAACTGATGTGATTGTCCTCATTTCAGCACAAAGCAGATGCTCCCTACCACTTAGTTTTATAAACCAAGTACACACATACCACACACCTAACAAGCCAAACTCTAATCACCACAGATCACACAGCCATATATTTCTGAGGTGACCAACATAATTAAACCACATGAGGCCGAGTCCTGTGATGGAATGAGCCTCAGACCGGTTCCTGGGTGTCTGCTGATCACAGATGAGCGCAGCCATTTGACAGCACCCCTAAACTCTCATCACCTCCACTTCAAAACCTGCAAAGAACGTGTATTAAAGGTGTATGTTTGGTGGCCCTGCTAAGCAGGGGGGGGGTTGGAACTACATGATCCTTGAGGTCCCTTCCAACCCGGGTCATTCTGTGACTCTGTGCGTGAAAGAACTCAGCTCCCTCCCCACACAACCTTCCCGCCCCAACGCTGCGCATGCACCACAGCGCTCCGGCTCTTTGGCTTCCGTGAGCCCTGCGGATCATGCGCAGTGTCCGCCCATCGCTCTCCCCGTTCCTCCGAAGCTTCGTGAAGTTTCCGGAAGGTTTCGGCTTCTATCGGCTCCTTCCGCCGCCCCCCACCCCCTCCAACCCCGCGGTTTCCTGTTGCCGCATCCCGTTCCGTCCGCCTTGCCGCTGCTTTCCTCAGCACCGCGGAACGCCGCCATGTCTTTGCTGTGTTACAACCGGGGCTGCGGGCAGCGCTTCGATCCCGAGACTAACACGGAGGGTGAGGAACGGGGTTAATGGGTCCGTGTTACCTCAGCTTACGGCTCGGGGACCTGAGGGAGCCGGGGTGCCGGCAGCGGGTGGTGACGGGGCAGGGCCCGGCCCGGCCCGGCCGCAGGTTACTTGAGCTGCAGCTCGTTTGCGTGTGTTGCCTGCGGGGCTGTGACAGCGAAGGCCGATGGAGCCGCAGCCGGGATTTCATTGCTGAGCACACAGCCCGGCTGCTCGCTTTGGGGGCTGGAGAGTAAATATCAGCCGGCTTGTGTTGAAAGGGACCTTAAAGCCCATCCGGTTGCAGTGCCCTGTTGTGAGCTGGCTGCCCCCCTAATAGATTGAGCTGACCTGGCCGTCCTCGTGGTTGAAGATGATCAGGGGGCTGGAGCACCTCCCCTGTGAGGACAGGCTGAGGGAGTTGGGCTTGTTCAGCCTAGAGAAGAGAAGGTTGCGGGGTGACCTTATTGCAGCCTTTCAATACCTGAAGGGAACTTACACCCAGGAGGGGAGTAAACTCTTGGAAAGGGCTGACAATAGCAGGACACGGGGAAATGGTTTTAAGTTAAAAGAGGGAAGATTTAGGTTGGATGTTAGGGGGAAGTTCTTCACTAGGAGAGTGGTTAGGCCCTGGAACAGGCTGCCCAGGGAGGTTGTAGATGCCCCGTCCTTGGAGGTGTTCAAGACCAGGTTGGACGGGGCCCTGGGCAACCTGATCTAGTAAAGGTGTATGTTTGGTGGCCCTGCCAGGCAGGGGGATTGGAACTACATGATCCTTGAGGTCCCTTCCAACCCGGGTCATTTTGTGATTCTGTGGTTCCACACAGGCTACAAGTGGGGGGATCTGAGTTTAGAAGTAAGCTGATGCAATCTAACATGTGTACTAAGAAATCACTGCATTAAATGTTATCTTTCTGAGATAAATATTCCCAAAGAGAGGGGCAGCACTTTCTATAAGGCTTTCTCATGTTAGGAACAGCAAAAGTGGGCACAGTTTTGGAATGCTGCCATTCAGAAATCCTGTCCCACCCCAGCTCGCCTCCAAAGGCAAAGTAGATAGAATTTAGTTAGGTTTTCTTATATCAGAAGCTTTCAGTAGGCCTTTGTGATCTGTTCTCATTATTTTAACAGCAGTTTTTTCACTGTGCTTTATGATGTGTGTGATATAAGTTTGAGTGGATCAGGCCTGATGGACATGGCTTTATGCTGCTGACTGTGTGATGCTTTGGTGAAGGGAACCTGCTGTGGCAAGGGGGTTGGACTCGATGATATCTAGAGGTCCCTTCCAACCCCTACAGTTCTGTGATGCTCTGAATGTGAGAGACAGCTTCCTAAAATGAAGTTTCTTCAGTAAGTGAGTGGATCTTGGAGTTCTTATGTCCCAGCCTAAGCAATACTGATGACAAATGTGGTTTTTCAGGAGTACTTGAGAAGACCGAGTGTAACATGTTTTGCTGAAGGAGAGTAATTAAAGCTTTCAGCATCATTAAACTTCATTAAGATCGATAGAGCAATAGCTACTTAGACATCTAGGACCCTATTTGGCTGTGTTTAGCTGTCAGCTTCAAGTGTTTTAGAGCACTTAGGAGGACATTTAAGTCTAACATACCATAGGGATTAAGTGAAACACATGTTAAACAACAAAATGAGTATTCCTGTGATCTTTGATAAGCTTTATATTGGTATAATCTATCACTTGAGCTTAGGATCAATAGTTGATTGTTTAGGAGGTTTTTGTTTGCTTGTTTTTCCCAACAAAAATAGAAGATGAGGCCCACAGGCCTCAAAGCTTCTATGGATGTATCACAACTTCAGCCTACAGAATAGATATCCCATAGCAGTCATTGATATAAGAAGCCTTTAATATTCTCTTTAGAATCAGAGTGCTGAAATAACGTGTATTTTCTGTACAAAATTATCATTGTTTCCAAAAAAATGATCAGGTGGCAACTGGCTGAAACAAAAGGACTCAGTGCCTCTGAAAGAGAGGCAGAAAAACCAGCCTGAGGGAAAGCATTAAAGGTATGACTACACAGGTGTGACTGAATGCAGTTATGAAATCATTTGTAGCATGTCTAATAAGGTACAAGTTTAACATGCATTTCAGATACAGTAACGACTAGCTAGATCCATACAGCTAGAGAGCTGTGCAGCGTTGGACATAGAGCTTAGCTTTCAAAAGGGGCAGTGGAGTTTATTTCTCTTAATTAATGACCATATGGACGTTTCTAATCCATTTCAATACCAGGACAAATTTTGCAACTAATGCAATGGTGTAATGTAATACTTCTGTGTAGGTTTGAAATCAGTCCTGCTTATCTACAGTTGAAAAGATGGTGCTTGCAAACAGGTTGAAACATACACGTATGTATGTCTCAGTTTCCTCCCTTTACTGCAACGCTTTAGTTTAGACCACAAGTAGGATCTTTGTTACTGCAGAAGGACTTACTCTTTCATATTCATTGCAAATGGGATCCTGGGCTCCATCAGGAGAGGGGTGGTCAGCAGGGATAGGGAGGTGATTGTCCCTCTCTACTCTGCTCTTGTGAGGCCCCATCTCTCATACTGTGTCCAGGTGTGGAGCCCTCAGTACAAAAAAGACATGGAGATTTTGGAAAGGGTCCAGAGGAGGGACACGAAGATGATCGGGGGGCTGGAGCACCTCCCCTATGAGGACAGGCTGAGGGAGTTGGGTTTGTTCAGCCTGGAGAAGAGAAGGTTGCGGGGTGACCTCATTGCAGCCTTTCAGTACCTGAAGGGAACTTACTCCCAGGAGGGGAGTAAACTCTTCGAAAGGGCTGACAATAGCAGGACATGGAGAAATGGTTTTAAGTTGAAAGAGGGAAGATTTAGGTTGGATGTTAGGGGGAAGTTCTTCACTAGGAGAGTGGTTAGGCCCTGGAACAGGCTGCCCAGGGAGGTTGTGGATGCCCCGTCCTTGGAGGTGTTCAAGACCAGGTTGGACGGGGCCCTGGGCAACCTGATCTAGTAAATGTGTATGTTTGGTGGCCCTGCCAGGCAGGGGGTTGGAACTACATGATCCTTGAGGTCCCTTCCAACCCAGGTCATTCTGTGATTCATTAGTCGAGCATATTGGTGTTGCCCCTGCAGGACCGATGTGATCATAGACCTGAGAAAAACTTATTTATTTCTGAGATGGGATGAGGTAGAGTTGAAAGCAGTGGTAGCTTAGATTTTTGGAGTTTGTCTGACCTTTCAACTTTGCTTAACTTTGATCTCTACTATTCAGACTCTGTTACTTTGAAGTGCACCCTCTGATCCATTGTCTTCCTCACAGCATTCTGTTTCTCAGACTGAACCTGTCTTTGTGAAGTGTTTATAAACTCTTTGTATACAATATGTTTCCTGTTATCTACGTTTTATTCCAACACTGAGAAATTAAGAGGAATTAGCACCCTCCTGAACACATTGACTGTCCCAAGGAGCTGGATAAAGTTCATCAAGTTAAATGAATTTCCATTGCTTTTGGGGTGTAAAGCATTGCTTGTGGAGTATTGGAGTGCTTCCACAGGGCAGCAGATCAGTTTGTAAGTTATATATGTAAACATACCTCACTTTGTCATCAAGAATTCAGCAGGATTCCATCGTGAAATACCTTTAAGCTTGGACCACCTTTACTATTTTCTACTTTGCCATGTAACAGGAAGTATAAGAATGAGTAAGCAGGGATGTAGCAGTAAGGTAATAGCAGACAACAGTGTGTGCACTGTTATACTGGAGTTGATTTGGGTGTCCAATTTCATTTAAAGAAAAATGACAGTTTGTGCTACTTGCATCTACAGAAATGATTTGAGCAGGAGAGAAATATTGATCTCTTTGGAAAATGTATGAACAGCAGTGAGTTGAAAAAATATTGAATAGCACCCAAAGGCTGGAAGCTGAAGTGATACAAACGATAAATAGATCGTGCTTTTACCTGTTCAAGTGACTTCTGATATGTACCACGTTCCCTTCTTCTCTGAGTTATCTGATTCAGGATGTTTTTTATGAATGTAAACTTCACTTAGACAAGTGTTGCTGGGCTCAGTACGAATGGTAACAAGGGATGTTCTGTTCTCTGTTGCACTGAATGAATCACAGAATCACAGAATGACCCAGGTTGGAAGGGACCTCAAGGATCATGTAGTTCCAACGCCCCTGCCTGGCAGGGCCACCAAACATACACATTTACTAGATTAGGTTGCCCAGGGCCCCGTCCAACCTTGAACACCTCCAAGGACGGGGCATCCACAACCTCCCTGGGCAGCCTGTTCCAGGGCCTAACCACTCTCCTAGTGAAGAACTTCCCCCTAACATCCAACCTAAATCTTCCCTCTTTCAACTTAAAACCATTTCCCCATGTCTTGCTATTGTCAGCCCTTTCAAAGAGTTTACTCCCCTCCTGGGTGTAAGTTCCCTTCAGGTATTGAAAGGCTGCAGTGAGGTCAATGGTGGACTTCTTAGAGATAATGTGCCAGTGCCTCTTCTTGATGCACTGTAGAGCTGCTTGCCTTTGCAGCTTCTGTTGTTAATGTGCATGGCCCTTGTGAGATAGCAGCAGAGAGTGGGTTGTTATTTGCTGCATAATATACTGCCTGCCAAGGGGGCTTAAGGAAGCAAGGAAAAAGATCTGGGCTTGGCCAGATGGACAAACAGGTGCTTGTCTGCATCTGAGGTGTAAGGGATAGCTGCCCCTGAATTGTTTCTGACATTGCCTCCAAGTCTTGAGAAAGGTAGCACTAATAGCTCCTTTCTCGTTTCAACTCACATACTTTTCAGGGGTCAGAAATAATTTAGGTCTTCTCATTCAGAAATAATCTGAGATGCAGACAACTTCATTCTGCTGCTCTGATGCTTGTGATTGCATACTCTCATACGTTTGGAAAAGAGCATCCTCTGCTTTTTAAGTATAAGAAGACTAAACAGCGAAGCCCTGGTCTCTTTGTACAAAATAAATGTATTTTATTTTATTCTTAGGAGTTTTATTAGCATTAGCTCTTCATCCTGAAGCTGAAAGTATTGATTGTATTTTAAGGGTATGTAAGTAAGTTCTGCTGAAAGACTGATGTCCTAAAATGTGTTCCTTTCAACTGAGGTAAGGAATGTCATCTTAAGGCAATGTGTCTATCTGCACACATTAGTGCTTGAGACTTAAGCATTGAGTATACAATGAAAGAAGATACTAAGCAAAGAGGAAAAAGTTCTTCAAAATCCACGTGTTTATATATATATACATGTATATAACATAGTGATTTGTTTATAGCCCACTTAAAACCTTTGGGCAGAGTATTAGTAAAGCTGTGTATTGCTTATCTTATTACTCGAAATGTGGTATTATGCACACTTGATAGCAATTGCTGACAATAGCAGGACACAGGGAAACGGTTTTAAGTTAAAAGAGGGAAGATTTAGGTTGGATGTTGGGGGGAAGTTCTTCACTAGGAGAGTGGTTAGGCCCTGGAACAGGCTGCCCAGGGAGGTTGTGGATGCCCCGTCCTTGTAGGTGTTCAAGACCAGGTTGGACGGGGCCCTGGGCAACCTGATCTAGTAAATGTGTATGTTTGGTGGCCCTGCTCGGCAGGGGGGTTGGAACTACATGATCCTTGAGGTCCCTTCCAACCCGGGTCATTCTGTGATTCTGTGAATTGATATTATCGACAAGACTAAATTGTGCGTGTTGAAGTTTAGCCTTTGACCTCATGACCTCAAACAACCTAGGAGACCACAAGCAGTGATGTAAGAACAAGATAATTATCATTGATTTCAGTGAACTCACAGTGCTTATACATTTGTGATCAACCAGATAAGAATCCTTGGTATGCCTAAATAATAAATAATAACCATTTTCTTCCAGATTCGTGCACGTATCATCCAGGTGTGCCGGTCTTTCATGATGCTCTCAAAGTGAGTATGCAAATGTCTTTTTAAGTCTTACCTTTTCTCCATGTATGTTAAACAGTGTGCTTCTTTTCTTCCTTCTCTTTTCAAAGGCTGTCAGTCTGTCTGTCCGGTCTATCATTTATGAGCAACCTCATGAAATTCCACAAGGCTTCAGTAGAAGCTTAAAACTGTACCCATATGGCTTAAATGTCATATAAGTCCACATGCTTTGTGTTTGTATTATTTGACTTTAGGTGTCTCAACAATTTAATTAGGACCTGTGAATAGATCTCTGGAGGTATTGAGAGATATCTTACTCTCCGTTAATTAACCTGCTTGGAATTTAGACCAGCTGCATGCACTCTTATATCACTAGAGCCCTAACATGAATGTGACATTTGTCTAGTGTAGAAAATAATTGCATTGTGTTAATCTGATAACCTGATACATTGGTTAAGTTGGGACCTCTCACCCATGCTCCTGATGTAACCGTAATGAATTAAATATATATGTGTCTGGTGTGCATGCTTTGGCCAACTGCGTAGCCCACATTCATTCTATTGACCTGCTTTCCTGCTTCAGGGTCTACTCAGTATATGCAGAGTGCCTGTTGGGAATTATTTGATAGAGAACTGCTTAGGTAGGCCAAAACAGTACTGAAAATATTTCTTAACCATTCAGCAGGTCAGGAATTTGGTGTCCAGGACCCAGCGCTATTCAGAGTACTAATAGAGATGAAGCATAAGTGGTCTTTCTTAGGATATGGAATTACTATTTAGCTGTGGGGCAAGCAGTTTTCCGTGGTACTTAGAAACTGCTTCTGCTCGCAGTATATCTCATCCCTTTCCAGCCATGAGGTGGTTTGGAGTTCATGTAGGCATTTGTTTGCTGGGTAGCACATTTTATGTGAACTGATGGTGATTTTGCTGTGCAATACAATAGAGCTATAGAAAATAAATTGCCATAGTCTAAATAAGGTTATAACTGTACTCATAATACAGTGCTTAAGACTTGCAAGGACAAAAATTATGAAGATACCTCAAAAGACTGCATTTGCTTTCTCTAACGTGAGCATGGTTTAACTACTTCCCTCTCACCCCTGCTTTCCTAACTCTAGGCCTAATTAAGTATATCGTAATTTTCTAGGCTTTCTTCCTAATGTGGATTGCAGGTAATCCAAGTGAGCAGTGGTTAACGTTTTACCTCTTGGACGATGTAAATAGTAAATAATTTAAGGATATTTTCAAACCATCTACTTAAACTACAGTGCCTCACTGCTTCAGCTCTCAGTGTGGTGGGAGAGTATATCTGCAGTGCAGATTTCCAGAATTGTAGAGGGAAATGACCACTTTAGAGATCTGACTAATGCTCAAGGAAAGAAAAAGTCTCTTCATTTTTGCAAAGGGTACAAAAGTACCATATGCCACAGGTGAGTGTAGTCTTAAGAACAATGTTTGCTCTTCTCAGATGTTAACGTAAGGGTTGAAATAACATTTCTACTTTCTCTCATCTGGAGTTGGCACCTAACGTGTCATGGAAATGTAGCTTCATGTTCAGTGAATTCTCTGATTAAAGCAACATGAGTGAACTGGAAATGGCAGATGGAACAGCTATCTTTGCTTCTAAAAATGCAGGGTATTGACAAAATTGTCCCGTCTTGTAAAAGAATAGAACTGGGCTTTCAGAAGCTGCAGCTAAATAGAGTAGTCACACTTGTTCTATTTTTGTTCCAAACTGTTTATAGGGCTGGTCATGCTGTAAGAGAAGAACAACGGACTTCTCTGACTTCTTAAGCATTGTGGTATGTATTCATGTTTATTTACGGTTATTACACTTGTCAAATCACAGTGATAAATATTAAGTGGCACATCTGCTTACATGTTTAAAGTTTCCTTACTTGTTTTACAGCTATCTTAAATCTTGGATACACTGCTTTTCTTGCTCTAAAGTTGTAGCTGCATCTTATGTTTCAGGCTTTAGTAGACATGCTTTGTGTTATCAAAACTTATTTTCACTTGTTAGGAATGAAGGACAAATATATATATATTTTTCCTTAATTGTGAAAAATACATATTTTTCTTTAAAATATACCCAAATGAAGGTATTTTCTGTTATAGTTGTAGTTACCATTAAAGCCAATGTTATGTGTGGACTAAACTGAAGATAAATCTGAAGATATACAAGAACTTACTGCATTTTTTTTATAAATGTGCACAAAAAACAAACTGCATATATGTATAAGCATAAAAACATATGTTTTCCCTGATAGGGCTGTACAAAGGGTCTCCATAATAGTGAGAAACCTCCTGAGCCTGTTAAACCAGATGTCAAAAGTACCACTGAGCGAAAAGAGCTAGCTGAACTGAAACCCAAATTTCAGGAACACATCATTCAAGCACCAAAACCATTGGAAACAATTAAAAGACCAAGGTATTGTATAAGTTTGATTATTAAGTGTTACTCAACTCATACGGTGTTAAAGTTCCCAAAGAGTTTAGTTTTGGTGGCAGTGATTACGTTATCTCTAACTTGACAGTGAACTAAAAGAATCCTATTTAAGACAAGGTACTGATTGCTGAGCATTCAGCTTCATGGCAAACCAGAATTGCAGTGTAAAGCTCTGTCGCTTAGAAAGTGCTTTGTAGTAGTTTTTATGATTTCATATATTCTTAACACACGTTCAGGTGTTTGTATGTAGATTCCTTAATCTCTCTGAATGTTTTTATTGTACAGCACTTAGAATTTCTTGTTGTAAGGCATTTGAAATGTTTCATCTGTTAGAATGAACACCTAGAAATCTGGTTTGTTGTTGTAAGAGAGATTAAAAAGGAAGGGCCTTATCTCAGGATGAAAAGTTACTACTGTCATCTTTTACAAGTTATTTTCCATTAAGTTAACATAAATACATGGACTTTTTTTTAGCCCAGATGAGCCAATGACAAATTTGCAGCTGAAAGTTTCAGCTTCCTTGAAGCAAGCATTAGATAAACTGAAACTGTCATCGGAAAACGAGGAGAAAAAAGGTAAGGATAAAAGGAAGTTAAGTAGGTATGTGCTACTTTTATGATTACTTTTTTTGTTGTTGTCTCTTTCTGAGGCAATAATTTGACAAGATTATTCATGTTCTCAGTAATCTGGGAAATAACTTTCCATCTGTAGAATTATAATCCAAGTTAAATGTGGACAATGTGGGAATTCGGGTAGTAGAAGCAGTATGTTCCTACTTCAGTTATTGGAGCTGCTTATTCCTAACAGGTGGCATTCTCTTGAAAACTGGTTGGTTCTCCTTTGTCTGCTTTTCCTCTTTTAATCCCACTGATTACTTCAAATCGAATTCCTTTAGAGACACTAGAACTACTGAATTCAATTTATGTGCATTTATGGCAATTTTATACCTCTTATTTAGCAAGAACTGTCATTTAGCTTTTCTTTGTACTTGGTATTCAGAGTCTTTGCTTGTGTCTATTTATGGGCAGCAATTGGAACCTTGCATAGTCTCAGTCTTATAGAATCAAATGTAAAGAGTGATTGGCATCTTCTCATTGTTTCTCCTTGCGTATGATTGTAGTAATCTTTTTTTATCCTTTTTTTTTTTTTTATTCCACTTAAAACAGTGTAAATGTATAGAAACTAAAATCTGAGGCAGAAATAATGAAGTTACTGGAATATTAGCATAATTTCTCTTTCTTTGTACCTTTCTGGAAGACTTCAATAACATGCAGAAATTACTTGTTTTGATGTTGTTTTGGTTTGGTTTTTTTTTGTAATCTACTCCTTCATTCATTTAAATTCTCAATAACAGCACAATGTTTTGTACATTGTAAACATCAGCTGCTTCTTTCTATAATGCGTTTTTGTTTACAGAGGAGGACAGTGATGAAATCAAGATAGGGACGCCATGTAAAAATGCAGGCTGTTCAAAGGTAAGTCATTCAGCTTCACCTTCATGCCCTCTTCCTAAACTATTACATGTGGAGTTCTCTTCAGTTTGTTGTTTGTTCTTTTTGTACTTTGTTTCTGCTACAAATTGACTGGAAATAGGATAAAGTCCACTGGGCTTAACAATTATATGGTTGTTAACATATGGCTGTTAGTATTGACACACGTGGGCTGTTCTGTACTGTTCATGCAGTACGTCTAAGACTTCTTTCTTCTGGTATCCATCCCGAACTTCTAATTAGTAAGCTTAGCAAATGTACAATACTGAAGCGTTTACCTTAAAACACTAAATAAAATGTCGGTAAGAAACAACTTATTGTTAAGTCTTGAATTGCTCTTATGTACTTAAATACCAGTATATTCTTCAGAAGCATTTCCAGACATTGCCACTTAGTGCTTCCAGCCCCAAGAATCCCCAAAGAAAATATTTTAACACTTTCTTTGAGCACTGAACTGAGCCTTTTTATTACACTCTCATTGAAATAGACAGTTATGGAGTTTTCTTGCTGCCAAAGTAGAATTTAAATTGATAATTCACTCTACATCCGACAAATGTGGGCTCTTGTCCGAAACTCTGGTGGGAGAGGAGTTCATGTAATTCACTTGTTTGTATTAGGAAGAGCTGATGTGCTGTTCAGTGTCAGATGTATGTTTGATTTACTTTCTTTCAAGAATCTGTGTTTTTTATGAATGGCAACTTTAAGTACTTTCTCAGCATTTTAGAGTATTTTTCAAGTGGCCTCTGTGAACATAAATGGTGACACCAGTATTGTATTCTATTGAGGCAATACAAAGCATAGCTTGTAAGAATGGTGTGCCAGGGAAGCGTTTGTTAATGGAGATAGATTTTCAAAAGAATAATTCCAGTTGGACTGGGATTAATTTCTGGAAAGCTGGAAAGTATCTTATTTTGTTCAATGTTCTTTTTGTGGGTTGAATTTTCTTTTTTGTTGTTTTCTATTTTCTTTTTATTCAACTTTGGACCACATTGCTCTAATAGTAAAATACTTTGTTTTGCTAGACATACCAAGGACCACACAGCAATGAAGAAATATGTCAGTACCATTCTGGAGTGCCTATATTTCATGAAGGGTTAGTACTCTAAGTTTTTAATTATTCTTTAATCTGATACTTATCTTGTCGTAGATGTTGTCTTGTATTCATTGTGTATTTCTTTGAACAATCAAAAATAGTAATGACTGTAACAAGTCTACTAAATTAATGGTAATTCTACTTAAAGGAATGATAGTATTCACAACAGTGTCGTACAGATCGCTTTTTAATTACTTTCTTTGCAAACTTTAAAGGATGAAGTACTGGAGCTGCTGTAAAAGGAAAACATCTGACTTCAATACATTTTTAGCCCAAGAGGGCTGCACAACAGGAACACATGTGTGGACTAAAAAGGATGCAGTGAGTACCATTAGCATTAGCTTATGCAGCTAATTATTCTAAACTTTAAGTACTGAAATATAGTTCATAGGTTGTTTGAGCTTTTACCATTGTTGAGCTGCTTTATATCACTGCCTATGAAATAATATGTAGGATATTGTGCCCAGCATGGCAGGACAGAAAAGGAGTTTGAAATGAACTGTGGTAGTACTCTTATCACAAGTATGCTTTTGTCTTCCTTTGCGTTAATGCATGTATGGATGTAAAAATGTTCTTGGCAAATTCAGCTTTAATAGGAAGGCTTACTGTTGGATCTAGCTTAACACACATTTCTTATTAGTACATGCATAATTGCTGAGGAAAATTCAGTTTGATGCAGCAAACGTGTCACTTAACAAAAGAAAATCGAAGATTTACTACAGAAGATGTTATTGTTGCCTCATTTTATAATGACTGCTTTCCAAGTGTTTTACTTCCTCACTCACAAATTTGCTCATTATATATTTTATACACATGTGTGTATAGTGTATATGCAAGTATTTTGCACTCTCATGTGAGTACGTAGTCATATCCTCGTTATGATAATTGGCTGTTGAATAGCCCTAGGATTTTATCCTGATATTGTAAAAAAAATAAAATACCTCTGAATTCATTTTTTCCCCATGACCTTTTCTTTATGTAGGGAAAGAAAGTCGTTCCATGCAGGCATGATTGGCATCAGACTGGAGGAGAAGTGACTGTTTCTATTTATGCTAAGAACTCTGTTCCTGATCTGAGCTATGTAGAAGCAAATAGCACAGTGGTGAGTATCTGCCTTAAGATGTCATTCTCGACCCTTATGTTTAATTATATGCGGTTTGGGTTGTTTTCCCTTCGTCTTGGGACATCTGTACTTCGATAATTTTTTTTAAAAGGCTGAAAAATATCTTTAGAACTCTGCAATTAAATCCTGAGTGTAACTTCCATTGGCATATGTGTAAATAATTACAGCTTTGTAATTTCATTGTGTTTGACTTAAAAAACGGAATATTGTTCTTGATAGCATGCAATTTCACAGGCAGTAATATTTAGGGTGTGCTAAAATGATGTTTCTGTGATATCTTTTGGAGAAAACACAACAATTTCCAATATATACACACTCTGGTACTGTATCACAGTCTTGTATAATGTATTTCCACTTCTGTGCATGAGTGACAATTTGATCACTTTTCATGTAGGAACTGAGTCCGAATGTAATACATTTTACTTAAGCATATTTAAACATAGTTGAGGTTCCTCACATTCTTAATCTGACTAAATTTTTCTGCTGCCTTTCCTTTTTAGTTAAATATCCATATTGTATTTGAAGGAGAAAAGGAATTTCATCGCAATGTGAAATTATGGGGAGTAAGTATAAGAATCATTTTTCTACTAAAAAAGCCAAACATGGCAAAGAACACAAACCCTCATTTGCTTCTCTTTAAAAGCTATTTATTGAAAGAAATTCAATTGCATATCATTCAATAATGGAATTCAAATCTAAAACTAATGTGACCTGAGTGACTATTTGACTCTTCTTAGAGCAGTGGCTGGGATGAGGTGACATCTTGAAATCCCTTTTAAGTCAGTTTATGCTAAGATCTTATCCTGAATATGATAGTTGTGTTACAGAAAATTCTTGACATGATATAGTGTATGCACGTTGTGTGCATTAGTCACATGTGTGTATTGTATGCCCAGAAACACATTTGTAGCTTGAGAATGGGAGAGAGCTGTTTTTGTCTAGAAACAAAGGGAATTTCACCTACCTAAATATTTGCTGATGTCTAATGATAAGATACTCCTCCTAACTAGATTCCAAACATCTGAATGTCTGTTTCTAGAGGCGAAGTGTGAAATACGTTTTCTGTTTCAGGTAATTGATGTAAAGAGGAGCTACGTGAACATGACAGCTACAAAGATTGAGGTTACTATGCGAAAAGCAGAGCCTCTATTATGGGCAAGTCTTGAATTACCAGTATCCAACACCCAACAAACAAACGAGAATTCAGATCAATAATAATTCCAAGAGACAAGATTTCCTCTTGTGAAGTGGTGACTTGCTACTGTAATCAAGTATTTAATTTTTATATAGTTTTTTTAATGTTAGATCTTCTTCCATTCTACAACAAAGTTCTAATGCACAGCGAATGAGTGTCATCTTCAAGAGTAATAGCTATTTCTTCTGCTCTTGCTCCCATGAGAATATTTATGCTAGTTGGAGCATCTCCATGAGGATTTATAATAAAAGAGCTATTGCCTCCTGCTTACAACCTTACGTACTATGCACTGACCATGCAAGCAGATGTGCTGTCAGTCCGCAGTGTGTGTTAATTTTCCAAGTGCTGTGTTTAGACTGGGTCTCTTTGTTAGTACACGTTAGAATTCTTCATTGTGAAGCACACAATTCAAAAGGGAAAAAAGCCTGACTTTTTGAAGTGTTGAACATGCAATTCCACATCTACGTTAAAATACACATGGAAGTAAATGGTAAAAAGCACCTGTGTAGGCTTCTGCTTTTGTCTGCTGGAACTGATGTTTGTTTCAATACCTGTTGGCTGTAAAGGGATGGAATAAAAGGTATTTTGATAAGAGTTTCAGTACTTCCTGACCTGGAGAAGCAAATCCAAATAAAAACAAAGGTGGCAAGAGAGGATATTTCTTACTCTTGTACCTTGCTGTTTGATTTGTTAAACGTGAAAATCAGAGGGTGGTAAAATGAATAACAGTACCTCAACATTGGAAAATGTACAGACTGCAGAACACTGTAAAACTGCCTGTGAATATTTCACAGCATCTTTAGAATGTATGCCCTGTACTATCCCACAGCATTCAACAAAATGAATATTGTCTGTGTGGATGTCTGTAGTAGGAGAGGGCAGTACACACTGTAATGTGTCTCAGGAAAATTATTTTGATACAGAGATGTGTTCTCTTGTTCTTGAGGACAGTAATCTGAGAACTAAATTTACCAGGCAAGTCTTAGGAGAAGCAAATAACAAGCGTTAAGATGTCTGTCCCAAATCATAAATGTACCACTGAAATAAACTATTACAAAAGTACCTTTTCTTTTGAAGAAGCATAAGCAAAACTATTATTAGAAATCCAGGCTTTACGTTAGTTTCCAGTTCTGCAGCATTTAGGATTTGTGGCTGAAAGCAGGATGAGGCTTTAACCTAAGCAAAAACTCCTGCAGTAATGTTGCTTTCTCTTTCTGCCTGCAAAAGCAATTTTGGATTGCAGCTGAAACAGGAGGAAAAAAACCACAACGGTTTCATGTGCAAGTTAAGCAAAATATATATAACATTATTGTGCTAAAACTTAAGCACTTCTGTTGACCACAAAATGTGCTGATGTTCATCTACCTACCTGATATACAAGAGAAATGAATAACACAGCAAAAGCCTTCTGAAATTAAGTAGGGATTTCTAAGACTCCTGCTGTTCTCCAGCAGGTATAATTTGAGGTGAGTCCAGAGTTCTGCCTCTAGCAGTATTTAAATCCCTGAGGTAGTAGCAAACACTTTACCAAATGAACTGCCCCTCACAACGATGTTAAATCTGTTTTGTTGGTTTTTTACCCATTTTCTCATCAACTTGGAGGAACTGTGGTTGCTTGGCCCTAATTAAAACTTCCATATCAAAACTCTGTGGCACGTTCAACCAAATTCTAATGATGCCTTTTTCAAAATTGCTTTTGTCTAAGGGTCAGGTGCTGTGAAGTGGTAGGGTACAAGCTTATGGAAGCATAGGCCTGCAAGTGGGCCTCTAACTATTGTTCCAGTGTTCTTCCATGTGTTCTGAGCCAACAGTGCTCAGAAAAATTGCTTAAGTGGATGAAGAATTCTAAACAGCTGTAGCTATCAGCATTCCATCTATGTTCCTGCATGCAGAAGTCTGAACTTGGGCAATATTTGACCATCAGGATAAAAATTCTAACATAGTAAGCAGGTTAAAATGTCTATCTATGCGTGGAGATAGAAATGCTGTAAATATCTTTTCTGCATTTTATTTTATAGATGTTCAATATAATCGCAGCATCATGTGCTGTGAGTTACATTGTAAAAATCCTTGTAAAAGGACTACAAGGGAAAATGAATTCCATCAGGAAAAAAAATCTCTTTTTAAGCAACTCACGTGGCTTGAATGCATTTAAACCTTAATTCATGAAAATCTGGGTGAACAGACTTTCTGCTGTTAATGCTGTAGCTTTTGAGGCCCTGTAACTACTTGTCTCTTTGAGACTACATTCTGCTGGGAGCTGGATCAGCTTGGTAGTGAATGGATGAAGGCTCCTTCAGTTGTGCTTTAGTGTTTTCATGGATTCCTTTCACTCTTTCCCTGCTGTTCATACTCATCAGGGAACCCTACGAATGCTTCAGGAGTTACATAAATTTTCTATTTTTTTTTTCACATCAGTGATGATGTTAATGCTTTTCAATAGCACCTGTTGAAAAATGCAAGCAAACAAAAAATCCCAGCTTAGATGAGGCAAAGAGATCTAGGTTTTACCCATAACAGCCCAATTCTCCATGGCTGATGGCATTCAGAACAGGACAGAACGGATCGTACTGAGTTTCTTGTTTAACTGCATTCTTTGCAGCTTTTAAAATTCATTTGTGTTTAACCATCATCAAGGTACAAAAACTGGCTGAATTTACTTGCTGAATATGAGAGCTTTGAGCCAATTATTATGGTTGCTCAGAATAGTCTTTAGCACTCAAGATGTCTGACATCTTTACATGGCTGCTGGGAGCTGACACTGCAATGGTATATGGGTTTGAATGTGACTTTTATTATTAAATGAGGGGGGAAAAAAAGGTGTGTAAGCCAAACAAATCGTAATACCTCTCCAAAGCATGATTTGAAAGCTAAGCTAAGCATTCTTTGCTTACATAGGCTTTATTTAATAATGGTGAAATTCAGTAGTGCAAACAAGTATATACTGGGTTATTTGCAGTTTAATTTACTCTCTTTTCCACTTTCTTGGACGCTGTGCTGTATTTAACAAGTTGGTTAATGGTTTAGCTATAATTTTTTGTAAGACTTCAAGCCCATACTGTTGTACACTGTACCTTAGATAACACAGTGTTACATGTCTCAGATATAACAGTTCAGGTGCATGTAAAGCTTTCTCTTCATAATGTGTTTTTAATAAGAAAAGCAGTTTGTGTATGTTCCAATCTATGGCAAATTCTAATCTTTTCCTTTATGTTTAGGCCCATTTTCCTAATTATTGTTACTCTGCATATCTAGAACAGAACATTCCTTGGATGTATTTTACTTCTAATGCTAGCACTGTTAAGCACTGGGCTGTTCAGCTGCTCTTACATTTTACATGGCACTGATATACCTTCACAAAAAAACCTTCCATCTGATGGTCTTCTGGAGCACTTGCACTATCAAGTCACCATTTCAATAATTTAGGGACTAGTTCTATTTTGAATAGAATTTTGCCTTGGAAAAAAAACAGCTACTTATTCTATGTAACCATGCATCTTTTTGCTTGCATTCTTTAAAAATGGCATGATTATTGGTTAAATACTGTACCCGTTGATCAATGGTTTTTCCCTATTGCAACTGGGTTTGTTTTGTTTTATTTTCTTGTCTCTGTTCAGGAAAGAGAGAGATCCTATTTAAAGTAATGAGTTACGTGTCTGGAACACTGTTTGGAGGCGCTGATAATTTTGTCATTATAAATAAGAGTCTTGAATTACGGTTGGGGGAGGGTGGAAAAACACGTCCTTTTGCATGGTTATTTGATTCTGCACATTCATCAAACTTTCATGCAGAAATTAATTTCATGTATTTGTTTTCTTTTTTTTTTTTTTTTTTTTTTTTTTTTTTTTTTTCCTAAATTTATTCAATAAAATTCTTTTGCTGGTTAAATTTGGATTTTTTATTTTATTTTATTTTATTTATGGATTTATAACAGAGTTGTTAACATGATGTGGGCAGGCTGGTCTGTCTGTGAGGGTTGCAGTGGCTACAAGGTGCAGACATCCATTGGTGTTCATAAAATCAACATTTGCAGTTGAACTGACCATTTTATTTTATTAGTAGCATGAGCAGGAAGGAAGATGCTGCTGTTCATGAGTGCCATCAAGCGTGAGTTTGCAGTCAGTCTTTTGAGCCCAAGAGGAAGGGGATTTTAGAAACCGATGCCTATGGTGTAGAGGTACGTGAAATGCTTGATCGTGTTTTTAATTCAGCTGAACTCATCATACAGTTGATCAGTCACAGAATCATAGGATGGCATGGGTTGGATGGGACCCCAAGGATCATCAGGTTCCAACCCCCTTCTACAGCCAGGGCATCTAACCTCCATATCTAATTCTAGACCAGGCTGCCCCCATCCAACCTGGTCTTGAGTACCATCATGAATGGAGCATCTGCAGCCTCCCTGGGCAGCCTGTTCCAGCACCTCACCACTTTCCTTGTGAAAAGCTTCCCCTGACGTCCAATCTAAACCTTCCCTCCTTGAGGTTGAATTCTGAGTTAAATATCATCTACTGCATAATGACCAATTCTGGCTGTCCAGAATGTGTGCAATTTTTTTTGGCATCTAGTGCTCCTGTGTGAGAGGAAACATCCTCTTGTATGGAGTATTTGAAAAATTCACTCTTAATTAAATATTAATAAAAGCTGCAGTGCAACCAAAAGCCATTGAAAGGCAGAGCTGCACCTTGCAGCCATCTCTGGAATATTTGTAGTCCAAAAACCTTGTTCTCTGAAATGTTTGTTTTAAATTTGACATAAATATTGATACTGTAGAACTACAACAGAATTCACTGCGTAAGGTAAAGCTGGCTGTGCTTCAAACTCCATATCCTTCATCTCATTTGTTCTTCCTTTATTGAAAATCAGATCTGTGTGTTGGATGCACTCCTGCTCTGCACTTCAGACCCTGAGGGACTTCTTAATTTTTCAGGGAGCTGCTTGTAATCAGGTAGTACCGTATACATAAACATGAGCTCAAACTTCAGAACTTCTACCTTTACTTGTGGACACTGTTAACATTTGGATTGTTTACTCGTGAATATAACCTAAACAGAGGTTTCTGTTCAGAATTACTCGTTGATATTAGCTCTGAAAATCAGAAGCCTGACAGCACTTCTGTGACAGAACTTCAATGAATTCATAAATTAAATGGAATGCTTATGCTTGCCAAGAGCCACGGCTTAACAATGGAAAGAAGATAAAGGAGGAAAAAGTAAGTGCAGTATATTCAGTGTAGTTGAAAAGTAATGTTTAAGAGGCAGGTTTTCAGATGTCTGTAGGAAGAGACAATATGAATGTTGTAGAAAATGCACCAAGACTGAGGGTTAACATAAAGCAACAGCGCTCAGTGCGAATGATCTGAAGGACTGAACTGAAATCACGGTGCTTTGTAATTTTTCCTTTTATCTTCATAGAAGTTCACCCTGTTGCTGTGTGGATGTGAGCACAGAGGCACAAAAGCATTTCTTTTTGCTTCTATTTCTCTGCTTGGTTTGAGCTTCTCCCCACCTTCCTGGTGGGTTGTTTTAGCTTGTTTGGTCAATGGACGATGTTTCTTTTGGCAAATGGACAATGGGATGAAGAGAAAGAAGCACACACAGAATCATTAATGGTTAAGAGGGGAAGATGGTTAAGATGGTCTGTGTCCACCTGGTCCACCCCTGCTCCAGAGCAGAGTGCTTACGGCCGAGTCAGGCAGCTTCTGGGGAAGTGGGGGAATGGTTTACAAGGGGGAATGGCTTTAAACTGAGACAGGGGAGGTTTAGGTTAGATATTAGGAGGAAGTTTTTCACACAGAGGGTGGTGACACACTGGAACAGGTTGCACAAGGAGGTTGTGGATGCCCCATCCCTGCAGGCATTCAAGGCCAGGCTGGATGTGGCTCTGGGCAGCCTGGTCTGGTGGTTGGTGACCCTGCACATAGCAGGAGGGTTGAAACTGGATGATCATTGTGATCCTTTTCAACCCAGGCCATTCTATGATTCTACGGTACTAACAGTAAACTTGGCTTTAATTGTGAAGTGTGCTTCTTTCTGCACATAACAAGAGTAGGAGCTTTGTCCCATGGGCTGCGGGCAGTCTTTCATGACATGTAGGAAGTGCCAGAGGACTGAAGCTCAGCTGGGGAAGCAGAACCAGCGCTGCTTTGTTCAGCAGGGAGGTGATGGTTCCAGGAATATCAGAAGGGAAAGTGATCTCAGAGGGAGCAAAGGCTTTCTGTGCTCTGTCTGCAGCTGACCCTGTATCCCCAGGCCGACATCCTGCTGCATGTGGGTTACCTAAGGATGTGTTGCTACAACAGTCGCTGCATCCAGCAACCGTGGCTTGTCTCCTTCTAAAAATACAGCCACGTTCGGAGGTAATGGGGGTGGCAGAGTCAGGAGTGTGTCAGCAGCTTTCTGTCAGCGAGCAGCCTAGAGAACACATCTGGGGAAGCTGCCATGTAAACACAGCAAGTCTATTCTTATCTGCTGCCCTCCTGTGAAATGCTTTTCCTATTATCGCCTCTCTTGTTCTTTCCCCTTATGGAAGGCTGTAACACACACTTACTTGAACCAGGTCCAGCCCCTCCTGCATCAGGTTCCTCAAATCCAGTCCTCCTCCACTCGGGAAGCTCCCCGGGTCAGATCCATAAGGAAAATCAGTTGACACTGTCATGAGCTACCTCAGCTTCTTGGATTATATCTGGCACAAGCAAGTATAGAAACAATCAATTGTAAGCCTGCCTATGTTTCTCCTAACAATTGCCATCAGAAACTGATGCTTGTTGCACTTCTCTTGGAGCTCAGGTCTAGCACACTGTATGCTTACAGCTGAGTTTGAGCGTTGAACAGGAGCCATGTGTACATTATTGGTGTTACTTTAGGTCTCAGGCATGTAATGGCAATTCTCTGGCCAATTCAGCAGCTAATTCAGCTCCTATTGGTTGTTGCACAGCATGTGTAGTTCATCAAGGAGCACGTTGTTTTGGTTTGGGTCAGAACAGCACAGCAGTCACAAGGTTTCTGTACTTTACTTTTGCATTCGGTGCTGTAGTGTAGTCTATGATGTTCACCTTCATCCAGGTCTGGTAATGGCACACTTAACTGTATGGCATTAAAATCTCATGGCTGAAAACAGGGATTTAGAGTAAGAAGAATCTAAAAGGTCATGGTGAGTACACCCAATTCCTCCCCACTCAGGGCAGCTTTCCAGTTGCTTTTAATGCAAAAGATTCCAGTCTGCTTCCTTGTATTCTGTTTCGGGTATCTTTAATCTGACAGAGAGGTTTGATCCTCTGCTGCATAAAAATCATGGGCAGCTCACACAGTTGGCACTTAAAAACATGCCAAGACATTACAGGTTGTCTATAGAAGGACTGAATTAGTGCAAAAGTGGGATGGGGAAATCTCAGTCTCATTACCCCACAAAAACAGTCTCTTGAGGCGTGACTGTGCTGGGAAGGGTTGCTAAACCAAAGGGTTACAGGTGTTGAGAGAAGCAATGGTCTCAACCCCAAATGCTTCACCCTCAAAGGTACCACATCAGCTTCTGTCTTTATTAACTTAAGATCTGCAAGGTGCTTTGGGAGGTTATCTTGGAAGTCTGTGAGCATAAGCCATCTATAAATCGGTGTTTGGGTATCGCCATCCCTCTATTACATAATACTCAGTTACTGTCCTCTGTGGCTAACATACATCCATGAGGGAGGAAGAGCTACCCAAGAAAAGGGAACAGTGACCAGCGTGGTTATGGACCAGTCACCGTTCTTATTTGGTAGCACATTCCCCTGAGGTACTGAACTACTGTAATTTCTGGCTCCCGTATCTGAATTCAAGGTGTTTGGGTTGAGAACAGTTAAGAACCTCTTGCTGAAGCCTGGTAATGGTTGTGTCTGCTGCCCTGTTTGCAGTTCTGTTTTAGCACCACATCTGTTCTACTCCCCATAAAACAGGAAGCATTTCATTCCCTGCACCAATTTATGGTTGTGAGAAAAGCTGTATCCTACTTTATACAAGCAGAGAAAAAAAAAAGGTTGTTATCAGTTTTTATTATCAGCTCCCTCACAAACAGGAATGAGATTTAATGAGAGGTTCATTTAGAGGCAAATGAAACTTCTTAAATGATTTATTTATTTATTTGCAGATTAAACAGTTTTGAACAGTTCAGACTTCGAACATCTTAAGGGAATCTACGGGAAGGAAGGGGACAGCCTTCATAGCCGGGTTCGTAGTGATAGAGCAAGGAGAAATGGCTTCTAGCTTAAAGAGGGTAGATTTAGGTTAGATATAAAAAGTATTTTATAGTGAGGGTGGTGAAGCACTGGAACAGGTTGCCCAAAGATGTGGTTGATGCCCCATCCCTGGAGACTTGCAAAGGGAGGCTGGACTAGGCCCTGAGCACCTGATCTACCTTGTTTATTGCAGGGGGGTTGGACTAGATGACCATTAAAGGTCTCTTCCAATTCTAAGGATTCTCTGATGGGAAACTCTCAGATCTTATCAGAAAACAGCATTACTCCATACACTCCAGCCCTGCGCCAATAGTGGCAATGCTGCCATCCACCCCCTTCAACTGGAAGGAGACATCACTGTGTGAGAGAGCTCTTCCAGGAAAAAAAAGAAAGAAAAAGAGCCAAAGATGTAACTGGTTTGGGACTGGTGAGAGCATCAACAGGAGCAGAGAGGTCAGTTCTCAGTTATCCCACAATCTCTGTTTTCCATCTACAGGATGGAGGTACACAGTCACTGCCAGAGCGATGGATCCTCACTGTTCACCAGTCTCTGTAAACCTCCAAGAAAATGCTTTTGAAGGCTGGGATCTCATACACAGAGTGCAGTTAGCTGAGGATGGGTCACTGCAGTAGCCGCAGTACAGTGCGTTTTTTGAAGCCATCTTCCTATGCTACTTCTTTCAGTGTCTCTGCAGCTGCCTGCACAGTGAAGGCTGCAATGGAAATCTGCCTCTTGACTTCTTCCCAGGCTCCGTGAAGGTCTGTTTTGCTTTCAATATCAAACATGGCATCATAGATACCTGGGAAGGACTCTCCAGCATACTTGTTGTGGTTGCTTGGAGCGAAGATGACGTGTCTGTGGGGGGGAAAAAAGGGTAGGTACACTAAGTAAAAAGAATCATGAGTACTATGTGCATTCACTGGGGGAAACTGTTAAGATGCGTGCTACAAAAAGCAACTAAGAATGACAAGAAGACTAGAATTTACTGAATATACAGGCAGTCTAGCTGGAACCGTCTTTAGAATGGCAGAACAGACCAGCCCATAGGACAAACTCTACAGGGAAGGGATCAGATTTAACATGAGGAGCCTTCTTGGGAAAACCCAGTGCATTGGTCTAATTAGGAATGAAACCACGTTAGGAACTTTTGCAAATGAGAGTTCAACAAATATACTGAACTAATGTGACAGTGCAGAACATGGAATAAAACTGAGGACAACAAGTACACGAGACCCGAAAAATAATGCAGCAAATGACTGGTAATTACGAGATCTGAGAAAGGAATATGGAGAACTATGGGAGAATTGGTAAGAAAGGCATGGACTCTTTAGAGAAGCAGTAACTGTATGGGAACATAAGCAGATAAAATTGTAACCTAAAATGGTATCTTTTGAGCTATTATACTTACATACAGCATACACACGAGATAAACTGGCTGTCTTATTAGAGTGGACAGCTAAAATCAGCTTGGACAGCTAAAAACTTAAGAGTCAGAGAACTTAACTTAGGCAGTTAAGGAACTTGCACAAGTTGTTGCCTCACCTGTAAAACTTCCTTCCTGGTAAGCCAAGAGGATCAATGAAAGCTCTTTCTATAAACATCAGCTGATCGTTCATGATTCGCACTGCAACTGGGCTGCAGAGAATGGAAAGAAGATGCATTTCACATGGTCGGGAAATGACTGCTCCTTTTCATTCAGTTACCACTCCTCTTCTTTGGATAGAAGGCCAGGTTTTCCCAATAGTGATAGGACATGTGAGTCCCATAGAATCATTACAATTGGAAAAGACCTCTAAGGTCCTGCCCAAACATCAGCCCACCCCCACCATGCCAACCAACCATCCCTCAGTGCCACATCTCCACATTTCTTGAGCACCTCCAGGGACAGTGACTCCACCACCTCCCTGGCAGCCCGTGCCAATGCCTCAACATTCATTCTGAGCAGAAGTGTTTCCTAATATCCAGCCTGAACCTCTGGTGCAACTTAAGGCCGTAGGGCTGCCCCCTAGTTTTTCAAGCACCACATGAATGTCTTATATACTCTCAAGCATCACTCTCTCCTTTAGGTATGCTAAAAGTATAAATATTTGTGTCACCTACAGCATTCAAGCATAGGTGTCTAAACACAGAGCTCAGTCCAACTTTAACTTCCACTGCTATCTTCTTTTCCATTTATTACAATAATTGTAATGACAAGCTGATATTTATAAGCTCTACAGCTGATACCATTCATCACTGAAAGCAGAATTAATCCTGGCAGATATTGCCTGTCTCAGAGTTCAAGGGCTCTGGTCCATACTAATCAGACAGACTCCCTGTGCAGTCAGTGCCCTTGCTGCCCTAAGCAGATGTGATTAACTGCCCTTCAAAATACTAATTTTGCTCCATGAAATATAAAGGGAATCAAGACAAGTAATTATATCTTTAAGGTGGCTAAAAACTGAGCAAGATAAATATCACCCCAAGGAGAGAAAGAAACACAGGCTGCACTAGGAGCAAATCCAAAACTGACAGCAAGTTCAGCTGGTCTGCATTTGTAACTTTCTCCTACCAAAATCTGATGGAGGGCTTCAGGAATACCCTGGGACAAAGAAGGGAAAATCCAGAGACGAGCTTTTACCAAAATGGAGATAGATACGTATGTCCTTATGACTTACTCCTTCCTGTCCACTTGCTCAAGCCTCCTGTGAAATTCAGCTGCAGCCTCTGAAAAGTTCCCCACGGCGGAAAAAAGAGGATCTGGAATGGGAAGGATTTAAACAACTTCAGACGATCTGCAGAGCCCAGTACACCTTTTAGTTGCCCAGGGTGAGCGCAACTACATGTGTTTGGTTGTGCTGCTTGCATCAGTTTTCCTGTCTCTCCCAGAATTTATTACTTTCCTCCGTGCAGGCTTGGAAGAGCTACAAGCAGGAAGAAAGAGCTCAGCCATGGTGCACTCTTGGCTGCTTTCTCCAGTTCTGCTCCTTGGCAGCCCATTCAACCCCATGCCACAGCTGAGCCACAGAAGCAGCAGACCTCCTGCTAATGACAATATCAGCAGCAATTATTTCCCCATGGGAGGGGCTATCTGATACAGACCCGGGGAAAATAAGCAATTTCTGCATCCCATTTCTGTAGAGCAAGGTGGATGCTGGGAGCAGAAATGGCCTCACCAAAACTCACTACACAGAAGGAAGTTTCACAACTTGCACATTTTGCCTACAGAAGTTTCAGAAATCTTTAGATAATCAAGAATATGATAGAACCATAGAATCAGGTTGGAAAGGACCAATAACATCGTCCAGTCCAACCGTCCTCCCATTACCGTAGCTACAGCAAACCACTAAACCAGATCTTGGAGCTCCTTATTCAGACACCTCTTGAACACTGCCAGGAACGGCGACTCCACCACCTCCCTGGGCAGCCATTCCAGTGCCTGACCACTCACTGAGAGAAAAAGTTTTTCCTTATGTCCAGTCTAAACCTCCTCTGATACAACTTGTGGCCATTTCCTCGGGTCCTGTTTGGTGCCTGGGAGAAGAGGCCAAGCCCTTCCTCATCACAACCTCCCTTCAGGAAGCTGTAGAATGCAATGAGGTCTCCCCTGAGCATCCTCTTCTCCAGGCTAAACAATCCCAGCTCCCTGAGCTGCTCCTCATAAGACTTGTGCTCCAGACCCCTCACCAGTTTCGTTACCCTTCTCTGGACACATTTCAGGGCCTCGATGTCTTTCTTGTAGTGAGGGGCCCAAATCTCAATGCAGTACTAGAGGTGCAGCCTCACAAGTGTTGAGTACAGGAACATGGATGAGGTCAGCACCTAAATCCAGCCCCTTGTGGGCAACTCCAGCCCATCTATGCTCATAAATTCATCACACTACTATAGAAAGTGCATAGGCTTTCTTTTCCCAGGACTGCTATTGAAACCTGTTCTGCAGTTTCTATTTCCAGCAAACTCATTTATTCATCACCAGCCCACAATTATTCTTGCATTAATATTTCTCCTTAGTTTACATAAGTAGAAGCACAGATTTTGCCCCTGCAGCCAGTTTATGGACTGTGGCACAGAGTCACCTTGCTGGGGAGGATTTGCACTTGTCCACGACTGCACTTCCCTGGGGCGATAGTTATCAGCTTGCCAGAGGACAGAGCTCTGTCCCACTGACATCATGGCTGTATCGAGGCAGCAGATTGTATTTCAGAAGCAGTAGGAAGGGATTTAAGAAAAAAAAAGGAAAGGTCATCTGAAAATATATAAGAGAATTTGTGCTCATGTTCATGAGCTACTCTGTGCTGCCAATATTTGGTTATTTTAAGAAATATTATCACTTTTCTTCTTTTCGTCCACCTCTCCCACCCCCCCACCCCTGCAGGCCTTATTTCCAATAGCTCATTATTACAAGTAAATATTTCATGAAGAAAAGGCTTCCAGCGTTCACTGTTGCAGAGGAACAGCTGAAATGGTTGCATGAAGGCAAATTAAAAACTCCATCAACTGTTTTGAAGGACAATTATGTGATTTATTCAGCTTTAATTAACAGCTTTCTGACATTGGGGGATGTCAATGAGTAGCTCTATAGAAATGTTTGGTGAAATGAAATTTGGTTTTCATAATATTGTAAAGACTACATCTTTACTGTAATGCACTCTGGTGTCACTGAATAGACATAAAATGAGAATCATAGGTTTATCTGAGAAATGTTTTAAAACTGATCAGGCATCAGAGGAGAGACATGAAAATAATGAAAAAGAATGAAAAGGTTGGAAAACATTCCTTGTCAGAGCGCTCCATCTACAAAGTTCTTAAGGAGACAGTTCAGTGTTACGGAGAAAAAAGACTTCTATAGCCTAGCTGACATAGGAACAAATATGCATCATTTGGAAGTCAATTTGGGCATGTGAAATGAGAAAGAAACACAAACAACAAGAATAAAAGATGTAATAGAAATTTTAAGAGATATTCCAATACTGGAAAAAAGAAAGTCCAGTCTTGATGTTTCCTTATAAGATACACTGCAGTTCATTGACTTAAATCTTCCTGTTAGGTGAACTCAGCCCAGGCAACCCATGACAAAGGGTTTCCTTTGTGGCCCCATGGCAAAAAACATCACTCCAAAATGGTCAGGAGTTTTCCACCTAGGCCACTAGACAACCTCTGCCCTTCCAGACAACCCAAAAGAGTATTGTATTAAAGCTAACTCATGTCTTCTAACCTATGAGTCCATCAGATACCAAATGGGTTAGGGACTTCCAGAAGTCCTCTTTGGTACAGGAACACAAGGGGTGAAATAGGCAAGGAGAAAGAAAGAAGAGAAAGGGAGAGAAAGGAGAATGACTGTGGAGACAATCCAGAGAGGTTGTAGATGCCCCATCCATGGAGGCATTCAAGGCCAGGCTGGATGTGGCTCTGGTCAACTTGGCCTGGTGGTTGGTGACCCTGCACATAGCAGGGGGTTGAAACTGGATGATCATTGCGGTCCTTTTCAACCCAGGCCATTCTATGATTCTATCCAAGCTTGTGATCACATCACTCTGCATCTCCCATTCTGTTACGTGCCTCATTACAATGAGCTCACACACTCAGTAAATGCACTTATGCAGAAATTAAAGGGTTCTGTTGACTAAAAGTGGCACCCAGGCATTGATTTAGAGGGGAAGCAGGTTTCCCAAGGTCACATTAAGCCTTTTACTTGTGTCTTGCAAATTATAGGCAGCTGCCACCAATATTTAATCCGTCTTCTTTTTTTCTAAGGAAAATAATCTGGGCATGGGTGAGAACCAGGGTGATACCATCTCTTTGTTCTGCCTTTGATTCTTGTTTATGGCTGCTCATCAGTACTGTGATAACACACCTAATAATATAAATGAACATTATTATAACTCACTCATCTCTAAACAATACTGTGTTAATCCCAGTTAGGTTCAGAAAGATCTTTTTTTAGAGGATCTTAACACGATAGCAGGTTGGAAACAGAAAAGGAACTCAGTTTCAGAGGGAGAACAGACACATCATGTCTCTGCCTAACTCCAGTTGGCCCACTCAACTAATTCTGCTTTGGCTGTTACTCACCAAATGACACTCTGTATGTTTTCAGCTGTTCTTCATGTTTCTTGGCCAATTTATAGATTCTGTCACTGTATCCTTTTAAGGCCTCTCCATAGTCTCTACAGTCGAATGGAATGACCTGGGAATCTGCAAGTTCATAAACCAGTTTGCCTCGCAGCTTGGCAATTGCTAGCTGCTTCTTGAAGGTGGGGTCATAAAATTTTTCCACTAACTCAAAGGTCTCATACACAGTGTGATAAACAGGATAATTGCTGAATTTATCTGTTTTCTGAAATGAAAAAAAAAGAGCAAGTAAATTTGTCAGTAACTGCAGTTAAGGTTGTACTGCCGCCATGATGTTCCGCACAGCTTCCAAATCAAAAAAGCTACTTCTTACAAAACACAATTTACTCCCCTTCTTTCTGTGTGCTTATCTTCAGAAAATAAAGGAACCCAAATCCATGACTGTCACACAAGAAAAAGGGGGCAGTTTTCCTTCTGTCCACCTACACAGACCTGACTTCAGTTCCCTTGGACAGACGTGGCCTTGAATGATTTGGAAATCAGTCTGAAGTCTGGGATCACAGAAATCCTCAGCCGTGGCCCCTCTGAATAATATTTCCTGAACAAACTCCATGGGGATGTATATATTAAGGGCACTGCTAATAGTACAGCGGAATGAAATCCACCCTCCCAATCAGATACTATAAATACACTCTTGAGAACATGATAGCCCATAAAATGTACGCATTACTGTAACGTTTTATTCTCCACGCCATTAGGTTCCTTGTTAAATTCTAAAATAGTACTGATGAGTCGAAAACGAGCCAAAAATTCATCGAAGCTTTTATTATTATTATTATTATTATTATTATGAACTATGAATAAATGCTTTTAAAGGATGACAGTTCATCACCACTGAACCCCTCAGAGAACCCCTCTGTTGGCTCACCCTGTTCTTGGTGTAGCGGACTCTGCCAGATGCAATTCCCAGTCGCTGGAAGTAAGCTTCAAAATCACTGCCTGATCCCAGTTTGTTTATTCTGCATGTAGGAAACAGAACGTGCCAGAGAGGCAGTGCTTATTTTATAAGATGGTGGTAATGTATGCAAAATGCAGATTTACAGAGAAATGGAGGTCAAGGCTTCTGAAGGGCACACCAGGGACGCCAGTCAGTTCAGAGAGTAGATGAGCAGCAAGCTTAATTACCCTAACTGATTTTATTCCAGCACACTAATCCAGTATCCAGTATTACTACAAGGATCTTTTAAAGGTAGCATCCCTAAGTGTGACCACATTAGGAAAAAAATGAACGTGGCACGCACAAGAACTGTAGCTTTGCATCAGATCTGCAGTCATAAGATATTAAATGCCTATTTCCAAATTAAAAGGAATAGAGAGGCAATATATGTAAAGACAGATGTGCTTCATACTTAGCACATCCCACAGTACAAAGACCAGCAAATAATTTCCACAGCACAAGACAGATTAGCATTTGTTACTTACAAGTAAATATTGCCATCTGCTGGGTAGGTGTGGCAAGACAGAGGAAAAGCAAAATAACAGTAGTTAAGATGTTGTATTCTAAGTATTTTTGAATATTGATTTGATATTAACTTTTAGGGTTAAGTGTCTGGCCAGGAGAATAGGTGAGTAGTTGGCATTTCCTGTTAAAAATAAATAACCCAGCTTCTTCTGTTAGCATGTATTTCTGAAAGAAAACAGATCAGTATCAGCTAAGAGAGATTAGATCTAATAGGATTTTCAAAAGGAAGAAATCTTGTGTGAGCTTAATGTGTCTAGAAGAACATTACCAAGGCTCGAAAGTTGATAGGGTCATCCATGCAGAGCACTGGGTCAAATGATACAGGGGGCAGTTCTATTTGCCTAATGAGAATGTAAGATTTAACCTTAGCAGTCACGCGCTTAAACAACGTGCTGAGGTTTTAATACCTTCAAATATAGATTTTTAATGTGTAACATCTACATCCATTGTATAAACAAATAATAATTATCATGAGAGCTTTTAAATTACTGCCCAAGGCAGTTTCTTTCCACAAAGCACTTGTTTAGCATAATAGTCTTGATATTACCTCATACATAAGAGTAACTAAATTATACTTTGACTTTTTTCCCCAGCCTGCAATTCCATGTTGGCTTTCCAAAGTATTTTTTCTGTTCAAAACAGACTTTTGAAGAGTGTGAGGTTTTCTCTTGCAGCGAACGTACAAGTCACAATCATCCTCAAAAGGAAGTCAAGACATTTTATTCTATTTTAGATAACATTAAGAGACTTCAAATACTAAAAGATTTTTGCAGCGCTGTCAACAACACATCCTGAAGAATTTGAGAGAGGAGCCATACTATGATACAATGAAAATATTGGGAAAGGGAAAACAGAGTAATTACTTACCTGGGATAACTGTTATTTTCAGGTGTGGGGTCTTTCTCAAGCCAACTCTCATAAAGAGATTTATTTTCATAACCTTCATCAGGGCTTGAAATCTGGAGAAAAACAGATTATAATCTCATTGGGAGTACCTCAAAGTCAAGCTGGTATCAAGAGACCTTAACCAATAGCACTGCTGTGTGTAAGGAGGTACACATACCCTACTTACTTCTATATACCACTAAATAGCATCTCACAGGCACCTGGAGCCAACCACAGGCAGAGGGTAGAGCAAGACAAAAGCTGAAAGACACAAAACTAAACACATCTGGGGTTTCACAGAATCATAGAATGGCCTGGGTTGAAAAGGACCACAATGATCATCCAGTTTCAACCCCCCTGATATGTGCAGGGTCACCAACCAGCAGACCAGGCTGCCCAGAGCCACATCCAGCCTGGCCTTGAATGTCTGCAGGGATGGGGCATCCACAGACTCCTGTTCCAGTGCATCACCACCCTCTGTGTGAAAAACTTCCTCCTCATATCTAATGTAAACCTCTGCTGTCTCAGTTTAAAACCATTCTCCTTCTCTGATCACTATCCAGCCTTGTAATCAGCCATTCCCAGTCCTCTATACTTCAAGTACTGCAAGGCCGCAATGAGGTCTCCTCAGAGCCTTCTCTTCTCCGAAAATTATGAAGCTAGGAAATTGCCTGTCCAAAGTTGCTAGAAGAACTATGGCAGAGTTCCACATAAATCAAAATCCTGGTCCTTGTCTCCAGCTATGCTTACTTGTCTGTGACAGCTATGGCTAAAGTTACCATTGTCCAAATGTAAAATTGCTTACAATGTGCCCAAGATTGGGATTTTTCTCTTTTTTAATTTAATTATTTTTTTTTACTTTTATTATTGTTTTTATTATTATTGTTGTTATTATTATTATTAATGTAAAGCATAAATGTGCATGGCTAGGTGCATAACACTGTTGAGCCTTAATACAGCATTGAAAAATACACAGACTCCGAGTCGACAATGATAGGAGCTCCGACCTCTAAAATTATGGCAACAGTTAGTAGAAAAAAAGAGCAACTTTGTGAAGCAGTCACTTGACTACTGTCATTCTCAGGGCATTTCAGCAAAATTCTAAGGCTAAATTGGAATTGGCATAACAGGAGCAAGCTGAACTCTTGACACAGGCAAGTGAAAGTGCTTCATGCTCTGGCGGAGATGCTATTCTAACAGTTCTGGTCATAACAAAACCATTGGCGAGCATTTTCATACAATGCTAAGAACCTTGTAAGATGTACTGTTCACTCTAACTTAGATTTACGTCTGGAATCAGATCCCGGGACAATAAAGATGTTTGAATCCTTATATAAATTTTATTCACAGAATCACCAAGGTTGGAAAAGACCTAAAATACCATCCAGTCCAACCATCCACCTATTACCAATAGCTCCCACTAAACCATGTCCCTCAACACAACATCCAGTCGTTCCTTGAACACCCCCATGGTCGGTAACTCCACCACCTCCCTGGGCAGCCCATTCCAGTGCCTGACCATTCTTTCAGAGAAGTAGTATTTCCTAATGTCCAGCCTAAATCTCCCTGGCACAGCTTAAAGCCATTCCCTCTAGTGATTCCCTCTAGATTCTGTGATACTATAATAGGTGAGGCAAGGAAAAGACATATCAGGGCTCTACAGTGATATCAGTCACCTGAACATATGTTTCTATACTACCAGAAATGGTGGCCTAGCTAGAAGTGATTTTTCAACACACTGCCCTTGGTATCTCTGATTTCTCTTCAACAGTCCATAAAAACATCATTTTCCTTTGGGAAATCCCCAAAACGTCTATTAATGATCTTACAGGGAAGGTCAAAGGAGTGTGAAAGAAAGGTTTCACAAGAGATATACAGTCACTGGAGGCCACTTGGGACACATCAACATTGGTAAATAAATTAGAGATGGTTTGGAATTGAAAACTACAAAATTGAAGCACTTTAAAAACTGAACCAGGATTTTATCTTCCAGGCTGATGAGAGGCAGTCACACAAGAAGAAAAGCAAAAATTACTCTCTAGAAAACTGTGGCATGAAACTGAAAAGAAAAAAGAGCATATGGGTAAAATGCATTGTAGATGAGATTCTTCAGAGAGAGAAAGTAAGTCTTTCAGCCTTGTGATAATTTGTGCTGAGAGTTAAAAAAAACAAAGGAGACATGATCTGACCACTTGTAGTAAAGCAAATCCAAACATCTGGCCCACTACACAGCCCATTCAGTACTCTGATATTTATTACAGTGTCTCAGAAGCTCAGTGAGATCTGGAGGTGATTCAAGGGCATCTGAGAAAAACTGGTGTTGAGCGAACATGAAAAGATATAGGTTTTAGATTTTAATAGATTGCATTTGAATGTGAAATGCAGTTTATTTCCTTGCATGCTTACAAGAATTGATCTTGCTTAAGTGTTTTCTTAACTTATTTATTTATTCAATTATCTATATTCCAACTTTTGTACATACATATATATATATATACAGTTATCTCTACATACAGTTATTTCACTATATATTGCAAATAATATTCCAGTTATGTCAGGAATACATTTCAACCTTGCTGTGTATACTAAGGAACTGTGAGCCAGGACCATGTACCACTGAGAGAATGTTTTGCCACTCATCTTAGTAGGATCAAGATTCATTCAGCACTGCTATAAGACAAAAGCAATATTACTCCATAGTCTCATCTTGTCCAGTAAATCCGCACATTCTTAGAAAATCAAGAACGACAAACACTCTGACTCAGTACCTCTTTCGTTAGGTTGTATATCAGTTTGTAGAGAAGAGGGGTGCAGTCAACTCGCAATGTGTAGTTGCCTGAAAATGAAGCACAGACATGGAAATCTTCTCTCCACATACCATTGCCATAATCTTCCTAATGGATTAATCCCTGCAGTGCGTTCTTAGACAAACTCCTCGACTCCAAGGCAGAGAATTTAGATCTTTCCTCAGAACAGATACAGAAACAGACTGTTTATTTGGTCACATTTTGTAAGCTTCTGTTTCTACACAACAATAACGCACTGTTTACTGAACATGCAAAGTAATGTAATGAGGCTTCCCCATAGTTCTAGAATACGTGCAACTATCCTTCATCAGCTACTTGTCACTCATTGGCCCCATCACTTGTGTGCTCCCCAAAGCTTGCATTAAACAGCAGGTAGTGTTAAGTCGGTTAGTGTCTCATAGGGAAGCTGTCAGTCATAGCAGCAAGAGCCTCACTGCTGAGGAAGGCAGGACTGCAAAGCAGTCTTTTCTGTAGCCACCCAAGAGCAGCTGGGCAAACATCTTTTCCCCTCAGATGTGGACAACTAGAAGGGTGAGAGGGTTTTGACATAATGAAACCTCAGAAAACACTGTTATTAGATGGTGTCATTGCTTTAGACCTGGGGTCATCCAGGAAAGTGAAAGATGCCCAAATACTTAAAACAGCCCACTGATAATGGTGCTTTTTTTGCCTTATTACATATCTTTCCCACTGGTTTTACTTCCACACTTTCTTCGATGCACAAAGCAAGAGACGTGTTTGAGTAACAAGGATTTGGAAGCAAATAGTTAATGCAGCAGCGTGTTGGCTGCTGATCAGCTGAAAAAAATGAACGTGTTACAATCCATGCTGAGAATATGAAGCAGTTGTAAAGTTATTATTTCATCCACGAGATCTAAGTGTGAACTTCTGCTCCACTTTTTCCACAGCATGCACGCTGTATAATTGAAGGAACAGCTCTACTGTCCTTACACCCAACCTCCAACACAGTATTTAGAAACTGGGTTTGGCTTTTCTTCCAGTCCTTTTGTGACAGACAGAATTTTCATCTGACAGGAGTGAAAAGAGTTGTTAAATGTGTCTATTGATACCCATTTTAGTCACACAGAGTAAGCGCAAAATGGTTGGGTTTAACATGGGAAAAGCGATGCCCAAAAGAACTGAGAATACGGCGCTGAACAGATTCAGGGGTCTCTGGTTGGGGCTGTTCGGCCTGGAGAGAAGGCTCTGGGGAGACCTGAGAGAGGCCTTTCAGTACCTAAAGGGGGTGGTAAGAATGAGGACACTCTTTGTCAGGGTCTGCTGTGATAGAACAAGGGGAAATGGTTTCAAACAAAGCGAGGGGTGATTTAAACTGGGTATTAGGAAGAAGGTTTTTACAGTGAGGTTGGTGCAGCACTGGCACAGGCTGCCCACAATGGTGGTGGATGCCCCATCCCTGGAGACACTCAAGGTGAGGCTGGGTGAGACTCAGAGCAACTGATGGAGCTGTGGGTGTCTCTGTTCATTGCAGGGCAGTTGGACTGGATGGCCTTTAAGGGTCCTTTCCAACTCGAACAATCATTTTATTCTATGATGATTTCAGCACAGAAAACAGCAAATGAAATCCTATAATTAAGCTCAGAACAATTTAGAGATATAGTTCTCGCTATACTGATTTAGGTCATTGTGCTTGCTCTAACTTCCCACATCTAGTTTCTAAGCAGCATTCCTCTATGCCAGATTCTTCTGAGAATCTGAAGGACACAGTAAATTAAATAACAGTGGATCACTTTTTTTGTGAATCACTCCAGAGATCTCATTTTTCTATGCCAGCCCTGGCATAATCTGCAAGGAACTCTGCACAGCCTCCCTCTTCACAGCTCTGCACAAAGGTGTGTGCCCCATCCCAAAGCAACAAAATGATTCCCCACACCTACAAAACGTAAGCACGAGGTTTTGACACTAATTGTCTTGTGTCTGTAAATAAGTGTCCCAAGATGCTACACTTCCATAGGTAAAGGAGCTGGAGCTGCACGTACAGTCTGTACATACTAACTGTAATTGTATAATAACTCCTAAGCAGTTAAGATAATATAATTGATGTTTGCTAGCTCTGGATGCAATAATAACACACAGTGAACTACTGAAACTGACATCCATAAAGTAAAGTGAATTTAAAAGGAAGACACACCTTCTATAGAAGAGTCTGTGTTGATGTACGCCACTGCCCGTTCCTGGAGGACTCTGGCATTTTCCTGAGGTTGTAAAAGTGTAATTATTATTTTCCTTTAGTGACATTTACTCGAGAGCATAATAAATGTACCAGCCTTTTTGTTTTGTTTTTGTTTTTTAACCACACTGCCTTTAAAAAATAAGTCAGAATAAACAGCACAATGCACTTTACTGATCATAGTGATGTTTGAGGATGGATCAATGATCTGAACACACAACATTCACTCTTGCTTCTGGGACTCAATTTTTTCCTGGAAACCACCCACAAAATGTGGGTGCTGCCTGCTGCAAGAAGGGACAGGAAAGTTGATGCAAATGATATGAAGCTGCAGGGAGTGGATGACTCACCATTGGGCTGTGCAGCCAACCAGAGGGACCTGGACAGGATGGAGAGGGACTAACAGGAACCTCATGGAGTTCAGTGAGAAGTGTAGTGTCCTGAACCTGGGCAAGGACAGCCCCAGGCACCAGCACAGACTGGGAACACCCAGCTGGAAAGCAGTTCTGCATAAATGGTCCTGAGAGCCCACTGAACATGAGACAGCAGCATACACTTGATGCTAAGAAGTCTGACAATGCTCCTGTCTGCATGAGGCCACCAGCAGGCCGAAAGAGGTGATATTTCATCTATTCAATGCTTGTGAGCCCACAACTGGAGTTCACTGTCCAGTTCTTGGCCCCCCAGTACAAGAGGGATATGGACATACTGGAGAGAGTCCAGATGGGCTTTGAATATCTCTACAGAAGGAGACTAAAAATCTTCTCTGGGCAACCTCTTTCCTGAGCTCCATCATCCTTAACATAAAGAAACATGTTTCTATGGAACTTTCTGTGTTGAAGTTTCAGGCCACTGCTCCTTGCCCTATCACTACGCATCACCGAGTAGAGCCTGGCATCATTCAATCTGCCTTCCACCTCCCTTTAGATATTTACAAACATTAATCTGATGCCTCCTCAATTTTCTTCTCCTCAGGCTGAACAGACCCAGGTTACTCAGCCTTTCCTCATACAGGAGATGCTCCAGGCTCCCTATCATCTTTGTGGCCCTCCACTGGGAGACACCTGTCCTTTTTGAACTGGGGACCACAGAATTGGACATGGTATCCTAAATGTGGCCTCACCAGTTCAGCTTCTGATATCACGTCCCAGTATTTAACTGAATTTTAACAATGATAAAGTGAGTATTGCTGTAATTTCCACACTCATTACTAAAAAAGATGAATCAAAGCTGTTTTGAGTCAACTAAGCATCGCTTTCATGATAAATATTTACATGCACATGCTTAATTTTTTTGCAAACCAGTAATTATTTTTGGAATTGATATTCTAATCAGGAAGTGGTATGTTACTCAATCCTGGCTTTGTAATGGATATTCTAATGAGGTCAGTAATTGATACTTGATTCATTCAATTTATAAACAACTAATTATTTTTTAAACACGTGAACTACAAATTAGCTGGATGATTGATAACTCCATAATGCACTCACTATCTTTACAACAAACACTAGAGAAGAAAGCAATCTTGTATGTGCATACACGGGGCCACGCGTATGTAGAAAAGCATATCTGCAGCATAAATTCCTTCAAGATGTGTTCATGTAACAAAGGGATGTTGCCACACTTGCAGAGTCTTTGTTACAGAGAAGACAGTACATACAATGGGTTAATTTTCCCAAGATTTAGTAGATGGCAGATCTGGCAGCTGCAGGAAAATGAATGTAAGCTGTGAGGAACGTCTCCAGAGAAACTGAAATCTAATTTTGGTGTCAAAGAGGAGGAATGCACACCACTGAGACAAAGCAGGAAAACAATAACAGAAAAACATCGAGGTTCAGATATGAGTGGTGCTTAGAAGCTTCTAATCTACTACAGCTGCCATGGCGTGAAATAGTGGATGATAGATTACTGGCTATTACATTATTAAGCAAACAACATTACAGAGCAGCAGAAGTAATATGAGAACAAGAATACAAAGCACTAATCTATTCATTACTTGCTCAAGAGAAATAGATCTTTTAAGAATCATGCTTTCATGCACCTCATACTTAAAACAATTGTTCTTTTTTCTCTTGATAGCATCTAAACATGCCCACATACATAGAGAAAGAAATCATAAATAAAAGGTTAATATACACTATGCTTTTGTTACCACTAGAATTCGGGAGAGCTGAGGCTTTAGTACCGACTCCCTCCACTCAATAAGTAATTTTAAAGGTAATTTATGTTATGTTTTCTTTGTCTAATGTCCCGTAAAACAACAAAAAGGGGCAGAGTGCCTATTTCAAAAGCAAAATCCAAGTTCTATAAACACAGCGTCGTAAATAATATTTTAACAGCAAAATAATCTGTTAAACGTTTCAGTGCTAATGAACCGCGTGATTTACCTCAGCCCACTCTGTGGAACCCAGCAACCCAAACTCCTCTGCATCCCAACTGGCAAAAATGATAGTTCGCTTGGGTCTCCAACCTGCAGTCACATAATTAAGCTTGAAAATCAAGCTCATCTTACGATGTCAAAAGAAAGATTGCACAGTTAATTTAATCACTTTAAGAAAATAGACTTAATTGCTATAGCAGTAAAAAATATATATAATCATGCTAAGTTCTTTGGAGAAATAGATTACTGCAAAGACATTTCTTCTTAATGCAAAATTTCCATTCCATACAACTAAAATAGTAATATTACACTGACGAGAAAGATGAGGGAATAAATTCAGCCAACTAAGATGGATCTCTTCAACGAATCTGTATGTTTCATAATGGAACAGACACCCAACTTTCTGTAAAGGTGAAGCTTAAATCAAAACAGCTGCTACTAAGGAGTATTCATCACTGTCTCTCAGAGCTGTTCTTCTCGATATGCACCACTTCGAGCCCATAAAAAGTAAGTTACCTTCCATCTTCATTTTACCAAAACTTCGAACAACCTCTTGAAGAACAGCTGCACCCGTACTTGGATCAATACCGCCAAACACCCAGGAGTCTCTATGACCTCCCAAAATAACGTATCTATCTGCAAACAAGCACACGATATCAATCCTGACTTAAAAATGCATTTATGTCATTTGCGTTTCCATTGATTCCATCATTATTATTCAACATATTTGTCAGTAATGTGGAAGTGGGATTTAGTGCATCCTCAACTGCTTTGTCAATGACTCCAAGCTGCATGATGTGCCTGAAACAATGGAGAGGAGGGATGCCACCCAGAGACAACAGGACAGGCTGGAGAGACAGACCCATGTAAACCTCATGAAGTTCAATAAGGCAAGTGCAAGGTCCTACATCTGGTTCAGGGCAATTCCAAGCACAGATACAGGCTGGGGGATGAGTGGATTGAGTGCAGCCCTGACAAGCAAGTGTTCAGGACAGAGCCAACAGTGTGCTCTCACAGCCCAGGCGGAGAACAGTATCCCGTTCTTCATCAAATAAGGGGGTTGGAACAGGGTGGGTTTTACCATTCCTTCCAATGCAAGCAATTCTATTCCACACACTTTTTGAATTAACATTCTTTTATGCATGTCCTGTTACTTAGTCCCAACAATAGGATGTTAAGGTCCTAAATCATAACCAGTTTTCTGCACTTTGCATTCTGTCAAGATTTGCAAGACAAAGCATGTTAATTATATAAGCAGAATCCCATGGTAAAAGGACAGGCATGTAAAGAATTATATCTATCATTCTAGCATTATAATTCGAGTACATTCTTGAGAATGCCTGTTAAGAACAGTGTAGTGGAGGGATGGGACAAGCTATTAAAGATTTCTCAGATTCCAATACTATCTGGCTAATTTAGTAACTTTTTCTTGCAACCCAATGACAAGTTCAGCAAACACCAAATAAATAAGGAATTAAAATCCTCAGGCACCTTATGCTCACCTGGTTCCACAGCTCCTCTGATGATACCAACAACGTTGTAAATTCGAGCAACTTTATTGTTTGTATGAACATGCATTCTGACTTTTCTGAAACAAAAAGCAGTTGGTGTAACCATCCCTGAGAAGCTTGTAAGTAAGAAAGTTTCTGTTTTGCTTTCTGTGTTCATTCATCACTTATCTAATCTATCATGCTGCATCAGCATCCCATGTCTTATTTCAAGTTAAACTGTTGGCAGAAAGGGGCCTACACAGGCCAGCCTCTAAAGTTTCAAACCTTTAAAGAGAGATGGAAGTTGGAGAGACAGTCATTATAAACAGTTATGCACAAATACATTGAAATGTCTGTTTAGGAGAGTAGATCAAAGTGATCAAAATTTGTCAAAGCAAAAGAATGTATTAAAAAACAAAAACAAAAAAACCCACAATTTCTCATGAAACTTTATAAAAAGAAAGGAAATTCAGGTATTAGAAGAAATAAAAATAATGTACTCTTCAGCCCCTTTTAACCTATAGAAGACACAAAGAATGAAACAACACTAATTTGGGGTCTGGCAAAACCCCAAGAGCTTCACATCTTTTCAGCAGCAAATCTGCATGGCTGTCAAAATGCAGACCCACTTCTCAAGACAGCTACTGGATCACCGCCCAGAAAATAAGTGGCACCTGTGGCTTAAACATACTTACACTAGCATATTTCCACACACAAGTGTCTGTCTACCTAGACTCAAAAGTCTCATTTTGATATAGAATTACTCTGATAGAAAAGTATATGCAGGATTAGCCTCTATTTACAAACATTACTTCCCCTATCAAGCGGGAAGATGTTAAAAAGTGCGTTCAAAAATATTTCCTTTGCATACGTGTTCACAATGAATCATGGTAGTTAGCAAAATACTATTGATAATCCAACAGTTCCAAGTCCAATTTCTCCCTAATCCAATTAGTAAAACATTGTGCTTCATTTTTTTATATCCTATTATTTTTACAGACTTTCAACCATGGGAACCAGCTTTGGGAAACAGAAGGTGGACTCACGAACCATTTCCACAATCCACAGCTCCTACATTCAAAGAAACACTGGGAGGTTTCCAGTGGACAATGAAAAACTATCGAGAAGAGTACTACTGAATTAGTAGTGCTTCCCTTCTGGACATCTACAAAGTGGCTTAACTAATTTTCCCTTGGTCAGTAGAAACATGAAAGAAAAACTAATGGATAGATGGACTGGTTATGTATACTCTTGGCATCCATCTACCATTTACATTGGGGAACACTGAGCACTGTAGTTTTGATCATTTACTTTCTAATTCTAATATTTATCATTGAGTGTTGACCACTAAGAATGAAGTTAATTTATTCAGGGCAGGGTGGTCTGAACTAGATTTGACTTCAGAGTCCCTTTCATCCAAAACCATTCTATGATTGTATGTTTCTATTAGAACACCTCTGATTGTATTATTTCACAGTCTTTTTCTTGTGGCCATTTTTGCCATTTTAATAAACAGTTGAGTATTAAAACAGACCTTGTTGAAAAGCTGTGCACAAATCCTGGCCCTATGTTATAAGACACATTGAGAGCTCCCTTCCAGGTGCTGTCTGGAGCTGCGGGTCCTCCCATTGCACTGTTGAGTAAAAACCAAGAAGAACATAGTTGAGCAGTGGGCTAAAATCAGAAATTCCTGCAATAGCTACTGCACCAAAACCAAAGTGGGCTTACAGAATTCTTAAAAGCATCATGCCAGAAACAGATTTCTCCGAACCTCTGAAATTTCAGAAGCACATGCTACTACAAACTAACAGTAAATACAAGGAACTCTACAGGTTTTACCATCTTAGAATAAAACATCTCACAGTACATTTGTGAATACTTAATTGTGGTGAAGAGGACTGATGTGTACTCACCGCAATAACACTTCTGCATCATGATATCCAATGGGATGAACTGGGATTTTTGGAATCCCTACACCTTCATTAACTTTGTATCGAAAAATGTACTCTAAAAAAACAGAGCAAAATATCCATTGTATAGCATTCTTATCAGATACCACCAAACTAAACTGAGATTTTTTTATTGATGCAGCCATGTAACAGCCTCAAGCATCCATCAATTCCTTAATCATTTCTTACAACATTTCTAGGATATTGCTTTGTAGAAAACCAAAACATAATAAGAGAATCACAAATCCAATGGTGCTTCTGCGCATCCCCCACAAGAGGTCTAAAGAGGATTCTTAAAGAGACTGACTGCATCGCATTCAGAGAACATTCAAGCTGAAAACATCTAGACACGGGAAGACTTATGCATATCAGACACATTTCTTTGTTTATAAGCTCGCCTTAGCATCCACTTAGAGTAGAAAGAGATTATTGGTGTGGATATATCCCTAATCTGAATGCACGCCTGACTGAAGACTAGACTTGCTGTCCATCTACATTATTGTGTCTCTTCAAAGCTGAATGTGGAATAACCAATCTGGTGTTTGCCTTTTGCATGCTTCAGAAGACATCCACAGCTGCATTTGGGGCTTGGACTCAATGATCTCTAGAGGTCCCTTCCAACCCCTACAATTCTGATCCCGTGATTTACCTAGGTTGCAGGCATTCACTGTCCCTCTGAAACTAGTGAGCCAGGTGCAAACACCCTGCCCTGCTAGGTTTGTTTTTCTTTTCTATATGGTGTTGTGTTATGCCCCCAGTAATAATCACAAGCCAGTGAGTTCCCCAGAAGCACCCTTTTGTTGCCATCCCATTGGCAGACAGGACTGGTAGGCACCTTAATTCAGGCTGCCAATAGGGACAAGAAAAACATTTGGTGCCAAGTTTCAAAAGTCTCTAGGCCACTGTTATTGTTATTACAGAAATCTACACCCTGTATGGAGAATTTTAAACTGTTTGGAATTTAGGATGAGAAAGAAAGCATACCTACAAGCAAAGCTATTACTCCTCTTTGATGATAGACTATAGTGTAGTCTAAACTTGTCCTCTTGCGAAACAAAGAGATTTAAAAACAGCTGTAAATTATCACTCATTTTCAACTACTTTGCAGTCTGAAAACCTGAAATCATTCACCTGAGAGTTATAAGGCTGAGAAAATGCAAAGAGATTCTCCCAAAAACGCAACCTTCCCCACCTAACTCAAAAGCAACCAGTCAAAATGACATACAGGCGGAATCTAATGTGCAACAGGAAAATGGGTGACTGCTGAAAGTAATTCTAGGTAACTTTTCTTTTTGCATCTGTACCAAAACCAGATGAATTTCTAGAGCTACGGTAACTTTCAGTAGCATTTTAGAAAGTACTTGATGGTCCAGGGTACGGATCTGTCACTCACCTTTTGCAGGATAACCGGGTGTTAGAGGGTCCCCAGCTCCATTCAGGTTCAGCACATTCCCACGCTGGACTCCTCTGCCTGGAAGGTTCCAGCCATCTGGGTAAGGATCTACTCCTGGGGCACAGTAATCAGCAGGGTCTGAATAAAGTATGATCCCTATGGCTCCTGCTAAAATGGCATTTTTAACCTGTAAAATGATTTGACATTATAAGTTTCTTAAGTGCAATAATAACTTTGAATGTTGACTCCCACATGGACACAGTTTTAGATGATGTACATGTGGAAAAGTGAATACGATCACAGACTCAGCAGACCATACCACAACAAAAGACATTAAGTTCATTATTTGTCGCACACCTTTAAATCACACCCCAGAGCTATGAGATAAAGCACAAGGCAAAACTCTGAGGGAAAAGAACTAACTACTACCTTCCTTTTCCCTCCATCCTCAATTTTATTGGTGTTGATGTCCATAGCCAGAGGAGTAGTTACTCAATGTCTGTACATCAGAATCTTTATTGAATCCTCCAAAATACTGCAGCTCTTCAGATGAAAAGTAGCAAAAACCTTGGCTCTGCAAACTGTTCCCCAAACTAATCTCTTGCAAGAACTGCCTAAAGAGTCTGTAGTCATATCACTGTCAGGAAATTAGTATGCTTAACATATTTTCTTCTTTTACAAGTTAATGTAAAGAAGGCAGATATGCTGGATGCATTACCAGGACTCTTCAACGTCTTTATCAGTGACATAGATGATAGGACCAAGTGTACCCTCAACAAGTTTGATAATGAAACCAAGCTGAACATTGCAGTTGACATGGCAGAAGGACGGGATGTTATCCAGAAAGACCTTGATAAACTCAAGAGGTGGGCCCATGTCAACCTAATGAGGTTCAACAAAGGAAAGTGCAGAATTCTGCACTTGGGTTGAGATAACTCCAGATACATATACAGAATGGGAGAATAAATCCTTGAGAGTAGCCTTGCTGAGAAGGACTTAAGAGTCCTGATGGATGGAGAAATTAACTCAAGCCAGCAGTGTACTCTAACAGCCTGGAATGCCAACAGTATCCTGGGCTGTATCAGAAGAGGGGTAGCAGCAGTGCAAGAGAGATGACTGTCTCACTCTACTCTGCGCTCATGAAGTCAGATCTGAAGTACTGCATCCATGTCTGGGGGCCCCAACACAGGAAAGATGCAGAGCATCCAGAGGAGGACCATTAAGATGGCAAGGGGGCTGGAGCACCTCCCCTGGGCTTGTTCAGCTTGGAGAAGAGAAGGCTGAGTGGGGTGACCTCATCAAGGCCTTTCAGTATTTAAAGGGAGATTATAAACAGAAGGAAAATAAACATTTTACATGGATAGATTGTGATAACACAAGGGGAAATGGTTTTAAATCTAAGGAGGGGGGGATTTAGATTAGATGTAAGGAGGAAGTTTTTCAGCGAGATGGAAGCAAGGTGCTGGAAAGGGCGCTCAGAGTGGTTGTGGCTGCTCTCTCCCTGGAGGTTTTTAAGGCCAGGCTGGATGGGGCCCTGGGCAACCTGATCTTATGCTTGATCTAGCAGTTGGCAACCCTGCCTGTGTCAGGGTGTCAGGGAGGTTGGAACTTGATGAACATTGAGGTCCCATCCAACCCAAGCTATTTTATGACTCTGTGTTTCTTCTCATATATTTCAACTTACACTCATCATTAACTCCTGCTGGCTTTACTGTGAGCAGTATTAGACACAGCTGCCCACAAATTTAAAAAAAAAAAAAAAAAAAAAAATTAAGCACAGCACTTACTTTGTTTCCTCTGAAGATCTTCCCATATCTGGCTATGACAATCTTTCCTGTACAGTTAATTCCCATTTCACGCTCCAGTTTCATAAAGTCTTCAGTGCGGCCATAATTCACATATACCAGATCTGCCTGCACAGTAAAGAACATCAATTTGTTAGTAATTGGTCATCGAACAAACAAAATACCTCTTCAGTCTTCTTCATGTGTGATATATTTTGCATCTCCATATATGAGTTCCAGCCCCAATAAAACTAATAGCGAAATATTTCCATCATATCTACAGGAAATCTTGTGTCAGACAGTTGACCTTCCTATGAAACTCTGCACTTAACTGCTGCCCAGCAGCCATACAAACCAAGGCTGCAAATGAAAACAACACAGTCTGCTAAACTGACAAAGTTCTGTGGCATGGATAGATAGTGCTGTTACTTGTATACATAGACACTTGCTATTATATGATTTTATTTGTATATATCTATAAAACAGTGCTGCCCCTGACTGATCTAGCCACGGTGAATTACTAGTTTGAGTGATTTTTTAACCTTTGAAGACATACACTCAGTCCAACCTGTATTTCAAAATCATTTCTATAGTTAATTCCACTTAAGACTCAAGGAAATCCTTTCCACATGACTGAGTGGAGTAACCCAAGATGTATCCAATTTTCCAACGAAAGAGAAGCTCTTTACTTGTTTCATGAACCACATTTCCAGCACTTTCAAAAAGGTTTCTTTCTAATAGACTTCTAACCTTCACACAATATGTGGCCTGTCTTTTTCTTCCCTTGTAGTAATGGTTAATTAAAATTTCTACAATAAGTATTTTGAAATGCTGAAGCAATCCATTCCATCAAGCATTCCTCAAAACACAATTTCAGTCAACAATTCTCTTGCTTATCTTTCTTACCTCTGGCGTTCCTGGCGCTGAAAAAGCATTATATGGTGGCAATATATCAGTAACATTTTCATATCCCTGAGGAGGTGGTTCAAATGATGAAGTATTGAAAATCTATCAATAAATAACATAAGCTTTTGGTCAAGCAATGTACCTCAAGGTGTAAGTTTGGTTAATGCAAATGATATGCTAATTTCCTTAAACTGTCAGCAAAAAAGATGGAATGCTAAACATCAAAAATAACTTCAAAGAAAAGTCAGCTGAGGATACATAGCTGAATTTTTATAACATAGTGCTGCTATGAATACCAACCACTTGTCAGAAGATGCTCATCAGTCACTTAAGTAAAGAGGTAGCTGAATAATGCCAAGAGGTAATGACAATATAAAGACACATAGTTCATCCATGCCATCACAGGCATTTCTTGTGATAACTCCCACCTACGCTATTATTCATTTCTTCACCTCTCTGAAGTTGTTATGCCCCAGTTAAACACACGGCCTCTCACCACTATTTATCTGTAACACTCATGTTGTCTCAAGGTTTATCTTTATTCTTTGTCACTTTGTGAGAGTCTCTGTCAGAGGCTGTGCTAAGGAGTTCCTGGAAGGCTTTCTCCATTCTTTTACCTCTAAGTTCATTCCTTCCTGAGCACATATTCCTCATTCCCTACCAGGGGTCTCCATTCCTGACAATGTGCTATGATCCTTCCCTAACAGCTGCATCGTCCCTCTTCGCTTCTACCTATTAATTCCTCTGGGTGTAAAAAATGTAGGAGGTGACTACATATGAGTTATAACCTCCAACACCCCAGAAAGGCAGTAAGATCACATTCAGAGCAATTGCAAAGAGGCAGTACTTACTTAAAACAGTGACAGCACTGCATGGCATACCTTAGCAATGTGTGGAAACAGCAATTGTACAGATGTTCAAGCAGACTCTGGATAGGCTTTTGGAACAGAGCGGTGATGAGGGTACTATCCAATTAAATACTTGGAAAAGAAGTCTAATGAAGATTCTTAAAGATGTTCTCTGAATGTGATGCAAGCACATTTGAGCTAAAAACACCTAGACACTGGAAGAATTATTCACACTAAACATGTTTCTTTTTCCTTAACTTGCCTGGGTATCTACTAAAAGATGTTTGCAGAAAGAGGATATTAGTTTAGATGTATGCCTAATATGAACCAGTATGGTCATTCTTACACGTTATAGTATACATCTGTTGGGTCCCTGCCTATCCTCATGTACTTTCTCTTCTGTATGAGACACTGAGATCTAAGCCACACTATTCTGTTCAGACTGGAAAACCATTTCTACATTTGAGTTCTCTTTCCACTGGGTTTTTTATCAGATTATCAAGCCCAGTGCTGGGATGAGGGAGTGGGAAGATAGAAGAAGACACTGTTTCTTAAAAGAGATCTTACATAAATATAGCTTCATCATTAAAAATATCACCTCATTCCCTCGATCATCAATTACTGAGATGTAGTTTGACTGTGTTTCACTTGGGTATGAAAGCAGCACATCATAATGAACAAGTTCTGCTGAATCCAATCCAAATTCCTTCCATTGGCCTTGAATTTGTTTGGCAAGAAGAAAATTCTGCTCAGTTCCTGCAAGATGAGGCAACTTGGTAAAGGAGCTAGAATAAAACAAAAAGTCACCAGTGAACACTAACTGCAGGAGAACACAGCAGCCAACTCAGACCAGTGCATTAAAGCATATCTCCAGTCCACGTGCACAGAAAGCCAAGTTCTCATGGTAAAAACGTAGGCTGAATACTGTAATTGCTTATCAGTCTGCATCAGGACAAGCACAATGTGGAGTCAGAACTTTCTGACTTCTTTCTGACAGATCTTTCCTGAGACCTTAAGATAAATCATTTATGAGGAATGCAGACAGATTCACCAGTGGGGTGCTGAGCAGTATGGATTTCCAACAGGTCACCTGTTAATGGCTAACTCATGGATGCCAGGTACAGTTAATCACCATTAACAAATGGCACCAAATACCTCTGATAAGTACCCCTTGAACATGTCAGTTCAGAGAATTTTCCACCCACCCAACAGCTTGTTCTTCAGTATGCGCCTCCTCCTCAGCTTTCACATGAGAATGCTGCAGGAAAAAATGCCCAGAACTTTCTTAATGTCAAAGATATGGCATCCACTGCAGCATCTCCATCAGCCACGTTGCCAGTTAGTCATTTCCTTACAGAATGTGATCACGCTTATTGGGTTGATCATTTAAATAAACAGTGAATAAATGCTTACTGTTCCTACCTTCATGTCCTTGAAACCTTTACCAAGACCTGTTGACTATCATCCCCTTGAGCTTAAATTCTTTAAAGGTTTCAGTGCTTTCAATTCCTAAACTACTGTAGTTTAAATACTCCGAACGACAGCAGGAAAAATATACTGAACAATGCATCTATATTTTTTTCAGTGTTTCACTTCCAGTTTCATGCTTTCTAGAGTTATGACTCAATACTAAGGAAACAGTGCCTGCATTTTCCCAGTGCCACTGTTTGTTTTTGCCATTTGATTTACTAGTCTGAAAAAACTAAGAACATGGGCCAAAATTCTCTCATTCAGAGACTTCTACGCTGTTAACAAACTTTTTGGAAGTGGGTTAATATTTTTTTAAGCGGTTCCTGCCTTACATTTGATTTGAGGAAATAAACAGTATGAAGCATTTGGCCCATCTTCAAAGTAAGCAGACAAACCAGATACCATCCACACCCCGTGGCTAAGAAACTTCAACATAACTACAGGGGTATTTCATGCTGTCATTGGTCTGCGTGTTGCCTAGACTCTCACTGGGACACAACCTTCAGGAACTTTCCTATCTATGGAGAGCAACAAATACAAAACAAATAAGGCCTACAGACTTAGAAAACTTATTGATATTAGAATTAAATCTCTTGCCTTTTGAATAAATGCACAGAAATAAAATGTGCCAATAACCCTTTGATGCTTATAATGCAGGTGCAGACTTACATGCTGAATACCAACATACTATTAACCTGAGATTATACTTGTTGACTTTGTGAGAATTTATCTCTTCCACTGCAGCAGATAAAAACATGCACAGGAATGTTTTCATTTTTAATTTCAAGTGAAATATAAAGCAATGCAAGCGATTATTTCTACATCCTTAGCATTTTTAGATGTTTTCAGAGAGCTGCATTTATGTGTTATGATGAGAAAAAGTATATTTAATAACAATTTGAAACATGCAAGACTTAACCAAGCATGCACACACACTGTGCTCAGGGACCTTTGCCTCCTCAGAAAGACAAGATGGTCTGATGGAGTCTCAGGCACTCAGATAACAAGACATTATCCAGTCTTTCCAGACTGAAGTAGTTATCATTTCATTGAATCAAAGAATCATAGAATCAACATTAAGGTTGGAAAAGAACTCTAAAATCCTTGAGTGCATCCATCGGTCCATCCCCACCATAACCATATCTCTCAATGCCACATCTCCACAGTTCCTGAACACCTCCAGGGATGGTGAATGCAACCCCTCCCTGCACAGCTTGTGCCAATACTTGACTCTATCTGAGGTGATATTTTTCCTAATACCAAACCTGAACCATCCCTCTTCATCATCTCTTGTTCCAAGTTGTAACTATACACATTCCTCAGTGGCATGAAAGCTTTGCAATCTTTTGAATGCATAGATTTTCTATTTGGACTAACTGGGTTAGATGTTTATATTGAAAATTGAAGGACAGATTGGACAGATATCAATCAAATGTAATTAACAGCCATCAGTCTTTACCACATAAAGTAAAATGATCTCTGTTTGAGAGCAAAGAACAAAATTCTTTACTTCTCTGATGCTGGAGATTCGGAGAGTCATGAAGAAAAAAGCAGTTATACTACTTTAGATGAAGACTATAGAAAATCTTCATAGCAAAATCTTATGATGAGCACTGAAAGCAACACAGCTTGAGGGAAGTACCCGTGTGCTGAAAAGGCAGACTCAGAAATGGGAAGGGATGAAGCAGGGAGGGTTGTGGGTCTCTCCCTCCTGTTCTTTCCAGACAGCCTGCACAAACCAGGCATTTTCAATGCATCTTAACTGATCTGATTGCAGGGGCTGTTTCTCAGAGCTGATGTTATCACTTCCTGGCTTTCATGGCTGATGAAATTAATCACAAGGCAAGATGAGCAGGGCTTACCGAAGGAATCGCTTGATGCTTTCAGCTTTCATTTCATCCACAAGTTTCTGTCTCACATTCTGATAGACAGAGTTGGGTTTTCTTTCGCTTGGCTTTGTAAACCATCCTGAAACACATTTTGAAAAGCTGTTTATGAAAACGTCATTATTATTGAAAAGATCCTACTTAGCAAGAGCCCCAGATCTCGCATCTATGAGCCCATGTGGAACTTACAAGCGCTGAGCAGTCACATCAAACTCAAGAGGATGATTGGGGCTTAGAGTGCCCTCTCTTGGTCTCTGCTGACTCAAACAGAGAAGTGAAATAGAAGCAAAAAATAGCTCACTGACTGAATTGCAAAAGCTTTAGGACACAAAAGCCCCCATAGCACAACCACCAGAAATTTGTTGTTCAGGGATCTCCTAAATGAAAGCAATGATTTTTATATTTTATAGCCTTCCTTCATGCTTTAGCCTTTTGCTACTGTTGCAACGCAAGTTTAAAAAGAACAGATGCAGGGATGCAGTGTTAGACATAAAATGAAATGTTGCATGTAACTGCAGAAAAGAATCTGAAGTTGTAGTGGAGTGCATTGAATACGATGGAAAATTCAGCAGCTCTGTTCCTGGCTGTTATACAGAACTAAACTCCTCCTTGGCTACATGCCTTCAACAGAATGGGAGCGTTTCAATAGACCTTCACAAGGAATGACAAAATAAGAATTAAAGGAAAAAAAGACCCAGAGCTCTGTACTCACCTGTGAGAAAGCCCAGCACGAAGCAGCCCAGCAGCACGGGGCAGCCCAGCCATGTGCAGTGGGTGGCCCTGCTCCTGGCCATATAGGCAGCTCTGTGGGAGGGAAGGAAGGCACACAAGTTGCTGCTGTCCTCTTCCTCCTTTCTCTCCTCCTCCTCCTCCCCCCCTCAGCACCAGGGCTGCCCCCAGCTTCTGTGATCCTAAGCTGGTGTCCTGCCTAGGAATCTGTAACCCTGCAATGAGGATAGGAAGATTTTCTGAGCACAGTAAACCGCCCTACAAGGCAGCCTGTGTATCAGAACAAAGGCTGTGCAGCAAACAGTACTTAACTATTACTTTTAGAACTATTTTCTATTAATTATCAGGACTTTCTGCTTTTGAAAGTTCCTGTTTCAAGCTGAACGACAATCAGTGGAAGTGACCATGAGGTGAAAACAGAGGAAGGGAAAATTGCTTTCTCTTTACTGAGGAAACACTGAACTGCGCCTCTTTGTAATCTGTGGTTATGTTGGCAAGCAATAAATACCTAGAGTAGTTCAAGCTACAATTTAGATTAGCCAGTGGGGACACTTCCAGATGTCACTTTCCAAAGCTGCCAAAGGATTTCCTACATCCTCCAGCTTTTTGCATTTTGGACTACAAGGTTCTTAGGATCTCGTTTTGCCAGTCTAATTCCACCAAATCCATCAGTATTTTGTGGGAAAGGACTCAGCCAAGGCTTTTTGTGGAAACTTACCCTGGCTCTGCATCTCTCTGTCTGCCACTGAAGCCAAGGCAGATCTTTCTGGAGCTGTGGGCTTGCCCATGAGATCGCTTCTCAGGATGAAGGCAGGAAAGCTTTTCTGGGAACCCAGACGTGCACGTTGTTCTTACTGTTCGATCCCAAAGGCCCAAAGGAGATAGATCCTGTGAAAGCAATGGCAGTGCTCCAAGTATCAAGCATCCGAGTGCTTCAAGTATCTCAGACTGTACCGAGAGGAAAATAATTAGAAATAGCTGGAAAGGCTGCTTAGTGTCCCAGTCACTGCAGGAAGGGCCTTTGAAAAAGACCAGAGCCAAAAGAAGAGTTGCAAGAATTGGGGATTCTAAAATCAAGAATGAAAAGCAAGTCCAGTTTTCTTATTATTCTTTTTTCTCAACTGCTCATAAACCACCACAAATCCTAAACAGCAAGGCAAGGCCTTTTTGCACCATCTCACTTGACATACACAAACCAGATGGAATTCCACCTACAGAAAATACAGCAAATGAGCATATTGGTGTATCATTAGCATTTATATAGCACCACAGGTGTGGGATTGGCACATAATAGACAGCAAAGTGACAAGGACTTTTGGAGATTAATGCCTAAATTAGACCTCACATGATGATAACATCAGTGGAGGAAAAGGGTAGGAATAGCAACAATGAGACAGTACAAAGTGTATTTATTTCTGTACCTTTCTTTATCTTCACAATATCAGCTATACAGAGACCGAACCAGGCATCTCATGTTTAATACAGCAGTAACCAAGTGGCTTCTACAGTCTAAGTCAAAGTTCTAATACTATTAGTTGTTACCTGTGGCATGTTCTTAGCCTCCTTGGTTTGGCCACAGGCAAAGTACATGATACTTCATTTAAATGCAAACACAGCATAGTACGAATCTATGCCTCCAATAATCTTGGCGTGCCATGGAGGCCAGTTCAAGGAGTGGCATTACAGCCTAACATTTTTTGCTGACTCTCCTGGATCATATCTATTATATATAGAACTGAAATTGCTTGCAAGAGTATACATTAGTTATCTCATCTACACACTAGGTAGGAAGATGAGAAAAACGACATTTAAAGGCTAAATAAACTCCATTCATCTAAGAGAAACAGGAGTTTAGGCTTGATAACAGAATTTATAGCTGCTGCTATCTTCACTTCAGGAAGGGGGAACAGGGCAGAACTGTTTTTCAAGAGAAGGGGATGATACCTCCTGGACCCACTTTCATTTTCCTCACTGCCTAAGCTGGAAGAGGGGGTTCTCTTTAGTATTTTTTGCTGCTCATTTTTTTAATCCCCTTCATCCCCATCATTTTCTGTTTTGTTTTTATTTAATTCCCTTACTTTCTCTTCCTTGCTCACACTACCAATTCTAAAGTATGCATCATAAGAAATGCAGCCTGCGTCCTCCACATTTGCTGCTTTCTGATACATGCCCTGAGTAGCCCACAAGAGACATTACCAAATCACAGAGCCAAAGTTGTACTGGCAGGTCTTAACTATGCTAAAACATCTAAGAATAACTGAAGCCAGAGAAAAATGAGCCTGACACGATGAGAACTGAAGTACAACATGCCTGGAATGGAAAATCACATCTGTGAGGAGGTAGAAGCTGCATAGACCTCACTGAGCATCTCACTTAGCAGTCAAGGAATGCTCAACTGCAATTTCAAGTCAACAGATCCCTTCTGACTCTGCCAGTTTCACAGTCTCCCCAGAGCTCTCTCTCATGGACTCTGCAATCTGTCTGGCTGCTAGATTAAAAGGGCAGCAGATTTTGATGCCTTGAGTTGGAGATTGCTGTCTTGAACTTCAGAAGTCCCTTATCAGATTCCAGATAAAATAAAGTTTACATTACCGGCAGCTAAGTTCAGCTTGCAGACTTTGACCCTTTCTTCTACAAGAGGAATGTACCCAGTGAGGAAGAAAGAGTAAAGAACTGCACATTAAGCATAAACCAAAAGAAACATAACGGTGTCTACAAAAAGTCTCTCAAGAGAGAGAATGAAAAAGAGAAGGCATCGACTGAAACAAAAGGTTCGTTAGGGAATGAAGCACTGGTGCACATTGCACAGACTGGTTATGCAGTCTCTGTCCTTGGAGCTCTACAAGACCAGACAAGGTGAAGTCCTGTGCAACCTGATCTACCCTCAAAGCTGACCCTGCTTTGAACAGCAGTTTGTGCTACAGAGCTCTGATTTATCTTTAGACCTGAATTACCCTACAGTCCTCTGAGTGAATGATACTGCTCTATGTATTGCAGTCCCCCACCCTCAGGACCTGCTGTAAGTCACATGGAAGAATGACACACACTCTAACTGAAGCTGTTAGACTTGGCTACTCTGCTACCACACTATTATTTGTGGTCCAGCTGCAAATTTCAAATAGCTTACATACAAAGAGAAGCACAGGTCCCATCTCAAAGATCTTGACTACCAGGGACTGCTCTGTCCCTGGTATAGGTTCTACATTTCCAATACATTCATCTCAGTTGATTTGCAGTGCACAGAATGGCCATATGAAGTTCTTCGGAAAATCTTGACAGCATTCAATTCAATGACATAAGATAAGATGTACTTTCTTTAAAAAAATATATCTTTTGTTTGTTTGTTTCTCTTATTAATGCCACCTGGGTTCTTCCCTCTGCTTACTGAACACTTTTAAAACTCTTGACTTCTATTTAAGTCAGCTGCTGCTGTCTATAAATCAATGACATAATGAATTTGTCTTCGGTAGCCGTCAAAAACAAATGAGTATTCCTCTGTCTGGCTTCCCATAGTGTGTCTTGGAAGACTTGCTCATAGGACATATCTCCTTGTGCATGTGGCTGGTTAAGGCTGTTTTTTGAACTCTAAGGAATCGCTGAACTGGAAATATTTGTCAGTAAAGTTACCAAGTTCTCAAGAACATATTAACAGACAGGGCTTAGAATGGTTATATATTATTTATTTAACCAGTGTTTTGCCACTAGGCTGATAGGAACTGAATGCTTCATTTGCTGGCACATGCCAGTTGGCTTGACTTCATTCATAAATGTCATGTGACCCGTGCTTCTTACTGTCCTCCTAGTAAATGAGTAATGTGAAATGCCATTTCTCAGTGCAAACAAAATTGTTCTTACAGAACAGAATAAAATTAGGAGAGGAGAGGGGAGGAGAGGAGAGGAGAGGAGAGGAGAGGAGAGGAGAGGAGAGGAGAGGAGAGGAGAGGAGAGGAGAGGAGAGGAGAGGAGAGGAGAGGAGAGGAGAGGAGAGGAGAGGAGAGGAGAGGAGAGGAGAGGAGAGGAGAGGAGAGGAGAGGAGAGTTCAATTGGAAGAGATCTTCAGACACAAAATCCTATAGGTTAGCTTAATTGATGACCTAAACCAACCTCACTAATTTTGCAAGAACTGGACCATAAAACATCACAATTCATTGCTTCATTGACAAAAGGAGCAGTGGAGCAGACAGCAGTGATAAAACAGTGACAGCAATGCCACCAACCCACATGAGTAGATTTGGGAGAACATGTCTTTATGCTCTTATTCCAGTTTTAATCAGTTCCATAAAAATGTGTAAGTAACTGGGTAATAACTGTGGTTGCAAGAGCACTTCCCATTACCTGATAAACTGGATTATTTTGAGAAAGACTAACTGCCAAGTAAAATGATTTAACAATAAAGGGTTTTAAAGAATGTTTAAGAATTACTTAATTGTTATGGAAAATAAAAAAAATCTTCCATGACACTGAAATCCACCAGATGACAGATGAATCTTCTAAGAAATGGTGGATGACTCAGATGAAATAGCAAATCAAATTTCACTGAATTATTTGCCATCAAAGAGCTTATTAATTCCTGCAGTGGCAGACTGTCAGATAAACTGACCTGGTTTTCTGAGTCTTCTCCATCTGATTTCAGTTGTCCCTTCTAGCAGCTTGGTTTAAGAGTAAGCTGCATGCCCAAATCAGAAACACAGGTTCTATGGTGCTTTTAATAATTTAGTAAATTTTCACATAAAGGACATGATGAATTTGGTTTTCTTCTGATTGTCTTCATATTAAGAATGCTGTGGTATGGTCAAGATATAATATAGGTATGTTTGGGGTGAAAGTATAAAACCAGGTCTACATCTTGAAAGACGTGTTTTGTGAGATCATTAACTTTCTCATAAGATATATCACCTAATTTTCACTCCAGTGACTAAAAAGCTTCTTGCTTAAATCTATTTGCAAACAGCTGAAAGACTTAGCGTGTGAAGAAAAGGACATCATGGATGAGTATTCTGGGCTGGCAGTCCAAGATTTGTTATGATCGTAATACATTCCTCACACTATATGTGACAGTTTTCCCATCTTCATATGTAAAAGAATCTTCCATCTTCATGTAAAAGAAAAGTGAAAACACTATCACAGAGTACAAATATGCAACTCAAAGATAAAAAATATAAAGTCAAAAAATTAATGAAGCAAACAGATTTCAGAGCTCTTAAAATAAATCCAGTGGTTAGAGATCCTTAAAATATGAAGCAGAGAAACTACGTTTTTTTTAATGTAGACTCTCACTTCAGAATTTATCTAAAGACTGAGCTTGTGCAATGAAAAACATCATTACCTTGTTAACAGTGCTAAATGCATCCCATTTTGTTGTATAAATTGCAAAGGACAAGACCATTTGGGTTTTGTGGCACTTTTAGTATTTGTCTTAGTGTTTTCATGTTTTGACGTTGATGCATCTGCACACTGTCATAAATAGTCTTCATTGACAATAACGTTGATATTTATGCTACTTCTTTCAGTGTTCCTGCTGCTGCCTGCACAGTGAAGGCTGCAATGGAGATCTGCCTCTTAACTTCTTTCCAGGCTTCATCTTGATCAGCTTTGTTTTCAATGTCAAACATGGCATCATAGATCCCTGGGAACGATTCTCCTGCATACTTGTTATGGCTGCTTGGAGCAAAGATAACATGTCTGTAATTAAAGGAAAAAAATATTCTGTGTTAGGAAAATATTTTTTTTTTCTGAATAGATGTGATGTTTCTATATTCTTTGTCAAATTGACACTGAAGGTGTAAACAAATATCGTCACTGTAGCAACAATGCCTACAGTCTATGAAGAAAGAAAATTAAATGAGCTATTTCATTCCATGCAAATTCTACAACTTAGTAGCTAAGCATTTACCTTTCTCTCATTTCAGAAGGGAAAGATTAAAATAGAAAAGGCAGCATCTTTTCTCACAGATATACACAATCTTTGACAGATACAGGCATGCTTTGAGGTAGGAAAGTTGATGTTGTAACAACAGGGAGTCGTCAGGAGAATTTCAATCATAAGTCATGAGAGATAGGACCATAGATCTTATATTCTCCTTCTACAGTTACTTTTTATTGGCAAGATTACTATTCAGAACGCAGAGTAGAAGGATGAAAAAGCTGAGCTTGATTTGACTATTCTGCCTCTCAAACACAACTTATTTCTTGAACTGGAAGAAAAGATTCACTGCTGCTGAAGGACTGCCCTCTATAACCTATTTGCTAGCATGCCTGATCTGCTACGATAGGTCAAATTTTAGATGTTTCAAGTATACCCTATGTCACTTCCAAAACACAGCTTCCTAAAGATCCTTTATCAGAGAACTTGCGTTGGGACCAGGGCCAAACTTTTTGATCTGATTAGAAGCACATTAAGATCAATGGAAACTGATTTATTGATTTGAATACGCTTACAGCAAGAATCTCACTCTGTCTAGAGTCTCTCAGTGAAGTTTTCCCTAGCACTGTTTCCCTTTTAATCTTATTTGTCTTATTTGATATACTTTTACTATGTTCAATAAAGTCATTACAAATTCATTCAGAGATCCATAAATTACAAATAAATTCTCATATGATACTCCAGCCAGAAAGTGAAAAAATAACCATTTCTTACCTATAGAATGGCCTTCCAGGTAATCCAAGTGGATCGATGAAAGCCCTTTCTAGAAACATGAGTTGATCATTTAACGATCTGACAGCAAGTAGGCTGAAAAGAAAACAACACAAAAATACATCAGCTACAGATTTTTGCTTACTCTTTCCATACCATGATGTATACAGCTCTGGATACATGAAGGACAGTAGATCCAGGATGCTGAACTTGAACCACAGCCCACAGAAGACAGATCACAACAACTAACCTGCACAAGCAAATTACACTGTTCTATACTGTGAGACAGTCTGGTGTATAAATCATAGAATCATAGAATGGCCTGGGTTGAAAAGGAATACAATGATCATCTAGTTTTAACCTCCCTGCTATGTGCAAGCTCATCAACCACCAGACCAAGCTGCCCAGAGCCACATCCAGCTTGGCAGTGAATGCATCCAGGGATGGGGCATCCGTAGTCTACTTGGGCAACCTGTTCCAGAGTGTCACCACCTCCGTGTGGAAAAATTCCTCCTAATCTCTAACCTAAACCTCCCCCGTCTCAGTTTAAAACCATTCTCCCTCGTCCTATCACTGTTTACCCCTGTAAAAAGCCATTGCCCCTCCTGTTTATATGCTCCCTTCAATTATAGGAACACCACAGTGAGGTCTCCCCAGAGGAGAGCTTTAAAAGAACCGTAGGTCTTTTAAAGGTTCTACAGACCAAGGAATACTGTCAAAGAAGACAGACTTTCAGGTATTTTCTTTCGTGTTTTATTTTATTCCCATATCTCCTTTTTCTTAGGATGTTTAGATAGACCATCCCCTTCTTTTGTAGAGAGCTCCATTTTCCAAAAAGCCAGTCAGCACCAAATTACTTCAATAAAATCACATTAGTGTTTATATAAAATCACATCTGAGAAACAGGAACATTAGAATCATCTTTTGAGTCATCCAAGAATTTTGTTTTTCGGATAGCAGACTGCAAATTCCCTGGAGCAGAAACCATCTGTTTCTGTGTGCTTTGAATAGCTCTGAGCATAGTTGTGATGCTTAACAAATAGAAGAACTGTGAAGGAGAATATGCTGACTATATGTCGGTTTGATAGTTCACATACAAAGTAACTTACTTACTGTAAATCTTCAAAAGTACTTACCAAGAAAAAGCAGTAAATTTTGTATCACTCTCAGCCTGCAATAAGTCTATGACTGTCAATGAAATTGCTTCAAATTTACACTTGTATAGATAGAAACTGAATTTAGCTGGCTGAATTCATGTTTAGATTTAGGTTAACCATCAGTAAAATGATTTTGGACTGAACTTTCTCATTTGCTACTGTGCTGCAGAATTATCAAGACGTTATTGAGTCACAAAGATTAACAGTGAAGTGTTTTCTTCTATGTCTGTTTTGAAACTCCAGCTATGTTTACTGACACATTTTAGCAATTCACGAAAACAAATACATTGAAATTCATAAATGTGTAAGCTTGGTAACTGACAGGAGTTACAAAATCAAAATAACTAAGGCAGAACAGATCTGACAGGGTTGGGACGGAAGTCATGATTTGTAAATGGAGCACAAAACAGAAAGTGAATTACATTCTAGCTTAAAAGTCGCTGTGTCTGCTTATGCAAATTAGCCTTTCTTCAAATAACATGATGTAAGCACCACAGAAATATGAAGCCCACAAAAGTGTAATATATATGACATATGTCATAAATCTAATCTTTTACATACAAAATAACTGTACATTTATTTCTCTAGAAAGTTGCCACCATTAAAAATATGGCTTTTGTTCTTAATATTTCCTAAAGGCAAGCCTCTGGCTAAGCTTGACTCTTCCCATTAAATGTAACATAATTCTACATATATATAAAAGGAAGTATAGTTTCATGTTCTTAGAATGGCCTACAAAAAAAATTAAAAATCATGCCCTGTATAAATAATGGCATTGGTGCTACACAGAATTTTTGGAAAGCTTATCAAAAATCTTTCCATAACTATGATCATGGTACAGTTATTTTTTTTTCATTAAGTAGGACTGGTATCTTGAAAACTATAGTGGCTGGCAAACGCAGGCTACAAGGTAACATTTGCTCTTTAATGATAATCCAGTAACAAAATCCTACAGTGTTTGCACTTGGAAGTGACCCTCCTGTGCTGGCTCTGCTCATGCTATGCACCAGTCTAGTCACAACCATGTGCCATCCAAGTGCTGCTCCTGAGCACAACAGACAATCATTACCTTTGACACTTTTCAAAGTCAAAATGGCTAGATTTCCAGGCTCTCCAGTGTCTCTGATGACTGCTAGTTCAACACTTCCATATTCTGTTTCTTAGAATAATCAGATCCTTAAAGACAAGAGCCCATAAGGACTTCAAATGAACACCAGCCATTTGTCATCATGGTTATTCAGGGGACTAAATGCAAGTAACGACAATGCCCTCTGAGCCCAGAGGACTATGAAGACTTGGCTGGAAGAAAAAAGAGTTAAACTTACTTGTTGATATCTATTTGTCGCAGTCTGTCATGAAAGCTATCAGCAGCTTCTGTAAAATTCTTCACAGCTGAAAAGAGAGCATCTGGAGGGAGCAGAAATGAAGGAATTGGAAGGCTTATAAATTAAAATAAGGCATCACTACTATTAACAGAGAAATTAAAAGACTGTACCTACCAAAGGATACATTGTATGTTGCCAGTTCTTCCTCATGATTCCTTGACATATTATAGATGATATGAGCATAGTCGTTCAGAGCTGATGCATAATCTCTACAGTCAAAAGGAAGTAGAACAGAGTTGGCCAGTTCAAACACCAGCCCTCCCCGTACCTGAGCTACTGTCAGATGATTCTTGAAGGAAGGATCATAAAATCTTTCCACAATTTCGTAGGTTTCATACACACTGTGGTAAACTGGGTAGCTGCTATATTTTTCTACATTCTGAAACAAACAAAATCAAACAAATTCATTATTCAAATCAGCAACAGATATTTTATGTTTGTTTGAAAACCTTGGCTGCAGGATTTAAGGCACAGTAAAGTTAAGTATTCAGGTCACACTACTTCTCTGTAGCCTCTATGGACAGTCACGTGGGAAGAACTGCTCAGTGTTGAAGCTCTTAGACATCAGCTTATGTTGAAATAGTTACCTGGAAATGCTCTCTCCACTGACCTGGTACTGGGCCTAAAGAAGGTTGCCAAGAACAGACACAACTTCTAGTTGTCTACAATAATGTGAAGTTGCCCTTCTCTTTGGATCTCAGTAGTTATTTTTGTTTCCATCTTTGGCTATGCTTTTTCACAGGGAAAGACTGAATTTAATAGACTGCTTCTCAAACACTTCTTAGTTGTTTTCATACCATGAATCAAAGTCGACCCTATATTCTTCACAAAACATGAATAATTTCTGAATTAATTGCTTCATAAGCCATCAAAATTCATTTAAAAGACATCATAAACCATGGAACCCTTTCTGAACCCTAAATAATTTTAAGTGCATCCACTTACTCTGAATAAAATTCCTCTTCTCTTGTCTGATTGACACCAAGTTGACAATTCCTGTTATTTAAATATTTGTAGTGTAGTAGCATATAGAGTTCTAGTTAGGAACTGAGACTCCACTCTGACACACTAAACTGAACTATTCCAAAAAGCTGCCACTGTGAATGGCTCATTTACAGTTATTATTCAGGCAATTGCAAGGAAGATATAATTACTAAGATGCAGACTTACCCAGTTTTTACTGTAACGTGCTCTGCCTGAAGCAATGCCAAGACGTTGAAAAAAGACCTCAAAGTCATTGCCAGAACCCAGTTTATTTATTCTTTTAACAAGAAAGAAGGAAAAAAAGTCATTGCCTTGAGTGACAATACTTAAAATACATTTTCTAGCTTGTTTCCAAGTACTAAGATGATAGTTATTTATTCTCCAGTTACAGTCACTACATAATCTTTCCCTAGCACGTTCTTTCTTTCAGTACACCACAAATTCCCTGGAAGCCCTACATTGTATTCACCTCCTACCAATAACTGTATTCTCAAGAGGACAGAGCCAGTGCAGAGAAAACACTAAAGGGGAAAATTTAACTCACTGCCTTTATAATTGAGAAGACCCAAATACCTTCTTTCTGTTAAACTTTCACTATTTCCAGTCTCTCAACTGAGAGGAAACACAACAGTACCAGCATGGCGTCACATAAGAGAATCAGTTTCTTAGATTAAGTAAATCTGTAAAGGACAGTGTTGCAAAAACCTGCTTGGTGTGCTCTGTAGCCTCAGAAATTCAGAGGCCTGCCAAGAAACTGGAAGCAACTGCAAGGGAATGCTATTGTGTTACCATCTAGTGCTCCTGCCACTGGCTTTCACATCCTACCTTGTTATGTCTGCATCTTTATAAACTACACCAACACTACTTTTAACTCACAAAGCCTCCTTTAGATGCTACAAGTCCAAGTTCATATAAGTGTTGTACAATACATCAGCTGCAATCAAACTCTGAAATCTATATCTGTTGAAAAACACACTGTTTCATTCAAGTGCTCAGTTTTTCAAGAGGGTATTTCTTTAAAACTCACATCTACAAGCTGCAGTAAGTTCTGGCATTATCTTCATTTTCTTTTGTCACTTACCTTGGGACCTCCTTATATTCTGTTGATGGATTTTTTTTATACCAGCTCTCATAAAGAGATTTTCCTTCAAACCCTTCATCGGGACTTGGTATCTAGAAAATATATATTGCAAAAAAAAGACAAAAGGTACAGTTTTAAATATCACTTGTCGGTGAAACTAAAACTGGGCATTACTTAATGCCTATGGCTTAGGATAATGAACAAAAGTCTTAATCCCTCAGCCTTTCTACATTTCCAATTCAAATTTTTAAATGCACATTTTTCAAAGGAATAATTTATTTGCTAAAAGTAAGTAACTTTAGATGAAAGAAAACACAAGGAAAGCCGAACATTTCATGCCAAAATTTACTTTCTGATACTTTTAATGAGATGCTCAGTCATTTAATTTAAATACTAAACACACGAAATACTGGGGAAAAAAAAAAAGAAGCTTCTTGCTTCGGTCTGGCATGAAATTTCAAACAATTCTGTCTTGGTTTAATTTAAAATTGTTCTTTTCCTTGTTTTAGTTCAAAGCAAAGATTTCCATGGAAGCAGTAGCGACCTTAGAAGGACAAAGTGTGCAGCACTGAGTGCTTCCATTATTATTACTGCTACAGAAGTACAGAAGTATTATCTAGTTCATTCCTATCTCTATTTTCAGACTACTTCCCAGATTACTTAGCACAATAACACTGTATATTTTTCATCTTTCTTTTCACTGATGGGCAGCTGAGGTTTCATTTCTTTTACTGTATTAAATTTTTTTGCTATTTATTTTTGTTTTACTATATTTCTAAGGATGACTCAACAACAGCAGTCAAAATAAAACATGCTTGGCTATACAGACATGGAGCTAACTGCTTAAAGAAGCATGTTAACATTTTCTGCCACAGATTAATTTTGGATGGGGTTACAGAACCTCCTTCCTGATTAGTGATTTCTTCAGACACCAGCTACCAACAGGGCGTAGTAACATGCATTAATCAGCCTTTGTTGCTGCTTTCCAGCTCAAGGAAGGGTTATGCAACCATGTTTACTGGTATTTAGGTCAACAGTTTAATGATGGCTCTGGTGTCCAAAGTGAGGCTCTAATGACCTGATTTTCTGCAGTTCTGAACACCCACATTTAGCACGTTACCATGGGAACTGCAGGTGATTGGCTCTTCCACAGTTCCAGACAGAAATATCTTTAACTGGGCATCTAATTTTAACAGAGTTAAATTGTATTTGTTGTCTTTAATTGCCAGAAAATGTCTACATTGAGTTACTATAGTTAATTTACCTTGGCAGGAAAGAAAGTAACATGACATCATATTTTATGCATCAAGTCCCATCCAGTAAATGAACAGTGAATGTTGCAGCTAAAAATTTAAAGCTATATTACCTCTTTGGTTACACTGTACACCAGTCGGTACATCAGTGGTGTGCAATCCACCCTTAGTGTATAGTTTCCTGAAAAACAAAACAAAAATATTCATATGAAGAAGGAAGTTCTACTCAACTGAGGCCTCATGCCATTATTAGTTAAAAAGGAAGACATTAAAAGACTACACACTTTACAAGGAACAAACTGATTCTTCCTATAGAGGGGTTCTTCTCCTGTGACCTAGTTAGGATGAATTATAGACCAACTTCTGAAGCAACTACAAGAGCTTTTCTTATGCCCCTATGCTGATTACAAACATTATGAGAGGGGATGTAGACCCTACTGAGTTGCTACAGAATTGCTAACAGTGGCACAACACTTGTTGTTCACCTTGACTCCCCAAATAATGTAGCTGCTATAAGGCACTTCTTCCCTAAAGCAACAAGAATAGAATATCTGAAGGATGCTTTACAATTCTGGGTCACTGTTTCCTTCCACATCTACTATTAGATTAACTCGACAACATTATCATGTTCAGGCTTTCACAGATTTCTAAGTCAAACTGCCTCCCAGTCATCCGTACATATCGTCTCTATTCCTATAAAATGCAAGCCAAAACAATATACCTTCAATGGAGGAATCTGCATTGATATAAGCCACTCCTCGTGATTGCAATAGTTTGGCATTTTCCTGAGAATGAAAAGAGAAAGAAAACGCTAATAAACTTTTTTCCTCAGAACACTTTTTCTGATCATAGAAGTAACAGCTGTTTCAGGTAAAGTCATATAGTCTACTGCACTGAGTACAGTGCAGTACAAGGTAGGGCATCCCCTACGTTGGGGATTCTGTAAGAATAACTGTGTGTATGTAAGACACAGGGAGAGCAATAGAGAGAAGAAGTGCTGCTTTCTTATACAGATTTCTTGAAGATTTGCAATTGTGAAGACTGGTCTTGTAGCAACATCAGTTTACCTCAGCCCACTCCGTTGATCCTAACAAGCCAAATTCCTCTGCATCCCAGCTTGCAAATATCACTGTTCTCCGTGGCCTCCATCCTGCAATAAAAGACCATAGAAGTGAATTACCAAAATAAAAACTGCTCATGTCATTTTTGAGGTGTTCATCTTTTATCCCGATTTGTGGAAAAAGATGACCATTAAATTTAACTTTAAATTTAACTTATCTAATCTAACAGTGCTTTATTAATTCTTAGCAATCTCATCTCCACTTTAATATTGTGCCAAAAATGCACACTTTTTCTCAGCTCAACAGAATTTTCTAAAATTGAGAACTGAACAAGAAAAAAGAACGTTTGTGCATAAATTCCTGAAAGAAAGCTTTCCTTTCTGCTCATTTCAACTCAGTGCACACTGTAAATTGATTGTACTTCAACAAAAAGTTGTATTTGAAAAGTTGTCATATCTACACTCAATTTCTTTGACCTCTTTTACAAATATTAGATTTCTATGCTAGATCACCTTCAAAACAAAGATATTTCATTTGAAGTTCTACAGTTAATTCAAACCCAGACTGAATGCAGCAAGCTCTATTGCCTCACCTCTGCATCTTTGCACAAAGTTGTAGGATACTGGAATCTTTCAGTTCTTTTCCCCCTTACAACTTTCCTTTTAAATTATAAACTAGCATTGAAAAGAGAGTATCACCTGACATTCAATAACTGCAAGGGAGTGAGGAGAAAATGGAATGCTAATAGGCATATAATGCAGTAGCAATGCAAAGAAAGCTCCTATAGCACACCACTTGAGTTATACCAGACCTTCTTTGCATGAGATATCAAGGAGGGTGATAGTATTTGCTCTGACAACAACAGAAATTTGGTACATTTAGTATTCTTCTCCTGTTATAATATAACTAGGTATTTTTAAAACCACTACCTCCTACTATGTTTGCACAGCTCACTCTTTGCATTACACAGACTTTATTCATATTTGGGTCTGTCTCCAGACCAGTCAAGTGACCAGAAGACTTTCAGTGCTTCCCTGCTGAAGTATTGATCACTTCACCACGGCATCATTCAGACACTCAGTATGATCAACATCAAATAAACAGCAATCAACTTTATCTGAATGACATATTTATTTTAGTATCCTTCTCATAACTTATGGTTTGATTTTTGCTTTTCTTCAGGTATATTTTCTCTTGAATACATGTAATACAGAGATATTGACATTGTAAATGTGATTAATTAAGAGCTGCTTCTTTGAAAGATCAGAGATATAAACCTAAATTTAAACACATGCTTAAATCTCAGAGACATCAACAGACACTGCTGAAAGGAGTGTTTTTGGTGTGCTTTATTCCTTCATGACAATTACCTTCTTTTTTCAGTTTTCCAAAGCTCCTCACAATCTCATGAACCACAGCTGCTCCACTCTGAGGATCAATGCCACCAAATACCCACGAGTCCCGGTGGCCTCCCAGGATGACATATCTATCTAGAAAAATATGGAAGTTTACTTGGAAAAAACCTTTTACTGCCATAGTGTTGTTAATTACACACAGAATTATAGAATTGTAGTGGTTGGAAGACAACTTTAGAGATCATAGATCCCCTGCTAAAGCAGGTACCCTACATAACAGGTGGCACAGGAAGGTGTCCAGATAGGTCTTGAGTATCTCCAAACCAGGAGACTTCACAGCTTTTCTGGATAGCCTACTCCAGTGCTCATCACTGTCACAGTGAATTCTTCCTTGTGTTTATGTGGAAATTCCTTCAGGTTGGTGGATGACCTGCTGGAGAAGAGCTCTGCAGAGAGGGACCTGGGTGTCCTGGTGGACGACAGATTAGCCATGAGCCAGCAGTGTGCCCTCATGGCCAAGAAGGCCAATGGCATTCTGGGGTGCATTAAAAAGAGCGTGTCCAGCAGGTCAAAGGAGGTGATCCTCCCCTTCTACTCTGCCCTGATAAGGCCTCAACTGGAATATTGTGTCCAGTTCTGGGCTTCCCAGTACAAAGAAGACAGGGATCTCTTGGAAAGAGTCCAGCGGAGGGCCACTAAGATGGTGAAGGGCCCAAAGCATCTCTCCTATGAAGAAAGGCTGAGTGAACTGGATCTGTTTAGCCTTGAGAAAAGGACTGAGAGGGGACCTGATCCAGATCTATAAATACCTGAGGTGTGGGGGGCAAAGTGGTGAGGCCAGAATCTTTTCAGCAGTGTGTGGAGACAGGACAAGGGGAAACGGCCAGAAACTGGAGCATAGGAAGTTCCGCATGAATGTGCACCATAACCTCATTATGGTGAGGGTGGCAGAGCACTGGAACAGGCTGCCCAGGGGAGTTGTGGAGTCTCCTTCTCTGCAGGTATTCAAGACCCGACTGGATGCCTACCTGTGTGACCTGGTGTAGGGAACCTGCTTTAGGAGGGGGGTTGAACTCGATGATCTTTGGAGGTCACTTCCAACCCCTATGATTCTGTGATTCCTGTGTTTCAGTTTCTTGCCCATTGCCCCCACTTCTATTGCTGCATGCCACAAAGAACAGCCTGTCCCCATCAACTTCATTCCAACACCTTAGATATTTATCAACAGTGACGAGATTCACTCTCAGCCTTCTCTTCCCTAGACTGAAGAGTTATAGGTCTTTCAGCCTTTCCTCATGTGGGAGATGTTCCAGACTCCTAGTCATCTCTGTGTCCCTCCCATTGGACCTTTTCTAGAAGATCCCTGCTCTCTTTGAACTGGATACAGTATGATTGGAACTTATTTCTAGTTTTTTATGTAGATATCAGATAACAAAGCTTACTAGTTTGTATCACACACAATGTAAAGCTAAAATATATTTTTAATATCTAGACATCTTTCTACATTTTCAGCCAGCACTAAAAAGCTTGTCAAATAATTCAATCTCACAGGACATAAGATCTAAATTTCTTAACATTACTTCCACTACTAGAAATACTGTTGTTTGCCTCTGAAAATAGATGTATCTTTTCACATTTTACAATAGTCTGCTTATTTTTGTACATCACGCTGACTTCCAGTACTGAAGTATGTATTTCCATGAGTATGTATGTAGTCAGTCATAAAAAGGTATTCAATGTGATGTAAATTCAATTAATATGACCAAAGTCAGACTAGATAGCTGTGATACTATAATATGGTTAGCAGTTGTGTTTCAGAGTACGGGGAAGGGCTGCAGCTACTGATTAAATGAATGTATAATTCTAGGGATGTCTCAATTTATGCTTTTTTATAGTGTAAATATAACATTGGCTGGAGGACACTAGGAGACAGGCAATAAGGCAACAGTGGTGGATACGATGGAATGGAAAATCTTCCACTTGGTTCTGAACTCTTTTCAATTGGCAATATCATTCCCTCATTAATAGGCAAAAATATCCACTTCAGAGTATCCCTTCAGTTGCAAAACTACTTTTTTGAAGACAAATATTTCTGTCTAGTGTATGACTCCCCCTTTGGAACTCAGCATTTATACCCTTAACCGTATGAAATCTGTTGCAGTAAGTATTTCAACACCAAGTATCAGATAAAGCAATATTTCAGAGAAAACTATCATCTTCCTCATTTCCCCTTTCTAGCTAGTCCACTGAAGACAAATGACTTTACCTGGTTCCACGGAGCCTCTGATGGTACCAAGCACATTGTAAATTCTTGTTACTTTGTTGTTGCTATGAATGTGCATTTTTACCTTTCTGGTGCATTGGGAAGAAAATCCAAGGAAAAAAAATAATTATCCAGATTACATAATAAGGCATCAACACCTTTAAAAAGCATTCAGAATAAACTGTAATGAATTCAGCACAGTTCGTGTGTTTGTACTGATGTGGCAGCTCAGACATCAGAAAATCAGATGAACTGAGTCGTGTTATACATGGCAATAGATAAGATCAAAAGCTAGACCAAGAAGAATTTCAAATACATGGCTACTGCTCTCAAAAAATCAGCTGTCTAATCAAATAGCTTGCCAAAAGCTAGATGGCTGTCAAATGAAATTGGTTCAAGATTAGCTTGAAACTAAAGCAATCCAGTCATATGTGCCCAATTAGATGTGAATCTATTGAAGCTTTGCACAGAAAGCATGTTCAGCCCATGAAATGGTCAAAATCAAAGGAACAATGCACATAACCTCAATATACCTTCAGTAAATTTTATTACTCTGTCAATTTTTTCTCCAATCCCAAACATGTTTCCCTTATGAAACAGAACTTACCTTGTAGAATAATTTGCTGTGAAACCAGGGCCAACATTATAAGACACATTCAAATTTCCTTTCCAGCTACTATGCGGTGGTGCAGATCCTCCCATATTACTATTATGAAAAGAAATAGACAGTATTATTATTAGAATCATCTTGCAACAGCACCAAACACAAACAAGGAACCAGAAACCAACACATTTTGGCTCAGAGCCATTCAAATATAGACCACAGTGATGCTCACTGTCTTAAACGTTTAGTACCACAAGGTTTCATAGGTAACTAATCTTCATTTTTAGCTACATTAATACTAGTATTTTAACAAGAAAACCTGTTCTTTGGCATTGAGGACAGTTTAGAATGGAAAATAGTCTTTGCTTTCAAGGGTTTTGCATATAAACTGTTCATTGTAAATGGTCCTTGAAACTTTCTACTGCCCTGAACTGCATTTGCAGTTTATTCAGGAGACTGTTATTAAGATCATTCTAACAGTTTAACAACACATGCAATTGTCTTTCATTGCCTGTCTCTGGGCACCATTTAATATGGTGGCATAGACATAGCTGAAGTGTTTAAGATACCTAAAATGGAACAAATATGATGCGATTAAGTCATCTTTTCTTGTTCCAAGCAGAATGTGCAAGGGCAATGCTGCACCGGCCAACTCTACTCCATCTTAGCTTTTTCAATGTGTATGTTTTGTTAACATAAATATGAATGTTAATACCATCTCTGCAAAGCTTGGAGCCTGTGTTCAGATCACTTGATTACTTAGTATGCAAACTTACATACAGGTATCTATTAAATACTTTTCATCACTCTGGAGTTTTTCTAGTACTCATACATTAGTTTGCTAGCATCGTTTCACATTTATGCAACATAATACAAATAAGGAGAGAAAACATATTGCTTCATATAACTACAACAGAGTACAGATACTGTTCTATCAAAGACATATAGTTAAGTATTCACCTGGACACTCAAATTACCTTATTTTTGGTCTTTTTCACAAAACAAGCATCACAGCAGGCCCTCAAGTTCTTTCCTTTTCTCTACAGTTACATTGTAACTTCAGTGTACCTGATTGCTAATCACTGTTACTTCAGTTGATACCTGATATATTAAAAACAGCCCTTTCCAAAATGCTTTGCATGAATCTGGTATGTATATAAATTTCTTACAGATCCCTAATCACAAACAGGATTTCAAAAACTACAGAAGTTGAGTGAAAAAATATTTTCCCTTTCTTTCCAAATACTCTTCTAATTTTCACTGGACTGTCTGCTTAAAATTCTTTATGTCTCCCAAATACTTACCGCAGTAATGACTCAGCATCATGATAACCAATGGGATGAACTGGAATTTTTGGGAGACCTACACCACTGGCTTTGTCTAACCGGTAGGTGTATTCTGAAAGGTAAAGATGAGGATTTCTGTATTAAGACTCTGAAGGAATCTGTACATTTCACAGCACTGTCTTAACACAGGACTCAACAAGAATCATTGCACTTCCCTCTAACTTCAGCTGACATCTCCTCGGTGACTTCACTATTTATGCTCCATCTGCATATTTTCAAAACAACACTAAAAAATATTCTCCCACAGCATCTACAGTTACACATTCAGAATTGGCTGGAGATTTTAAAATTATTTCTTAATCTTTTTTTTTTTTTCATTTTTATTTTTTCATTCATTCATTTTTTCATTTTTATCCTTCTCGGAAAGGGTAGTCAGGCATTGGAATGCACTGCCCAGGAGGTGGTGGAGTCACCGACCATGGGAGTGTTCAAGAAACATTTGGATGTGGTGTTGAGGAATATGATTTAGCCAAGAAGTATTGGTAATGGTTGGACTAGATGATCTTCTAGGTCTTTTCCAACCTTGATAATTCTGTGACTCTGTGATTCATTGAAATGATACATAAATACTGCTATTCACGGGAAGCAACTTCAGAAAAAAAGCTAAAAACAGCCATAAAACAAGATTAAAGTGTGAGCCCATAGCCTAATGCCTGGAACACTGAGTGACTGAAGTGTGAGCACATAGCCTAATGTCTGGAACACTGAGCTGGGCATCTGCCAGAGATTCAGATCCAGTCTTACACTCTAGACTAATGAATATTCTGCTGTTTTCATTAAAAAACAGAAACAACAATTAAAAAAAAAAAAAAAAAAAAGAGGTCTAGGTTTTGTTCAGACAAGACACAATTCAAATACAATTATTATTGTTTTCTATAAATCAGAATCTAAATTTTCACAGTCTAGACAAACATGAACATTTGGAAGCCATTTTTTTTAGTAGGTTATGGAATAGAATGGAATTTTGTCCTTAATACAGCATTCCCAGGGCCCTTTGTTGAGGAAGGCTTTCTTCTTAGTAACTGTACTGGAAACATACAAATGTTGAGCTCCACAGTAACTTTCAGCACCCATTTAGGGAGCATGTGAACACTAAACAGACACCTCACCTTTTGCAGGATAGCCTGGTGTCAGAGGATCTCCCGCACCGTTCAGGTTTAATACATTTCCACGCTGGGCTCCTCCACCTGGAAGGTTCCAGCCATTTGGATATGGATCTACTCCAGGAGCACAGTAGTCAGCAGGGTCTGAGTAGAGAATAATTCCCTTGGCACCTGCCAGTTCAGCATTCTTCACCTGGAAAGCACATCTCTGGTTTCTATCCAGACCTTTATAGCTTGACATAAGCATTCAAGGGGCAAAAGAAAGTATTATAAATTACAATGATTATAACTTGGAACCTTTCACACTGCTTTAGTTGAGTAAAGGTCCCATACTTGTCTTGTATCAAAAAGTTCATTTAGATACACAGATAGAGAAGCAGGAGACTTGCAGACCAATACAAACAGCTGTTAGAAAGACCACCTTAAGAGTGAACATATCATGCCTTTATGTCAGTGAGGACATACCAGTTCCAAACTAAATGGCAACTGCCTGTACCTCTGGTTATAAGTAATTTTGACTTGTATTTCATTTTAATAAATGATTCACATTCTTCTATAACGTTTAAGTCTTTTCCATTCAGAAAGTATCTTTAAGAGTGGCAGCCTATAAAAATTCAATGACAGTGTTATCTGAACTAGAGTTAAGAGCCACAATTCGCTTTTCACTGGTGAAGATAGCATATACCAGTGAGTTCTTCTGCCAGAAGATTACTCAAGACTGTATAATAAGTACTGGTATTCCAGTGAAGATATTAATTGTTTGACACTCAGAAGTAACTGAGAAATTCAAAATATAGACGTTCCCAACTTATGTTAAGGTACATTTGAACAAATTGGAAAGAACAAACTATTTCGTAGTTAGAGCATATTACTGGGGCATGTTAGTTACACTTTGGAACAATTTATAGTAAGCAGATACATTTTAAAACATATAACATTTTCCAACTTACTTTTATTCTTTAGATGTATTACATACATGTCAAGTACATATTTTATATCTCCCAATAAATAATTTTCTTTGAATGCACCTCTATGAAAACCTCAATTACACTACAAGCTTGAGTAGACTTTGGTTAAGAGTTTCAGTCTCTTGAAATCAACTAAAGGATGGCATAAATAACATTTTTATATAGAGACATTACCTTATTTCCTCTAAAGATCTTCCCATATCTGGCAATAACAATCTTTCCTGTACAGTTAATTCCCATTTCACGTTCTAGCTTAAAGAAGTCCTCAGTGCGGCCATAATTGACATACACTAACTCACCCTGATGGAAGGAAATAGAATTTGAATGTCAATGAGTATAACAGGAAGATGGGATCTAGCAAGACAATAGGCTGGAAACAATAAGCTTCAAAACTGGTTCTTATATGAATTTTTCTCTGTTAGAGATGACTAGGTAATTAAGTGACTTCTCATTAGTTCACAATAATATAAAAAAGCTGTGTGACCTCAAGCCTCTATAGAGAGCATAAGATATGATTCAGAAACTGAGAGTAAACACTCAGAGCATTGGCCTTTCTTCTCTCCTGCTTAAGCTTAGTCTGTTCAAGCTCTAGTCAGTCAGCATTGGACAGCAAACCTATCTTAGAAAGAAACATGTTGCCCTCTTCAAAATAAATGCCTATGGTGAGACTGAAGGACCAGTTAAATATGGACACTTGCCATATCAGACAGCTAAACTTAGGTGACAAAAGTGCATTTCTCTGTATGACCACACACTTCCAAAGCAATCTTCAATTTAATTTCAAAAACGAATAAACTTAAATCTCCTACACACTCTGTAACCAGATGTTCAGGTGGCCTTGAAATACAGCAGCATGTCCTCACAAACTGAGGTACAGCCCTCCTAACTGTACTGGCTTCATCAGTATTCTGCTCAAATTGCAATTTCTGATTAAATTAGGTGAAATGAGCTCAGTTAGGTTAAATTATTGAAATAAAAGGGACTATATTTAAATAAAGCAGTTTCAGAGCTGCTAAAATTATTCAACTTCCTATTCAGATAATAACTCATAAATAAAAGGATTATTCTTGGGTATTTTCTTCTGAATTTATGAACCAGATTTCCTTCTCAGTAAAATCCAAGTATCATCCTACTGAAGTCAAGGCCTTCAGATTCAGATATTCTCACTCTCATTTTATTTAATAGCCTCAGTTCCAGCTGTACTGTATTATATTGTGTTACCTTGCATTCCAATATCATATTTAGTAAACTAAATTTCTTCCTCAGATTGTTGCTGCTGTTCTGTATTTAGGCCCATCTCTCCACCCCTCCCCCTTTCCCCTTACCCATGGTGTGGATCCATGGGTCTCCTGCCCCATTAGTCACAGAACCAGACAGATGCAGCCCATAAACCTCTGAGACCCTTCCCTCCCCTTTTTGGGCCAGTGGGCCTGTGGAAGAGATTATTCTGTTATACTATTGACACAAAGCTTGCTGAAGGACACAGATGGAACAAATCCTAGCAAGTCCTGGGCAAGGATTGAGAAATCCTTTGTCTGCAGAGCACTGATGGATAAGTCCTGAGCAAAGGTTGCAAAATCCTTTGAGGGACAAAGATGGACAAGGCCAGGGGCAAGAGAGAGAGAAAAGCCACGGCTTAATGGCTGTGAAGAGGTCTTTTTTTGTGTGGACTTATCTCAAGGAAGATGGCCATCTCAGGTGGTACTCACATGACATTTGCTCAAGCACCGAGAGATGTCATGTAGGCAGGGAAAAAAAGAGGATAAAAGAGGGATCAACAACCATGAGTGTAGGTGTCTGCCATCAGATCCCTCACTGCAGAATTCCTGCTCACCGACAGACTCTCCCAGACCTGCTACCTGAATCCTGCTGCTTGCTCCTGGACTTACCCCGTGGCTTCTTCCTGCTACCCGCTTGCTGTCCAAGTCTGGCCACGCTGCTCATGTCTCACAACGGGACAGCTGCTGGATCCTGGTGGTGACTATCCCAGCTTTACGCAATTCTTCTCTTTTTCTGTCTTTTCTATCACCTGCCTTCCCTTCCCCATTGCCCTAAATTGTCCATCCTCCCCTTCTGCATCTCCCTTATTAAGGTTTGTAATAAACTGGTCGGACCAACATTTGAACCACTGTTTCTTAATCTCATGCTGCGTATACATATATCAAAGCACCTCTTCTCCCTCCTATAAACTGGAGCGAGACAGCCTGCTGTCCTCCTCTAATGAACACAGATAAATCCAGATAACCCTGTGACAATACTACATCTGCTGAGAACCAGAAATGAGCAGCAGCTATTTCTAAATCTCTGCAGGGTTTCACTCTAGCAAGTAAGAAGCTACCATCCCACTCTGGCAGGATATAACCTTCAAAATCAGTCACTACCACTTATTACTGCAGGAAGCAGTAATGGTGCTAGCAGTGTCTAACTATACCTCTGCAACTCCCTGATTAGAGCTTTCACACAGAAAATAAGAAAGCTGAGCTCCTGGCTGCTCTCAGTATGAAGAACTTTGATCCATTTCTTCCCACTTCCCAGAAGGTGTCCTACTCTTGAGACTATAGTTACCCAGACATGCAGGTTCTTGACAGCCTTCTCCCTTCACCGAACTTTGAGCTTTATGCGGGAACTGTTCCAAAATTCAGAGCAGAAGGCCTAAGACTGATGAACACAAGTGACAGGTTCCAAACCTCTCTCCACAGCCTAGTTCTGTTTTTAATGAAATGGCTTTTAACATAAAGAACATAAAAAGATATGGGAAAACTCAGATGAGCCCAGAATGCAGAGAATATTCCCACTGCAGAGCTTTATATGTGCTCACTCCCCTGCTATTTGCAGTAGAGCTGCAACAGCTGTTTACTGAAGAATGTCGTGGCTAACAGCACCGGTATTTGGAGCTTTTATCAAACTATTAAGCATTAAGGGAAACATAGCAATATATTTTGAAAAGACAATCTGTCTGTTAGGTATTGTTTCTTTCAGAAACAATGTTTTCCTATTTAATTCAAATAAAACCATTTTCTAAAGAAGGAAGCTGCATCTTTTAAACCTTGTTTTTATTGTTATTTCCCATCTCCCATCATTTACTGTAGCTCACTAGAAATCAAATAAAACAGTGTAGTTATTCTGTCTTTCTGTAGGGATATTAAAACAGGAAGACAGAACCTTTGAATTTTACCTTACGCTACCTTCCAAAATTCCCACTGTGATTCTTGAAACACTCATAGTTCTTATATCCTAGGAGACAGGTTATCTGCCTGGCTCTCCAGCTTCTTCTGAGTATGAATATAGGATATCTTTTGCTGTCTGGGCTTGCACAGCTTATTAACAAACTTGAGACAGTATATGAATTTAATACTGCTAGCAGATTCCAAAGTCAGCTCTAACTTTAGAGGACAGCTTGGATGAGATGACCTCCAGAGGGCTCTCCCCACCTTTGTTATTCTATGTACAGACATGGAAGGGAAAGCAAGAAAAAAAAATATTTCCTATTCTTACAAATTATGTATTGAAACAATTAAAGATCACAGAATAGAAAACTGTTAAACAGGCCAGTTTCAGAACAGACAGCTTGTCAGCTGGTGCCATCTGTGCAAGAGAGAAAAGATAACTGGAACAGGCTGCCCAGGGAGGTGGTGGAGTCTCCTTCTCTGGAGATATTCAAGACCCTACTGGACGCCTACCTGTGTGATGTGGTGTAGGGAACCTGCTTTGGCAGGGGGCTTGGACTCCATGATCTCTAGAGGTCCCTTCAAACCCCTACAATTCTGTGATTCTATGATTCTGTGAAATGCCAGCAATAGCCATTTGCAATAGCCACAGCACAGTGCACAGCTACACCTGTATGACAGTCTATGGAAAAGAGCACTTTGAAAATGAGTTTGTTTAATTGGCTATTTAAATATAAGTCATATTTTGATCACCAAGATGGAAAAGAACAGTGAATATACACACAATATCTGGAGAAGTTAAAGAAGTGAATAAAAGGAAAGATTTATTTTTACATTTTTAGGAAAATGCAAAACAATTCAATTTTAAGTCAAACTAGAGGGAAAAAAAATAACATGTATGTATGACAGCTCAGTTTCAACACTGCCCCACTGTAAAACTCCCTACAACATCAGAGCTGGCTCATTTTTCTTACTGGTACTATGTCAGGGTCTGTACACACACAGCCTAAGACCCAGGAATTTTACATTATTCCATACTATTCCATTCTATTTTATACTACGTTATGCTCCAATATCCTATCTTCTTTCTGTTTCTACGTCTATTTTACTATTCTACTTTTTTACCTCAGGCATTCCTTGGGCTGAAAATGCACTGTAGGGTGGCACCACATCTTCAACAGCCTCATACCCTGCAGGAGGTGGCTCTGATAATGATGTGTTGAATACCTAGTGGGAAAGAAGAAACAAAAAAGCAAAACCGGGAAATATGAAAAAGAAGTACTGTTTATGCAGGCACATTTCACAGGCATTTATGTTTAAATGACTCTAGTTTTTTTAACTCAAAATGAGATGTGACCAAAACTTTAATAAGCAACGGTTAACACCTTCTGTATGCAAGTTCGGTGTGTGATCCTGATAGTCTCACTGGTGCTCTTAGCACGGTTTATGTGCTAAAAGCCTGTTTATGTGAACACAGGTTCTTTTAAAGAGGTCTCAATACAGCAAGTAAGAGAAGGTTAGATCACAATAATAAAAAAAATGATTGCATTCTGCTCATCCCTGGACCTTCAGTGAGCAGTAGAGCTGCTCTGTAATGAACTGATTTTGTGTCAGTGTATCTTGAGGCATAAACTCTGCAGACTTCAAGGAACTGAATTTAGCACAATCACTGATACTGTAAAATGACTCAATGCAAGTAATGATGCTAACCATGGTTGATTTCCTCTTCCTAAATAACAGAGCAATTTTAAAACAACTGAATTACATAACATAGCTCTAATACATACTTTTCCTTTCATCCATGCGTGTCAGTAAGCTGTGTGAAGCAGGGTAGCTATTAGTATTCCTAGCATGAAAATGAAGAAACAAATATGTATAAATTAAGAAAAATATAAATAAGTAAAGCAAATGAGAACCACTGATTTCCATGAGCTTTGGATCAGGTGCCACACCATAAACAGAGCACAGCATAGCTTTCCCTCCCAGTCTTCCCAGGTGTATGAAGGTGATTTTTTGCACTGTTTGCAAAAACAGGTGTTTTCAGTACCTCGTTTCCATGCTCATCAGTTATTGAGACATAATTGGGTTTATTTTCATCTGGATAAGAGAGCAGGACATCATAATGAACCAACTGAACAGAATCCAAACCAAACTCCTCCCACTCAGCTTGAACCTGCTGTGCCAGATGGAGATTCTCCTTTGTTCCTGCAAGGTGAGGACGCTGTGTAAAATTGCTAGAAGAAAAAGAAGCAATTGGTCAGGATCAGACATTGCTACACATAATCTTAACCCAGCTGGAAACATCACCTGGATATAACTAGATGTACCCAAACTGAATCAAGACCAAGATTCTTCAGCACATATATTTTTGTCTGCCATACACATAACATGAGGCAAAGGGTTTCAGTCATAGGTGTTTACATCTTGTTAGCAATCCAGCCTAGCAAGAGTGGTACAAAATCAGCCATGGGGTCTTGTTCTTGCTTTATTCCTTGTCTTCTGGGCAACCAAGGGCCAGTCATTTCTCTGCGTAAGCCTGGCCTTCCTTGTAAAGCAGTAAAATAGTGGAGCATAATTACTTCTAGGTGTTCAGTTTAGAAATGTGCATAATGACTGTGATCCCTACATTTAATTAGCTGGGTAGTCTCCTCAGACCCCACTGTTTTAATTAATTTTAGCACAAATACTGATTTATTTAAAAGTTGACTCTGAGCATGTTTTGTTGGCAAATAAGAGTGTGAGTTCATAGCAGCTTACAAACAAGGAACAGAAAAACTCAGCAGCTTGTGACTTAAGAGATATATGCACCGAATAACAAATAGCGTACGATACCAGGAATGGTGAGCAACTCATCGTCTGGAAATGAAATTTGGCCAGATAACTGAGAAAAACCAGTAGTGAACTGATCTAAAGAAGTCTCCATTGAATGAGATTGTCATCATTATGTCCTCATCCTGTTCTATGGCCAAGCCATCAGCACACCACATGAACCAAGTAGTGTTAGTGAGGGAAAGGAGACCTCAGGTACGAACAAGGTATAAGGCTGGGAACGTCTTAAGTTCCAGTGAGTGTTACCAAAAACAGCCAAGTACTTTGGAAGAATGATATACTTCTGATTTTTACACAGCTGTGTTCTTCTGACAATATCAACAGCTTCTATCAACTCTGTACTGCACTGCTCATCATACAGTCAAGGCACTATTTTCTGGGCTTCATTACAATTTGAGTTATGCAATAGTATTCTCCTGTGTTATACCCCTATTTAATAGAACTTTGTTTTTCTTACTTTCCTGCTCTAATCTGTTGACTGCCTGTACTAATAGTTCTGAGTAGTGATTAAACACTTGTGTATTCCACCACAGAACTGGCTGCAAGTCAGTAAACGTGGTACAATGTTTCCTGTTGGCATAGAGACAGAGAGTTTGGAGGGCAGCGAGCTGCTTCTACCGAGCTGCTGAGCAACGGTTGTGTTGTAGGAGCCAAAACACAGGTTGAAAAGTGCAAAAGATCTTATTTTCAATGTTACACAGCTCAGGATATGGCTGTTATGCAGTAAAGAGAATGTGCTTTCCAGCTAGCTTATTTGCAATAGCTTGTGCGCTTAAAGTGAAATAGGTGGGTCTGACACAATAAGCCAAACATGGGTGGGGTTTTTTTGTAATTTGGTTTTGCAGTAAGATAAAACTTCCTGCTACTTAATCAGGATGGGAATTAAAGGCAAATCCAGAATTACTGTCTACTTCTAAAAACACTGATACTTTAAAATTTTCTTTACATAGAAAGTCAGTTTCTACCAACAAACTACAACTCCTAGCTTGAATAAATGCATTACTTTAACAAATATCACACCTTCCTAGTAGAAAATCTGTTTACAAGGTCCCTAAAACAAATGATTAATAACAGCTTCCTAGTAGCTAAGGCTTCTAAGTTTTAAGAAATCAAGAAATTAACTACAGCAACTCAACTACAATAGGTTTTAAAAATCTACAGGGCTATTTTTTACCACTTGAATTTTCAGGAACAAAAGTTATCATTGTTGTAGGAGGAAGCAGAATCAGAATAATGCTGAAATCAAATAACTTAATTACTAAAAAGTAGATGAGATGTATAAATTCTTGGGGGATAAAACATGGTCTTAAAAATGCCTTTACAGCTTTAAAGATAACTATTCTAGCTGTTCACTGTGCAGAGAGGGAGTGCTTGGAGATATCTTTCTTCATGAAGGTGTGAACATGGATGTGCCAAGTAACACAAACATGGTCACAAATTTGGGAGAACTACAAGCATTCACCAGCTGCTGAGCAAGAATTTGGCCAGCTCTTAATTACTTTTAAGTACTGAGTTTGCTGACAGTGACTCCAAGCGTTTTCAACACAAACAAGAATGAGAGGAGTCAAGATGGACTGTACTATCTCTCATCTTACTGGGAAACATTAGTTGAAACCTATGGCCAAGAACCTACACACTATGATCTGTTAGTGGCATCCTTGGGCTGGTTCCTGATTTTATTTGTTGATTTATTTTTGACAGATAAGCCTACCCATTGCTTACAAAAGAAAGTGCTTGATGTTTTCAGCTTTCATCTCAGCCATAAATGCGGCCTTCATCTCCACATGAGGTTTCAAAGTTGTCTTCTCTTCTACAGGTTTTGCAAACCAGCCTATACAACACAGCAAAATACATTTTTCTTCAATATCACAAGATTTTCAATGTGTATTTTAACATTATTCTTCATCATAGCACAGTAACACTGCCACAACTTGATACAGAGTTTGGTAATGGCAGTGATAGTCCTGCACCACAGTACTTGTTATCTTGATACAGTGCTATACCAATCACAGTTGTTTTAATGCACATCTTCCATCACATTAAGATTGGAAAAAAACCACTAAGATCACTTGTCCAACTGTCAACCTACTTTCACAATGTTCACTATGTCCCTCAGTGCCACATCTTGGGCAAATGGTTTTAAGTTAAAAGAGGGAATATTTAGGTTGGATGTCAGGGGGAAGTTCTTCACTAGGAGAGTGGTTAGGCCCTGGAACAGGCTGCCCGGGGAGGTTGTGGATGCCCCGTCCTTGGAGGTGTTCAAGACCAGGTTGGACGGGGCCCTGGGCAACCTGATCTAGTAAATGTGTATCTTTGGTGGCCCTGGTAGGCAGGGGGGTTGGAACTACATGATCCTTGAGGTCCCTTCCAGCCCTGGTCATTCTGTGATTCTATGATCTCTGTGGTTCTTGAACACCTCAAGGGACGGTGACTCCACCACCTCCTTGAGCAGCTTGTGCCACTGCATCACCACACTTTCCGAAAAGAAATTCTTCCTAATATCCAACCTGAACCTCTCCTGCCGCAACTTAAGGCCATTTCCTCTCATCCAATTGTTGTTACCTGAGACAAGAGGCTGACCCCCCACTTAGCAACAACCTCCTTTCAGAGAGTCACGAGTGAGCCTCCTCTCCTCTAATAGAAGAGATGTTGAGAACTCCTATATTCCCTGAGCACCAAACATGATGCTGTCAGTCACTTCGGAAAGGTGGAAGCTTTAAAATAAAAAAAATAATGGAAGAAACAGTGCCCCTTTTTAAGGAACAGATGTCTCTTAACTATTTTCTCTGTCTCTGGTTCTTATTCTGGAAACCCTCCCTTACTACACAAGCATTATTAGAGTAAGAGATGAGAGGAACACCTGGCTACAAAGTTTCTAACATATGTTTTTATTTTTAAGTCAGAAACAGGACATATAATCATAGAATCTTTAGAGTTGGAAGGGACCTTTAAAGGCCATGTAGTTCAACTCCCAGGGACATCTACAGCTCCACCAGGTGCTCAGAGTCCCAACCTGTCTGACCTCAAGTGTCTCCACGGATGCAGTATCCACCACCTCTCTGGGCAACCTGCCCCAGTCCTTCACTACCCTTACAGCACAAAACCTCTTTCTTATATCCAATTTAAATCTTTTCAGTCTGAAACCATTTCCCCTTGTCCTATTACCACAGGCCCTTCTAAAAGATTCTGCCCCCTTCTTTCTCCTAGCTCCTCTTAGATACTGAAAGGCCACCCTCAGCTCTCCCTACAGCCTTCCCCAAGATGAACAGCCCCAGCTCTCAGCCTGTCCTCATAGGGGAGGTGTTCCACCCCTTGGATCACTTCTGTGGCCCCCCCTCTGGACATGCTCCAACAGCTCCATGTCCCTCCAGCATTGAGGACTCCATACATTCAGTGCAGTGCAGTAGCAGTTGCACAGATGGAGGCAAACCAGAGGAAGGGTGAGGAGCAGAGCGCAGCCCACAGGCTGCACTGCACAGAGCTTTTTCTACATCAGACTCACTGCCCTTCCAGGATCCTCCAGCATAACCAAATGCCATTTCAAAGTACAAGTGGCTCTTTTGTTTTCTTCCCTTTCCCCCCCCATCCCCGATCCTGATCCATCTGTGGATGAAAAGGGTGTGTAGGAGAGGAAAAGATTTCCGTCAGCAACCTGCAGTCCCTCCTAAGCCCAGTGGGGAAAGGGGCATTCAATTACACAGAATCACAGAATCACAGAATTACCCGGGTTGGAAGGGACCTCAAGGATCATGTAGTTCCAACTCCCCTGCCTATCAGGGCCACCAAACATACACATTTACTAGATCAGGTTGCCCAGGGCCCCGTCCAACCTGGTCTTGAACACCTCCAAGGACGGGGCATCCACAGCATCCCTGGGCAGCCTGTTCCAGGACCTAAGCACTCTCCTAGTAAAGAACTTCCCCCTAATATCCAACCTAAATCTTCCCTCTTTTAACTTAAAACCATTTCCCCATGTCCTGCTATTGTCAGCCCTTTCGAAGAGTTTACTCCCCTCCTGGGAGTAAGTTCCCTTCAGGTATTGAAAGGCTGCAATGAGGTCACCCCGCAACCTTCTCTTCTCCAGGCTGAACAAACCCAACTCCCTCAGCCTGTCCTCATAGGGGAGGTGCTCCAGCCCCCTGATCATCTTCGTGTCCCTCCTCTGGACCCTTTCCAAAATCTCCATGTCTTTTTTGTACTGAGGGCTCCACACCTGGACACAGTACTCCAGATGGGGCCTCACAAGAGCCGAGTAGAGAGGGACAATCACCTCCCTATCCCTGCTGACCACCCCTCTCCTGATGGAGCCCAGGATCCCATTTGCTTTCCGGGCTGCCAGAGCGCACTGCTGGCTTATGTTAAGTTTCTCATCTATCAGGACCCCTAGGTCTTTCTCTGCCGAGCTGCTCTCAAGGAGAGCTCCCAACTCCTCCCAGCCTGTAACACAGCGCTTCCCCCCACACCCGCACCCTCCCCCCTCAACCCGGCCACCGCTCAGCCCGGCTCCGCTCCAAAGAGGGGTGAAATTCGCACTGTACCGACGAGGAACCCGAGGAGGAAAAGCCCAATCGCTGCCCCCAGGGTGACGGCCCAGAAACGGCCGCTCGCTGCCCTGGGGCCGGCTGGTTCCGTGACAGCACCGAGCGACGTCCACATCGCTGCCGGCCGCTCCGGACCCAATGGCCGAAGTGCCCCCGCTGTGGGGGCGGACGGGAGGGCGCGGCTGTTGGTTCCCGCCTCGGGGTGTTCCACACAGACATCGGACTTTGATTTTTGTCACACGGCATTAAAGAATGGGCACATTTGGTGTTTCTAAGAAGAGTAACATGGCCTGGGTACCTTTAGGGCTAGAAATCTGGAATCCTTGATCAGTAAATTTCTGCTGGGGGCATTTGGAACTTGAGTTAATGAAGTGCCATGGGACTAGGCACTGAACCAAAATATATTTTATGTCTAGACTAATATCCCAAGGAGATTTAATCCTGATGGGTTATGGCCACACTTACTAAATGGGGTGAGCATACTGTGAGGTTTCGTAAGGGTTTTGTAAGGTTTTGGGAGGAGGTGGGGATAAGATCTCTCAGTGTCAGTTTTTTACCATATAATTACATTCCTGTGTGTCACATAACTAGTTTGATGTGTGATTAAGACAACTTCCAACGTTTTGATTAGAGCAGAAGGCTAAGAAGGTGAAACCAGTCATTCCACTTATAACCCCCTGGAGAAACACCTAGTCTAGAAGGGAGATTCAAGTTATTCTGTAATGTCTGAGAAGAACTTTTCTAGGTTGTCAAATAAAAATGAGTTATCAAGAGAAAAAGATTGCTGGTCTTTGTTACAGTTTTAATCATCAGAGAGAGGATGCAAAGCAGATGCTCAGATACATGGAGATCTGCTTTGGAAATGATGACAGGGTTATGTGTCAGAATATGGAAGGGAGGCCAACAAGGGGGCCTTCATGTTGTCTGCCTACAACTGGCTGCTGTCTCAAGACAAGAAAGAGAAAGAAACCTTTTATAAACAACTGGAAGAAGTCTCACCATTGCAGCATCTTTAACATGGGAGTGGGTAAGCAGTGGAACAGGCTTCCCAAAGATGGAGCATATAAATTCCTGGACTATTTCAAAACACTGCACAAAGCTCCATGCAACCTGATCTAACTTTGAAGTTAGCACAGTTTTGAGCAGGAATTCGGTCTAGATTGACCTCCAGGAGGTCCGTTGTAACATTTTTTTTCCTGTGATTTTAATGGAGACTTGTTTGTGGATTAATATGCTGCCTGCTTTGTAAATATTAAGTACCCCTACTTCTCTGTTACATATTTGCTATACAGATAGTGAAATAAAAAGACTGGCCTAACTCCCAAGGGTTCTGTAGGATTAAATCATTTATTTAGGCAAAGTGAAGAAATTCATGAGTTCCAAGTCACTATTATGCAATGGAACTACTCACTAATTAAATCTGAAGCGTTTCTGATAGAAATTATTGTTGAATGTTTCATGAGAGAACAAAATGAGGTGTATTGTTGTAAAATGTCAGTAGAATACAAGGAAGTGAAACCTAGGTTCTTTCACCTGGAAAACTTTTATTACATTATTATTTATTTAAATACTATCTATATTATTATATTATATTATTATATTCTACTTTCTTATTTTCAAACTGCATAAAATACCATCTTCCCACTTTTTACTCGTAGATGGGATAGAACTAATAAGTAAATTTATAGCTTACATTTTCCTTTCCCCTTCTATATACTCTGCTGGTTGAATGACATTTGTATGGATATGGTCTTTCACAGGTGTCCACAAACCATACTGCTTTTGATTTCCACAGAGCACTACAGGGCTTATCAAATATCCATTCTGCAAGGTGCCACATCTGCCTGTGTATTAAAATAAAACTTGTGCTTTAACTCAAAAACATGCATCTTTATCCATGTAGAACTCCGTATAGAGAAGGGTGCTGTGCCTGTGACTACATAAGGCACTAAGCAGTGATAGAAAGGCAAACAGCATTTCTCTAATGATAATTTTTGATAGTCAAGTTTTTTAACTTTCTTTGTTGAGTTGGTGCTTTGTCCCTTTGCTGTGTGCTTAGAGATCTCTGTAGTATTTGCACTGCTGTGATAACATTCCTTCTGCTGAGATTCTCATGATGTTTAAAAAAAAGTAGCAGTGACAAGGCTGGGATTTTGCTTTCCTGTGGTAAGTGCTCAATCATTTTTTATTCCTGCTCACATCTCAGTTCCTTTTGTTACTGCTTTCCTTTTTAGGGATTTCCTCTCACAGACAGTAAAACTCTGCAAGGGGATCGATTCTTCTGCCCTAGTGAAAATGGAAATGAATTGGCTGTGGTAACTGCTTTCTCATGTGTGTTCTTTAGACTAACCTCCATCCTGAATTACGACATTTATAACTGTCAGAAATGTCCCCATCTTCTCAGTCTTGCTAATGGAATACTGGAATGCTTTTACAGACTTCACAGGAATCTGTCTTCAGGCCAGTTATTCAAACAGTAAAGCATTTTGGAGTAGCACATTGTGAAAGAAGGAAGAGAAGGATACTGTGAACTAGTGCAAAGGCCTCTGAGGATCAGTTCCATGCATGTAAAGACGTGAGGTAATTCTGAATTGTACCAGACTGTCCTTGTTCTCGTGTTGCAAGATACAGAAAGAAAGTTAAGAAAGATGATGCACAGATTGATCAGCTTGCCATACCAGTTGAAGAGCCTTTGATGTTCTCTCCTGCTCTTGGCTTCACAGGTCAGTTATCTCCCAGTTACAGTGCTCAGTGTGCTAAATGTAATTAATTAGGTTTTGTCACCATTCAGTTTGCTGCTGGATTAGAATGGCTTATGTTGGAAGAGGCCTTAAAAACTACCTACTTCCAACTGCACTGCTGTGGGCAGGAACAACACCCAGTACGTAAGGTTGCCATCCAGCCTGGCTGGAGGGATGAAGCATCCGTGGCTTCTTTGGACAACCTGTCCAAGTGCCTCACAAACAGCACAATGAAGAATCTCTTCCTAATCTTAATCCGATTCTAATCTTAATCTGTATTCTTTTAGTTTAAGACCATTACCCCTTGTGTTATAACTACATTTTGTGATAAAGAATCCCTCTCCAACTTTCTTGCAGACCCACTTCAGCAGCTGGAAGGCCACAGTAAAGCCTCTCTGGAGCTTTTTTTCTCCAGGATGATCAACTCAAGCTCTCTCAGCCTGTCTCTATAGGAGAGACATTCCACTCTTTTGATCATCTCCATGGTCCTCCTGTGAACTCACTGTCTTGCTGGGGCCTCAACTCATGAGATTAGAGTAGGTAGGGAGGATCACCTCCCCTGACATGCAAAAAGACTGGCCCATGAAGAAGCTGGACAGCAAAATGTTAAATTATCTCTAGCTTCCCTATGTTGATGTTGCCATGAGAACAGAAATAGCTTGTAAGTAATGAAGAATTAACTCTACCATGCTGAAGTGGAATCTTGCTACTGATTAAAAATGATTTCTTATAGAAAGACAGTTTCTTCTGTAGATATTTGCAGCTTTTTTTTTTTTTCCTTGGGGCATTGGTCTATCAGAAAGCATGTGTTTTTCCAGTTGTTCTTCTGACTTCACTGGCAAAGAACAAGATGCCAATGTGGAATACACAGATAATGGAGCAAATTAACGATGTACACTTGGAAAAATTCTATGTATTTAGGGCATAATTGATGTCAAAATATGTGCCTTTCTGGACAGGGAAATCAATAAACTCCAATTTAGTTGTGTTACAGCTGCTTCAGGATGAACATTCTAACAGTTTATGCTTTCCTCACAGCTGTACTGGAGTGCCCCAGAGCTTACTGTGATTCCCCGGCTTTTACATGCTAGAGGAGTGAGGATATATATTTTTTCTGTAATTTCCTAAACAGACTGACGTTCTGTCTTTTAAATATCCCCTTCTTTGTGACTTGTAGTTAGCCAAGATGTACTCTTTGAATGTTACTAACAGCGGTGTTGCTGTGATTATCACTGTTACATGTGCTTTGACAATTTTGTCTGCTTCTAGCTGTTTACTCTTTCTAATCTCCTGTTGCAGCTGGAAGAGATTTAGTGTTTGTAGTCAGAAGCAGGAAACCATTTCAATTCTGTTGGTGGACAGGCCTCTGTGGCTTAAAATTTTAAAAACAAGTTAAAAATAGGCACCACTGTCACGGGCATTTTTGTTTGAAGTGTAATTGCATCATAATGCAAAGTATGAAGCTTATTTTTTTGCTAGTTTCCTGTTCTGAATTTCATCTCAGAAATAAGGAGCTAATAATTCCCAGTGGGATTTTTTGTGGCCAGACATAAGACATAATATTTGCTCCAGAAATTTGCAGTGTCTGCTTCGTTTCTCGGTCAATTTGGGATAATCCTGTAATTGAAGATTTTATCTTCTTGTATTTTCTTTTAGGATCTCATTATTCAGAAAAAATTAGAACATATGTCTGCAGGTAGCACCGTTTCTCCTGGTTTGTCTGAAGCATTTTATCTGTTGTAAGTATGATATTTATTGTAGTCCTCGCTGAATCTGTAGTTTATGGGACTTGTCTGATGTTACTGTGGTAGACAGGAAGGTCTCTCATTTCTCAGCACTGTATCCTGACCACAAGACTTCCCTGAATCTGAAGTCTATGGTACTTAAGTCTTAAGTATTTAAGTCTATGCTTGACTTTTAGATGATGATCTGACTAGCTTTTGGTCCTTACTATAGTGAGGTTAGTTCAGAGGCAAATTGTTTTTACAGAAGTAGTTACATACCATGTGCATGAAGAAAAAAACGCTATCAGGTAAAGTTCCGCTTCTATGGTCATAATTTCTGCCATCAGCAGAAATTAGGGAAATATCCTCTTTTTATGCATATTTCATGCAATGTGTTTCTTCAAAAAATATCCCAATGGCTCAAATGAGCTTTCTTCCAAAGACGTATCTAAATACTTCTATGATATTCAGTCCTGTGTACAAATCTGTGATGTAGGCCTGAATCGCAGGAGTCTTGTGCTTATCTCTTCAAGAATAATCTCAGCTGGTGTGAAACTGGCATGGTACACATGTAGATCTGAACTTTGTGTGGTCGCCATTTGAAGGACAAGCTGAACTGCACTCAACCTCCTGATAAAAGCAATTGAGAGAGCAATAAAAGGATATACAGCTATGGAAAAAAATATATATATAAAGAAAGGACAGAGTTCAGATTAAAGAGAGAAGCTGAAGAAAGGCAAGACAGGAAAATAAACAACATTAAAATAACTCTTGTGAAAGTCCTGCAGTGTAAGGGGAAAAATGTTTTCTCCTGCCCTGACCTCTAAACAGAAGTCATCAGTTGTCTGAAAGTCTATGTGAAAAGGAAGTGCTAACATCTGTTGACTATATTTTCAATTAGTGGTTGATATTGCCTGAAGAAAAAAAAAACTGCTTCAAGAATTCAGTCATCTGATCTGTTCTACCCAGCAGTGAAAGGAAGGCCATCCTCTGCTGAACCCTTTTGTGCTGAAAATGCATTGCTCAAGGAGCTTGAAACAAGTGCTAACCTAAATTGATTGAAGTGAGGGAGATTGCAGGGGGAATGAAATGGAATCAGTGGAGTCCATTTCTTTCCTCAGTCTCTACAAGATTATTTATTCCACCTGTAAATCACTTTCTTTCTTCTACTGTTAGGAGGTATCTTAATAATTCCAACACTGCAGTGGTTCAGTTAAAATTACCATCTGCCTTTTAGATTTCAAATATGAGGTCAATGAAATTAGTGACTCTGAGGAGACCTGCTATGTCTACTGTCATTTTTTCTTTGCATGTGAATAGCAGGAATGAGAGGGCAGCTCTAATCCATGTCCTGGTCTATTTTCGTTGTTGAATATCATTATCACTAAAATAGATCTCATTACAGGTGGTTTAATTGCTGAGTAAGAAGTGCAAACCAAGCAGGCTTCGTGACACTGAAAGAGTGAAGTGAAAGGGTGCTCAACAAAAGGTATGTGTGGATCAGATAACTTTATCATGTGTGAATCCTATGGTGACACAGGATTTATCTCTGTCTCAGCATTTGGTGTTATGGCATTTAACTTGTAGGTTCTTGCCCTCAAGTGAATATAGGTAGAGAAACTGATTTAGACATTAGGTTTTGTTATTGAAGGACTATTAAAGCAAACCTTGGTTCTTCCTGGTGAGAACATAGTGTACTTTATTGGATGCCAAAAATAAGCATTCTGCACCCAAACTGTAGGCATGAGCAGCTGTATAAAATCACATGTGTTTTCTGCATAATGTATCCAATATTTCATTACTTTGTGTTATACGAGCACTTGCAGCATCAGATGGGATTGATGCAATGCCTGTGCAGGTATCCTTGTAAAATACACCATTGTATCGATCCTTGGAGAATACATACTGGGTTGAAGGGCTTATTGGAGTATTTTACCAAAAGGTACAATCATTTCTTCCTCACCAAAATAACTTAAATAAAGATGGTCTGACATATTACAGCATTTCTTTTAGTCCTTGGAGAAACTGCGTTCTCTGTTTTGAAGCCATGGGGTGAATCCCTTGGATGGTGCCACACAGGGGGCTATAAAAAGAAATGTTGCCAATAGCAACTTGTTTTTCTCTTGGAACAAGCCAGAGTTGTTTGAAATAAATAAATAAATAGAAATAGGGAGGCTGAGAGTGAATGGAAAGCTTGTGTATTGATGTTTTGAACTTACAGGTGAAACAGCCTTAAATTTCAGGGATTTTGACAGGAAAATGAAAGTGAATAAACTCTCTACTAAATTTTTGGTCCTCTACTGAATCCTTGGTCACAAGCCTTCCTGACAGTGCCCAGATCATCAGTGCTGTTGCTGATGCTCCTGGATACCTGAATGTCAACATACTGAACTTCATGGTCAATGACCACCATTGTGGTGACAAGGAGGTGATGGGAGTGGCAACATCTGTAAGGTTGGCATCCTAAGTAAATGATAAAGACCACATGGGAATCTCTTGTTTACCTACATGCCACTTGATTATTATAGAGCTACTCTGCAAAGAGTTAGTTACATGAGAAGAATGAAGGTGAACTGAGTGATGGAGAGATGTATGAAAGAGAAAGGACTTACGTTATTGAGAACTTGAATATATAAGTAATGAGGATATATATAACTATTATGTGTATGTATATATAAAAATATTCATGTTGCTCATCCAGAAGGAATTAAAAATAGTGTGAATACAGATCACATTCTTTAAAAACGCTGTTAAGATACGATCAAAGGATGGGTCATTTCCTTATTTTCCTGTACTTTTCTTATTAAACCGCCAGATGGCAACCACAGACTGCCCACCAACGTCAGCCTATTCCCAGCCTGTTTATTTAACAGGCTGGTTTGCTTTCAAAGAAGCAAGGAAAAAGAAATACAGCTGTAAAATGAGCATTGCGGGTTTGGTTTTGCTTTACACTTATTCTTGCTTTATATCAGTGCTGCTACAGCATTTCCAATTTAGGAATCAGGCCAGCTGAATCTGTGTGTATGCAATGGATGTGACCATGTAATGCATTTAAATCTAGTAGAATACATTTGTTAATGGAGGCTGTAGTTACTACATTCTTCTCACAGCTTTTTCTGGACTGAGTAGGTAAGGTCAGGTCAGGTCAGGTCTTCAGCTTGTGAAAAGAGACAATGAAATACATTCAGTCGAGTTACATTGGCCCAAGCCAGTGAAAACAATAGTCCTAGTTTTATAGCATCTGGCGTGATGCAACCTATCAACTACACTGAAACATTAAATCTCATGCATTCAGTGTGAAAGCCTCTTTCTTTCATTCCCATTCATTCCTTTGGTCTTTCCTATGCTTGCTTTCACCCCCGTTGCTTGTACTAAGTAGGAGGTGGGGCAGTACTGCATCTTACTTAGGGTGTGCTTTCCACAGGGAGCCAGCTTGGGTGCCAGCTGCTTGTTATTACCCAACAATTTGATCCTGTACACTAATGTTAAAAACACTTCTGTCCTTCTGCTCTGACATCATCATAAAAATGAAAGTCTTAACTTTCATACACTGAAAGCAAATGCTTAAAATCTTTATTTGAGGAGATGGTTGTCATTGGTTTGCAGGTGTGGAGTTCTGCTGGATCGGGCTCCATGCAAATTTGTCATAGGATGTTCATAATAGAGGATTAACCATGGATATCCAACCACTTGGCTTACCCAGGCTGCATTGAGTTATGAGGAATTGTCTTGGGCCTCTTAGAAAATATATGATAAAGCATATAAATAACAAAACTTTTATTATTATAATTTACAAAGAGGGCAAGACAAGCATAGAACTGTTGGATTAAACATGTATGGTGAACAGTAGGAGGGAATTACCACCGGGATGAGTAGGAACATGTCTCAGATCACAGAGCTTGTCGACACAGAACCAAGAGAGATCCCAGGTGTTCCAGGTTATTCATGCTGTGGCATTCACTGAGCAGTGTCACTTCAACCTATTGCTGTCCTAAGCTCTTAGAACTGTTTTTTTTTACCCCAGTAGCTACTCAATTTGGAATCTACTGTCCAAGGAGTACCCAAGAATAGCAGCACTAGAAGCTGAGTTTTCCTGTGAGCTATCAGAGATGTACTTTGCATTTGGCTTTTGTTTTGCCTGGCTGCTGTGAGTTTTTCTGAGCTGGCAGGCTTTGAGAAACATACAGTAAGACAACATTTTAATACCCTTGCTGCTCCAGTAGATAATCTGAGTAGGCAGCCTAGGAGGAACTGTACCTGACAGACATGTGTGAAACAAAATGAATCCTAGTGACAAAACTGCTTTATAAGGTAGGATCGTGCTGGGTAGGTTGTTTCTTTTCTACATGGAAACAAACAAATAAAGAAACAAACAAAAAACAGATGAAACTTTTTGGAAGGCTGGGATTAGGATGTGATAATGACTGCAGAATCTTACTTATGTTAAGGCTGTGGAAGTAATAAGCGAAGTGCCATTATTTTCTTTACTGACACGGATGTGCAAAGAGAGAGAGAGGTTTCTCCTCAGCACAGAACTGCTTTTGCATAGGTAGGTCTCCAGCACAGCATCCTGGCTTTCAGAAAGCCCATTTCTCTGCAGGATCAAGTGACACTCTGAGGCTGCTCGAGGCTGATGGAAATCAAGTTGTACCAGAGTAAATGGAAGATAACATTTAGGTACAATGATTACAATATCTCACAGAAGGGACAGTGTGCTATTTAAAGGAATCCCAATGGATTATAGCAGATGTGCAGGGCCACAGCCTCTTCTCTCACACCATTTACCTGATGGAGAGGTGCAGCATGTTTGTGGGACACAGAACAGGTCTTCCAATTGCAGCCAAGATCGTAAATCAGATAGCAAGAGGGAAGCTGTGTTGATGTACCTTGATGTATCTTGTGAGGAGGAAGCAAAAAGTCAAAGCTACTTGAGTGAGTCTCTCATACTTACGCCTTTTTTTTAACACACAAGCTGAAGGAGGCTGCAAGGGGCTAAAGCAGTACTGGGTCTGCAAGCAGCTATTTCATCTTTCTTGCCCTTGGTTTTGATTTGACAGGAGAGACATGGCTGTGAATTTGATTCCTAAGTAGCCTCTTATCTCAATTCTACCTTAAACAGCAGCCTACACATTTAGAATGCTGCATGGATGAGAAATCACAGGCTCACTTGTTTCCTTCCCACGTGTTTCATTCGCTGGTGGCTCTTCTGAAAGGCTTTACCATTGACTGCTTCCTGACCTACTTTATTTTACATGTAGAAATCGGAAAGGATTTCAGCAGTTACTGTTCCTTCTCTTCTGCAAGGAAAATCTGGCAATCCTATTTTTATTTTCATCTTAGAAAGAAAATGAGAATTGCTCATGTCTTAAATCAAGGTCATCATTTGCCTTCAGTGTAGGTAATGTGAGAGAGCACAACATTAGAGCTTTTCCTTTGAGTATTAACTGCCAATGCTATGGTAAAGGATGCTGCATCCTTGTATTTTTAGAATGTTTTCAAATATGGGCACTCAGAGCTTCTGTGTTTCCAGTCTTGAAGTGTTCAAGGTTGAAAAGCGAAGCTAATGTTCATTTCTGTTGGAGCTTTTGACAGTTCTTGCTGTGTTTAAAAACAACGACAAAAGCTATTTCATACAGCTGAGAATATAAAGCTGACTCTTGCTGCTATGCAACGTCATGATGCATAATTAAAAAAAATATTCAAGTTAATATTGCATTGTAGCAGTGTTAAAACCTGACCTCCTAAAATATATGTTGTCTAATTTATGGATCTCTACTAGCTGCTCTATTGTAGACTTCTTCACTTTCTGTAGACAGATACAAAGGAAACAGTGAATGTGTTATATTGCTATTACTTAAGAGGGATACAGACTGTTGAGCGCTGCAGGAACTGTAAATTACTTGTCAGAGTCCTCTATGCTGCAACACCAGAGTTATTCTTAAAAAAAATGCATTTGCAATGGCACTGTCTATGGAATGTTTATATTCTGAAACATCCTTCAGGTTGCCAAGTGCTTTGGCTGGAGGTATGAGAGTTTTTATTATTATTATTTTTCATGTTAGATAAAATGCTCTAGCAAATTTCCTTATCTGGGCATTGGGGATACTTCATTTTGTGAATGGAGTCATTAGTAAGGATGATGCTATGGTGCTTAGGCAGCCAGCTGCTTCTAACAGAAGAAATGTTTGTGAAGCTCAGTGTGGCCATTGGTTTTTGCCCTGATGTTACTCCTTCAGGAACTGGTTGTGTAAGGACCATACTTCAGTTTTGATGTGTTCTGCACTGCATGGAAGCAGGACTCAGTAGTTATTTTTACCAGATGTTATACATAAGGAAATTCCATCTTACATATTTGTTTTATTTTTCAGAATAGAAACATCTTGAACTTTTATTCTTATTACAGAAGATATCTGTTTATATTGCAGTGTGCAATGCTGGTACTACTTCAGGGATCACATGAAAATGCCCCTGCCTTTACATCCCTATGAGCTATCATTTATAGGATATGCTTTTACACCTTATGCCTACTTGTCATATGCCACATTGGAATGCATGCTGTGGGGAGTGTTATCTAATGACTGCAACAGGAACCTGCACTAAGGCTGTCAGAAATGGCGAGTTATTACAAATATTCCATTTAAGAGAAAGGAAAATATTTCTTTTGTTGTTGTTGTTCATTTAATTTTGAAGACAGACATGAGAATTCACTTCAGTAAAATCAATTCTGTGAAGGTTTACTTTTGAGATCCTATCTTTATGCTGGCTCTGCCTTTCTGTGTGAACTAGAAAATATTCTCCCGGTGTTATTTTGGATATGCACTTTCCTATAGAATAAAACACACTCAATTTTATTCAATTTTCAATTTCACCTGTGTAAACATATGAAGCCAGTTCTCAGATGAAATTTGTTGCAGTGAAGCAGATCTGATTTTTTCTCTTTTACATCTCTGTATAGAGCAAAGGGATGATGTGATCAAGCTAGAAAAGAAAGACTGCTTCTGCAATCATAGCAACAGCATAGGAATTGTACCTACAGTGTTCTTATTCAGTAATTATATTAGTCATTGCGACAAAGGGAGGAAGAAGAAAATGAGATGGGCATTGTTTAGAAGGGCTATTGAGTAGCCTAAGCCAACAAAACATATTCTGCTCTGGGGCTAGAAAATGACAAGGAATGTTGTACTATTGCTTATACCTGTTTCCTGACTACCCTGTGTGTTTGGTTTCTAACACACCATAGGGTATGGATTTCTGAGAGCAAAGGAGTGTCAAATCAGAATTTTGCCCATTATTCTGTGATCCTTTTTTTACTAATGCATGGTCTGCATATCCCATTTCCACCACCACCTCACTCAGATAACCCAGCTTGTTCCCTGACATCAGGCTCCTATAAACGAGATCCTCTTCTGTTCTAGATCTGCAGATCTACCCAGGCTGAGGCAATTGCTCTTCAATTGCTCCATGCTCCCATAGAAGTAATGGTTAGAAAACTTTAGTTGAAAGAATGAGGACTTGCTCTCTTTGTGGCCAAAAAACTTCACCCTAAGTATTTTAAAGAGGTTTGAAGAGTTTTGTTAATTTTTTGGATGATTCAAGCAATAAACAAAAGTGTTTGACTTTCAGTTCTGTTTATATTCTTTCACTACCCTTGTTCCTATATTGTCCGACTTTCTTTTAATTAAAACTATGACTACAGCCTGATGTGTCTGTGGGTCCCTGTTTTCTTTCCTTGGAGGAATTTGCCATTGTATATTTTAGCTTCTTGGCCATCAGGACAAATATAGTATTCCTGAATTTAATCTTTCTTTACATACTGCCTTGGTAATTTCTAGTAGTGTTTTGTTGTTGCTGTATCAAAACAGTTTTTTCTTTTTTTTCTAACATCTTTCTCTCATCCTTTAATAGGTAACTATGAATTGATAAACCTATCCTCAAAACTGCTTCTTAGAGTACCTTCCATAGTGAATTTCTGATGACTTTTGGGCATTTACTTATGAGTGCTTTTCATGAAGATTTCCAGAGCAATGATATTTGGATAAGAAACCCTTTGAACTGCAATTTCAAATAAGGGTGTGAAGACAGATGATGCTTAGTTTCTTAACCATATAGCATTTAGAAGAGATGAGTTTGTTTATATGGTTAGATGCCAGTTTTCTTGCATATTCCTGTTTGGATAGTGTTTATAGACCATGGGTCTAAAGTCACTGTCAAAACTGACTGTAATGAAAGTAAAGCTGCACCTCTTTGCACGAGAGCTACTTTAGGATGGCTGCCAAAGCCTGCTGACTGTATTACATGGAGTGGTCTTAAGATGGAGTGGTCAGATGCTACAGTATAAATTCAGCTTTCAACTTTGTTGAATACATCACATGCATGCATTTTCCTGTGTAGTTTTAAAATAATAATAATGGCAAAAGTATTTGTTTCATTTACAGCAAAACTTTCCAGGGGAGTGTTTCCAGCCTGAATACTGCAGTTCTGGTTTAGGATAAGAGCCAAAAGAACCTAGTAAGGAACAAATGAGCAATTCATCAGTAACAACAATGCTGCTTCAAATGTAGAATTGGGTAATTGGAATAAAATCAGTTTCCTCTTGACAAACTAAGGCATCTATGTGGGATTAGTAGTCTATGTTAGGAAATTCACACGTTTTCCTGTAAGGCTTAGTCTGGAGTCCGGATGGAGTTATCTTTCCATTAATTAATATTGGTTAGGTAATAGTAGAATCAGATTTGGTAGCTTTTCAAAAGCAGGACTAATGACTTACAAGGTCATTAGGATTAATGTATGTGTTTCATGAGGAATTTAAGTTTGAAGACTGTCACAAACCCTCCATCATGTTTAAAGCTTTCACTAACTGAAAGCCAGGTCAATCTCAAAATGATTTTCAAAAATAGTATATCATGCTGCCAGCATCCTTTTCTTGTATGACATTTATGCTTATTATAGTAGTCATCTGAAATACATTGCTATGCACATGAACTGAACAAGGGATGTAGGCAGCAGATGATTATTTTGTTCGTGAGATACCAAGGATCTGAAATCTGTCTTCATAGTCTGAAATAGATGCAGCCCTTTCCTCATCAGTGTCTGTTGCTGAAGGGCATGTCTAGAACCTTACTGCCAGTTTGTTTAATGTAAACTGGGTAATTTGAAGCAGAAATCCAAAGGTCTGGCCATCCCTTCTTAGGCTTAGAAAGAGTGCAAAGTAAGAACTTCAGACCATGTAATCCTCTGCTGCACATTTGATTGATATTGTCAGACAGAGGAGGGTAGAAAAACAGTGTGGTAGCAGTGAGCTCACAGAAGTGCAGAGAGCAGAACTGACAATGAGCTTAGATAAACCCAAGACAGATCTGCTTATCTGACTTGAATATTGATACTTGGTATGCTGTGTGCTCTTTCTGTAACTGGAATGCCAAAGATGCTGTCTTGGTGTGTTTGTTTTTGTTGCAAGTGTAATTCCTTATAACACTGCTCTTTTTTCCTCTCAGTGTGGGAGAAGGTACAGTCATATTGTTAGTGCATATACGAGCTACTCTGGGGGAATATCTCTCTGCAGTGACAAACTGGCGGTGCAGCCAACACTATATTAGAGGCTTGCAGGGTTTTGGAGTCTGGTGCATCAATCTTGCACGCATAGGACATTGCCAGATTTGCTGCATTTTCACTGTGCAGCCAATTTCTGTGTCTTGCACAGCCATTAAAAGCTATTTTGGACTGAGCCCTATTTATGTGAAGAGTCAGATTGTAGAAAGAAAGAAAAAACATACAAAGTAGGTTAAAACAACTTTTCAGAACCCACCTTATAACTTGGCTTAGATACCATCTCTCAGCCCAGAGCATTCCAAAATTTGGACTGATATTTCATTCACTTGTATATTTTGCAAAGTGAAAAAGTGTTGATTTTCTTTTAATTTCTGTTCTGTCACTTTAAGTGAAGCAGCACTTTAAGCAATTGCCTATGTTATGTGTGACTCTATCACAGGTCCTCAAATGGATCTCATGAGCCCAGATTTGAAAATGCATTAGTATCTATATTGTGTCTATTATATTCAACATTTTTCATGTCAAGATAATACGTTTAGTAAATTAACAGTAGGCCAGCTGTGCTAAATTGGTTGTATCCCATTACTGTATCTTTAGTTGCTTCAGCTAACAAGTAAAACTGTGATACCACTTTAACACCTTCAAGAGTGTATTGCAGAGATGCTCCAAAATCTAAGAGCTGTTCTTGACATGCAAAAATCTTTATTCTGAACCTAAACAAGCATGCTGATGGATCACCGAGCCTATCTGAGATATTCTAGATTCTTGTTTGCTGCAGAATAAAGCCATCTGAAGTGGTTCATTTTTAAAAGAGGCAGGGATTAATCAGGCAAATCAAAATAGAAAAGAAAATCATGAGTTTAATGAGATGCTCATCCACAAAATGAAGACATGAGATCAATGTTAATTAAAGGACCATTTTCAAAAGGCACCCAAGTGATATTTCTAAGAAATGCAATGTGATTTTTCATGCCTTTGTCACCTTTTTTATTTGTGTACTGCTTTTAGGTTACCACTTGTGAAACAAAGGAGAGGAACAGAAACATTTTGAAGTGCATCCCATTATAAAATCTTCTAGTTTACTCTTAGTTTATTACTGACAGCCAAACTTCCAAAAGTTAGGGCTTGAATGTTTTCCTGAGCCCAGCACGCTGAAGTCTATTGGAGGCTGGAGGAAGTGTTAATGCTGGAGATAGGTGAAATGGAAACATAAAATCTTAAACTTAATTGATTAACTTGGAAAAACTTTAGCTGATATTCACCATGACATGCATTGCAAGACTGAATCTTGTACAGTGAGGCTGTATAATTCTTGATTATAGACTTTCTGTATTCTGCAAAGAATCTATCCCTTGCAGGTAAATTTTAGGTTGTAAAGAAGAAGAATGCTGGCTTGGTGACTTCCTAAGCCAGAATTCATGACAGCCAGTGAACATGGTCTGAAGAATTACTATCATGTGTTTGGCTTTTTATTCCTTTCTTCTGTTTATAACTGTTGGAAGTAAAGTCCTGGACTGCAAGTATCCTTGAGCTGACCTGGTATGGCCTTATTTGGCAGCTCATGAGTGAAAAACAGGAGCAGACTACTCACAGTGAGGACTTATTACCATTTCTGAAGACTTTTAGGAGCAGATGACATAAATTTATGTGACTTTTGGGGAGAGAGGTGAGAGGGATTGAATGTGCAAGGAGATGGGTTCTGTCTTTCTGTTGTGTTTGATAAATACGGTGGCAAAGTCAGCGAATTCTGCCAGGAAAACAGAAGTGTGCTGTTAGAAAGGAGCAAATAGGTTAATCTGAAGCATTTTTGTTTTTCCAATTCCTTGTGCAAGTGACATACGTGAACAGCCCAACAACCAGGGATAATCTGATAATGGCAGTGCCATTATGGAATGCATTTGTCACATTTGTCCACTGCTTATGGCCCATCTCCACATCAGAGAGAGCAGGTGAGATGTGTTTCCAGCTAGTCTGGTAATGCTCTGTCAAGCAAGTAAGCTTCATCACTCACTGAATAAGCAATAATATACTGATGTTTCTGGAAACATCCTTTGTAGAGCTGCTTGCCCTGGAAAATCAATCTTTGACTAATTGGTGCAATTCAGGGAATCAGAATCTATAACAAATCTTTAGTAGTTTGTGTTTCACTTTATGTACATCTAAATGGGTATCTTCCTTTTGCTTAAGATGTGTAAGTACTTGTTCCAAGTTCACTACCCCATGTAAAAATAAATAAATAAATAAATAAATAAATGCCATTTTTCTTAGATTTTCAGTGTCCTCAGACTTTGGAAAAGGATATAACTTAATTATGTAATCTTCCACTCTACTTCCATGATACTAAGAGAACTCAGATAGATTCCATTGTTGAAGAGACAGGGTATTAGGAGTGCTAAATTACTGAGTATTCAGAAAACTCTGTAATGATAGGAGGACTGACATGCTGGGATAAGCTATATAAGGTACAGCAGAATGTGCTCTTTTCTATAATGGAGCATTCTTCTGCCCTTCAGCAAAAATACACTTTGACTAACATTCATCAGTGACATAAATGATGGCATTGAGTGCACCCTCAGCTGGTTTGCAGATGACACCAAGCTGAGCGGTGCAGTTTATACACTGAAAGGAAGGGAAGCCATCCGGAGGGACCTGGATAGGCTGGAGAAGTGGGTCCACGAAAACCTAATGAGGTTCAATAAGGCTAAGTGCAGGGTGCTGTACCTGGGGTCGGGGCAATCCCAGGTATTCATACAAACTGGGGGAAGATCTCCTTGAGAGAAGCCCTGCAGAGAAGGACTTGGTTGTCCTCCTGGACAAGAAGCTGGACGTGAACCAGCAGTATGTGCTTGCAGCCCGGAAGGCCAGCTGTGTTCTGGGCTGCATTACAAAAGGGGTGACCAGCATGGAGAGGGACATGATTGTCCCTCTCTACTCAGCCCTTGTGAGGCCCCATCTGCAGTGCTGCGTCCAGGCTAGGGGTCCCCAGTACAGGAAGGACTTCGAGCTCTTGGAGTGGGTCCAGAGGAGGCCACTAAGATGATCAGAGGGCTGGAGCACGTCTCCTATGAGGAAAGGTTGAAGGAACTGGGTTTGTTCAGCTTGGAGAAGAGAAGGCTCTGGGGAGATCTCATTGTGGCCTTCAAGTACTTGAAGGGATAACATAAACAGGAGGAGGAATGGCTGATTACAAGGGTGGATGTTGATAGGACAAGGTGAAATGGCTTTAAACTGAGATGGGAGGTTTTAGTTAGATATTAGGAGGAAGTTTTTCACACAGAGGCTGGTGACACACTGGAACAGGTTGCCCAAGGAGGCTGTGGATGCCCCATCCCTGGATGCATTAAAGGCCAGGCTGGATGTGGCTCTGGGCAGCCTGGTCTGGTGGTTGGAGACACTGCACATAGCAGGGGGGTTGAAACTGGATGATGATTGTGGTCCTTTTCAACCCAGGCTTTAGGTTGTATGATTGTATGATTCTATGATGGAGCTAGTGGCTGATGCCATTTTACAGCTGTAATTTCAGTGGCTAGAGCAAATTGTTATGTTAATGAAATGCTACCAAGTGAACTAGAAAAATATATCATTTCTGCCTTATTCTTGGCAGTTGGAATTTTTTATATCAGAAAAGTCCATAAACAGTTATTCATTTTTCTATCAGTATTATTCCTCAAAAGAATTTCAGTAGAGATATATCTGAATCTTTTGCATCAAAAGAATCTGGCAAGCCAGATAAGCATAAAAAATACCATGAGAATAATCAAAGTCGTGTGGCTTGACTGCTAAAATCTAATTGCCACACAACTCTTCCTCTATTTGATATATATATAGCAAAATAGAGTCATTAGCTGCCACTCCATAGCTATCTTTTCCAACCCAATCAATGGAGATATCTAGAGAGATAAAATAGTAAAAAAGTAACATATTAGAGAGGCTGCAATTGCATTTCAGAGCCATAGAAAAATCTATGATTTAAACATCAAACAATGAATCATCAACTGAAATGTTTTTTTATTATTTGAGAATGTTGAAGCTGGGAGTTAGAATTCACACATTAGAATTCACAGGCAGATGTCTAAGTGCCTTCTGAAATGGAGAGAGCTGCATCTCTCAACCTAAAGGGAGGACTAGATCATCAAAAATGTATTTGGTACGAAACAGAAAGAAGATTTAGGTATACCTGAAGTGAATATTTCTTTTTCTAAAAGATCCCTACCCAACAAATCATCCATTCTGTGATGGAGCTCCCAACAGCTTTTACTAAAAACAAGGAACTCTTCCTTGCTTCATAGAATGATAGAATGGCTTGGATTGTGAGAGTCCTTTAAAGTTCCAATCTTCCTGCCGTGGTCAGGGACAGCTTCTAGTAGACCTGGTTGCCCAGAGCCCCATCTAACTTGTCCTTGAACACTTCGAGGAATGGGGTATCCACAGTTTCTCTGAACAATCTCTTTCAGTGCTTCACCATTCTCATCATGAAAAGCTTCCTTCTGATATCTAATCCAAATATACCCCTTTTCAGTTTAAAGTTGCTCTCTCTTGTCCTGCCACTGCACTCTCTGATAGAGTCCCTCCCTAGCTTTTCTGCAGACACCCTTTCAGTACTGGAAGGCAACTATAAGTTCTCTGTGGAGCTTCCTCCAGCCTGTACAATCCCAGCTCTCCTAGACTGCCATCATAGAAGAGGAGCTCTAGCCCTTTGATCATCCTTACAGCCTCCTCTGGCTCCATTCCAATAGGTCCATGTGCCTCTTGTGTTGGGAGTCCCAGAACTAAACACAGCACTGCAGGTGGGGTTTCAAAATAGCCAAGTTTATGGGGAGAATCACCTCCCTTGACCTTCTGGCCACACTTCTTTTGACACAGCCCAGGATATGGTTGGCTTTCTGGGCTGCAGGTGTACATTGCCAGATCACACCAGGTCTCTCATCAACCAGTACCTCCATGTTGTTCTCAGGGCTGCTCCCGATCCACTCATCCCCAAACTTTCATTTGTGCTTGAAACTCCCCCTAGTCTAGGTGCAGGACACTGCATTTGGCTTTATTGAACTTAAGGAGATTGACATGGATCCGCCTGTGAGCCTTACTCCTCCTTAGTAAATTAACATACTGATAGGAAGCTTTTCACTTCTGATGCTGAAATCTCTATTGCTGTAATGTAACACAATAATTCTGGTTTTACTTACAGCATGCATGGAGATTATCATTTTCTTTCTATCTCTTATGTTTTCAAAAAGCCAGTATACTTCAACTCATTGAGATGTCAGTATACGTTATTTTTCCCTCTCTGAAGAAATCAGCTCATTTTTTTCCCTCTGTCTTCTAGTAAATTCTGATTCACTTTTTTCTACCCCTATTCTTTGAACTTTCTCCAGTAGATCCACATCCTTACTGGATTGCAGTGTGGAAAATTAAGTGACTTTACATACCAGACATGTAGAGAGGTGTCCTGGAAGAGATACAGCTGGTAGAATATAGTCTTTAGTCTGACAGAATGGAATGCTCTCAGATTCATGCATGTGGAAAATTGAAATGCAAGCATAGGTGAAGCTGTGCTTAATCAGTCAAACCAACTGCCACCGAATTTCATCAAAATCTGATGCTCCAGATAAGGCTGTCAGTCATTCCCTGATGATGTATCAATTACCTTACGAATTCAATGTATCTGGAGTCAGGTTCTTCAGCACCACACCCTTGTGAAGCTGAGACTTCTGTGTGTCAGAAGATAGTAAGTGAAGCATGAAGTATCTGCCATTTTCTTTTAAACAAGCTGTTAGCATCAATCAGAAGGATTACTGTGCTTGGGTGTGCTTGACCAAGGTAGCCACTCTAAAAGGCAGATACCCTGTGTGATTGATGATACACCAATTTTATCATCGGTTCCCTTAAGACAGATTTGATATTTTGAAAGAAACAAAGCACCAGTGTTGAGTTCAACAGCAGAAGATTTTGCTGGAAAGCAACAATTTTATCTGATACATCTTAGAAACACTTGGCGTTTGCTTGGACATTTATAGAAGATTTGATGCTGTGCTTGAGAAACATCAATGTCAACAAAGAATGATTATTTGACAAATCAGAGGAGATAGAAAGGCATCAATTCTTCTGTACATGAGATCCTTTATTTTTTTACTCTGTAAACAATTACATAGGTAAGATTAAAAAAAACCTGACAAACTTTATTAAAGTCTATCAAGTAAAATACTGATAAAAGACTGTATCCTATTCACACCAAATAGAAAAAGATGCAATGGAATTCAGTAGTTAGAATAACCTTTCTGGAGGGTATCTGATGTATATAATATAAACTGTTGTGAAAAAAAGGAGAAAACTCGAAAGAAAGAATTAATCCATATTTAGATGTGTAGAGAATGGGTTAGAAAATTGCTGGAAATGTGTTTGCTGTAAACCAGGAAACTGCCCTTGTTTGTCTTCATCCCTTATATTCAGGAAGGTTTAGGTGCTTATAAAGCAGCAGCAGCATCAAACATACACTGTTACTTAGAGTTTTCCTTATTTCAGCTTCTTCTCTTTATGGTCAGGGAGTGCTCAGTGCTAGTGACAAAGATATGTTATGAGCTAGGACTCACCTAGTAATGCCAAACAAATAGTCAATAAACACTCATGCAATGCAAAGGCCATCATATCTTTGTTACTGTAATGAACAGGGGGGAAAAAATGACATTCTTTTTCTGTTGAACAACTTTGTTGTAACAATGAGTGCAAAATGGCTCTGCAAGCTCAAAAGCAGAGTTACAAAATTCTTCTCTGTCATGGTAAGACAGCTTAGGCACATGGCCATTTGGGCAGAGGCCAGGATGTCCCAACTTAGTGGAAAAGCTGTAAGGACAGCTTGTTGCTTAGTTCAGCGTTGTAACACAGATAGATGACAGGGGTGAAAGCACATTTTAATAGCCAGACTAAGACTAATAAAAGTGAAGGAAACAGATTGTCCTGGAAATGATGCAAGTCCTGGACATGCAGTGTAAAGTCAACTGGCCAAAGTATGCCAACAGCTAGATACTGAGGAAAGAGTCAGCTGATGGATAAGTGGAGACCTGATAGATATGCCAAGGGCTGCAAAGCTAAACTGGCAAAATTTATGAATATTGAAGTGGAATTAAACTTAAATTACAACAGCTTAAAGAACGTCAAATATGTGAGCCAGCCATATGCCCTTGCCACACTGAAAGCTAATATTCTGGGCAAATCAGTACTATCAGCTTGAGCAAGATGATCCTTGCCTTCTGCATTTGAAGACACATCTGGAGCTCTCATTATTATTGAGTGCAAAACTGGTTAGCAGAGAGCATCATATATCTCCAAGGAAAATCCCTTTCCTGGACTGAAAAAAACACCTGACTAAATGTACAGATTTGGAAGTGCAATGAATTCATTGGTTCTGCAGCTGAATAGTAGTGTTTGGTCTTTGAGATGGTAAAAGGAAGTGGGTAAAAACGCACAGGGTAATTGATTTACTTGTTAAATGACCACTCATGGAAAAGGTGTTCTTAAAAATGTGGGAAGTGTCATTAAAGCAAAACCACTCTAAAGAAAGTCAACTGTTTGGGAATGTGCAGTCATCCAAAAATGGAATACAGCTACCTTAATAATAATAGGAATTTTTGGTCATGGTACTACTCTACTAAAGGAGAAGAACTCTGTTAGAACCTCTGTGTTATGTGTGCTTTCTGCAGCTAAATGAAGGGGGATTGAGAAGCAAAAGCGATGGAAGTCTGAGCACTCATAGTTCCCTAGGAAGATAAGAAAGAAAAACCCTGGTTATAGAATATAGGGGTCGAAAAATCTATTGATGTGTTGAACACTCTTAGGGAAGAAAATAGGAACGGAAAGGATGAAAAACAAAGTTCCAGGAAATTTGTTTTTGTGCAAAACCATATGATACAATGAGGGACAGCAAAACAGTCAGAATTTCTGTTTAAAAATTACAGCTTTGATTCAAGGATCTGTGTCAGTGGTCCAGCTTAACACTGATACAGGATAACCTAACTCGTAATTCATAATTATACTGGTAGGAATGAGATACACTTGCTCATTGAAGAAAATATCGTGGTGATTTCAGTGAGTTTTTAGTCCAAAGTTCTGGTTAACAAAAAGAAAGAAAAAAAAGACAAGAGCACAGAATTGCTCTTTGCACAGACTCTGCACAGAATTAGATGAAGTATTTTTAAACACTTCTTGACTGTAAAAGAGATGATACCCTGGAGGATGTGACAGGTCATTGTATGCCTGTCACACAATGTTAAAATTGAGCATTAGGAAGTACTCCAAATATAGTTTCCATAGCAGATAACTTAAGAGGTGAATTCGGGACTGTGTGCCTACCTGATGTGGGGCTTTGTAGCTGTACTCTGTGCTGTGCTGCTGGTCTTACAGGTCTGTTACCATTGACGTGTCAAAAAAAATCATAGGTCAGACTTTTATGATCAGCCCTTTGGATCAGCACAGATCAGTAGTAGCAGTTCACTGCTATAAGTAGAAGGGTTTAGTCCATGTGGCATGTATAAAACTTCCAAGAAGAAATAACAAAGCTGGTGCATTTGTAGAGTGGCAGTGTGTTGAAAACTGATAATGTAAGAAAAGATGAAACAGTTCAATCACAAAGAAGAGGGAAGATATTCTTTCTAACATGGAGCACAGCCTCCTGTAAGCTTTCACAGTTCTCCTATTAAAGAAAGTCTGGATTATTTATTTATTTATTTATTTATTTTTCTTTTTTCCTCCTTTTGGGCAGTTTTGTTGTTATTCCTGTTCTGCTGCACGGGCTGAACAAATCACTGCAGCAATTGAGCTGATCTCACTTATTACTTTTCAGTTTTGAGGGCTCTGCTCGCTGTTTCTGTACTTGGCTAGCTGTGTTTTAAAAAACTTCTGATGAAGGAACATAAAATATTAAATAAAGAAATGACTTTCAAATTTAAAAGTCTGATTTCCCCTGACAGGGAGCACTGAAGCAGACCAGAATTCCTAGCGGTGGTTAATGATTAGCAATGAACTCTTCAATCATCAATTATCTGGGATTGGTTTGTGAGTGGAGTCCCTGTAGCGTATCCTTAGCATTCTATAGGGCAGTTTGCCAAATAGTTGAAGAAGAGGTAATGCTGCTCTTCCAGTCAAAAGTGGGCGTAGGTGCAATGTGGTAATTCTGATGCCTTCCTTGATTACTGAAGAGGACAAGAAAGGAATTCATTGCTCAAGGGCATCAGCATACCCAGCAGGAGAATTACCTCTTCCTTGTTTTCCATATTATGCAGAGATGCAAATGGTGCTGGCCTGTTTGCTAAGGCAGCCATTATGAGGCTGCCAGAATAGACTGCAGTAATAAAAGTTTAACAGAGGTAAAAATGAGTATCCCAAGTCTGCTGTAATGGGAATGCTTCTATATAGCTGCTTGTGGAGCTGTAATTTGCTAAAAGGAGGTAATGCAGTGAGTTTGCATGTTCTCATATAAGTTAAGAGTTTTTGATGTTAAAATGTCTGAAATGGGGTTATGCTTTTAACCTGGCTCTTTCCTGCCTCCGGCAATTGTTTTGCTTGCCTTTCTTCTGTTTTGTTTTGTTTTGTTTTGTTTATTAGACCTGCAGTATTTTTCTTCTTCCCTTATAGTTCATGTATCTGTTGTCATTTCCATGGGATTTATGGAAAACCAATTGACATTCACAATCACCCCAAGACCAGCCTGTTAGAAAGTGTTGATGAAGAATGGCTGATGAATTCCCAGCACCAGATGTTCTGTCCAACTGCTAACAGTTGAATGAGAGCTCTGCAACAGTACATTGCTCAGCCATCATCACTTTCTAACAACATCTGGTTCATTTGCAGGTGCCCTCTGCTTCAGTAGCATTATATTAAACTCCGTGCACTATATTACGAAGGTAAGTAAAGCATTTTCTATAAAAAAGAATAACTGTAGGGATAATGACTTTTGCCAGCAATTCAGTCTTCTGCTAACTGTTGAAATAAAATGACTGGAAATAAATGAGTTTATTTGCAATGTTTAGATTCCCAACTTCCAGATAATCCAGAAGTTGAAATGGTTGTTTTCTGTTTTTTTTTCTGCACAGTTATGCAGGAAAGGGAAAAAAATAAAAAAATTAAAAAAAAAATAGGGAGTGAGAGAGAAAGGGAGGATGAAATAAAGAGAGAAAGAGAGCAAAGAAAAAGAAAGTGATAAAGAGAAAGAAGAAAGAAGCAGTATACTTTTTTTTTTTATAGTAACTTTTATTATTTCTGGAAATAGCATCACAAGTTGTTAATGTTAAAATTCATAGCTCAGGGATTCATGAAGTTATGTTTTTGGAAGATTAGATAATTAGTAGAATGTCAAGCTGGGACAAAATCTATCTGCAGTGCAGTACTTCAGTGGAGTGTTAGGATATTGCTTTGTCTTGTATGATGCTACAAATGGAAAAACTGAGCACTGATGTGTACAGGTGATTTCCATTTCTGACACCTGGAGTCAGTTTATATTCCATACTGCACAATGCGTGGTGACGATTCTCAAGTCAGTTGTGGTCTCAACATGGTGTCTTCTCAAACAAGAGCATTGCTGAACAGTTCGCTTCTTCTTGACTCCATAGGCCTATGGCTGATGTTCTCTATATTGGAGAATAAGGGAATACTCAGGTATAAGGGAATCAAATAAGGGAATTACATTGCTGCCACTGATGTGGTTGTTCCTTAGACCTAGGCAGTGCAATACCTTCTTGGCCCTGCAAATCAATGGTGAAAGCAGAGACAGCTTCAGGGCTGTAGCTGTGAAGATCTCTGGCCCAAATGGGAAGCACACTCCTACAGGTGTGGGAAAAAAGACTCCTTTGAAGTCTGATAGAAGACATTGCTGCCTCAACAATCAACAGTTTCTGCTGAGAATGATCACAAGGAAAGCAATTCTCTTGCAGAAATTTCACAAGTGCTTTATGACTCTAAATTGTCCTTCCTTTGAGAGCTGAAAAAATCTGAAACAAATCTGCTTCTGCATACAGGAGACCATACACATCTAATCAAAGATGTGCAGCTCATCCAGAGCTTTGTTTTCTCTCCATTCTGCATCATATGGAATCATAGAATTGCTCAGAATTGCTGCTAGAATCTCCTCATGTTTGTCATGATTCAAAGACATTTTCTGGGACTCTGCTTTAATTTAATTCGTCAATGAATCTTCCAGATTAGTAGAACATGGGGTATTTGTATAAAGGAACATGTTTCCTCTTGCCTCTACAGTAGAATTTCAGTAGTTTATCTTTTAAGAGTATGCTGTGATAGCATTTTTATTACTTTCAATGTTAATTCACATATTTAGAACTTCTAAGGGTAGCACAGTTTGTCAGCTAAGCACTGCCCAAGTAGTCCAAAGGAAATCTTGGTTTGGAAGTCTAATTTTATAATTGGTTGCATAGATACAGTTACACAGATAAAGTTTCCAGCAACTGCAGTGGGAGCTGCACATAGAGTCGAGGATTTGAACCAGTTCCATCCCAGGGGCTCTGAATACTGCTAGGAAATATGAGCCATAATACCCTCTTTGGCTGGCATAAATCTGGTGTAAATGTGAGCTACACTTGGCCAGCATGCCTTTTGACCCAGACATCTCCTCATTGGTCATTTGGTCTATATACTTACAGTTAACGCTCTTAGCCCAGACTGCTGTGGTGTAGTTAAAGCAGCTCTGACTGTTGTTCTTCAGTTCAAACACCAAATGTGAGATGCTTCTGTGTTATTAAGTCTTTCTGCTCTGCAGTGAATATTAAGACTGCAGAACAGTACTTGACATTTATGGTTCCAGCTTTTCTACCTTTTTTAATGTATTCCCAGAGCAGTATTGTAGATATTTCTCCCAAACAATCAATTTAAAATGCACTGCCGTATTTTGCTTTTGAAGTCCTTAATGACATCTTCACAGTAACGCAGTGCACTCATTGTAAATTAATTCACAAATACTGCAGTGAAAACATAGGATTCTTTTTCTCCCTGCTTCCTAGAATTGATCTCAACTAGATCACAAGCTCTTTTGAGATGAGAGAAATTTCAGTGTTTACAGTGCTGAATGGCTGCTGTCAACAGCTTTACAAATAGCTGAGGTATAAAGATACGATTCTGATTTGCCAGTATTGACCTATAGGAAAGAGCAGACTTCAATTCTTAGAAATAATAGACCAAATCCACATTTAAATGATCTGAATGAAAATCCCTGAGATTTGGTTGGTAGTTTTCAGATGAAGGACTTGGCTTATGTATATATAGTATATAAAGCATCTCCCCATTTGGGCACACTGTTCTATATGACCTTTTTCTCTTGGTGCAGAGATTTCTTTTATCAGTAATAGTATGACTGACACTTGTATTCTCTTTCTTTCCAGGCTGAGTTTCATGTTCTGTGAGGAAGCAGCACTAATAAGACAATAAGACAACACCAGGCATATTGCAAAATCAAGACCCATCACTGAGCTCTTGAAGTGGGATACGGGGCTGAGAATCTCCATGTTGTTCTCCCCACAAAATAGTTTCAAAGAAGACATAGAGATGTTCTAATGTCATGCACCATTAAATCTTCCCTCAGAGATGCAGCTTTGGTTAAATTTGTCAGCATGTTTGTTTTTGCTGCATTCCACCCCTTGCAGCTCACTGCACCCCGTGCAGCAGTTCAAGGGTTGAGATACAGACAGAAAGATCCCTTGCCAATTACCATCATGGGCAACACAGGCTCAACGTGGCAAAGATTATTTTCTTAGCATTTTCTTGCCATGTGGCTCTGGGCAGCCTGATCTGTTGGTTGTCAATCTGCACACGGCAGAGTTGAAACAAGATGATCTTTGAGGTCCTTTTCAGGTCATTCTGTGATTCTATGATACTATGATTATTTAACTGATAGAGCAGTGAGAACTAAAAGCCAACTACAAGCACCTAGATTCCTTTTAGATACTATTGGTCTGAGATTTTGAGTTCTTATAACATGGTTTGACTATTTCTAACATTAGACTTCATGGAGTATTGGCTTATATGATTACTATTGATTTTTCTTCTTGTTTTTCCAAAGATTTCATGATTCTAAAAAGTCATGCTTTTTCACTAGCATTTCTGACTGAAGTGCTACAACCTTTTCTCTTTAAAATCTCAGTGTGGTTGCTTTCTCCCTTTGATTTCTGCGCTGGCTTGTCAGTCAAGAGTTTGGACATATTCCCTCATAAATGAGATACCTCTTTTGTAAAGAAAGGCTTTCAGTTTCAGTTGCTCCATGTTACAGCACATCTATTGCTCATTTATTTGTATTTCCTTTGACTGCCAAATTGCTGCCTTCTCTATTTTTCTAAACATTTTCTCCCATGTAAGTTTGTTATTTGTTGCATTGACATAGAAGACTGCAAATCAGAAGTACTTCAGGGTTCTCTGGAACAACCCATTTCCTCATCAAGTCCCTGATGTTCCACTGAGATTCTGATTTCTTTTACAAAAAAATATTGTTGTAGTCATCAATTCCTTTATACTTTGTTGTTCTGCTTTTCTTCTTGAGCTGTTGGTTGGCTTGGTGATTGGGATTATGAGGCTGGATGCTGAGGTTTGAAGCAAGCCTCACACAACCCTAAAATACTCAATGCAGGCACATTGTTCCGGCCTTAATTCTCATTTTCAAGGGATGATGCTAACATCTGCTTTGTGATGGTACGCTCTGTAAGTGAAAGAAAACATGCATTAGTATTGCAGATGTATACTAGATTGTATTTCAGCATGGGTTGATATGAATAAATGCCATGATGCAGCATTCCTAGACAAATAAGTCAAAACCAGAATGACAGAAAATAAAACTTGTAGGATGTTTCATGCCTAATAACCTGGGGCCTTAGCTGAAGCTCTTGCAGTAGCAAGTACAAACAAAATGAAAAATGATTTGCCTATGCCACATACCATTGATGTCCAACGTTTTGTCTTGCTCAGGCTGCACTGAGTGAAGAAGAATTGCTTTGGGCCGCATAGAATGCTCCAAAAGTAATGCCTCTTCTTCGTTTCCATGGAAACTAATATTTACCAAGAGTCAATGAATGTCAATTTTTTTTCTGCATGGAGGAATTCAGTGACATACCTTATGCACTTCCAAGTCAGATGTCATTTTGTCAGACTGCCCCTCTGATGCCATCTGTCACATGGCAACAAAACATAACAAAATACTGGTGACTCTAGTGCCATCTTACCAACCATCTGCCTCTGACACTGTGGGCCAACATATTAAAAAAGAAGGCATCAATTTTGGAGCAGCCCTTCTTGTTCCTTACCTTTCCTGCTGCTCAGTACTGGTAGAGTGTCACAATCCAAATTGTTTTGGGAACAACTTGAGGTACCAATCAGACTGCGTACCTTGCTAAGTTCATAGAGGACACAGGACTAGAGCCAGCATCTCTTACTTTCTCCCCATATACCCTTTATTTTTCCTATTATTTCTATGTACAGTAATGCTAACAGGCTCTTCCGATGGAAGTAATCTCTTTTGTTTAGTAAAATTATCCATGAGTGGGCATCTTACTAGATTATAGCTTTCTTTGTGTGGTGTCTTTGCCTCTCATGGCAAGGGTGTCTGATTTAAAGGTACACATGGAAGGCAAGGTTCCTGTGATCTGGTTCTGACTGCAGCTTTTCTCCAGTTTTGGCTGAACAATTGTTCTTGTGCCTTAGTTTGAGCAGTTCTGATGAATAAACTGTAAACAAGGTCTGGCTTAATCAGCGCTGTGGGGCTGAAAGCAGAATAACTGTATAATGTGGAAAAAAAGTGTTCTTGTGAAGAAATTACTATCAGAGAGCAAACAATGCCAGAGTTCTGTTCTTAGACTTGTCTTGAGACACTGGGAAACTCAGATGTAATTACTACCCTGCCTCAAAGGGATAACTGTGTGAGGGTAAGTATATTAAAACTTAAATGATCTGTGATGGCAGACAGAAGTGGTTGGCCGTGGAAAGTCCACATGGAATTTACTACTAACCTTTTGTCAGCTCATGAATTCGATTAAATAGACATTTTGCTCGGGATAAAACTCCCAATTCCAATGCATTTTCCCCTTGAAAAGAAAAAAAGAGAGACTGTACCTCTTGCTTATAGATTACATCTCCAAAAGACATTCAAAGTAGCTTAGGTACTCAAATGTGAGAATCTGCCTTTTTTAATTGCTTTTTTTTCCAGTTGTGTTCTTTGGATGCTGACTCATAGGTGTAATTTTAATACCTGGTTGGGTTTGGCAGTCTCATGCTAAGTGAACTGCCAACCAAAGGTAACATCAAAAGAACGTCATGACTCGTAAACCAAGGGAAAAAATGTTTTATATTACAAAACAAGGTGAAAACCGACCTTTTTATGCATCGGATAAAAAATGTTCAATGTTCCGTGTTTCTCAAATATCTCAGCAGAGTTTTAAACCATGTCCTGACATGGTCATAAGTTAACTACTGTGGAATTAATCCCTGGTGCAAAGCTGGACCATTTCAATATGTAATAGACAGGAAGAGAATTAGTTTTCTTAACCTCATTTATATCAGCAGCTTTCCAGTCTGAAGTGCATCCTGAGGATGGATTTTTAATCTAAATAATTACTTATTAATGTGTTGGAATTAACAAGAAAATGTGAACAGCTATTGAATTTCCAGACTCAATAGACTGAATGCTAGTTTGAGTTCTGAAGTTCAGGTTAGAAAATGCTCTTCTGAAAGTCAGAGCTCCTCTTTGGGGCTATTTTTACCACATGAGGATACGTTATTCATGTTGGTGGGGATTGTTCTTCAAGAAATGACCTGAGAATCAATCTGCGTGTGATGAAGGACAGACACAGTGGTTACCAGTTTCTTCCTCTCTCAGTCACACTTCCACTTGCTAGATGTGTTTCTGTTGTTGAGGTTTATATGAAGTCCCTAAGCATGCTCAGAGCTGTGACCTTTCTTCAGAGGATTAACAAATCCCAGGGGTGATTTCACCTAAGATGGAAATCAAAATCGGATGAAAGGGGGTATGAAGTTTCTTTTCTTCCCTAGGTGGCCAGACAGTAGTCTGAGGGATTGCTGGCTTGTCATCAAGGGCAACTGAAAGAAATGGAGCCTGTCGATTTCTTCCACGTTTCTGGTTTGTGGAAACATCTTTGGCTTAAACACACTGTAAAATATTGCAGTATGAGTTGCACCTCCTCAATGTTGCTGTAGTCCAGAGAAGAACTGGGCCTGTGTTCTTAGTTACCAGGTTCCTTCCAATGAAATGCTGATGGGCTGGAACCTGTGAACATAGAGCTCACCACTCGGATCATGTGCTTGAGAAAAATAAGTCAGCCTCAGGCTACGTATGGTACCTCCCAGCCCCAAAACAACAAATGAGATTATTTTTCAGAATGGTGGTACGAAATTAAAGATCTCTGTGCCAGAACCTTTCCCACTTCCCAGAGCTTATTTGCTTGGTTAGAAAAAGGCCGCCTGGGAACTGTCTTTTTAAGAATCCTGTAAATGACCTCAGACCATCTCTATCTATGTGGTATTCCTGTTTTCCAAATTCTCTTCCCAGGAGGGCAGTAGTTTGGTTATTCCCTTTAGTCTGAGAGAAGTAATTTCTTACCTGAACGGATACAACCCTATGATCACAGATTCACAGTACCTGGGTCACTCCTGGCTGTCTGAATCTGCGTAAATGAAAACGTGAATGCACTGCAAAACCAGCAGTGCATCAGAACTAGATGGCTTAGGGCTCTATTAAATGATGTTATCTGCTGTCTCAAAAATATACTACTGTATGCATTAAAGATATAAATACCTCAGAAGAACATAAACATCCTTCCCACATTGCTTTTGTCTGTTTAAAGTATTTGTGTGAATCATACAAGTATAGCACGCCATACTGATATGTTAGGAAATTTATTTCTAAAGTGAAAGCGTTATTGAAGTGTATGAGTTACCTAAGGCCTAATTAAACCCAGTAGCACCAGAGACAGCATTCTTCCTTTGCTCTGTACTGCTTCAGGTAAGCAACTGATTTATGTTACAGTAACTGAGGATAGAATTTGGCCATTTGTCTATGAAAAATAACATCTCTTTAGTGTGTATTGTCAGTCAGTGTGCTCGAGGAAGAACAAATTAACTGTGCACTCAAAGTGGCTTTGATTGTGGACTCAGAACACCTGGAAAGCATTCCTTGACTTGCAGGGAGGGTGTCCACGACTGAGACTGAAAAGTCTAAGTTGTGTCTTTTGGTATTTCTGTTTGTTGCTACTATTCCAGCCCCATGTTGTGGAAACACTCATAGCTCCAAGGAGCATCATCGTTATCATAATATTATCTGAAAAGCTGTAGTTTTTAGAAAGCTAAGCATGATAGTGATAACTGGATGTCTGCTCAAGTCAAAGATAATAGGATGAAATTACACATTTTTAGCACGACTTTTATTGTAGGTGATGCCCCTTGGTCTTACATTTGAGTCTTGTAAAATATCCGCTTCATACAGTGTCTGGTTTTTTGTTACACTGGCTGTATGTTTAGGTACTAAGCTCTTCCTAATGTTTCCAATTGTGAAAGCACTGCTTTCACAAACAAAGAAGTTTCAATAGGCACGTCTCTACACAGCAGCAGCTCCACATCCCTAGGGAATGGGCAACATGCATTACCAATGCTGACAAAGTCTGGGTGAGTAACAGTGCTCTGTCTGTCTGCAAAGTGTTGAAAATAATAACTTCCTTCCTCTGGACAAAGGCAGCTTTGTTTGCTGCTAGACCTCATGCTCTGTTCTCTTCTGCACCTGCTGCTTTTTCCTCCCACTTAGCTCTTCAGCAGTGCCCTTGATTTATAGCAATGTAACCCAATGATAGTTCTGTCAAGGACAGAGACATGTATGATACTCCAGTCATTATTGTATCTTGTAGCTTGTGAACATTGTAGGGGTGTGAAATAGGGAACAAATAAGGACAACAGATATAGATTTTTGTACATTCAATCCAATTATTACCCACTGATAATACCTACTTAGAATGCACTAACATCATGGGATCAGTTCACAAATGTTGTGACTCTGAATACTGATGGTATCATCTGAAACAAGATGCAAAGACTGGGGGATAGGAGGCTGGAGGGCAGGCCCATGAAATGGAGGCTGGGTGTTCTTGCTGGTGGCAAATTGAACCTGAGTCAGACACTGAGTTGTCAGTGTTGGGTGGTCCTGTGTGTAGCCAGGAGCTGGACTCAATGCTACCCATGGCTCCCTTCCAACTCAGTATATTCTGTTATTCTGTGATCTACTTACTTAAATTTCTGGACTAATGCTATGTGTCCCATTCTAGGTATAATCAAGTGCATTGCTGCTGCATTTTAGTATGTATAATCTTCAAATGTGTTAATTTGGAATCTGCACTTGTATGCTATGAAGAGGGACGTACTCTGCACATCCCACATGGTAAGGAATTTAAACAAGTATCTATTAAAAATAAGCAATAAAAAAATTACAATTAGAATTTAGAATTAAAGAAAGTGTTTTCAAGTTGGTGCTAAAACAAATCTCTGTCTTTGGTGACTTTGGCCCCAGAGTGAGCAGTGTTCACTAAGGAGGCACGTGTTACTCATATTCTTTTACACTGTTCTTAGTCTTTCTGTTCCGCTCAGGAAGCAATCCATTAAAAGATGCTATCAGGATAAGAATTTGAAATGGATAACTGACTTCCTGGCAGTGAGGTATCACTACCCCCTGTTAATATAATTATAAATATTCCTATTCCATTTAAAAGCTTTAATTAAAATGTACATTCCAGGAATAAAAGAAAATCATTTCTTTTCCTGACACCTAAATCTTTTCAACTTTAGTTTATCTAAATTATCTGAGTCTCACAGGGGCAGGAGTATAGTCTTTTTGTCCTAAATCCTACCTCTCTTCTTTTTATAACTTTTTCATGAAACACGTAAGGAAAATATAGGCAAATTCTGAATTGCTTATGGTGTTGGGTTCCAAATGTGCCGACAAATTGCATGCTGCCTCCTCAGGTCAACAGATTGCCCATTAAGGACAGATAATCTGATAATGATTTAGGATGCATTTATGGGCAGAGGGGACCAAAAGCTCTGGCCAAGGCTGCTCCTACTGAGTTGGAATCACACCAGTGTATAATAATTCATCACCCAGTGCCTCGAGAAATGGATACATGGCTGAAGCTGCCACATCAGAAATAGGCAGCTGTATAGAAGCCACTGCTCAGTTGTACTCTGATAATACTTTGTGTTGGCTTTTCCATAAAACAAATTGTGAAGGGCACAAAGTGTGTGAACTCAGATTTTTTCTTCCTATCACTCTGACTTCTGTTTCTTTTTCCACAAACACCAGCACTTATGCTGATTATGCTTACATTCCAATCCAAGTGGATAATTTAATTTATTTGATGTTAGAGGCAAATGAAATATTGCCTTTTAAGCACAGAAGGCATAAAATCATAGAGCATACCATTATTTAGCCTTGAAATCCAGCATTAATTGTTACTTCAGTTCTAGACTTAATCTGTGTTCATTAGTGATTGAGAGGGTTGTTAGTAGGTTGCAACTAGCTGAGTAATTAAGTCAATAAAGATTATCTGTTTGTCTCACTTATATTTTGTTAGTAAATATATTTATTTCTGCTTCTTCCCCTTATTTCATTAAGCATTACCATGACAATCAGTTGAGTAAGATGTTTTATGTTGTATATTTCTAATGCTCATAAGACATTTGGACTAAATGAACTCATTTAGACATCACTCTTTAAGTTGTTAAAAGCCCTTTCTGTGTTGAAATATTTAGTAAAGTCACGATCCAAGAATAGTTGGCATTGAATGCTCTCATTGTGGTATTAGGTGGCAGCATGTATTTTCACAGGCTGCAAAAAATGAAATCCTCTGAAGATATTCTACAAGTGTGTAGTTGATGCTGGCAAGAAAAGATGCTATTACAACTACCTTTCCTTTTAGTAAGCTCTTCAAAAGGAAATAGGAAACTATTCAAGGTATTTTGATATGTCCACTATGGAAGAGATGTGATGTGAGTTTGGGTGTCTGAAGGTGAGTTATGACCTGCAATTGGAAAGCTGCAGCATTAAACAATGCCAGGATTGGCATTGTAATGAAATATTTTAAAATATATATATATAAAATATATAATATACATATATATATATATATATATAAGTTTTAAAAATCTATAATCTGGCATTAATATCATGTTATAGATGGGAGAATTAAAACAGTGAAAATAAAAAAGGCCAAAAGACTTCCTGGCATCTGCAGCACTATGTGACTTATTGTGTAAAGATTCACTTGTCTAGACCCTGCTGGTTGGATCCCCAAAACATCCAATATAATTTGGATAGAGATCTGAGCTAACAGCCTGCCCCATTTCTAAGGCTGTATTCAGGCTGCTGGATGCAGATGTTAACCTATGTGGAGCTCTGACTTTACATGACTGGACTGTTCCTTGCAGCCAAGCTAACTTATTTTCTCTATGCTCAGTGGTGGAGTGCAGTGTAGACAAGGTGCTGAAACCATTCTGAATTTGTGCCAAGATCCTTCAAAGTCTGATGGAGCAGCTAAAAATGCTTTGTTCTGTTGTGCTAAACTACCTGCATTCTAAAGAGTGGGGATGGACCAGGTACTCACTGTTAGATGTCTGCAGCTGGGAAGTAAATTGCCTCAGTTTTATGACTAACAAGCAGTAAACTGTTATGCCATGGGAACGCAGTCGCTTTTGTACGTACAGCATTTCTCAAGCTGTTCTTTTTGCTTATTGGGCTTCTATCAATACATGCAGCGTGCTTAAGCAGAGCACAGTATGAGCGCGTGCTTTTCAGACTGGCACCTACCCTCCTCCTTTTAAGCATTTATACTTTCTCGATGTTAAAGGTAACAATGCAAAGAGCTCTTTCTGAAGCGTGAGACAAATGGGAAAATCTGTACCAGAGCCAGGTATGATATTCAGCCAGGAGACAGTCTTGGTAGCTTTGGGACTGGGAATTTATGTCACTAAACTGTTTCACATGAATTGTTTCTCTAAAGAAATCCCAGTTTAGAAAATCAGGCAGACAGAAGCTGACATTTAGGCTGACCTTCCAAGAAAACAAATTTTGTTTTTATTATTTTAACAAGAGCAACAGATGTTTATCTGAGCATCTGCTAAATTTGACTGAGATTCCTTAATTTTGTAATTGGATACAACAAATGAATGCTCAGAGCATTAAAATGAATCACTGATCCTTTTTTTTTTCTTTTTAAGTAAAAAGGAAGTTTTGACCCACTGTGGGTGAGCAAAGGCTGCAAAGCCCTGCTGTTGTGAATCAAGGAAGAATTATGGCAACGTCAATGCCGCTGCTGTAGTTTAAAGCATTAGGATTTGCAGTTTGGGCTGGTTTGGTTGCAGATTTTATACTGTTGTAAAATTGCAAGTTGTGGCACCTTTCAGAAGTTGTGTAGAAGCTCCACAGTGGCCTGGAGGATCACACGGACGTGAGTCATCCTGGGTGTCAGTGGCTGCAACGGCAAATAAACAAATGTTAAACCATCTTTTCCACAATGTGTGTGTTTAAAAAGGAAGCAGCTCTTCTGATTGCAATCACAGCATTCCGGTTACCTTAAAAGCAAAATGAAAATCTCAATCTCTGATTGCATTAAAAAGTTGTAAGGTTTCCCCCCGTTTTAAAAGCCATGAGGTAGTTAGTTGCATTTCAGTCCTCAACCCCTTGAGCTGTTTTATCCACAGCAATCATATTAATGAAATTCAAGTGACTTAGATATTTCTCTGTGTGGGTTCCTTTGGGTGCCCATGGGCCTGATAAAAAATCACATAGGTCCCAAAGACAGTGAGTATGGCCAAACTTAAGATAGCCAATGCATCTGCTGCCTCCAGTCATCCTTCTGTCCATGCCGCATGATGGATGTAGCTGTGCACTGATTGCCTCTGTCACTCTGAGTACATTAAAAATACGTTGGCTTCTTAATGGATTATGGTTAATGAGCCATTGGTCCACCTCGCTGCTGGAAGAGGCAGTGAAGCTGGGAGGGCTGACTTGGTCAGCCATCTTCAGTGCTGTTTTTCTTGTTTTCATGTAATCGGTTGGAGTGCAGAGGAATAATTTACCAGAGTAGCATGGGACTCATCATTAGATAAGCAAACAGCTTCAGTATTTGTCCTGCTTCATGGCTGATAGCATAACCTTGCTGATCTCACAGCAATTGTAGCCTAATGAATCTGAGATGTGGTTAAAATGTAGAAACATCTCCCGAATCTTTTGAAATGTTATGCATTGTGTTTTATACTTGCTTGATTTTTCAGACTCCCTTTTCATTCTGTCTCAAAAGAACCCCGATATTTTAGAAGTCTCAAATTTGAGAAAGCTGCAATTGGTGTTTAGGAGGGAGCCTGATTACAGTAGGAAAGGGAATTGGGACGAATCACCAGCTGAAAATCAGCCACAGAAACAGATCAACAGCTTCCTCCATTATTCTATGAAAAGCAGCTCTGCTAGTAGTTACGTGAGTAGCAGCATTCAGAACTTCTCCTGTGTAAGCACTATGCCAGTTAACTCTATTTCTGGTTTTCCCCAGTTCAAAGTGAGGACTTTGTAGCAGTCAACTGGTGGAGCACCATCTGGGCTGGAGTGGATGCACAGCATGGTATGAAAACAGATCTGCTGCACCAGAAACAAAGCAGTTATGTCCTTATATTCACTGGAGGGCAGCTGGTCGGCTTCCAGTGAACCTGAGCCATTGCACACATAATAGGGTACCATTTTGTAAAGCTGAAGTTATGGTATTATTAATATGGGTCAGGGAATGTTTGGTCTCTCCTTGCTAAGGGAGAAAAGAACATACTTTGGCAACACATTTGCTAGCTCCTCTCTTCCAAGGGATTCATAATGGATTTAGTGGGATACTGAGTGTCTTGATTTATCTTCTGGAGTTAATTAACTTAATTTCAAGCGCAGACTGGAAGATGGAAGGCTAGATCTCTGAAGGACACCCACCTTCTGTTCTCTCAATTAGTGTGAATGCATGTTAATTGCCATTTCAGTAGAATCTCCTGGACTTGCTATTTTAAGGGGAATCGTCTTTGCAGTGTTACCTGTCAAAACCTTTCAACTTACCAACTCTTTGTGTCTGTTCTGGAGGGAGAGCTTTGTTTTTTACTTTAAGAACGTTGTGGCTGAACTTTGAAAATAAGGATTAAGGGTGGTAAAAATAGGAGATTACTCAATTACTGTGAGAAGTTCCAGCTTCAGAGGATTCCAAAAAAGGGTGGGAACAAGCAGAAGCAAAATAAAGAAATTCAAGGAAATATAGTTTGGTTCTTATCAGGTTCCTTCTAAAAGGAAAGGAAATTACAAGAAGGAACAACTTCTAATTTTCAGATTCCACAGTTGCATCTCTGAAATAAGAACCAGAGAAAGTAATTAGCGTGTTAGTATGGCTATGCACTGCAGATTTACTGATCTGATGCATCAGTAGTTACAGGAGGTATTTGGACTTTCAAAGAACAAGGGAGATCAGAAGAGCCTTGGATGAAGTAGAGTTTTTCCCCTTTGCTGGAAAATTTTTGCTCTAACGATGTGATAGAAGAGCATGAGAAAGCCTTGAACCAAAACAACTGCTGAAGCAATTTTTCCCTCTATTCCTTTCTACTTTGTTCCTTCGTTAAGAACTAACATCAAGTTTTTAGTGAAATAGCTTTTGAAAGCTCTAGGCCAAAGGGATGCTTTGACAGTCACAAGATGGAAGATAATTTTTTTTCTCAGTGAACTGGAAAATTATAGGAAAAATGGGGGATTAATATGCAAACTCTCTTAGCCCCGAACTGTAACAACATACAAATGATCTAAATATTTATTAGAGGCTTCAGATTTAGTCTTACACTTTCCCGTGACTCTCCTTCAGTCTCACTTATCATCTCCCTGTCTCTAGGGAAGAGGTCTGAAAGAAGTAAGCAAAGGGAAGTATGAGCACTGGTTTCTGGAGCCATGGGGTGCCCATTGGGCATATTGGTGTTGCTTTTAAAACTACTGAATTTGTAGGTATTGTAACTTTTGAAGGTTCCTGGAAAAGGGTCACGTTATTTGCTGTGTGCTCCTTTTCTGAAAACTGAATCTTTGGTGGAGAAGTCCACTTGGACAGAGATGTTTGGTGAGTAAGGCTGAGAGTACGACAGGACCTCATTGCTACTAGGCAGCCTAAACAACCTTACCAGGCCCAGTATAACTCGTACCTTAACAATTACCTTACTCAGACAGCCACTGTGTGTTTAAATCTGAAACATTTTTGGAAGGTGATGAACGGGAACAGAGTTATGTACGGGAAATTGGAATGTGAAAGTCATAATGACAAAACTGCACTTTTTCTACAGTCATCTTTGTGTTTCTACGATGTTAATTAAGACTTCAGCACTTTTGCCAGATCACTGAGGTATGGGAATACAAGAAATCTTGCCCAAGGTCACCTAGCAAGGAGCTAGTCAGTTCCAGGAGACTCTGCCTTGCAACAACTGACTTCCCTGCTGGTGTCAGAGGAAACAATAGAGTTGCTTAATTGAATTGGCATTCTGTGCCTTGTTCTGCTGCATGGAAACTGCAGAAATCTGTTATTAGTATAGGCTGCTCTCTGATCCAGGATCTGATTTGAACCAGTTGCCCTTTCTGGTCCATAAGGAAGGTTCTTTCCCTTTGGGAGCAATTCCTTGGCATATGAAAAATTATTCTGGAGGAAATGCTACTGGGCTTGGCAAGTCTCAAGAGGAAGCTAAATAGAGAAGGAGATAGGTGACGTTTCAAAGCGGAGCCAGACTTTCTTGGGAACCTTTACTACTCTGCAGCTGGAGCCTCCATTATCTGAAATTTGGCATCCTTGTGTGATCCTAGTGGTGTTTATTTATTTTTGTTTGCTATTTTCTGCTTTGAGTAGCAGAAATGGGGAGTACCTTGCAGATTATCCATGAGAAATCGTCTGTTTTCCCAGGCGCGGTCCAAGAAAGCAAGTGTGTTGTTTTATTTTCTTTTTTTAATATGACTGTGCAAGTCAGTAATGACCTTTCCCTGGCGACCTTTCAGTCCCAGTACTCCTCCTAATCTGCACATTGATAGATTTGAATATGTTTAATTAAAGCTGTGTCACACGGCAGGGGATATATTAGCATTCGGTACATCATTAGGGTGGTTTTTTTCCTCATTTTTATTGGTCTTAGCTTGTTTTAGGACTCTCACTGTAAAAAATACCGTGACATCACTGTCTGCTTTCTTTTGACAGAAGCTGTAGCCAGTTACAAAATGTAGACACTGTGTAGGCTACGGGCTGAGATAAAACTGCTCCCTCATAAACTTTGTGGTGTTAAGCACTGTGACTGCAGTCATGTTTTAGATCTGTACCACCAGATTTGAAACTTCCTCATGTAAAGCACTTCAGTGATGAAAATTACACTAACACTTGTCAAACACTTTTGCCAGAGCATCAACATAAAGTGGGAAAGAGGAATTAAAAAAGGCTTACAGAGATTTGGAGGCACCAATCAGAAAAATGCAGTGATACAATATAAGCTTGCAAGAGCTTTGTCAAAGTCGTTATCAGCCAGGTTTTCATTTACTTCTTCCTCCTCTGACCCACCTTCCAAACACTCAGAACAGTTGCTATAGCATTCCCTGGCTCAGGGTTGAACACCTACCTGTTCATTTGGGCCTTCTCTTCCACTTGTAAACCCAGAGTCCTTTAAATCCAAATATGTATCCACTGCCATCAAGGTACCTGTTTATCTTATTCTGTATTATCAATGAACTTTAAAGCATTGTCACAGCATTTTCATGTTGTATTTCCTTTGGTGAGATCCTGTTGACAGTACGATCATAAACCAGCCCTTACGTTTAATGGGAATCTAGAAATAATATCAGATGTGATTGCAGGCTTAAAAGGAAGAAGTGTCAGGAGGCTGAGGTGGTTGTAAAAACTGTCATGGATTCTAATGTTATAAAACACTTTCTTTTTTTTTTTTTTTTAACCTGGATGCACTTCTAATGGCACATCTCTAATAGGTAGTTGCTCAAGCAAAACAATTAGGTTTCTTTACCAAGTGTATCTTAGTGCAATGGAATACTCATAGTCTAATTAAAATAATAAATCCTTGTCCAAGGCTCCAGGCCTGGCGGTATAATTAAACACATTGCTGTTGCAAGAAATGCAGTTTGTTACAGCTGCAGAAGCAGCATGTTTGTTTCACAAAGGACACCTTTACTCTTCTCCAAAGAGTCCATTACACTTGTGGTCCTTACGGTGCTCTGGAATGTCACCAGGTGGAGGTCAGTTCTGTTGGAGAGAGGAAACAGCAAGTCTGAGTACTGCAATGCCCTCTCAGAAATCCTGCCAAATATGTCAAAATATTCTTAAAATTGCTACCTCCCTCCCTTTCTAAGGCTTCTTTTTCATGAAATCCATACAGTGAGTGGTAAAAGGGTAGGTACATTTTTTCCAGGCCACCATAACTCAAGGACACCAGCAAGCCTTAACCGTCCTGGCTGACCTCATCTTGGCCCTCCACTCCATGCATTCCCTGCTAATTGCTCCAGCTTTAAGTTTGGAATGCATCTTTATGCCTTATCTGAACTGTGTTGTAGATGTACATGCACAAAGTGATCAGATGGCTGGAGCGCATCTCCTATGAGGACAGGCTGAGAGAGCTTGGATTGTTTAGCCTAGAGAAGAGAAGGCTCTGGGAGGACCTTGATGCAGCCAGAACTCAAGTTCCAGTCAATCAGTAACTTGATTAAACTGATAATAGAAATGGAAATTATCACAACTGAAGTGGAAAGTAGTGTGCTTAGCTTAGCATATGCTTAGCACATAAGAGAGACTGAGCGTATATTTGTGGAAAATTAAATTCATTTCAGGATTATGATATTCTGATTACATTAAACATGAATGTACTATTGAGCATTATCGTCATGTGCAAGAGGAAGAAGGGGAGACGTTGAGGAGAGAGCATACACAACTTCTAGAATGGATAAAGCAGAATTAGAATGTTTAAGAATGACCTTGGGTGTATGAAAAGTTTAGCAATGCAATTTGAAGAAAATCCTTTATCAGCGAGATGGTGTATGGGAAACAGAAAATGCAAGATGGCTTTTCCAAGAACAAACATTATTCAGTAACCCAAATATTTTCTCTGACAAGATTTATGATTTCTTTTTCCTAAATAAAGGGAATGCAATAAATTTCCCTTATCTGGGCTTCAGTAAATAATTTTAAAACAACAAACATAATATATTGAACAACACATTTCTACCAGAGCTAAGGAGTTATTAATGCTGTTGACCAAGGCTTTGGAAACGTGTCTCTGATTTAAGTCTTTTCCCAGCAAGGAGTCAAAGCAGCTTTGGTACACAAGTGGGATTCAAGATTTCAGATTACCCAGGAGAATATCCCTGTCCTGTGTTTGGCTTAGAGAGACAGAACTTGTAAGGACAGGTCACGGTTACATAAAGTGTGTTGAGAAGGAAAAGCTGAAGTGGAAAGAAAAAGGAGATATTTCAGCTGAAAGACAGTATTGGAACCAATTCAGGGCAGATTTTTGAGGATGTATATAAATTTAAGCTGCGTAACTGAAGTAGGTATAGAAAGTATCTGGCTGTCTGAGGAGCTGAGCTCTGTGATAATCTCTCAGTAGTAACAGGAGGAACCAAACTGAAATGAGAATGAATTTTAAGACAAAGCTTAATCAGTATATGAAACAAAATCTCACTATGTGGCCCCAGGAAGGTCCTGAGTTCGCTGAGTGAAGAGGTTCCTCTCAGTTATGTTCTGACTTTTTTACAGTGGACTGAGAATGGATTGATTTTGACAGACAACAATACTATTCAGCAACTGACGACTGACACTTCCACTTTATACTTGGGTTTGGTCTCTTGCTTGCTGTTTTATGCTTCAGTTTCTCATCAAACTTTTCAGCCTCTCTGACCGCAGAATTACATATTTACAGAATCATGAAGGTTTGAAGAAACCTCTGGATATCAGCTGCTCCAACCCTCCTACTAGATCTCATTCCCTAGAGTAGGTTGCAAACACTGTGTGCTGCTCCATGTCTGCTGTTACTAAGGACTGCATTACAAACTGCAAACAAAGCGAGGACTCCAGTAAATTTGCCTGATCCTTTCCGACATAATGAGAAATACCTGTTATGCAAAATTACCTGCAGCTAAATGTACATGTACAAGTTCATCCTATGGCCCTCCCCTCCAAATGCACTGGGATTCTCCAATGAAAAGCAGAATGAGAACAAGATGGGAACTCCCATATTTTCCCCTTTTGACATTTTTGAGACAGTGCATCACACCCTCTCCCTGACCCTCCCTATCCATATCGAAGCAGTGAAAAGTCATGTTGGCAGCTGCCCTGAAACAAGCAGAAAGGTGCCACAATTGGCCAGGCTGGGGGGAAAGAAAAAAAGAAATGAAGAAGAAATTTAAGAGTAGTGGGAAGCTGCAAGATATAAGGCAGAGTTGTACTAAGAGCAAAATGTGAACAGACTCCAAGGTATCCTTTCAACACGAAGGAAAAGTTAAAAAAGAAAAGAAAAAAATAGTTATGATTTTCTGCTAATGAGAACAGCATCTCTTCAACTACTGAGTATTGCTGAAGATATGTGTCATAAACATCATGATGGAGCAGTCAAGGTATTTTAAACCAAGACCGGTCTTCTAAGTAGTTGAAGATTTCTATGTCTGGGGACCTGACACTTATTCAAAAGCAACAACAAACATATTTTTGTTCCTATTTGCAAGGAATTAACCAATTAAGGTCCACAAAGCTGAAGTATTTTTTTCCAGTCACACCAAGAAATGATGTCACTGGAATGCAGGGTTTGATTATCAGGCTCCATGCCTGAGGAAGCCTCGTCAACAGAACTTTCTGCTTTTGAACTACTATAAGGAAATAAACTTTAAAGAGACATTTGAGATGTTTCCACTCACATTCTGTGCTTGTATTTGAATTCAGCCAGTAAGTCATAGAATCACAGAATCATAGAATCACAAAAGTTGGAAATGACCTCCAAGATCATCCAGTCCAACTGTCCTTACAACCCATATTTCCCCACTAAACCACATTCTCGAGTACAACATCTAAAAGTTTATTGATCACCTCCAGGGATGGTGACTCCACCACCTACCTGTGCAGCCCATACCAGTGCCTGACCTCTCTTTCAGAGAAGCAAGCTTTCCTATTGTCCGGCCTGAATCTCCCTGGCACAACTTGAGGCCATTCCCACTTGTCCTATCACTGCTGTGCAGGAGAAGAGGCTGAACCCCACCTCACCACAACCTCTTTTCAGGAAGTTGTAGAGAGCTGTAAAGACTCCCTTGAGCCTCCTCTTTACCAGACTAAAGAACCCCAGTGATTGCCAGTGATGCTACAAGAATATTGCTGCTCATAGAAGTATTGTAGATGAGCAATTTGAAGCAAATATAAGAGCTTAAAAAGCTGCCAAGAAACAACCTACTGAAAGCCCAGTATTAGCGAAATGAGTTTTCTCTTTCTGAAGGGAAAGTTGGACCTTGTTTAGTCTCTTAGGGATGAAAATGTACTAAGAGAAAATTGAAGCACAGTAGAGTACCACATGAGTTTCTAAGAAAATGTGTGTCACAGGTCCGAGGCAGCATTTCCTGTAAATACTGAGGATCGTGCATTCTTTGCCCACAGTTCAGAAGATGTAGCTCGAGCTCCCAGGGCAACATGGAGTTCACAGAATTATGGTTGATAACTTCCAGGTATCACAGGATTATAGGATCATTAAGGTTGGAAATGATCTCAAAGGCAATACAGTACAGCTGTCCACCCACAGCCAATATTGTCCACTAAACCACATCCCTCCATGCCGCACCTCCACATTTCTTTAACACCTCCAGGGACGGTGACTCCATGGGCAGCCTGTGCCACTGCATCACTACACTTTCTGAGAAGAAATTCTTGCTAATATCTAACCTGAAGCTCCACTGGCACAACTTAAGGCCATTTCTTCTTGTCCTGTCGCTTGGGGCCTAACCCCACCTCACCACAGCAACAAACGCTTTTCAGGGAGAATTATAAAGCCCCCTGAGCTGCCTCTTCTACAGACTGGACAATCCGTTCCCTCAGCTGCTCCCCATAAGATTTGTGCTCCAGACCCCTTGCAGCTTCTTTGTTCTTTTCTGGGTGTACTCCAGAACTTCAATGTCTTCCTTATAGCCAGGGGCTCATAAAACACATAACCAGGTACATCAATTATTTCCAAGTGTGAGCGTGTCCTTTGATATCTGTCAGACAGTACAGGATACACCTTTGCAATGCTGGGCTCAGATCACAGAATCTCTGTGAAGCAACTGTGTGTCTTACAACTGAAATTCCTCTAAGTGTATATTGAGGTTCCTGGCACCTGGCTGCTCAGGAGTGTATAGGAAGCAATGCTCTCCCACCCATTATACCATTAACTAATTATGCATCTCAGAATTAATTGCATATAAAATTCACTCATTCATATTCATAAACCTTGTGTCTCTCTGTACAGTAAATATAATCTTTCTCTATTACGGCTTGAATTATAGCAGACTAAATCTGCTCATGTTTCTACTTCTTATCTCTTCATGCCTTTGGCACAGCTGCTACTTCTGAAGAAAAGGCAGAAAGGAAACGCAACACTTTCCTGCCCTCCGGGACTGCTCAGAGTTATTTTATTACCCCACTGGGGAAAAAAAGCAGTTTAAAGGCACTACACAGTATGCATAAATTGTCCTTTGTTTTCCCTGGATGAAACCATCATATTTTCAGCTTTATGGTCCAGAAGGTGATTCACTGTCATGACAGAGCTTGTATAATCTAAAAACCTCGCGTGTAATGTAAACCTCTTCCATTACATGCAGCATCTCATTGGTTGAAAACCAGGTTTTACCATCAGAGTTGAGGATGTGCTGAAGGAGGTACTTAAAACCCTCTCAGAGTTTGCCAGCTGGTTGTGCATACACACATAACTTGTCATACAACCTTTGGATCAGAGTATACAGCCTTCTAACTTCACCTCAGCTATTGCCTTGCTGTGAGCATAAACCCTTTTGGCAAGAAGGAAAAAACATTTGGATGCACAAGTGACTACGCACACTGCAAACAGCATAGAGATTTGAAGTCAAGCTGCACTTTGTTTGCAGCGGGATGATTTAGAGGAACGTGAATGAGTTTACTGGAATCGTTTTGGATTCCGCTTGTGGAAATGGCAGCAGAACTGAACTCCAGGCTTACAAATATATCCCCTGAAATTTCAAACATGTTTTTTTTCACTTGCAAAGGGCTGCAAAGAAAATAACATTTATAGGCCACACAACATTGCCATGACTCAAAAAATATCGCTAAATAAAGCCCCACAAACCCAAAATAAGCCTCTCTGGGGATAGTGTTCTTAATTTGATAAACTGACAGAAAATATGAATCGTAAATCTGGAATATTTTGAGGAGATACATTCTGGTGCTGTTTTCTATCAAAATATTGGGGAGAGGTGATCTGTGTGTGCACGCATACTTCTGCATCGCTGTAACAAGGACAGAAACGTGCAGGTCCTTTGCAGTCTGCAACTTGTGCTGCTGTTATTTCCTTCCAAAAAGGAGAAACGTGTCCTCCAGCTCGAGTGGAGGAAACGTTTTTAGTGGAATCAACACATGTGGACAATTGACATCGTTCTGGATGCACATAACTATAACTAAGTATGTTTTAACTCACATACTGTGTGGCCTTCTTCTAGTTTTCATGGTTAATCTGAGAAAGTTCTCACCGGGAAGCTGGAGAGGGATGGATACAGCTTGTTCACTGAAGCTGTAGAAAAAGCTCTGAGGAAAACAAGCAGAGACATAAGTTATCACTCAGACAAATGTAACAGGATTGATTCTATTAAGAGGGAAATAGGTAAAACTGGGTGCTGTAGTTGCTTTGTTTGTGTGGGGTACGTATCTGAGCCTGCTGGAGAGCAGGAAGCAGGAACACAAACAGCATAAGATGAACTTGGAGAGACACCCTCCTTCCAGATTAGATTATTTCCATTTTCTAAGTGAAAACTGATTCTTTGCTTTTTCTTCAAAGAGAAATTAAAAGCAGCATTTTTGCTAAACAGTATCTTCAGTGGCACACGGGCATTCAGCACAGAGTTTATTTGCTCTAATTTGTTCGTATTTTTCCTATGACAAAAAGTAACAGGGATAATTTCTTTTTCTTTTTAAAGCTCATGCTGTGATACGTTCCTTTTTGATGTGGTTTGTGTTCCTACAGAAGAACTAACCTTTACGTTTCCTAAAATTCCAGAAAGGTATCAGTGTGAATGAAGAGGAATTGCATTGTAGAATCAGAGAATCAGACAGATAGGAAAAAAAACCCATCAAGCTCACCAGTTCCAACCATCAGTCTGCCATAGTGAGTCCTAAACCATATCCCATAGTGCCATGTCCACATTTTCAAATTCTTAATGTAAATCTTCTATAGTGCAACTTGGGGCTATTTCCTCACCTGTTCTCACTTGTAACCTGAGAAGAGACCAGCAATCTTCTCACTGCAACCTCCTTTTGAGTAGTTGAAGAAGGTGATGAGGTCTCCCCTTAACCTTACTTCTCCACATCAGAAAAGCCCCAGTTCCTTCTTCTGCTCCTCATAACTCTTGTTTTCTAGTCTATTCACCAGCATCACTGCTCTTTTCTGAATGTGTTCTATCAATTCCATATCCTTCTTGTAGTGAGAGCCCCAAAATGGAATCGAATAATCCAAATGTGGTCTCACCAGAGCTGAGTACAGCGGAACAGTCGCATCCCTGGTCCTCCTGGTTGCACTATTTCTGACGGAAGCCAGAATGCCATTGGCCTTCTTGGCCACCTGGGTATACTGCTGGCTTATGTTCATCTGGCTGTCAGCCATCACTGCCTCTCTTCATAGTGAGCCTGAGTTCTTGAAAGAATTGCTTGAGCAGACCCATGGCCAACTCTGTTTTTGCAGTTGGCCAACTCATGTAGAAACAGGATGAAGTCATCTCATTCCTGTGCCTGAACATTTTATGCTGTGCTACTGTTCTGAGCACATCTTCTTTCCCCTTAGTTTCACGTGTGTCTCTGCAGACAGGCAAATAGTTTTAACTTTTATTATTATTATTATTATTTCAAATCAACAAGTTGTCCTAGCAAATTAAAAACAGAGAATCTTGCCAGGAAAAAAGATATTAAGACTTGGTTATTCAGCCTCTGTTTATCTCAGCTGGAAGGACTGATGGCTGTTTTTCTTCTGGTCTTTGGCTGTTTCCTCTTTTCCAACTTGAGTTTAAAAACATCATAACAATATTTAAACTTCAAATAGTAGCAGTGTATAAACATCCTAAATCTTGAAGTGTGGATACTTAAGATACTTAGTCTTCAAAATTACTCAGTGTGCAAGTTTACTAACTTTTGCCAGGACTGTCTCCAGGAAATCATTTATACCAGTTGTGTTTAATGTACTGATTTTTTATTGCTTGAAGACTGGTAAAGAAACTACGCTTATATGTGCCTAAGCATAGCATACATTAAATGATAAAAAGATTACTGTTATTTTCCTGAAAGAAAATGTAAATTATCTACTTCTGAGCTCATTATCAATGGCTCAAAACAATGAAAAAAGGATGCAATTTTCAAATAACATGCAATTTGAAGGATAAGTCAATTATACAAATAGGTTTCTACAGCATGATGAGGAGTGCACCTGTGAATAAGTTGCTGTTTAATAAAGCCATGTTGTATGCCAAGGTAAATGAGCACACACATGCAGTAAGGAACTGTCTCCTGGAAAACAGTGATTCTGAGACAGGAGGTAGGACGTGATCCATACCAGACCATTTGCAAACATCAGACATGAGGGCTGATGGTAAACACAGTTCTTGGCTCTTCAATAAGAGGAACTTCAACTAGAATAGGGAAGTGTTGTTACAGTAATGTGTAGAACAGAGAAGACCACTCCTGGTTATGTTTTGTCTAGACCTGTTTACTCTCTTCAAGTGAATTGAACAATTCCTAAATATTCAGTAAAGAACTGAGAGCTGCAGTTTGATTTCAGTTGTCTGTATCAGCTGACGGGAACCTCATGATGTTAAACTAGGAAAGTCCCTTTCTACCTTAATCATTCTGTGATTCTGTGATTTAATTTATCAGTAGAAATACTACAAAGCCAATACCAGCAGAAGAAAAGAGATCTGACAGCACTTGCTCTTTGATCCAGGAGAACAAAGTATGCTTAAGATCTGGTGTCTAGAGATTGTCGACATATCAATTCAGATTAAGAGTACAGCAAAACATTTGAACGAGGTTGTTAATTAACGATGAAGAACTATTACCGGTAGATGTGGATGATTTTTTTTCACTTGAATGCTTGGATGTTTAAATAAGAATGGGTATATTTAAAAAAAAAAAAAAAAAAAAAAAAAAAAGCTTTGGCTTCAAATAATGGAATCACAGAATCGTAGGGGTTGGAAGGGACCTCCAGAGATCAACAAGTCCAAAAATGCTGAATAGTTTGCAGGAGTTCCTCTTGATGCCAAAGGTACTGATATGTAGCCAGTATCACCATCCATTGTGTACAGTGCTGTAGAACATCTTTTGGTGAGCATTATGGACATGGTAATGATGGTTCCTTTATCAAGCCATGATGGGAACCACTTGCTCTCTTACTGCTGGACCTGCATTCTTGCATTACTTTCTTTAAGTTATCATTTGCCTTCCACCACATGCTGATTTTTACTGTCTTGCCACGTGTGCACTATTTCCTGTGGATTGTTCAAAGCAGAAATAAAACATGCCCATAGCACTATTCTATCGCAACTGGTTGCTCCTGAAAAAAAGCAAGATGTCCTTTACTGGTCAGATTCACTCAAATTCACTTCAAGCTCAAAGTGCAAAAAATAAATTTGATTGCTTTGAATGCATATATAATTCAGAAGTCTCCATTCTTTCTCCATACTTTCTCCATACTCACGGAGACTCATTCTACAATGGCTTTATTAACATTGTTCTTTGTGAAGACAAAAACGTTCTTTTTATCAGGATCTGAATTGCATTTTAAAATGCCAGCCTGTTTGTGTTGCTTTCTGCTTCAGAATGACCTTCCTGCTATGAAGGTAACTGCAATATAGTTCAATCTGATTTTTTCCCATTGTTGTGTGATTTGCCTTGTGAAATTTGTGTTGCTTCAAAATGACTGATCATAATATAAATAACAATCTTACAGTGCTTGACAAAAAGAACCCTCATTCCACATTACTGGTACAGAAGTCCAAGTCAATATTTAGGGTGGTTTGGCTACCTTCTAAAGGTATTCTCCTGCATGCAGCTTTTGGTCCATTTGAGGGACCAGGCCTGATGACTCAGTGTATGAACTGCAGCAGCAGCCTCATCTTTGTTTTTATGCCTTCTGTGGATTGTTTATTATGTTTGAATGTTCTACAGACTAAACTTGACAAAATCACTTTTAATAGGGGCAAGGACTGGGAGTTCTTCCTCTCCTCATTGTCATTTCTCATTTTCAAATGTTGTTTACTATTTTCCTTTGTTTCTTAGCAGCTTCACATTCTTGCAGTTGACCTTTCTTCTGTTTGTCTTCAGATGTGGCTAAGAACAGTTATTTTGAGATAATTAAATTATATTCATTTTCCTTCCTTAGTTGTTATCTTCCTCCTGTGCACCTGTGCCATTGGAGGCAGTCATTCCAAAGCTTCTTTGAAGCTGGCAGTAAGACATCTCTTCCCATTATTTTTTCATAAAGTATTTCTTCAGCCTCTTCCCAGCCTCTTTCCTCACATTTCCAATATATAATCCATCTTTAATGATATCTCCTTTCACAGTGGTGTTTTTTTTCCCCCTACTTTTAGATATTTTTTGACATTGTTCCTTATTTATTTTCTTTAGCTTTTGTTTAGCTTACGCTCTTGTGAGGCCACAGTGCACGATCACTTAGTTAAATAGGATCCTTCATTGGCTTTAGTAGGAGGCGGTGGTGAGTTGGTGGTCAGCCTCTTTTTCCAGGACAAGAGTCAATGGTCTTAAATTGTACCAGGGGAGGTTCAGGTTGGATATTAAGAATTGTTGTCAGGAAGAGTGATGAGGCTGCCTGGAGAAATGGTGGAGTCGCCATCCCTGGAGGTGTTCAAGAAACGTAGAGATGTTGTACTAAATGACACTTTTTAGTGGGTGTAGTGGGAATGGGTTTATGGTTGGACTATCTAGAAAAAGTCTTTCCAAACTTAATGATTCTATGATTCTATAACAAAAACAGAATTTGGGAGTTTTGCCCAAGGAATAAAACTTATCTTAGGAGGAGGTTACATGCAGGTCTTCAAAATCCTTGGTGCTTTAGTAAAAAGTAATACAGAATAACTGTACATCTAAAACAATAAACAGATGATGTCAGATGACAGTGCTAAGTGAGTGGTCTTCAGCAGGCAAAGAACATATTTATTCATCCAGTTATTTATTCATTACAGTTCAGCTGTTTTGCTTCTTACCAGCAGAGGAAGCGGATGCTGATAGTATACAGCATTTTGTAAGTAATAGACAATCCATGGGAGTAGAAATATGTCAAAAAAAGGTCAAATAAAAGACTCAAGAACTCCCTGAACCACCGATAGTGAGATTATTCTGCGGAAGCATCCATAAGACCCTCCTTGCATTCTTTTGTTTCTCCTTAGGCATCTGACCCTAGTTGCTCTCAGATACAGACCAATATATGAGGCCATTTGCCTGACCTCAAATGGATATTGCATGTTAAAGCATTTTTTAATTTTTTTTTTTTTTTTTTTCAGGCTTTTGCAATCCTGAATAACTTGGATGTTTGGAATACAATAAATAATAATACAAAATGCACTTTGTTTTTTCTGCATTTTGGGTCACTTAACTTTACAGAGAAGCTGGAGCCTCCAGGACAGTCAACTCTAAAAACTTGACTGGCTTTGTTGGCAGTGATAGGGAGGCACATCTGGTCTGTTTAGTCTATTGAAGCACATGTATCCTTGGGCTGGAGAGCACACAGACCCAAAGGAATTGCCTTGTGAACTGAATTTCGCCTGTTGCCCGCATGTCACACAGCCTGGATTATAGAGCTATTTTGGAAAAGTGGAAGGAAAGAAAAGATACTGAGAGTCCAAACTTTCATTCCTCCACAGACTGTTGTTTAACTAACTAATACTTGACATGTGCCTGGCAAGATGGCTAGAACCACAAATTCCTTCTTGATCTGTGTGGGAAAAAATACTCTTCTATCATCCTCCTTTATTTATTTACATCTGACAAGGCACAAAGATGAAGAGGGACATTAGTCTTGCAAAGCTTGTAATGTAACAAGTGGAAAGCCAACATAGCTGGAGATCAGGAGAGGAAAAAGTTGAAGGATGTTGGGACTGAAGATCTTCACCCACTCAGAATCAGTAAGAATTTTGGGGACAAGTATCAGCTTTAACTTCTTATGCATGTAACAAGGGCACCTCACAAAGGCTGCAAACACATCTGTGTAAATTGGAGATGCTTATTTTCTGCAGTTATGCACACAATAATAAAGATTCCAAGGAACACAATATTCTGTATGCGATGCAGTTCCTATAGAGGAGTGTGAGCCCACATACTGGATGAAGTGAATAAAATAGATAATTCTGAACAGCAAGATGCTTCTCTTGCTGAGCATTCTGCATCAAAGCATCCAACTAAAATAAATAAATAAGATTTAGGATTAGAGAGACACTCTTCTGAAGACAAAGGAAACAAACTTACTGACATATCATGACCTACAGCAGGGTCTGGATTAATGTGAAGGATGACACAGCGGCACATATATATATACCAAAACTGCTTATTTTCTTGGTGCTCCATCTTCCTGTTTACACAGAATCACAGAATCACAGAATGGGCCGGGTTGGAAGGGACCTCAGGGGTCATGAAGCTCCAACCCCCTGCCAGGCAAGGCCACCAACCTCCCCATTTACTAAACCAGGTTGCCCAGGGCCCCATCCAACCTGGCCTTGAACACCTCCAGGGATGGATGGGGCATCCACAGCCTCTCTGGGCAGCTGTTCCAGCACCTCACCACTCTCACAGTAAAGAACTTCCCCCTGACATCCAACCTAAATCTTCCCTCCTTCAACTTAAAACCATTTCCCCTTGTCCTGCTGTTTCAAATAGTTTACTCCCCTCCTGTTTATAGGCTCCCTTCAGGTACTAAAAGGCTGCAATGAGGTCACCCCGCAGCTTTCTTTTTTCCAGGCTGAACAAGCCCAGCTCCCCCAGCCTGTCTTCATACAGGAGGTGCTCCAGCCCCCTGACCATCCTCATGGCCCTTCTCTGGACCCTCTCCAGCAGCCCTCTGTCTTTCTTGTAGTGGGGGCTCTATACCTGGACACAGTACTCCAGATGGGGCCTCACAAGAGCAGAGTAGAGGGACAATCACCTCCCTATCTCTGCTGGCCACCCCACTCCTGATGGAGCCCAGGATGCCATTTGCTTTCCAAGCCGCAAGAGCACACTGCTGGCTCATATTAAGTTTCTCATCCATCAGGGCCCCCAGAAAACCTCTCAGTGAACTAAAACACGAAAAAAAGAGCATACAGAAATGAAATAAGGGCAGGCAACAGAAGAGGACTGTAGAAGTACTAAGTGCTATGTTGGGACAAAATCACTGCGCGATTTTCTTCTGATTCTTCTCCCCAGTGGGTATCAAGCTGCCCATTACATGTTCTCACCCAAGTCCTGTTGTCAGAAAGTTTAAACTACAGCTGGGCAACATTTGATAGACCTTCTCCGAATTCCCATCAGATTGGTAACACTGTTAAATGCTGTTAAATTTTTTGCTTTCAAATGCAGAATAAGATGACACCTGTTTCATTCAGTACCTTGATAGTAGAAGCACAGAGATTAATGATGAATGTATTCCTCAGCCTCAGGGAATTAATCTCCCATGTGTGCTGTGAAGGAAGGTACCCAAGCCATCAAGATGATGGGGTGGAGACAGTGTCTTCCCTCCAGTGAAGTTATGATGCTCTCCTTTCCTTCTGTGCATGGATTCATTTCCGGATACTGTAGGGGATAAGACAACTCTGAGCAGAAAGCAGTAGGATTTCCAGTCTCTATTCTGCAGTCTTTGGTCCGTCTAAGACATTTGATTCTAAAAGCAGACATAGTGGTGTTAATGTACTGTTGTTACTGCTTTGTTATTATTATTGTTTTAAAGTCTCTCATATTCAAATTAGTTTGTTTTTATTTTTAATCTGCCTTTGTTGGCTCAATTGCTAAAATGAGGAACCCTGGGTATTAATCCCACAGGAAAAACAAATGGGGAAAAAAAAAGCATAACTGCCTTTGCCTGCTTATCTGGGTTTCTATGACTCCTATCACTTCAGGGTTAGTAAAAACAGTAATATTTTCCAGAATTATATGAGAATTGAAAGATGAGGAATATATCACAGATCTCCTTTTCCTGGCTGGACTGGAAAACATTGCAACTTGCCCCTGGCACCAATGCTGAGGTTTTTGACACTGATTTGTGAAATGCCCTTTTTCAAATGGAAAAATCCTCTTAATAATTTATATAACTCACTGTCATCAATTGCTCCCTTTCACTGTCAGATCAAAGATAAAAATGCTTAAGCTGTGATTTACCGTGTTGGCTGTTAACTCTCCTTTGCTAACACGGTGTGAATCACCAACCTTCCCTGTCCAGTTGTCAAACCACAGAATGATGAAGGTTGGAAGAGACCACTAATATCCTCTAATCAAACCATGAACTCACCAGCACCGTGCCCACTGAACCATGTCATTATGTACCACATCTGTATGTTCCCTGAAGTGGTGACTCCGTCACATCCATAGGCAGCCTGTTGACTCACCAACAAGCATCAGATGGGCTGTTTCCTACTCTGCCTTTCTTGCTGTACAACTCCCCAAAGCCACTATTCTGCCTTCTTCCAAATCCATTATAACAAATGAATTACTAATGGGCTCATAGCACCAGTGCATTTATTAAATCCTTGATATTTCCTTCTTCTATTTCAGCCCATTTTGTTTCTTTCCTATCTTTGGAAAAGATGGAAAGTCACAGTAAAGGATTACAGTAGCCTAACTAATGTTCTGAAGTGGAATCAAAGTGGTTACTTAGATATGCATAACACTTCTGTCATTCTTCTGGTTCAGTCACTCATTGATAGTGTTTCTTGTAAGTGTGTTTTTTAAACATAAACATATGAGTCTTAGTGTAAACCAGCGGTGCCTTATTGCTAGATCTTTTCCATATTATGTTAGCTTTATTACCTCTGGAATGAAACCAATTTACAAGCAAACTTTCCAGCCCTTAGGCTGGGTTACCCCGAGGAACTGACATTTTTGGGAAGTTTGTTATTCTATTCAGGGTTACTTTGTTGTAGTTCACTAAAATAACAGGACAAAATTTAATGTAACAAAAGTCAATAGCAAACAGCCTCTGAAACTTACATTGCAAAGTGGTTTGCTTTCTTTTTTTGTGGGATGCGCTAAAGGCACTTGTTATACATCACCTTATGAATCCTTTGTGTTCCTTTCATTTATAGTGAGTGATAATCAAACCAAGAGAAATACCCAACTACACAGGAACTGGATGGATCACACTTCAGTACATATGTGACAATCCTTCGGATTTTCATTGTCTACACAAACTTAAAATAATGCAGGTGATGAAAGGGTAACAACAACTTCTATGGGAAGAAATATTATGTAATGCCAACACTTTGTCAATTGCTCTTGCTTTTAGAAAGTATCGGTGCCATATGAGTTGTGCAAATTAATGCAGAGCACCGTTGCAACTCTCCAACTGTCCATAACACTTCTTCACTTAATCTATACATGCAAGTCATTCTTGCTGTCTTTGAACCTGCAGAAGGGAGGCTGTGTGAGCAAGAAATGTTCATTGGAATATGTGGCTATTTGCTTTCTATAAACAATAAGAATTCTAAATAGCAGGTTTTTCTTTATTTCTATATGAAAGACGAATAAAGCTCAGTGAGAAGCCTAAAATCAAAGGTTACCTTGGCATTCAATAGACAGTTCTGAATTCTGTCATTTAGAAATTAAATGGAACAACAGGTAAACAACCAAAACGCTCCCCAGCATGAATGAGGATTTCTCTGTGGTGGGAACAGATTCTTTGGTTGATGAGAACAATTTTATTCCTGAGTTCTGGGAGTCCATTCCTTGAAAAGCTGGATTGCATGTATGTTTATAGGTATGACAACCATAAAAAGAGGTGAAATGGATGTAAAAAATGTTCCCATTAGGTATTTCAAATTGAAAATGATGACACTTACAAATACCGTGGGACATAAAATAAGGTGATAAAAGTATGAAATGCATTTCATTAAGATGCATGTTAAAGTGGTTTGGTCCACTGTGACTTTAGCAAAGTGACTTTATTATCAGTAAATTCCTATGCCTGTATTTGTACACACATAAGTGAACATAGCGTGGATTTATGTGACACAGAACTGTAGGTCTAGGGTTGTGCAAACATCACACATGATGCATGGGTTTGCCCAGGAAGGTAGGCTGACTTCTTGTAGCAGTTCTGCGTTAGCACTGCTAATGAGTGATGCCCATTTTTGTGCTGAAGGGGATGCTGTGAGCACACCACTGCTCAGCCCATCACAGCACATCCTCTATCCTGGCAGCATACCCTACCAAATATCTTACTAATCAGTGCATAGCAAAAAATGACTGCAGCAATCTAATGGAACTACTGCTTCCAGCTAATGATGTAGTTCTGTTATTGCAACAGCTGGTGTTGCTCAAACTCCTATGAGATAAAAATATATTCTATACTCATGTATTTTCTAATTATAATAAACCTATTTATAAGCAGTTCCATAGATTTTTAGGTAGCTCTGACTGTGGGTAGTTCCCTTTCTCCTTCTTTTCCTCCCTGCATGCCCAAAGTTTCTAAGACGATAAGATGTTCCTTGGGAACTTTATCTCATGGCCAGGGCTGCAGAATGTTGCTGGGAACTCCATGTTTCCATTTCTCTTCCTCCGCCTGGGCTGCCACAAATCCATGGGACTGGACAGGCTCCACCCTTGAGTGCTAAGGGAGCTGGCGAGGGTGATTGCTGAGCCGCTCTCTGCCATCTACCAGCATGTCTGGTTAGCTGGAGAGGTCCTGGAGGATTAGAGACTTGCCGATGTGATTCCCATCTACAAGAAGGGCTGTAAGGAGGATCCAGGAAACTACAGGCCTGTCAGCCTGACCACTGTGAAATTCTGTATTTCAAATTACAACAGTCATTGAATATTACTTAAAATATCTGATTTTACGGATCCATCTGCTCCTATTGTGATGGCGTGACATGTCAGAAAAAATAAGAGGATGAGCACATCTTGAGTGAGCTGGGGGTTGGCCTCTTCTCTAGCGTAATCAATGATAGAACTAGAGGGAATGGTTTTAAGCTGCGCCAGGAGAGATTCAAGCTGGACATTAGGAAGTATTACTTCTTGGAAAGGGTATTTGAATGCACTGCCCAGGGAGGTGGTGGAGTCACCAACCATGGGAGTGTTCAAGAAACGTTTGGATGTGGTGCTGAGGAATATGATTTAGCTGGGAAGTATTGGTAATGGTTGGACTAGATGATCTTCAAGGTCTTTTCCAACCTTGATAATTCTGTGATTCTGTGATTTGACAGACGAGGTAACCAAGACAGTGTGGATGACACAAAGCTCAACTAGCAGAGAAACCTGATGAGACTGTATCTATAATCTGTGATCCCCTTTGCCAATGTACCGTAAATAAGGAAAGGGGAAAAAATATTGTGAGAAAATGCAAGCAAGCAGAAACGAGTTAATAAAAACAATTTTTTCTGCTGAACAAGCTCTTTCTTATTCCAGGCATTAATTATAGTCAAATGAAATCTTATAAATTTATGTATTTAAGAACAGCAGTGCTGTAGTATTACAGCACCCTCCTTGTAGACGATGGAGAATGTTATCTGATGATCAACTCTGGCACAGGACTGAAGAATATTTTCTTTGGGAAACAATTTAATTAGAGAAGAAAAATACATATTTTCATGAAGAACTGACCTTATCTTATTTGTTTATTTCTTTTTGTCTTCAATGGCAGCCATTTACCTTTAACTGTTTAAATGTTTAAATGCTATTGAGTTTTATCCCTGACAAGTGCGTTTCACTTTCCCCTGGTCTCTTAAGCAACTTAGAGACTGATTTCTCTTGAACTATCAAAAAATGTGGCTGCTCACCAACCTTTGGATTTTAAATGCCTTTATAAATCTTTCCACATCAGAGTATTGAAAATTAATTAATATTAATTGTGCAGTTGATATCGCAATTCACATTTTTGGCTTCCAAAGCATGTGATGATAACTTGAATTCTGCTGAGGACACAGGGCAATTAAAAGAACATCCAAAAAATCTGCTCAAGAATTCTTGGCGTATCAATCAGCATTTAAATGATTTAATGTGTTTCAAATTGCATATGTGAGAGAAAAAACTTTTGCTTTTTAATAACATTTCAAGAGTGAAACCGCTTTAAGGCAACAAATTATTACATAAAGGGGAATTGCTGCCTTATTTCCAACAGTCTAGCATAACTGACAATAGATGCTATTCATCTATTCTACTTTATAATGTGTTCATAACACTTGAAACAAAACAAAACAACAACAAAAAAGGATGAATAATGATAGAGGTTTTTTTTGGTTTTTTTTTTTGTTTTTTTTTAAGTTAGTTACATATTTTCACTGAGACGAAAATTGGAATTACTGAACAATTATTTTTGAAGGCACATGAATTGAAGAAATCGTGACATTATTATCTACACTATAACTTGTATTTTTTTAATTGCTGGAGCTACACACAGGAAGAAAAAAATCTTGAAGAACATAATCATGAAAAAATCAAGCTCCAGCTTGATTCAAAAGTAGTTATAAAAAATGCTTGTCCAAAAAGAATGTACGCTTCTGTTTTCTGAGAAGAGGATGTAATTTTTATACTTAGCCCACACTTGTGGGCTAAGAAACTCACCAGCTATAAATCTCGACAATCAAAAAGTCACAGCTTTTTAATTCCTTCCATTTGTTTCTTTTGTTTTTAGCTTGCTCTAACATGCAAATGTCAGCTTAATTCATCTTTACTGTGAGCAGGTCAAGGTTGGTGATCTCAACTCTCTGTGTGAGGTTGCACGTGGAGTTGTATGTCCAGCTGTGAGCCCCAAAGCCGTAAGTGCTCTGGAGAGAGTCCAGGGAAGGGCCACTAAGTGATGAAGGAACACCTCTCCTTTGAGGAGAGGCTGAGAGAGCTGGGACAGCTCAGCCTGGGGAAGAGGAGACTCAGGAGGATCTCATCCATGTCCATAAATACCTGAAGACAGGATAAAAATTGGACAGAGCCAGGCTCTTGTCAGTCCTGCCCAGTGCCAGGACAAAAGGTAGTGGGCACAGGTGGAAATATAGGAGATTCCCTTTGAGCACCAGGAAGCAATTCTGTGCTGTGTGGATGATGGAACATTGGCACAGGTTACCCACAAAGGCTGTGGAGTCTCCTCCTTGGAGATCTCCATAAGCCACCTGGACATGGCCCCGGGCACCCTGCTTTGGTTTCCCTGCTGGAGCAGAGGTTGGAACAGATGGATCCAGAAGTCCCTGCCAACCTTGGTCAGTCTGTGAATCTGAAATGAATATCATCTAGCAAAATTTACCCTATGTTAAATTCAGCTTTGGCTCACTTGCCTTTTGACGCAGTTGTGTGTCCCCTTTTCTGGGGATTCCTCTTTTTCAGTGGCCTTTTTTGTTGATCTCAGTGACTTCTTACACTTTTCCTAAGTGAAGGAAATGAGGGAAGTGAGTTTGGTTACAGCCCTCAGATGCAGCAAGGTTTGACATAATCCACAGTGGCAGCGTTCTCAGAGGGATGCCTTGGAAAACACATTCTGGACTTCTAATACAGAAAGGTGACTGCAGCAGTGTTTCAGAGGCAGCATGTAAATAGGGAAAATGAGAACACTGCAGTCAAAAAGCACGACTGGTGAGTACAGAATGACTGTGGAAATAGTTCACGTACTGAGTAGGTGTGACTGCCATGCAAACACGCTTCTCAGCCATGGAACTGGGCTCACATAAAATCAGTCCCAGCCTTTCGTGATGCTGCTGGGATCTTCAATTTAAGTAGACTCACCAGAAAAACTGTTTCATTAATTTGCAAGGGCTCGTATAACGCTTGTGGCTCCAGAAGAATTAAGAGAATTAACTGCAATGTAAGTCTTTATTATACAATGAGAAGACCTTGCACTTCTCCCAAAGGAGTGTCTTTCAAGAAAGCCCAAAGTAGTTATAGATAACAAAGACCTGTCCTAAATTCTCATCTAGATAAACTGGAAAAGTATGGTATGGTCCGAAAAGAAATTGCATAGTTACATACATATCTATCTGTGCAAAGAATTTGTAAACCTCTAGATTTCCAGAAACACTTAAATGTGCTATTAAACTTTAAGTGCTTTCAAAATGAAAGCTCCCAAGCCAGCAGCATTTTGTGTAAAGGTCTGTCACGTATTGGCTGCCTCTGATAAATCTGGCTCTGCCTACGTGGAGGACTGAGGGGAGAACAAGGAGAAGTGCTGGCCACGTTTTGTTCCCACTTAAACTGGCATAATTCCATGAACTTCAGTAATGTTGCTTCTCATTTACTCCTGTGCAAGAATTTGATTCAACAAAGCACTTACATATGTGCTGAAAGCCCTCACTGAGCAACAAAATCCCCTTACTGAACTGTAAGCGAAGTCAGACGGACCTCACTGTATCTGCTTGGGTGTTTTGAAATTAAACATGCACTTAAGGTCTTTAATGGTTAAAGGCCTAACAATGCAAGAGGGGATTCAGTTCTATCCCCTATAATCTCCTCTAAAACATTCATAATCTTTTTCTTTTTTCTCTTAACTATAGTGCCTGATCTTGTTTGTCTTGTCTTAGCTCTAAATGCAGTTTGATCCACAGAAGGCTCCAAGTGCCATCAGGCTTCATCAAACCGAGCTGAGGCTGGGAATACTCTTAACGTGGTAAGATTGGCTCCTTATGCTGTTGTATGAAACAGGGAACGTGAGTTACATCCTTTTGTGAACAAATGTTAGTTTTTCAGTGCCAAATAAGAATATTTAATATTGCTTTTGCATAAGTAGTTGAATTCTGGAGTAAAAAAAATTGTGGGGAAAAAAATAATTGTGACAATCATAGGATCATCCTCGAGAAAATTCAGGAGGGTTTTAAACAGAAGAGAGAAAGATGCTGTGTGCAACACTGCATTGAAAGTGAAAATTCAGACATAGCAATTGTTACTTGTAACTGATAACTTAATATGGAACCAATGGTGAAGTGGGACAGAGGCAGAGCCCTTGCCATTGCCACAGGACTAACACTTCTGGAAGATGTGTTTGGACTGGAAGACATTTTCTGAAGCTGGATCACTTAAGAGTTCTCTGGGTACTCTGCAGGCACTGCACAGTCCTTTTCATACAACAAGGGAGTGCTAACATTTAACAAGTTCTTATTTCCCCCTCAGTCTCCTTGGAAAGCTGTTCCAGAGCTTTTCTTCTGGTTTCCAGGCTAAATTTATTAATCACTGCATAAATATTTACCCATATGCTGGTATTTCCTTTTATTTAAAGAGTGGTAGAGTGCTTTTCCTCATTAATGTTTACTCTTCTACTGCCAGTTGTAGTTGTTTCATCTCAGTGAACCCCGTACCACCTTTTATCTCCAGGCTAAACAGCTGAGCACATGAAGATGTAAGCATGGCAACCTCAGCGCTTCTGCCCCAGACCTGTACAGTCCTGGCGCACCCCAAACACCATTTATGTGGTGGTGGTTTGGCTTTTTTTCATTTGTTTTGTTCTAAACTTCCTGCTGCACGTGGGCATTTGGAGATACGTGTCTCTGGCAGTAGCATGTATCATGCTTCAGATTCTCTGTACGGGCAGCAGGATTCCTCTTCAAGGCAGCCTAAAGGCATCATTCAGAAGGAAAACATTAGGAGCCATTGAAGATAAGGAGGGGAGAAACATCTGAATTGCTCTCTTCTGCATTCCCATCTGAATTTCTTTCTCAAATATGGGAACAGCAGTGAACTCCTGTGGAAGAAGTTTAACTTGGTGATTTGAGCAAGTTCTACACACGCAAACCTAACTCTGGATTAAATAACACAGATGCCCAAGGCGCTTTTACAAGAGGAGTCTGAGGTGTGACAACATGAAGAGTCAAAAAATGAGCTCTAACTCTGGAGGGATCACCTTGCTGTATTAAAAGTGCTTTGCTGATTTCACTCTTTGGATCAAAGCTAAAATTCAGCTTTAGTCCTGGGAGATCTGTTAGTCCTGTGCCCTCCTTTGCCCTCGTCGTTCCGATGTTTTCTTGCCTTGCTAACTTTGCAGTACGAGTGCAAGCACCAGTTTGGCAGAGTTAATGCAGAAGAATGCAGCCATCTCTCAGATCTGCAGTTTCGATGCTTTTAACTTTACACTATTATGACGAACAAGATTTTCCAAGAATTGGGCAATTACGAATGTTTAGTCAACATGATATTTATGATACTTGCCGAAGTATGTTGTTATATTTTGTACTGTAGCTTTTAGGAGTCTCTGTAAACTATGCTCTGTAAACTGTAAGGGCTGCAAGTTTGTACTGTAATTGTTTAAAGTCTTTTCAGTTAACCAGATCTGATGTGTTTTCCATGAGCCCCCCGGGAAATTTGGATGCTGCAGATTATTTGGCACTCACCTTTCTGCTTTGGCATGGAATTAGGGTGTCCAGCACAATGTTAGCATGCGCTATGTCACCTTGGATGCAAGCTACAGGGATGTAAGAGAATGTTTTATTTCTTGTCTTAAATATTGCTAGGCACTCTTCACCAGCTTCCACTTGAGAAGTGACTGTGTTGATGTGAAGCACTTCTTGCCCGGTCTTTACTTACTTCATGGACTGTTCAAAGACTTGGTTATTAATAATTCTATTAAATCTCTGGCCTCTCTTTGAAGGATATCACATATTTATTAGGTGCATGTCGCACGGGATTGTTATTTGGTAGTGATGTGAAACTGTGATCATTCAGAAACAGTTTTTCCACACCAGCTCTGCTCAATAGCTTTTATTTGTGGTCTGGAAGCATTAGCGCAAAGCTGCAGCTAAACTGGCAGATGCAGAATCTTGGCAAAATAAGCAGAGCAGTGTCTTGTAAAGTATTAAAATACAAATAATCCTCCATATAATATTAGTAAGGCTGGTTTTGAATTATTAAACAAAAAAGTTGTGTTTTTTTTCCTTTCAGAAAGGTGGATGAAATGTCTTCTGAGAGATCTACAACTCTGGAAACCCTGCCACAGAGAGGAGAATTAAGAAATGAAAGCTTGATCGATTTGGTTAACCAGGAAACAGATAAAAAGGAGACGTGATAATGTTCTGTGAAACTAAGGAGGAAAAGGATTTTGGAGGGTAGATTAGTTTCAGTGTAACAGCAAAATATGTGATAATGTTTGAGTTCCCATCATGGTTTTAGTCCTGTTGGGTCTAAAAATGTAGTGTATTCAGAAGGACAACAAAAAATAGTTAATAAAGAGGTTATTGAGCTTTACTTGTTGCGTTCATATTGTTCTTGGAGCATTTTAAAATAAGGCTGGCTATTTTTCCAGAAAGAACAGCATAACATGGAGTTGGTCTGCCAAATACAGAAATAACTTCTAGAATACCTGTTTGGGGGGATAATAATTATTCCGTTCACCTCTAAAACCAACACAAGACATGTTTTTAACTGCTGCACTGTTCTCAGACCTGATTCCCACTCACAGTGAAGTCAAGGAAAGATGTATAAATTCTGCACGGCGTATTGATCCTAAAGCCTTCAACCAGGCACAAGATGCTGTGTTTATTATCCCTAGATATGTGGTTCAGTCCTGCAGCAAGTGTTCAAGAAGGTCTTTCAAACAGTTGGAAAAATAAATACAACTGACATTTCTCTTAAATTGTGGTGGAATGCACTCCAGCTGTATTTTTTATACACATTTTCCCCATGTGCTATGTGCTTGCATTCTTTCATGATGAATGATGTTACTGTGTGTTGGAGTTGTCATGCTATCTTTCTTGTTTGGATCAGGAATGTGTAGGAGGCCATCTGAGGACAGAATACTGTAGGACCTCCTGTCATATTTTTCATCTTCATGCTCATAGCGTGGAGCTGAACAGTGGCTGAGCGCTTTGGTTTGGGGGAGATTTTCAGCTGAAGCAAAGCACAGCCTGCCTTGTTCCTGCTTACGCTGTGTCTATGAGAGTCAGGGTCTCTATCTGGTATCGTCTGATCGCTCGTTTCAGGTCTTCATGCACAGATTTGGCTTTCTGATAGGTAAGGCAAAGCAGGGCCTGGGCCATGCCGAATGCTCCTACACACCATGGCAGATGTGTACATTACACATTGCCATGAATCACTGTGGCTTCACTGAAACTAATAAACCTGCCTTCTACCCAGATCTGGGAGAGCGTTTCATACAAAGGAGGCCTCTGGATCAGGCAGGGAGCATACAAGCATACAAGACACGAAGTTGATCTTGTAAATATCTAGTTTCAAAATAGGAAAGAAATGACAATGCATAGTGCCATAAAGAACATACGTCATCGCACAGTATATTACTCAGATGGCACAGATCTTAATAGGGACATGCATTTTGATTGCTATTTTTTACTTTGTGACTACGCATTAGAGTTACAGGAATGAGAAGAAACACAAACAGCACGTTGCTTAATTAGAAAGTTTCTAAGAAATACAAGAAGTCTATTGATGTCTCTTTCTGTTCTCTCCAGTGATTTCAGTCTAGATTTTGAATTCTGAAGTTTGCTCAGTATTTTGTCTTCCAGTGGAAAAGCAAGCAGAACTAGCCTCCTCAGTCTCCTTTTTCTCAATGCTCATCTCCTTTCCCCAGATGACTGCTGTTGCCATTTGGCCAGCCTTCCTTTCTCCTCTCCCCCTTACATTCCTTACTGCACAGTGGCTTATTTAGTGATTGCTTACTTTCTTGATCCTGGTGAAGCACAGAAATGAAGAAACCTGCCTGAGATAGGAATGCAATGGCTTCAATGCATTAACAAAGGCCCACTGTTGGGCAAGTGCTTTAATCACTCAGCTGTTGTGCTGAAACTCCACTTTTCCTGTTTTTTCCCAAACCCCCTTTGGGATGTGGGCAGAATTTAGGGGCCTGACAAAATCTAGACTGCAACAGAGCCAATGATGGCCCCAGTTGGCTCCCCAGACTTGGAGGACACAGTGTTCTTGCAATATGGGCAGTCACTGCAGGATCTTGCAGGATGATCAGTGCACACTGACATGGAGACACCTAGAAGTATCAGGCGATTAGATTCTGGATCACTCCCACATACTTGAGCAAAATTTATGCACCAAAAGTCTTTTAAGCTTTTAATTTTAGAAACATAACACTTATATGAAGCAGCGTGCAGCACCTGAATAAGCTCTGGAAGAATAGATTTGTGTGTTGCAGGTGTCAGGGGACCGCTCCTGCAGTAGAAATAAGCTTACAAGAAAAAACACATGCTCAGTTCTTCAGAGGGGCGGCCTGTCTTGACAGTGGTCTGTCCAACCGGTGGGACAAAGCAGAAGTTAATTGTAACTGGAGAAACAATGATCAGGAAGGCACGGATAGATGAGCTGCTGCTCAGGTGATGTTTAGGAGTCATAAAACTTCTCTAATCATTCCAACTACCATCTCCATCCATTTCTGAGTACTCCTATTAAGAAGTTTAAAACACAGACATCTGAGATGGTTTAAACAGAGAATGAAGACAGAAAAATTGCTGGGGAGGATTGTTGATTCAGCCACTTGCAAACTCAGCCTATTCTATGGAGGACAAAGCTGTGCTGAGGTCTGACACTCATCTCTGCCTACATTTACCTGGGATACGAATTCAAAACGCTTGGATGGATGTTTGCAGGGAGAAAGAGAAGGGAATGTTTCCATAGAATTATAGAATTCCTTGCTCTGTACATAGGAATGATGCAGGATCCAGTATCGACAAAAGCATGAGTCACATATTCCACATGCAGCACGGAGCTTGTAAGTGGGCAGTGAAGTACAGTTTCTGGAGCGTGAGTCATCAGCTTCATGTGAGTGGGCAGTCAAATCCTGCATAAGCTGATTTTTCAGAGACATTTCCAGGAGTATTTTGAAGTACAGTACATGGCAGGCGTGTCCAACTCACAGCCTGCATGCAGCCCAGTGCAGTTTGCAATGCTGCCCCACACCTGCAGTACGCATATACCAGCAATGATCAAACACTGACGTGCTACTAACCCAACCTGGGCTGCAACCAGGACAAGGAGAGGGAAGTGTGCAGTGCTAACTTGAGTTATGGAAAATAATTTTAAGCATTTTGATTCATTGGCTAAACGCAGTCCTGTGAACAGCAACAAATATGCAGCCATGCTTTCCATAGTGATAAAAGAATTTGAGAACAAGTTTGAAGATTGCAAAAAATAAAAGAAAAAATCTTTTTTTTGGTCTGCTTGCCATTCCATTTTCAGTTGCATAAATACATGACCTGCCGATTTTCAAGTAGAATTTATAGAGTTGCAATGAGACATTCAACTCAAAAATCTGATCACGTCTCCCTACAGGGCTTTCAAAAGACCTGTCTTAACAGAAAGAAATATTCCTCACTTCACAGTCACACTTTATTCATGTCAGTATTCCATTCCATTTTGTGGCTGTGTGGCAGATGACAGCAGAAGGGCAGTCTGACAGAATGGCATCTGACATGGAAGTGCGTATGAAGCAAAGGTGTGTCGTTGAATTCCTCCATGCAGAAAGAATGGTAGCCATTGACATTCATTGATGCTTGTTGAATGTTTATGGAGAGCAAACAGTGAATATGAGCACAGTGAGGCAGTGGGTGGTGCGTTTCAGCACTGGCAACAGAGACAGTGGGTCACCTCCACAGGGGCAGGCTTTTATGAGGACAGCATACAGCCTCCTGTTTATTGCTAACGAAAATGCAGAGCTAATGGTGATGACTATGTTGAAACAGGCGTTCTATTCATTCTATCAGTGTTATTGTGCTTACTGTATCTGTTGCAGTTTCCACGGAAACAAATAAGAGGCATTACTTTTGGAGTGACTTACGCATACACAGCCAAAGACGTGTGGCTCAGACAAGCCAAAAGACTGGACACCCATAGTATATGTGGTTGGTGGCCCTGCATATGGTGGGGTGGTTGAAACTAGGTGATCATTATGGTGCTTTTCAACTCAGGCCATTCTATGATTCTTTGATTCTATGTGGATCATAAGGAACAGGCAACATGGCCACTTACCCAGTCTTAAGAGGAAGAGAACCAGCTCAAGCATTGATAAGATCCCCTCTCAGTCTTCCCTTCTCCAGACTCAAGAGTCCTGGGTCTCTCAGCCTTTCCATGCATGGGAGATGCTCCAGGCCCTTAACTGTCTTTGTGGCCCTCCACAAGACTCTCTTGATGAGATCCCTGTCTTTCTTGAACTGAATAGCCCAGATCTGGACACAGTATTATCAGTGTGCCTTCACCAGGGCAGAGTGGAAGGGGAGGATCACCTCCCCAGTCCTGCTAGCCGCACTCTTCTTAATGCATACTCGGATCCTGTTCTGGACACAAGGTACACTAACTCATAGCCAACCTGCTGACCATGAGATTATCCAGATTCTACTCCACAGAGCACCTCTCCAGCAGCTTAGCCCATAACCTGTACTGATGCACGCATGAAGTTGGCCTTTAAGGTCCCTTTTCAACCCAAAACACTCTGTACAGGACACGATATCCACGAGTGCATGAGAACCCACCTCTCCCTTTAACTCTTAGGGACACATAAGTGAGCAGAGCCAGACCCACAGCAGCCAAATCTGCCCCTTCCCATTTCCAACCACCCCCTACAGCCCGTTCCTCAGGCAGCCTCTTTGTTTTCCCTCTAGTCTCGTTGCACTCTGCACCGCTCCCCCACTTTCTGGGGCTCTAAGGCAGACAACACACTATGACGCTTTTCCAGGTTGTGGGGAAGACAAGGATCCCGCCGGGGCAAGGCAGGGCCGAGCCTCAGCGCTCCGTCCCCGCTCCGCCGGTCAGGGATGAGGCTCTGGGGACCCCAAACCCTCCCGGGGGCGGTCACTGCCGCACTCCGCTTGGGACAAAGCGCCGGGGCCCCACAGGGAACTCAGCGGGACCCGTCCGGATCGCACGCCCCGGCGGCCGGAAGACAGGGCGGGGGGTGAGGGGTGGGGAGAAGGGAGGACCGGCCCAACCCGGCTGAAAAGGAGGGTTCGCTCGCCCGTCGCCCCCACCACCGGCACCCCGCGAGCCCCGCCGGCGTTGCTCGTGGTGGGGGCGGCGGGCAGAGCACCATGGCCGTGTCGTGGAGGAGCTGGTTGGCCAACGAAGGGAGCAAGCACCTCTTTCTGGTAGGGCGCTGCTGAGGGGTTTGGAGACGTTGAGGGGGCGCCGCTTCCCGCCCGAGCGTGAGGTGGACCCGGAGCCGGGTGGGCGGGCGCAGGGCTCTGCGTGTCCCGGTGTCTTTGTTAGCCCTTATGGGCAAAGTTTGGGGTATAAGGGGGGTCTGCAGCCCTTATGGGCAAAGTTTGGGGTATAAAGGGTGTCCGCAGGTCCTGCTCCTCCTGCCTTTGTCTCCGTTTCTGTGCTTTGAGCCTGGAGCTGCGTTTTGTGCTTTGCCGACTCCCAGGAGCCCTCACTCACAGAAGTTTTGTGTTTTCAGTGTCAGTGAAAACGTGTCACATAAAGGCTGCCCTTCCACGTGCATTACTACTGAAATACTTTTGCTAACCGCTCTAAGCTTGTTTTCCATTTTAAAAAAACCTGTGTGAAACTACATGCATGTGACTTACAAACTGAATGAATACAGCAAAGTCTGTCCGTATGACTTCCAGTCTCTCTTTTCTTTTGGTTTTAGTTTTTCTGGCTCTCGCTGAATGCGTGGTTCTTCTGGAAGACCTTCCTGCTCTACTGCCGAGGGCTGCAGTATTACTATCTGCATCAGATGTTAGGGGTGAGTCACCTGGACGCTGAGTTTTACTCTGGAAATGGGGATTCTGGGAGAAAGGAAAGGGGCAGAAACTATTTGCAATGACAAAGAATGCCTGCAAGCACTGCAAAGTTGGAGAAGATCAGACAGGAGATTACTGCAAGACTGATGGCAATTACTTAGCAGTAGAAAGTTGCCAGTACTGAGAAGAAGAGCCACTCAAGTGTAGGACAGCAGTCCTTCCTCCCCCTCCATCCTGCCTGCTGCTGGCAGGCTTGAAGGGATGCAAACATGCTCAACAGCATGGAGCCCAACCTCTGTCATCAAAGCATTAGCCAAGCTGATAGGCATGTGCTCTTATTCATCCCAATTTGCTTCAGGATCTCTTGATTCTTTTCAATCTCAGGTTGTCATTCTTTGGTTCTTTTCAGTCTCAGGTAGCCATGCTCATAGGTTCAGTGTAAATCGTTGTAATTAAATAAATATTGTTTAAATTTAAAATTTAAATAAATATTGTGAAAACAAAGTCTTGGAAGGTGAGTAATCTATTGAAGGCTTGTCTGTTGACTATAACATCCACCACCACCAAAAGAATTGAGATAGGGACTGGTTCTAAATCCACAGTTATGCAGTCATGGTTCCTTGGAATGATTTTTATCCAAAGAGGCAGATTTGGTGATAGCAATTTTATGAAAAAGTCTGTAGAGTTGTAGAGGATTTTAAAATCCAGGTAGAAGCGCATGAATAACACGATGCTTTGTGACACTATGGACTTCAGTGGTAAGCTGACCTGGGGCAAAAGCAGGGATGCTGCATGTCCTAACCTGCTGTACGTCATCTCTTTTATCTTTGGTAGATCCAGGGTGTATGTTTTTCACATGGTTGATAGCATTGCCAGAGCTCTCCAGTTCCACAGATCCTTGTGAAACTTGCTTGAAAATGAGCTGATGTAGTACTTGCATATTTTACAACAGTGGCTTTTTTATGAGGAAAAAAGCAGAAAGCGTTTTCATTTTATTATTATCTCAAATGGCTTTGCAGCCCAGTGCATCCATTTGAAAATAGCTTTGGCTCCTGGCAGAGCAAGTAGGTTGTTTATAAAGCAAATGTTGTTGGGTCAACATGTAGGGTCAGGTTGTCAGCTGATATCAATCAGCAAAGTTCCTCCCAATTCAGAAGACTCATCTGCCTTTTGCCAGCTCGTTTTCTGGCCATTTTTTGGGGTTTTTCTTTTGCCTCGAAATGAGACAGTTAATAGACGGCATATTCTGCACAGCCATTGGCTGTCTCGTGTTCCATCTCTATAACCAGCCTCATTTCTCTTCCACACATGGGTGAGTGCCTTGCATTTTTCTTAACTGAAAAACAAAGATCTTGTGTCTTGGTGAGGTTGATTCAGGTGTTTTTTTTTCTTCTCTTTTACACCGTGTTAAAGTAAAATCTTCTTAGGAGTATTCTCACTTGAATCACTGAAAGATTTATCACATGCAGTGTTACTGCTTTCCAGCAAGAAGCGTTGCTGTAGAACAGGAGCTAACCATATGAAATAAAGACTTGAGTATCTGAAATATATTCATCTTGCCATACTTTTACACTATTACTTTCCCATGTGAAGAATGAGGTTATTCTTTCCTTCGGTTGTCACTGAAATGGTTCAGTTTCCATCAGCCTTCATCGGAAGAGGGAAGCTCAGTTTTATTCTGTGTTTGTGACCTTAAACAAGATGCTTAGCGTGGGATTTTAAAGTTACTAAGGTACTGAGCTCTTACTCAGGTGTGTCTCTGAATGTGTCTGGTGCTATATTCAATGCCTGCAAAAACTCAGTAATAGCACAGTGGTGTCCTGGGAGTGCAAAGATAGGTCAGGTACAGTGGTGTGGTTAGGAAGAGCACATCATTTAACACTGCAAAGTTTGGTGTGTAGATTTATGTTGCATCAGATTTTATCACTTTTCTCAGTTTGAATCTTGATGAGGAGTCCATGAGCTACTGTGGAATCTCTGTCCCTTGAGGTTTTCATTCAGGTTCAAAAAGAACTTCAAGATCATGAAGTTCAAACATTGACCTGACTTATGGAATCCAATTACTAAATCATGTCCCTTAGTGCCATGAAAACAAATTGGGCAGAACTCTGAGCAAGCTTAGTTTGAATTTCACGTTGAACTTGCTTGAAGTAGGAAGTTGGAAAAGAGAGTTCCTGAGTTCCCTTCCTATCTGAGTAATTCTGTGGGTATAAGACTCTTGCAGGATAAATTAAACCAGAACCTGGTGGATGTAAAAACCCTCCCCAGTACTTCTGCCTCAATGAACTGATTATTTTGTTAACTGCTTGTAGCACTGCTGATCATAACCTTGTCTTATGAATGGTTTTAGGGCTGTGTGTTCAGGAATATGATACAGATGAAGCAACTCACATTTTTATTACTTAGAAAGTGCCAACTTTTGGCGTTGTGTAGCCTAGAGAAAAGAATGGGAAGGTATGGAACAAGCACTGATTACACAGAATCACAGAATTGTAGGGGTTGGAAGGGACCTCTAGAGATCATGGAGTCCAGCCCCCCTGCCAAAGCAGGCTCCCTACACCATGTCACACAGGTAGGTGTCCAGGTGGGTCTTAAATATCTCCAGAGAAGGAGACTCCACCACCTCCCTGGGCAGCCTGTTCCAGTGCTCCGTCACCCTCACTGTAAAGAAGTTCTTGTGCACATTTGTGCGGAACTTCCTATGCTGTACTTTCATCCCATTACCTCTAGTCCTATCCCCACGCACTACTGAAAAGAGACCAGACTCACCACTATGGCTCCCACACCTCAGATATTTATAAACCTGGATCAAGTCCCCTCTCAGTCTTTTCTCAAGGCTAAACAGACCCAGTTCCCTAAGTCTCTCCTCATAGGGGAGATGCTCCAGGCCCTTCACCATCTTAGTGGCCCTCCGCTGGACTCTTTCCAAGAGATCCCTGTCTTTTTTTGTATTGGGGAGCCCAGAACTGGACGCAATATTCCAGATGAGGCTTCACCAAGGCAGAGTAGAGGGGGAGGATCACCTCATTATGTTTGAGTGTAGCAAAGAGGAAAGGAATATTCTCCATATGAGAGACACTACAAGACATAGCAGATGTAATTTACAGAAAGGAGGATTCATGGATTCCTGAATGTAACTTCAGTGTTTTAATTGTTGGAGATTTTATGTCTGCTTGGACAGGTAAATTGTCCAGGTAGTTTATTTCCTTTTATACTTCCACATTTCTCCCTTCTCTAGCTTCACAGGTCTTTTTCCAAACAAATTCACTTGCATCTGACCAACAAATTTAGTCCAGTATTCACAGTTGGCCTCATAATTGAGCTTAAATCTTGGTTTTGACAGAACTGAACAAAATACCTTTTTCTTGTTCCTTGGTTTAATTGTATGCATCAGTACAGGATAGGGGCTGACCTACTGGAGAGGAGCTCTGCAAAGAAGGACCTGGGTATCCTGGAAGAAAGCAGGTTTGCAGTGAGACAAGAGTGCTCCTGTGGCCAGGCAGGCCAGAGGTATCCAGGTGTACATGAAGAAGACCATGGACAGCACATCAGGGGAGGCGATCCTCCCCTTCCACTGTGTCCAGATCTGGGCTCTTCAGTTCAAGAATGACAGGGATCTTTTCAAGAGAGTCCTGTGGAGGGCCATGAAGACAAGGGCCTGCAGCATCTCCCATGCAGGGAAAAGCTGAAGGATCCAGGACTCTTGAGTCCTTATTTTGACCTTCCAGTACTTGAAGGGAGCATATAAACGGGAGGGGGAAAGGCTGATTACAAGGGTGGATGGTGACAGGACAAGGGGCAATTGCTTTAAACTGAGACAGGGGAGGTTTAGTTTAGATGTTAGGAGAAACTTTTTCATGCAGAGGTTGCTGACACACTGGAACAGGTTGCCCAAGGAGGCTGTGGATGCCCCATTCCTGGAGGCATTCAAGGCCAGGCTGGATGTGGCTCTGAGCAGCCTGGTCTGATGGTTGGCAACCCTGCACATAACAGGGGGGTTGAAACTGGATGATGATTGTGGTCCTTTTCAACCCAGGCCATTCTAAGATTCTAAGAGAGGCGACCTTACCAACATTTATGAATATCTAAGTGCAGAAGTCAAGTAAAAGGGGTTGAGCTCTTTGTAGTGGTGCCCAGTGACGGAGCAAGGGGCAATGGGTACAAACTAGAGCATAGGAAGTTCTGTGAAAACGTGAGGAAAATCTTTTCTGTGAGGGTGACAGAGCCTTCTGGTTGTTCTAGTTACTTCTATTTGTCTCATCATTTATCGTGATAATTAAATTATGCCAGACTGTGCTCTCAGTGATGCTTGTGCATTTTCCCTTGCATATGTAAGCATTAAAAATAATTGTTTATTTGACCCATTGTTTTCTTTAGTATCAGTGTTTTTTTGCTGTTTAGTTGCCTTGTAACCAAGGCATCTGGGGTTTCTTCTTCAGGTTATTACATGCAGCAAAAATATTTACTAATAGGTTTATGTTACTATGGTAACTGTATACGTGTGTATATATATGGATACGTGTGTGTATGTAGGATCTTGTAGTGAAGGCTCAGTGTTAATTCACAATACCTTATCTTGACAGTCTCCCTGAATTTGTAAACTGATCTTTTTTGTGCATTTTCTTTGCCTCATTCCATTTGGTTTTTGTTTGTTTTTGTTGTTTATTAAAACATTTTTTCTTTCATCCCGTTATCCTTCCTGGACAGGTTGGAGTTCAGCATTTGTTTCTTACATGGTTGTAAGTTACAAGCCAGTGAAGACCCTGGGTTCTGTACTATATAGTTCTTATGCAGGTGTTTTGTTGTGGTTTATTTTTTAAGTTCAGGTGGCAGTAGTCCTATGGAGGACACTAAAGTTACTTACACGGGCAACTTCCACCTTGTTGTGTAGCAGTATTAGCAGAGGTACCTCTTAAATGAATACTGAAATCTTTACCACGTTATTGTGTTAATGTCATTGCTCTTACTTTTGTTTTGACCGTGATTGTAGAGCCTTAGAATCAGTGAATTGCCAAGGTTGGAAAAGGCCTACAGGATTAGCCAGTCCAACCATCCACCCATCACCAGTAGCTCTCACTAAACCATATATCTCTCAACACAATGTCTAAATGTTCTTTGAACACCTCCAGGTTTGGTGACTCCACCACCTCCCTGGGCAGCCAATTCCAGTGCCTGTGTGTTGATTAGTGAGTAATTATGGCCCAAATATTTCTTCAGTTGATGAATGAAGGTATCCTGTAGCAGACCAACAGCAGCAGGTCTTGAAATAGCTTAATTACACACAAGAATAATGGTTTTACAGACTGTTATCCACTGTGTTAGAGTGAGGGTGAATAATTCAGCATAGAGGAAGCCTTAGTAGAAGATGTCAGATTGTACTTGGGCAGCTGTGACTCAAAATGGGCAATCAGCAATTTAGTGCCATGGCCCTGAGTTACAGTGTGTGTGGTGGCTCTCCTTGGGCCTTAGTATCTTTAATCCTGTGGCTCATAACTGATCTTCTGGAGTTTAGGTCATGCTGCACCTCACTCCATCAACCACTCAGGCTGTTGTTGCAAATTAATGTTCGCATTACTGTCACACTTTGTTCTGTTGCTGCAGAGGGTGAGTTGAACACTTGGATTTTGTGAGATAACTTGAAATGTATTCCAGTCCTTGTGTGTGTCATTCATTCTGCCTGGCACAAGAAGTATTCTTTTTTTAGGATCGTATTTTCTGGGGTCAAGATCATAACAGGTTAATTAATACAGATGAACGTTTGATCTGAAATCTTGTGAGTGTCCTTTGTCTGAAGATTATCAGAGAAATTGGAAGCTAATACTGAATTCCAGATTAAGATAGTTGCTTTCTTTAGATTGCATGAGTGATTTAAGCTGAGTGAGTGAGCTAGCACAAAGGGACTGTATATAAAAAAAGAGGAACATGACCTAAATATGAGAACAGAAAGGGAAAAATAAAACAACTTTTGAGGATTGCCTGATAGGTGGGGTTTAAGTGGCAATATTGATTCTTGATACTGCATGGAAGATAAACTGTACCTCATAAAAGAACTAAAAATGTCATTACCATTGCCTAATTATCATCTTAGATTATATATGCTCTGTTATCCTAAATAACAAGAGTGTTTTAGTAAGAAAAGGAAGCTCGATGAAGACTCATTGCATAGCACAGTTTTTCCTGCCTAGGAAAATATTTTTATCTACTCCAATACTTATTTGGGGAGGTGGTCTTCAGAACCTGTCTGTAGGATGTGATGTTGCTTATGGATCTTCCCGCTCATGTTGTCTTGAATCATAGAATATTCCCAGTTGGAAGGGCCCTGTGAGGATCATCAGGTCCGAGTCATGGATTTGAGGAAGTTCAAAGAAAGTTCTTCAGAGAGAGAGTCAAGGAGTGATCTTCAAGGTTCAAGGTTTTCTTCACTAGGAGAGTGGTTAGGCCCTGGAACAGGCTGCCCAGGGAGGTTGTGGATGCCCCGTCCTTGGAGGTGTTCCAGACCAGGTTGGACAAGGCCCTGGGCAACCTGAGCTAGTAAAGGTGTATGTTTGGTGGCCCTGCCAGGCAGGGGGTTGGAACTACATGATCCTTGAGGTCCCTTCCAACCCGGGTCATTCTGTGATTCTGTGTGATTCTGTGTGAGTGATGCTTTTCCCACACCATGACTTGGTTAGGATTGTTGCATGTAAATGGCAAAGGCCTGAGGATCAGAAGTACCACATTTAGGTATGGAAGTGTGCCTGTTTTTCTGCCATTTTTCCTACAGGATGGGCTTAAAAAGTGAGAGAGAGCAATATTTGTTGGTTTTCCTGAATTCTCTAGAATGTCATTTGCAACCATGTACTGAATATTAGATTGTAAACCTGGAGCTGCAGCTAATGTTCATCTCTGCTTACAGCTAACAAACTGTGGGAATTTTTTGATACACAGTAAGTTTTTTTTAGCCCTCAAATACTGAAAAATCTTCTCTCACTGTGGAGAAACTCATTTTGCTACCAGCAACACTCCGAGCATCCGATGAGAGCTGACTCTTTGCTTTGCTGTCCTAGTTAGCATGTAATGTTAGCATACAGCAGGCAGTGATGGCTGGAGAGAACTGTGTTCCCTATATATATCTATGGAGCCTTTTTCTGTTGCTGTATAGTAGGAAAATGCTGATTTCTTGTGTGGAGAAGAAATCTGTCCTAGTTTTTGAGATCGCAGCTTCAAGTTAGTAATGAGACCAATTCCCTCCTACAGATGCAGCAGGTTTCCTTAGCGAATTTGGTTAATTCTTTAGCTTTTCTATGCCTCTTTTCCCCTCAATGAAATGAGTTAAAAGCATGTGTATTACTGATTATACAGAAGGATGCTGTCAGATGCTCAGATGAAGAAAGGTGTCCAGCAGAGCTTTTGGAAGTGTTTTTTCTCTGTTTTTGATCCTGTAGCAATTTCATGTGCATATACATGAAATAACACGTTTATTTTTTTTCCTTAAGGCAATGATAATCTTAGGAAAAAAAGAGTATTATAATTCTCTCACTTTTGAACTAGTTAGTATTGCTACGTATTTTCTTCTAGAAGCAGTAAGTTGCCTGGGAGCAAAAAAATCTTTTATTCTCCTATTGTTCCAGTGGCAGAATGTTCCAATCCAGTTTTACAATCCAGGAATGCACTCTGTTAATTCGTTATTATGCCACCCAGTCAATACAAAGGAAGTCAAGAAAGAGACCACTTGGAAACCATTTGGAAAGAATTAGTTGCATGGGGATATTTTAAGCCTTTGGATATATGTTAAGAGCAAATGTAGTGCTGTGTTATTCTGAGTCTTGCATGAGTTGTGGTTCTCAGAATTGCTAACAGTATTTCTTTACTGTTGTTTTCAAATTACTCATGAGCTTCTTTTGGCATATGTTGCCCCGTTTTATTTCTTCGGAGTAAAACCTGAAATGAACCATTCATGAAACTATTTCAGTCACGCTTTCCTAGAAGTGCACTGCGTTTCTGGAAAAGCCATTTCCTGCTTTTTTCTTAACCTTTGTACTGATGCTGATAGCATTGAATTGGGTTTAATGGAAGGTGATTGCTCACTAGGAATGACTCTGGGAATTAGAATGTGCTATTTGTCAAAGAATGGCATAGAAAAGCACAGCTCCTTGTGTTTGTGGAAGGACTGGAAGACCTGGATTAGGGCTGTTCTTTAACTCTGCTCATGGGTCATTCAGGCTCTGTCGCATCAGTAGTACTATTATTTTCCTGATTTGGTACAATTTTTATTCATTTAGAAGTAACTACTTTAGAACATTCCAAAATAGACTGTTCTGTTAAAGTTTTGCAAATACAATAGTTGTGCCTGATAAAGGATACCTGATACATTGGGTGACTGATCCATTGTCTTGTTTATGTCTAAACTAAGGCAATATAAGTTCTTCAGAAACTTATGATGTGTTACGTAGATCATACAATAGAAGTTATTATACTCAAGAAATTCAATTAGAAAGCTAACAAGTTTTTGGTTTTTTTTGTTTATTTGTTTAATCTTTTGGGTCTTCGTTAAGAGATGCAGGAATAATTCAGTTTAATTTGAAGTTCTCTGGCTCCAGGCAGCCTGGCCTGGTGATTGGCAACTCTGCATGTAGCAGGGCCTTGAAACTAGATGATCTTTGTGGTCCTTTTCAACCCAGGCCATTCTGTGATTCTCTGGTTGTTTCTCAAAATGTGCTCGTTTATTGCTGGAATTCAGTAACACATCAGCAAGCTGTAATAAAACTGCATATATGTTTTTAATGGCCGTGCTTTGAATGTGTTACATTTTTAGCTTAGAGGGAAGGTTAATGAAAATACAGGCAGTCTTGTGTAATGCAAGTAGCTCATTGAGGAGGCATTTTACTTGTTCTTAAGTCTAATGGCTTCAGGGGTACTGCTAGTTTCCCTAATAGTCTGAAAATACTTATTGATGTTGTAAATTCACTTTAGACAGTAATGTTGGCAGAGATAAAGCTAAAGTGGGCAAAGATGAAGAAATACTTACTATGGATGTATGCATCATTGCTTAAATCATACTTTGAAGTGGAAATTTTAGTTGGCTGGAGTTGTGGTGGTTGTCCAGATTTACATTAGAAGACAGGTACGTGGGTGTTACTAATCATGAGAGCAGGCACAAAGATCCTGTCCCTTTGTGTGTAATAACCAGCCATTTATACACAAAAATGATCTTTCCAAGTATGGTGCTTTTGGTGTGATATGGTACAGAGAGCTGTGTTCCTGTTGCTTTCTTTGGTTCTACTAGGTTCTGTTTTATCAATTTCTATAACAAGTAGATAAGTCTCTGAAAAAGCACCGAATAGCCTGAAGTTAAAAGGCTTGTGTAATATTTTTAAGATTGAAAAATAAATTTATCTGGTTTTGCTTGATAAGAAAGATATGACTTAATTAATTTTTCTTCGTTTCTTTTTTGGACATAAAATTTTCTTTTCTGAAGGTCCATACTGGAAAAGTGATAGATCTTTAGTAACTTGTATGTTGTAATATGTGTATGTGCAAAACAAACACCTAGGCAGCATTTTACTTATCATACAGAGTTATATCAGTTTTTTGTTAATTTCTTTAGGAATTGGAAAACTTGGATTTAGAGAACACTGGAAGCAATATTGTTCTAGAAATCTGTTGACGTTCTGAAAGCACCTCTTATAAAAGCTGGTAAATGGTAATTCAGCCTAATAGCTGGGAGAACAATGGCACATTGCTAACTTCTTTAAAATTCATAAATGAATGAGAAACTAAAATAAGCTGAAAAAATACAGTTATGACACTAATGTGTGCTTTATTCATTTATTTGACAAGTGTTTTTGTTCTAATTATGTAAGTTCCAAATATACCGATTAAAAACAGTAGTGAAATTAGATTTCATTAATTTTCTGCGTACTGAGTAGTTAAGTGAACCTGCTTTCTTTGGGTCCAAATGTGGCATGGAATAGTGTGAATGAATGAGGAATTTAGTGATGATGCCCTGACAGGCCTTGAAACAGTATTATCAATTCAGCTTAAACCAATCTCTAAGCCCCTTTCAGAAGTCTGGTTTTAATTCAAAACTTATTTTGAGTAATTTTTTGATGAAAAGTGGGAGCTGTTTCCTTTCAGAGGCCAGGTTGGTGTGCCTTGTGCATCGTTGTATGTGCAAAATGATATGAAACTCTGTTGTTCTGACCAGCCAAGAGAACATGGGAGCTATTTAAGCAGAAACAGAAAGGACCTTTAGTATTGCTTAAAATGTTAAGAGCATCTTTTCTCCCTTTTGTCTGACTCTTCCTGTATTTGTTCAGCTAGGATTGTGTGTTAGCAGAGCTTCAGCATCTGTCCTTAATCTCAACTGCTGCCTGGTCCTGCTCCCAATGTGCCGCATTCTCTTGGCCTTCCTCCGGGGATCTCAGAAGGTGAGTACTGTCCTCAGAATGCAGAAGTTAAGGAGTAAAATGCTCTGGTTTATATTGTCTAAACATAATAAGAGCTAAATGTTTTATCACTGTTTATTCTACGGTATATGCCAACATGGTGCAGTAGCACAGATGTTCAGACTGGACCAGATTCTGAGGAGACTGACTTAGATATAGATGTCTCTGTTCACTGCAGGGAAGTTGGACAGGGCGATTAAATGTCATCAAGTCCAGCTCAAATGACTTTATGATTCAGTGAAATTCATCCTCAATTCATGACCTCACTGACATCAATGCTTTGGCTGGCATTGTCTGGTTTGATTGGACTTGTGATGAGTTTTTTGCAGTCTTTTTGGTAGGACGTGGGATTGCAGTAGAACTTTGACCAGATGAGTTCTGCTCCTTTTCCAACTCTCATGTAAAAGACATCTGTGTCCCTTTTACTGCTATAGTAGAATTGTGGTAGAGTTCAAGAGCAAAAAAAAAATTCAACTCTGTATGACTTGTGAAGTGCCACTGGAGATGAAATAACTAAATAAAAGTACCCAACCCGTTGTATTGGTTATTGCAGGAAGAAAAAGACTCGTGGCAAAGCTAAGAGGGCTTCTTTTCTGTGCATGTATTCATTAATTGAGCTTGTTTTTGATTCACTGGTTAGTTCAAGATAAATGTAAGTTTTTGGGGAAAATGACTGTTTTTTAGATGGTTGAAAATTGAACCCACCAGTCCTATTCATCCTGTGGCAGTACCTGTAAGGCTGGATGCCTGTAGATGCTCAAGTGAGGAGTCAGTGACAGCTACAGCAATTCTAGAAATTATAATGCTAGAATTATGAATTTTAAGAGCTGAAGAGACATTATTTTATATGCTCTTAACATCGTTGTAGCATCTTTGTAACTGGTGCAGCTGAAAGTTCATAATCAGCACCTAAAAACTGTCTTATTCTCATCAACCTGTAGTTTTTAGATTAGGTGCTGTGCTTACAAGGTTATTTAACGTCATAAAAGCTGAAGTTATTGTTAAATCCCTTCAATTGCTGTTAGTATTTTTTTTTTTTCTTTGCTTTGTTTTAGAAGAGAGATTGCTTGAATTCTTCTCTTATTAGGTTGCCAGCAGGAAGACCAGAAGGCTGATAGACAAAAGTAAAACTTTCCACGTGACATGCGGTGCTACAATATGCATCTTTTCAGGTGAGATCTTAATGTTGTGAGCATATATGTATTCCTTTCTGTGGGAACATGTTGAACAAAGCAGTATTTGGTGGTTCTTCCTGTACAATACATTTGGGGGTACGCTTGCTCTGTGCTTTCCTGCCTTACATTGTGAATGCTTTCTTAGCTGTCTGTAGGTTTTATTTTCCCTTTAAACACATGAAGTTATGATCTAGATCTCAGGCTTTCACTAAAATTACAGTTTTTGGAAGGAAATGAGATCAGGTCAGAATCTGCCATTGTAAGTGATTCTAGATGGTGGTTCAGAAATTTGTGTGAAAAGGTGAGATGCTGCCGAGTGTTCTGCAGTGGAGACCAATTCCACATTCAGTGAGGAAGAAACATTCCTTGGTGGGCACCTTTCAGTGCTACTTCTCAGCTGAAGCTCTTCAGTGAGAAATTATTGCTATAGTGTGGAAAAAGTCTTAAAATACATACAACTTTCTGCTAGGAATATCTAGTAGACCCTGATGCATCCTTTGTTGTTAATGGGATTGTTACTTGGCATCTGAGGAGCCGCTTTTGTTTTGTTCAGGGCAGAATATACCTCTTGTTGATCTCAGTTTTCCTTTGTGGTTTTTTTATTTGTTTTAGTCTTACATGTTGCTGCTCATCTGGTGAACGCACTTAACTTCTCTGAGAATTACAATGAAGATTTTCTGGCAATAAATGCAGCACACTATCGTGGTGAGGTGAGCCAACTGTCCTTTTATATTCTGATTATAAATGCATAATTTAAATATTTTAGTGTTGGCATATCTTATTGCATTGTACAGTCCATTCTGGGAGCTGTACTGTTTAGATCACTGCTGCTTTTTGCACTGAAAAAACTGTCGTATGGATTGCTATGGATTTTATTCTCCTCTGCACGTAGTATGTTTTGATGATGTTGTTAAGCTAGCTGTATTCACACTTAATTCACTAGGAGGTGGAAGTAAATCCACCAAGTCCTTTAATCTTGCCCTTTATTCTGCTGTTTCTTGCTTCTCTGTGTTTCTTGTGTGGACTGAGCTGGAAGGCTTCTGCTGCTGTTTTGAGGCAGGTACATTCTGTATTTCCAGTGTTGAGAATGTAGTGCTGACATATGTCGGGGCTATGAGAATAGATGGGACTTGTGACTGATCTGCACTTCTGAACTGCAGTGGGAACTGTGTATGCTAAGAGTGGAATTAACTGGTCTGCATCAACTGGGCTGGAAGCTAATTTCTACTTACAGAAGTGACTTGTCTGCGTATGATGCAGGTCTTTTGAAGGCATATCAGAGTCCGAATCCCTTCTGCACTTGGCACTAGAAATGTGAAGACTTCAGGATTAAGATTGAAGTCCAGAACTTTTTCTTCCCTGGGCTCTGATCTTGTTTACATTCATTCTAGTCTCAAGTCTTCATCTACCAAATTAATTGGTAAGGATTTAAAATGATTCCATCCCAGCTGCATCCTTTCCTGGAAAAGGAGAACTTGAGTCAGCTCAGGCTCGTAAGGACCAACAACCAAGGTCTTTTGCTCCCTGGGTGGATGACCTAATTCCTAATTCCTGAGCTGTGCTATGGGAGGCAGACATACCAACACCAACTGTTGTGCTGAGATTCTGGATTGAAGTCAAGAGTGTGTGTGTGTGCTAGGAGTGGTCTGGTAGATAGAGTCTCATCAGAAATGTTGGCAAGAGCTTGCCTCAGGGAAGAACACGCCAGGTTATGGATGACAGCCTCCGCTAAACAGAATTAAGAATTTTGCAATAGAAAATGGATACGAAGCAAGTTTTTAGTAACTCTAAGATGGAAGGTTCTTGGATTTTAGGTACTTTAATAGCTCTTGAGCATTTCTGCTTGAATTCCTCTTAAATGTGTTTCATTAATTGTGATGAGCAATCTGGATGCTACTGGCATCCTGTGTTCGTGGTTGGAAAAGTGTGCATATTTGGATGCAGATGATGATGGGGATGCTTAATTTTTCCTGAGTTGTATGAAAAGTGCCTACCTCCCTTCACTGCCTTTTGCTACAAGTTGGCTTGTTAAAAATGTCTGTGCAACGAAGACAAAAATTTTACAAGACTTAAGATCTGGGGAGTGGGACAGTTTTCTGTGAGGATGACAAATCCCCTCATCTCCTTCTCATTGAACTTCTCTGCTTCCACCTTTTCTCTTGTGAAGGACACTGGAGCATCTGGCCTTCTTTTGTTACCTTCTTAGAGTTCAGTCTTGCTTCAGTGGGGTCCACTGCCTACCTCTTGGCGATGTAGTCGGCAGTAAAATGCTCTTCCATTTTATTTCCAGATCTCTCACTCTTGTGTCCCTCTTTGTCCTTCCAAAGGTATGATGTAACTGGGTGAGGTTAGGTTTTCAAGAAATAGTTATCTGCAAAATTACCTGCCTCCCAGTTTTTCATGATGTTATATTTTGTCTTTGCTCAGGAAATGCAAAGGCAAAAGTTTTAGTTGATCTTGAATTGCAGTCAGTATAAACTCTCATCCAACCCATTCCTGCATCCAGAATTAGAGACTACTTATGGCATCTATTGTGTGTGAGCTGTATGAACTACATATGAGCCTTTTTTTTCCTCTACATTATTCACATGCATATAGAATTATTTACTGACCTTTTTTTCCCCCATTTGTTTTTTTAGGACCCAAGGAAACTCCTTTTTGCTACTGGTAAGTCTTTTATAAAACCAAAAGAGAAAGTTTGTTGCTCTTCTTCATCGATCCCCGGACAAAACAATTTGATTATCAGTTTGTGTGATGCATTTGTTGTATCTCAGCTAAGCTATGTTGTTTGTGTTAATGTACCCTGGGTTTGCTTACCCAGTAGTCATGAGGGAGGAATTACATAAGCCTCTGTAGTAGGATGAGCAACATCTTCAAAGCTGTTGTTGTCCAGATGAGTCAGTAGAAAATGATTAGTTTCAAACAGAGATTCTGCATGATATTAAAACCAAATTCCTAAATGATTTAATTTCTAGAAAACAAAAACATATCCAAAAAGCAGTCTTCTTGCTTCAGCAGGTTTATTAAAAAGTTTTTTGAACTTCAGAGAAATTTAAACCACTACCCAGCTATCAAGCTTCAGCACTTTTGAAGTGTAAATAAATAAAGACATATTTGGGGCAGGAATTTGAAAGAGAGCAACATTTTAGTTACGAAGGGGTTAGGCACAAGCTTGAGCTGTAGTGCTTTGGAAGTGCAGAAAAGGTCTTCTTCTGATGTTATATCTTTCACTCCTATTTATATCAAATGCAAAGCTACTGACTTGGTAGCATTTAAAGCAAGACCCAAAGGAATCACTCTGAACAGCAGTAAATTTGGGTTACTGAATAGGCCTGTAAATGTGTCAGTCTTGATAAGTTTGCTGTTTACTAGTGACTCTGGGGAAAGTGCTTTCCAAAAACCTTAAGCAAGCTACGGATGAGTTGGGAGCAGTGGAAGTAAAAAACTGAGATAGTAGAAATTGATGTTACTACAAATGAATTGGATGTATATGTGTCAGAAGGGATATTGATTTCAGACTGCATATCCAACTAGATTAAGAAGTGAACCATAGAATATACTGAGTTGGAAGGGAACCACCAGGATTATTGTGTCCAAATCCTGGTCACACATAGACTGCCTGTAAGGAAGGAGGCAGCAGGGAGAACACACATTTTCTAATACGACTGTTTTTAACTGTAAGCTTTCCATGAAAGTATAAAACTATGTACTCTGTGCAAAAACTTACACAGATTTTAGGCCTAGATTCTTCTTACAGCTTGTAAAAGCTGAGGTTTGATTTGAGATGCATCAGAGTTTGGTTATAAGACCTCTCAGCAAGTGGATGAAGAGTGCTTATGAAAGGATGAGATTGTCTCTTTATCACTAGAAAGTCTAAAATCGCAATTAATTATTTTAAACTAAAAAGGCTAGCTTGTTCTGAAATATAGGATGTGATCATCTGAAAAGATCTTGGACCCCCTATAATCTGTTTTTACCATTGTGCATCCATGAAATCAATTTGAGACACATTCTGATGCTAAAAAGATACTTAAATCAGTGACTGGCCTAGCTGACTTTGCTTAAATCTAAACATGTGGTTTTTAGACCAGGAGCTATGCTTAAAAACTTCTAAGAGTTTACATTCTTCAGGAAGTGAAGTATTTCGACATAATGCTTCGTGGCTTCTAGTTTCTTAGTTCTCAGTTCAGACACTTAGTTCCTTGGATAGCAATTTTGATGATAAAGTGCTCATCACCAAAGTGTTACTCTGGTTGGGATTTGTCCAATCTGTCTTTAGGCAGATGATATACTGTACTTTTTTGGGCAGGATTCTACTTTAGGATGTGATGAATCATAGTCTAGAAAAACTTAGTTTTCTCCTTTGAGAGTTCATATTTGAGCAGATGAGTCCAATCCTTAATTTTTTTTTAACCTTCTTCAGTTCTGGCTGTAGATCACTCTCACAGACCTTGCTCTACAGGCAACAATTTCAAGCATATTACAGTGCCACAGAGAATAATTTCGGGCTCTTTCTCATTCCAGGATGAAATGGGTTGGCAAACACTTGCAGTGACAGCTTGCATTGAAATTGATTTGCTTGAAATTTTGTCCCTGATCAGGTTTATAATTGTAGTGTTCAACAGAGTTTAGAGTTTAGACTAAAAAAGAAATGCCTAAACTTGTGCAGTCAGCCTTACAAATAAAGATACAGGATTGCTCATCTGTCTGGCAGATAAATATACCTCCCCAAAATTCAAATATAAGTTATATGTTATTTGTTTTAGTTCCAGGTCTGACTGGAGTCATTATGGTGTTAGTGTTATTCCTAATGTGCACAGCTTCTACATATGCCATCAGGTAAGACATAATCTGATCATTATGCTGAAGAATGCTATTTGAGTAATCATATTCTCCTACAGATTGGAGGCAATGAAAGGCAAGTGCAATGTGAAACAAGAAATATTCAAATGAATGTTAAAAATACCAGCTTTCTTGCCTTTTTTTTTTTTTTTTCCTTCTTTTAAAGTAACTTGCAATCAGATTAGTGCAGAGAATTTTTAATTACAAAAAAACCTGATTAAACTGCCTTCAGAGTAAACTTTTTTGGAGGGACTTGCACAGTTAGAAATCTGGGCCTCTACAAATATGAATAGTTCTTTTCTCCTATTTGTATTATAGTATTCAGTAAACTAAACATATGATATGTTCTGTCCAATGCACAAATAAGCTCCATTTGGAAGATAAGGTGATATCTTTATTTGCATTATTTTCACCAATTAATTGTAAAAAAACAGTGTTTTAAAGAACCAGCCAAAGCAAAGCATACAAAAACAGAACTGTGCCATCAAAGTAGAATGTGGCTGTTGTTTTTTTACTTTAAAAGGTGCAGTACATTACTGACTGAGAATAACTGTTGGGATTCCTGATGGTTTGGTTTACTGAGCTCATGTTCTGCACCAACATTATTGAATATGTATTGTTGTTAATTAAATGAACAGTACCTTGAAGGACCTAACCCAACATAGTAGCCTTTTATAGGCATGTGTTCTGCTGTTGATACAGTTTTTGGTGAATTAAAAGATTGACTGTGGATGTGTCATCCCAGTTCTGCAAACATTGCAGGATATTTTGTCTTCAAACAGGAGATGCTCAGCTGCTGTGAGCTTGATGTGTGGTTTAGAACTATGTTGGAATAATGTCTTCTCTCAGAAGCAGTGTTACTGGGTGCTGAATCGAGAGAGCAGTTCAGCAAATTCTTGTGCATTCTTCCTAGCCAGAGGTACTTCCAGACTGAGATCTTTGTGAGGAATTGGAAGGTACAGAAGTACAGGATAAGACTGCTACACCAGGTAGCAGACACAGTTGCATATTACAGAGCCCATGCAGACTGCTCTGCTTGTGATAGAAAGCCAATTTAGGGAGGATGGAAGAATGAGACAGTTACTTCCCGCTACAGTAGTGAGCCAGAACAGTCTTGTTTTCTCCAAGGCCATTAGAAATTAGAATAAAAGGAGACCCCAGCTTTTAGTAATGTTACAGAAACCTGAGAAAATGTTTGCAACTGCATACATGTCCTTAGAATTAATAATTTTAAGGTTCGTGTAACATAAGTTTCCAGCTTTCTGAGTTACATCTTTGCTATTTCCTTCTCCAATTACTCTAATTGCAAATGTGTTTTTGTGCCATCTAGCCAGCAGAATGAAAGCTCTGAGCAGATCGGCTGCATCTACTATTACTTAATCAGTAACTCTTATTTAAAGACTTGTCCTGGCTTCTCTCTCAGGCGTATGGCTTGAGCTTGTCTTTGTGGTCTGTTTTACTAAGGAAACAAGCTTCTGTGTGCATCTGTCTCTCCCTTCTCTGTTTCTTTCCATGTGGATTCTCAGGTGCCTAACGATGGCTAAACTCATGCTGCAGTTTTTAGGAAAAATAATTGCAAATGTTTTTTTTTTTTTTTCTTAATTAAACTTGTTCATATTGTCTTGGATTTCAACTATAACACTCTCTTGCACAGTGAACTGCTTAATCTTCCTTCATATGTTCCTCCTGAATCTTTTCTGTTCTTGATTTTCATACCATTTTCATGTCTTTACCTGTTTAGTAAACCGTATGAGTAAGTATAGAGAGAACTGAATTAGCTTTCAATGATTTAAAGGTGGAAAGTGAATTATGTTTGAAATTTTTTTACCATATCATACCTCAGAATCACATCACCATTTTTTTGTTCAGTAATTGTTTATTGGAAGGCGTATGAAGTTGCTAGAAGCTGCAATAAATCATGTGGATAAATGCTGACATTTTAACTAACTTTCAAATTAATGTTCCTCAAGATCATTTCCACTGAGCACAATTACTAGCAGTATTGGAAATTATATGTTTAGAATGGCTCAAATGACATCTCTTTTTATAGTAAAATACTCCAGTATTTGGTTTCATGTACTTATCTTCCCCTTCAAAGCTATCATCTGTAACTGGGTTAAAAACATGCTGTTTTTAGGGTTAAAAGCTATGCTGTTTACTGTATCCCTTTAAAAGTGTTGCAGTCTTGCACTGTCCTACATTTCTCAGTAAATTCCCTCTTGCTGATATTCACCTGCTACATTCTCAAGTAAAAATAATTAAAAAATAATAATTAAACAACTTGATCTCCAATTTCCATGAATTTGGGTTGCTGAGAAATAACATTCCTTCTTTTGGTTAATGTCTGTTTTAAACTCTAAGAAGTAGATAAAGAAAACAATGCTCTGAAGAGCTGTATGAATATGACAGTATGAAGGTTACTGAGCATGTTAGAATGTGTGCATCTCTAGGACACAGCTTAAAAAGAATACAAGGAATAAAATACAACCATTAAAACTCACCTCACAATAGAAGGCTGAGGGATCTTGATATCTTTTATTCAGGGAGGTCAGGCTGAGAGGACTTGATTGTGTTTAAGAAAAGTTGCCAGATGAGGAACCGGTGTTTATAATGGAGGCATCTGCAAAGAAAGCTGTGAAGAGGGTGAAATGTTGAAGTGACTGAAAGCCAAAGCTTAGGCATATTCAGATCAAAGACGTGCGTTCTAATCAGTGATAATGTTAGTTGTTGAAATCAACTTGTAAGGAGTTGGAATTGACTTTCCATTGCTGAAATGTTGAAAACTTCGTCCATTCTGTGGGAAAAAGGAGAAAAGAAAAAAAAAGAAAAAAAAAAGAAAAAAGTGCTCAATAAAAATAAGTTCAGTGTGTAGCTTCTGGTGTTTTAGCAAGATGCCAGATTAAGCAAGAGCCCCAAAACCTGTTTCAAATTCAGAGGTAAGCAGAGGTATTCTTTCTGCCTTGTAACGTACTTCCACATGTACTTCCACAGCACATATCAACACTCTTTACTTTTGTCTTACTGATGCTTGATCCCACAGCTCCTTACAGATACTGACGAGTAACTTTGTAGAAATGCCTACCAGACTGTGTGTAGTTACAAATGGTTTAAGTAGCCTCAGGGATGGAAAAGTGTTAGTGTGATGCTGAATATGGGAAGGATGATGGGTTGATTAAAGGTTTGCAAAAACTTTGTTGATGTTGCTAGGTTCCTAAGAACTGCCCTTGCTTGGGTTTTCTTCCAGGTTACCCTCAAACAGATTTTCAGAATTGATTTCTTTTCTGTCTTGAGAAATGAAACAAACCCTGTATTTAGAAGAAAACAATGAAGTGTACTTTTAAGATGTATCAAAGCAAATGTAACCCACTGTTTATTTAAAAGACTGGAGGGGAAAATAATTTGGAAGAAGTTAGATATCTCAGAAGAATTGCTTCTTAAATGATATTCTTAAGAGTTTGGGTTACTTTTTATTTAATAGTTATTTTGACTTACTTATGTGCAAGCTTTTTTGTTTTGGAAGGGACTTTTCTACCATGTTGTGAATGTGAGAGATGTTTATCTGCTAAGAATATCTTCTTGTATCTTCTTGACTGTTTGGTTGGATTGTTGTTTTGTTTTGATGACTTTTTTTACTCAGGAGAAAGTCAGTTCTTAACCTCAGCTCCAGATGGACATTTTCATTGGAATTGGTTCTGTTTAAATTTCCTAACAAATTACTGCTGACATCTCTTTCCTCTTCACATGCCCTGTTCTTAACAGTGGTGATGTTCTTGTTCATCCCAAGGCCATCAGTCCTAGAGCGCAACCATATGCATTTCCTCTGTCTGCAAAGTTCTGGCTGTCCTCTTGTTACCTTCTTGCTGCAGTCCCCTTTTTCTGTTGCATCTTCTTTCCCTCCAAGCCCACAAACATTTCTTACACCTTTCCCACTAGCTTATCTTCTTCTGTCTACTATACCTTTTAGGATGCAGTCATGGTACTTTGAACACTGTAGTCCTATGGCTGCAGAAGCTTAGAGATGCGCTGTGGCGATGTAGGACCTATGGAAGTAGGAAAGTCTCCTAATTTAGAAAATAAGTCTTCAACTGCTCTGAATGTTCATTTCATTCTCTTTTGCTTTTTAATTGTGTGCCAGTTGCCTTTTCTTCTCAATACTTAGCTTGTTTGCCAAGATTGTATTTCTGTAGGAATACACACTGGGCTTTAACTATTCGACATGTCTGCATGCTGAATAAGAATATCCTATGTGCACAGATCTGCTTTTAACTAGCAATGATTCTGTCTGAATGAAATAGCACTGAAACATGGTTTATTCTTTTCAGGGTTTCAAACTATGACATCTTCTGGTATACCCACAACCTTTTCTTTGTCTTCTATATACTGCTGATGCTGCATGTTTCTGGGTAAGTAAATGAAAAATACTATCCGTTTTCCTGAGGCACAGGAGCTGTTCTCTTGCCTGTTGTTTTTCCTGAGGTCACTTGTATTGACCAACTTCTTGACAAGATACTGTCATTTTCAGTTCTTCAAAAGGTAATTTTTTATTTATTTTTTTTTTAAAGTAAAGTTCAGGCTGTACCTTGGAGAATCAGCTACCCAAAATTTCTTCACTTTCAAGTTCCTTTGTTGGCCATTTTACCATTTTCTACAGGGAAATCAAGAAAACATTTTATCTTTATGTGCCCGCTCATCTGGCTGCTGAGAGGCGGATAAAAAAATTGCTCATAACTTTATTCTCAACCTTCCATTTTCAACCCTAAGGAGAGGGAAGGAATGGCCTCTCTCTAATCATTACTCATTGCTGTAATAAGCAAAACTTCTTGCTTTCACAAACATCGGATGCTGATATGTCATCAAGATTGCTTTTGTTCAGGTCTGTATGTGGTACAAAAAACCCAGATGTACTGTAGGTTAAAGCAGCTTTCATAAACTATGCTGTGTGGAAATGTGGTCTGTTAAGATGAACAAACTTTCCTCTGTGAATTTAAGTGCAGAGTTTGATGTAGGAAAGGAAAGGTATATTTGAACAAGGTTAATTTCTTCATGTCATCAAATATCTATTGAAACGTGGAACACTGGAATGTCTGCACAGCTCTGAGCACTGCTGTTTAAACAGTAAAAGGTAATTAGGCCTAGCCAGATCACAGTAGGAATATGTTGTTGAACAAAATAAACGCAGCTTGAGATCCGCTGAATTGAAATAATTAGTTGAAAACATTGAAACCCGTGGATATAATTCTGGTTTTCTAGTGGGTTTTCTGTATTTTATTTTTCCTTTTTCTGTGGCATGGGTCTTCATCATACCTGGCAAAGATGAATCTAACCTGTTCTCCCCTTCCTGCGTCAGGAAGAACTTTTGCTAGATTATTCCTGACAGGTGTTTGATTTCTTCTTGAAAACATCTGATGAGATCTTCTTACCTCTTTAGACAGTCAGTTCTAGTGATTACCTTGTAAGTGTTTCTCATGTTCAGTTTAAATCATCTCTGCCTTATCCTCCTCCTGTTGTCCTCTCAGCCACGTTGCCACTTCAGGAAAGAGGGAGGCTATTCAAACAAGTCTGCAAACCAAGACTGCAGAAATTCACCAAGCTCTGAACAGGCATCTCCTCCTACAGAGCCTCTTTAATGTTGAATTGGAAGATCTTTCAGAATGTATCTGAAAGAACTGAGTGTCAGATGAAAGTGAGAGAAAGTTGAGTCATGGAGAGTGGGAGTCAGTTGAAGATGAAGATGCCTAAATTTAGGTCTCTGCATGTTTTCTGAGTGTCTACCTCCCATTGTAATCCAATGAGTTCTAAGAAATGCAGCCAATGGAGTGTGGAGAAAGCTTGAGCTAACCTACTGCTACAAAGATCTACATGTAAGTTATGTGGATTGTTCTGGGCTCCATTTGTTATACTGATTGGAAGATCTATTCTGAGAATAAAGAAAAGTTTGACTGTCATGCTTATATGCCCAACTGACTCTTACATGGCAAGTCTAAAAGATGCATAGTCAGTCAGTCTACGGAGCAAGACACTTCCTATGACTGGACAGTATAGGCATATTGGGTGAGGATTTACCTTTTTTGGAATCTCTTCTATGAGCATTCCCACAGTATTCTTAGATTCTTGCTTTGTTTCAAACCATTACGGGTATGTTGTTATTGTATCCTCTTTTTCAGGGTATCCAGACACTTCTCAGTGATATGTAAAGTGATATGATTCATTTGTCATATGTTATTGGTCTGTTCTTTTATCTTTACCAAAATGAAGAGAAGAATCTTTTGGGGAAATTATCCTTAAAGACTTTCCTTCATTTTGTATTTCTTGCAACGTGATTTTCAAATATTGAAGTGGCTTAAGGCTACGTTAATTTATCTATATTACAAACCTTTAGTAGCAGCAACAAAATGTATTTTATGTAAAGCGAAAGCTTGATGTTTCTATTACCAATTACAGGAGGTACAAAATCCACAAAGCATTGTGAAGGAAATACATATTTGATCTAATTTGTTATTAATATAATTAAGTTAATAGAAGTTGAGAATAAGGCCTTTGTCTTGTCGGTAGAATTATTCAAGGGTTTATCTCTGGAAGGGTGAAAATTCCAGACATCAGCCTTTAGCAGAAAGAGGAGTCCTCAAGCAGCTCACCTTGAGCTCAGCAGCAGAAAATAGCTGAGAGAATTGAGCAGTGTAATTACTTATAAAAACTGAATAATTTTTGGCATCTGTAGCATATTGTAAAAGCCAGAAGTAAATGTTACCTGTGTTTTGAGGGTGGAAAATCGGGGCACACAGCAGATATTGCTGTGTGCCCATGTGAATAGTCTACATGCTGTATTTCTCAATGTGTCAGCCACTTCCACGTGGCTCATCCTTTTGCTAAGGATCTGTATCTCCTGCTTACTGATATCCATAGTGAGATTTCATGGGTACAAATGTTGCACTAAATAAATATACGGGAATATATCATAGACTCCTAAGAGTTATGCATAACTCCCCATCTCTTGGAAATGGCCTTGCACATGTTAGAGCACTTGTATTTCCTTGGCATCTTCAGAAATGGAAGTCATTGCAGCTGCCATTAGAGGCAGCTTTGTCATCCCAGATTGCCACTCAGATAGCATGTTTGTAATAGTTCGAACAGGCTAGAGATCACTGGAGGAAATGCTCATGTTTTCAGTTCAGCTATTTGTGTCACAGGAAAAAACTTTGAATCCCCTTTTGGGATGTCCAGAGGCCAGAGAAGCTGTGTGAGCAGCTGGCAGGCAAACATATGTGGTTGGTTGGAAAAATACTGTACAGGCTGTGATTTCCAGCTAAATCTATCAGGCACCATAATGTATAAGGAGCAGGGAATTCACAGAATGCTCACGGTCTCTGTCATTTTGCAAGTATGCAGTGACCAGCAACAAAGGCAGATGCAAGTGATAGGGATGATCAGGCAATAGATGCATAGTTGTAGGCACACAGACAATTGTCAGGTTATTCTCCCAGGGTCAGGCATGAGATTTAGAGTAAGTTTGACTTTCAACCTGTACGTCGCTCACGGGAAAATGTGGAAAGCATGTTAGCAACTGTCAGTAGGGAAGGATGCCAGTAGTCAGTCAGAGGCCATTTAAGTTGGGAGTGTTGCAAATGTCTCCTACTTCTCTCTGTTCTTGTGAATTAGACTCTGTCACTATTACTGTTGTGTGTGTGTGCTGAGGGTGTGTGTTCTTATTGTGTACTTCAGTCTTCCCAACGTGCCCAAGCAATTACCAGACATTGTGACAATTTCTCACTGGGCACCATCCTACCCATGTTTTACTGTCATCAAATTCAGATTGGAGGCAAGGAATACTCCTGGGGAGTTTTACTACTATTATTATCAATTCTTCCCCTCTTTCAGTGACTCATGAGTGTACTGAGATATCCTAGAGTGTCTCAGATTTCCACTTCTGTCTTTATGGTTTCTAGCTGCAGCTGCAGAATTCTCACTTGATGATACTACATCTTTAATTTCATATTGAAACAAGCTCAGAGCCCCAAAACTAATTTGCAGGATAAGATAGTTCTGCATGATAAATCCAATGAACCTTTCTATTTTTTTTTTCTTCTTACCCTTCGACAAGTTGCCATTCAAAGAAGTTGTCATGTTCACAAATGATGCCTTTGTATGTAAACTTAATACACATCACATAGTGGGTACATTACTACAGTTTATGTTTTGCAGCTTAAGATGTTTCTGCTACAGTTTGCCTTAAAACCAGAACTTCCTGGCTGTAGGAAGAATGACTGAAAATAACCTGGATGTGAAAGAACTGAAAATGTGCTTATTTAATTTTTCTTCTAGGCTCCCACAGCATCTGTACTTTTCAAGCAGTGTTAAGCTTGAGGCTGTTCAGTGTAGAAGTGCCAAGTGAGATAGAAAAGTTAATCCTTGCCTCTAGTGACAGAAGGCTCTGTAGCTCAAAAAAAAAAAAAAAAAAAAAGTTCAGTCTCATTGGAAGTTCTGTAAGCAAGTGGTACAAAATCACTGAATCATAAAATGGCTTTGATTGGAAAGGGTCTTAAAGAGCATCTGATTCCAATTCCACTGCTTTAGGTGGGGTTTCTACCCCTGAATTAAACTGTACAGGACCCCATCCATCCTGGCCTTGAAAGGTTCCAGAGGTAAGGGCTTCCATAATTCCTGAACAACATGTTCAGTGCCTCTCAACCCTCTGAAGAATTTCTGCCTAACATCTAACTTAAGTTCCCCTTCTCATAGTATAAAAATATACTATAAAACCACCCCTCTGCCCCCCCTTGTCCTATCTGTATCAGACCATGTAAAATGTCATTCTCCCTCCTGTTTATAAGCTCCTGGATGGCCACAGTGAGGTCTTAGCAGTGCTTTCTCTTTTCCAGGCTGCACAAGCTTAGTTCCCTCAACCTTTCTTCATAAGACATGTGTTCCAGCCCTCTGGTTATCTTCATGGCTCTGGGCCTTTTCTAACAGCTCCATGTATTTTCAGTGTTGTGGGCTCCAGGCCTAGGTGCAGTGGATACAGTCTTCCAGATGGGGCCTCTCGAGGACACAGTAGATGAGAACAATCCCCTCCCTCACTCTTTTAACCACTCTTCTGTTGATGCAGCCCAGGATATCGTTGGCATTCTGGGCTTCAGGTGTATACTGCTGGCTTGTGTTAAGCTTTTTGTCCACAAGGACACTCAAGTCCTTCTCTGCAGGGCTGCTCTCGAGGAGTTCTTCCTTCAGTCTTCATACATATCTGGGATTGCCTCATCTTGCTCTTGGCCTTGTTGAACCTCATTTGGTACTTGTGGGCTCACTCTTTGAGCCCATTCTGGTGCCTCTGGATGGCATCCCATTCTTCCTCTATATAAAATGCTGCACTCAGTGTCATCAGCAAACTTGTTCAGGGTGCACTCAATCACACTCTGCAGACTTTTGATGAAGATGCTGAAGAGCACGTGTCCCAGTATGGACTGCTGAGGGATAACACTAGTTACTGGACTTAGTAAATCTATTGGCTACGGCCATCAAACCATTTATATGCAAAATAGTCCAGTAGTTTTCAAATCCATCTCTCCAATTTGGGGATAAGGATGTGATGTAGAACCCTATCAAAGGCTTTACAGTGCAGGTAGACATTATCACTTGCCCTTCCTTTTTCTAGTGATGCCATCACTTTATCATAGGTGACTGCCAGATTGGTCAGGCACAATCTGACCATGATGAATCATGCTGGTTGCTTACAGGTGGGTCTTCTCCGTGATCTTCCTAGTCACAGGCACAAGGCTCACTGGTCTGTAGATCCCCGAGTCTTCCTTTCTTTCTTTCTTAAAAATGGGAGTGTTGTTTACCTTTTTCTAGTCACCTACGTCTTCACCTGATAGCCATGACATTTCAAATGTACATGAGCCTTGTGACTGCTTTCTAAAATCCTCTCCAAATTAAGAGAAGTTGCTTGGTTTGAACTGCAACTTAAGTACCTTTGTTATTTTTCTTTTCCTGTAGGGGAGTGCTCAAGTACCAGACCAACTTAGAGGAACACCCACCTGGTTGCTTTAATCCTAACAAAACGCTCCTAGGGAATATGACAGAGCCAAAGTCTTTTGAAGAGCTGTTTCCTGACTATACTACTGAGCCTTTCCCAGAGGACTTAACATTTCCAGAACCCCTTGTACAAAGTAACTTTATGAGAATTTGTTCCAAGGAACCCAAGTTCCAGTCGCACTTCCCAGAGGTCTGTATGATCCGACATTTCAGGTATTACAAGCCATGCCAAGTCTTTCAGTGAGCCATAACCACTAATTATTGCTTTTCCAGACCAGATGTTTTAATAATGGAAAATATTATTAAAACCTTTACAGGCATTCAGAGATCTGGTGGGGAAAAAACAATCTGTATTAAATCTTGTATTGCATTAAAATGTGGTGCATAGAATAGAGTGGAAAAATATCAAGAGACTGTAATGTTCTTTTTTGTACACAATGATAAAGGTATATTGGTCTTGCTACAAATGTGTCTTTAAATTACAACATAGTAGTTCAGAGCAAACATTTATATAACATTCATATGACCCTTTTCAATGCATTGTGTGGCATTAATTAATTGAAATAATCAGGTTCCATTTGTTCTCTTTTTTTTTTTTAACCATGTGGCTGCAAGTTCTAATAGCATTTCTGGGGTGTGGTTGGTTGTGGTTTGGCTTTGTGTAGTCTCTTGTTTGCAGAGAATACTACTAAATGTGGAATTGGTGAATGGATATGATGATAGTGAGGACAGATGAGCCTTTTGTTTTCCTTTTTTTTTTATTTTTTTCTTTTTAATGCTTTGCGTAGGATCTTTGTCTTTGTGCAGATTTGCTCATTTCTTTTCAGAAGAGATGAGCAGAGCTATATGAGCAAGTAGCCTGAGGAGACTTGGGAATACTGCATTCACAAGTCTAAGGCCTACCATAACAGACCTCACAGGAGTTTCTCCTTATCATTACTACTGTTTTCTTGTATGTTCCTTTTGCCCGGAGAGGTTGTGGATGTCCCTTCACTGGAAACATCCAGGGTGAGGCTGGATGGGGCTCTGAGCACCTGATCCAGCTGCAGGTGTCCTGGTTCACTGTAGGGGAGTGGGACTAGATGGCGTTTGAGGGTCCCTAGCTAATTCTACTAGCTTCAGGGTTAACCTGTTCTACCACTGGCATGTATTCATAATAAGAATCAGTCAGTACTACACAGAAGTGTTCCAATAAAATCCTTTGAATGTGTATTTTATTAGCTCTTGCAAACTAACTGCTGGGCTGGGATTTTGCTACAAATGTGTTCATCTGAGCTGGTCACCCTATGGGCACTTCTAGGGAACA